>NC_138173.1:44442398-45178060 GCF_964165515.1 Mesoplodon bidens | reverse complement strand
TGAGATTCTAATTTTCTGATTATTAGAAATAAAAATATGTTTATTATATGCTAAGACAATAAAAGAATACTCTTTTAGGAGAAAGATCATAGGATATCTACCACACATCCAAAAAATTTGGTGTCTTTATATTAAATGTCTGTATTGTTAATTCTTCTATCCCAGGAATATAGATCATTATAATTATAGGCCTACTTTAGTTGGATTTCTGAGTATATGGACCCCTCTTTAAGGAGCAAAAGAAACCACCTTACTGTGGTAGACTATATTACTGTTTACCCATAATTTTGGTGCTCCTCTGTATGGTGTCTGTGTCTATTGGAAGATTATACATCTCTGCCCTGTTGCACTCAGAAGTGCCCATGTGACTTGCTTGGCCAATCTAATGTGGACCACTTCTGAGCAGAGGCTGTGAGAGCCAGCTTGTGTGGTTCACAGTGCCACAATGAGACTTCTCCATTAGACTGAGACCCAAAGTTAAATTGAGTCAAAACAGTAGCTGGCCCTCATTGGACAAGCAGAAATAAGGGAGAAACAAACCTTTGTTGTTTTAAGCCACCGAGGTGTTTACAGCCATTTACCGCCACAGTATAATCTCGCCTATCATGACTGATACTCACCCACTCCCATTTGCCACTGCAAAACTCTCTAGGGAAGAGGCAGCCACAAAATAAATTTCTAGTGGTGATAAACAGTAGACTTAGAATTTAATATAATAAAACCCATATGCATTACAAACTCTCAACCTTCTTTTCTCTCCTGCTGGCTAGAACACAAGCCCTCTTTTCCATGCTGGGATATTTCGGATAGCCCTTCGGGCCAGTCTCTGTGCTGCCTATATTTCTTTGAGTAGTCTGCCATAACAAAATACCATCTATTGGGTAGCTTGAACAACATTAATGGGTGCCTGACATGCCAAGGAAGAACTGGTGGAGGTGGCTGTGAAAATTTTAGTAACTACACACAACATTTCCCTTTAAAAAACAACAAAGTTGCCTAGATTTGAAATGAAAGTCTAATTGTGCCTAGTACTAATGTACAATTAAAGTAACTCCTTGTTTTCTTTTCAACTGTGTTTACTTTTTTAGAATGAATGGAAGTTTCAGATCTTATATTGGGTTCCCTTGGAAACAGATTCTGAGACAAGGAGTTGTATGCAGAAGGATTTGCAGGGAGTTGTCTTGGGACTCAGTTGCCCTTGAGGAAGGCAAGATTGGTTAGAGTGAGAAGCTAACCAGCAACATGGTTGCAGCTGAGGCTTCAGCTCATCGCTTGAGGAGCCCTGGAGGTGGGAAAGCCCTTCATAATTATATCACATGGAGGCAAAAGGTCTGGCCGGCCTTCATAACCCTGCATCAACCAGTCATGGCTGTGGGATGCCCTCTGGATAGGGGCATAGCCTTGAGCAAGGCATAACCCTGTGGCTGGGGACAATGTTCAGTGAGGGACACAACTGTGAGTTGCCAGTGGCTGATATTAGCAGATGGGGGAATAAGTGCACTAAGTGCTTGGGGGAATGGCCCCCAAGAGAAGATCTGGGTCGGGTGCTGTAGAACCCATTGCAGCCAACCCTTGCACCATTCATATTGACTTGCTTCTTTTCAAAAAATGTTTTTTTGATGTGGACCATTTTTAAAGTCTTTATTGAATTTGTTAACAATATTTCTTCTGTTTTATATTTTGTTTTTTTGGCCGCTAGGCATGTGAGATCTTAACTCCCTGACCAGGGATTGAGCCTGCAACCCCTGCATTGGAAGGTGAAGTCTTAACCACTGGACCGCCAGGGAAGTCCCTGACTTGCTTCTTATAGTAAGTTTGCCCCACTTCAAAACAGCTTTCATGGGATTCTGGTTGGTCTTGTGTTCTGGGGGGTGAGGATAAGTGGGGCTACTCCTGCTTCCAACCCTTGGTCTCCTGAACCCATGTATTCTTCCAACTGTGACATTGCTTCACACAGTGGTCATTGATTTGGAAAGGCACTCAATCCTTTCAGTTTATTTTCTCTTAATTGGCACCTCAGCTACATCTTTAAGAGGCCATTCTGCTGCTCAGGCTGATGGCTTCTGGTGGTGTGCAATGTGAAAAGACCAATGGATGCCATGGTTATGTTCCCATTGCTCTACCTTCTTTTCTGGAGAGTGAATCCCTCATTCTGAGGCAATGTTATGTGGCATCCCAACACTCCGGTAGATCAAATGCTCTGCAAGTCCTTGGCTGGTGATTCTGGGCCAAGGCTCTGCAGGAAGGAAAGATAAACTTACGTCCGAAATACGTGTTGATCTCAGTCAATGTAAATTGCTGCCTCTTTCAGGGTGAAAATAGTCATTCTCTGTGAGAGATGGTGTCAGTTCAGGGGGCTTAGCTCTGCTGCTGGCAGGTTGGACATTCAGCAGTGGCAGTAGCTAGATCAGTTTTGGTAAATGGAAGTCCATGCTGTTGGGCAGAACCTCCATCCCTGCCACCATGGCTGTCAGTCATGAGCCCATTGTGTCAGCACTGGGACAGATGATGTTGGAGGCTGGCTAATGGTATGTGGCCAGTCATTCTGTCTGCTTGGTTGTTTAGTTCCTTTTCCATTGTAGATGATCTCTGTCAGGTGGTAGCATATGATACATTGATACTTCTACTCATTCCCATAAGCCCATATGTCTCTTTCTAAGCTCTTTTGACCCTACTACTCTAATCTTTCTCTTTCCAGTTCCCTGACCAACCAGCCAAGCTGTGGCCACTCCCTATGGATTCATATATATTCTTACCTCAGGTCACTTCTTTTTCCACATACAGCGGGTGACTGGGTACATTGTCTGGAATGCTGCACAATGGGAGGACTTTCCTATCTTTCAGAGCCATTACTAAGCGGTGACATAAATCAGCAGCAGACTCACACCAACATACCAAGCTGTGTTAGTCCACTCAGGTTGCCATAACAAAATATCACAAACTGCGTAGCTTGAACAATAGAAACTTATTTTCACAGTTTTGGAGGCTGGAAGTCTGACATCAGGGTGCCAGCATGGGCAGGCTCTGGTGAAGGCTTTCCTGGCTTGCAGACAGTTACTTTCTTCCCTTCTCACGTGGTGGAGAGTGAGGAGGCAAGTTCTCTGATGTCTCTTCTTACAAGGGCACCAATCCCATCATGGGGGCCCTACCCTCATGATCTCATCTAAATCTAGTTACTTCTCAAAGGCCTCATCTCTAAATACCCTCACACTGGGGGATAGGGCTTGAATATATGAATTTGGGGGAGGATACATTTCAGTCCATAGCACAAGCCAACCCACCCATGAACCAAGATCAGCCTGGTTCCCTCCTTCTCCAGCTGGTAATAAGCCTCCCCTCTTCCTTCATGTAGCCATAAACATGAACTGAAGTAGAGAGGTTCTGGGCCTTCTGTCTCTGCTGCTTACTTGTACCCCTTGCTGCTTTGCCTGGTCCTTCTCCCTTATGATGGATTGCTCACCTTTGACAGAACCTGTTTCACGACGGGCAGCTCCGGCTGCATGGTCACTTGCTGTTCCATGCTCCATCTCTACTAAGATGAGATACTCCGTCCCAGCTAAGGCCTAGTAACATTCAAGTAGCTGCTTTTGAATTGTGCATAGTGCATGTGTTACCCATAATGATGACAAATGACTTTTTTAAAATGTAATTTAATGATTCAGAAAATGGCTTTCCATTACCTTCAAGATAAAGTCTCCACTCACTCTGTACAGGAAATCCAAGGCCCTCAAAGACCCAGTTCCTGCCAACTTTCTGTCCTTATCACTCTTACCACGTGCAGACGTAAGTGCTGTGTTCTAGCCCTGCAATTTCCACATAATCCGCACACTTATGAATCAGGGTGCTGGGAGGAAACAGATGATACACACAAAAGGGGTAATTGAAGAGTTTATTAGACTATTTACAAAGGTGTGGACAGGGTTTAAGGGAAATAAGAATGGAAGGTCATTACGCTTCCAGGCCGGAGGGGCCAATGTGAGGGAACTGTCCCCAGGACCTAGAATGAGATGGGTCATCCTGGAGAGCTGGAGCTGTGGCCTCCCTGCTGCTGTGCAGGGAGGGAGCTGGGGGGCTGAATATGGGAACTTTGTCTCCCACTTCCCTCCACTGTGCACCTGCTGTATCCCATTTGGCTGAACTCAATTAGAAGCCAGAGGGCAAGGGAACCCTGAAGATGCATTCTGCAGAGGCCAGTCCCAGGGCACAGAGCAGAGTAAACAGGGGTGGAAAGTGGATCTGGAGAGGCAGTGCAATGTGAGCATATGCACTGCACTTCATCACTGAGCCTCTGCACTTGCTCTTTCTTCTGCTTGAAAGGCTCACCTGACCCCATCCCCCTTCCTGTTCCTTGTTCACGTAATAAACTCATTCTCAACCATCAGGACTCATGTCCAGCCTTTCAATTTGAATAGCAACCTGTGCAGATTTCAGTTCTCGCATGGAGCACATTGCATTGTAATTGTTGATTACCTGTCTATCTCCCTGACCAACATGGGCATTCATCCACTACAGCAGCTGGGCCTTTTGTATCTTTCTATTCTTAGAGCGCAGCACTGTGCCTGCACCTAGTGGGTGCTCATTAGTTATATATTGACGAGTCTCTTTATAGTCCTGAAAGTGGAAGGTCCTTTCTTTTTGTAGCTCTTTTAAATGTAAACTGCAAAAGCTTAGTTACTTCAGGGGAACAATATTCCCTTAATTGGGAACAGCAATTCCCAATATTGTTGTAAAGTTTTAAAAACCCTTTCCTAGTTAGGGAACAAAGCCACTTACCCAGCATCCCATCACTAGTGAGAAGTGGGTAGAATCAAGGTCTTCTGCCTCCTAATTCACTGCTCTTTGCTCTCATCACTAGATGTCCTCAAATGAAAGTGAGTGTATCAGGTGGCCCTGTGGAGGTGGCTCACATAACTTTAACAGGTGGCAATCTCAGAGGGACGATTTGAAATGAATGAGGTTAAACGCCTGGTTGAAGAAAATAACCCCTTAACAATTTTTTTTACTTTCAGAACTTCGCTGGGTCATTAAGAATTGAATTCCAAGAAAGGGAATATCCTGTTAGATGGACCAGATTTTTTTCCATTTTTCTTTCCAAGGTGAAAACATGTAAGCTGCTCAAGGTCAGGGACCAAGCCTCCTTTACGTTTGTCTTCTGTCAGCCTTAGATCAATGTGTCAGAGGAACGGCACATCATACAAAACAACCAGATGAGGTCAATCTAGCAATGCTTTGTGTGACTCCCAAGATGTTTACTTTGGTTACCTGTACACTCAGAGTGGAGTAGGGTGGAGTGGAGTGCAGTGGCCACTAGTGATTCGATGCTCAGCATCCATCTCTCCTTCTGACAAAAGCATCCTGAATTTCCTGTGAGAAATTACCTCTCCTATTTCCAGCTTTGTTTTTTGGATGGAATTGACTTCAAAGCCCAGGTTGAGGGTGATTGGCTAATTAGCATATCACACTCTCTTGGTCCCACGATCAGTTCAGAAATGAGCCAATGATGTGCAATGATACAGTCACTAAGAATCCTGGGGAAGAGACTCTTTCTTTCCCCTTGCTGGACATTGTGCTGGAGCTGCTGCAGCCATCTGTGACCCCCTGGGGTCAGAGGTCAGAACTAGGACCAAGGAAGTGGAGACAGAAATGGAGGGAGTGGGAACCATGTCAAATGTGGTGACATCGTTTGAGTCCTAGATCAAGTTGCACCTGAGCCACGCATTAATGTGAGCCTGCATCCCTAGTCTTTTTTTTTTTTTTTTTTTTTCGGTACACGGGCCTCTCACTGTTGTGGCCTCTCCCGTTGCGGAGCACAGGCTCCGGACGCGCAGGCTCAATGGCCATGGCTCACGGGCCCAGCCGCTCTGCGGCATGTGGGATCTTCCAGGACTGGGGCACAAACCCGCATCCCCTGCATCAGCAGGCGGACTCCCAACCACTGAGCCACCAGGGAAGCCCCCTAGTCTTTCTTTAAGCCAGTGTGGGTTGTGCTCACGGTGGTAACTGGCATGTTGAGGGAAGCAGCATTTGTGAGTGAGAAGGAAAGGAGGGTTTCCTGTGGCCTCGCAGGTTAAGCCAGGGAAATGGCTGGGCCGTGGATGAAGTCATGTAGCAGAATAACTCAGGGAGATTTGCAAACCACTCTTGCTCTCCTCTGTACCAGGACCCATTCTAGAATCACTTGGAGTGTGTGTGTGTGTGTGTGTGTGTGTGTGTGTGTGTGTGTGTGTGTAAAGTTTAAAAGCCCTGTGCCAGGGATTCTGATGCAAACTAGTCCAGTCACTGGACCCCTTGGACTAAGAGTAGGTCTGATTTGACTGCCTGTACCCCTACCCTGAACATAATGCCTTGTTAGTTCTATGGGATCAGTGTGTAACTGAGGCCCCAACAAACCCTACTTGCTAACTTTATTTAGGGTATCGAATACTCAGCCCTCTCCCAGGCCTTTGGTGGTGCTAAGCAGTTCAGTTTTCCTTTCCTCGGGGAGAACCACCTTGTCTTTCACTTCCCTTTTTCCCCCATCTCTCCTCTTAGGACCTTATTCAGGTTTATCTCTTAGGTTCTATGAACTCATCCAGCCACAGAACTAGGAATTAAAGGTGTGAATTCATAATACAGTTCCTACTGACAAGAACTGATTACAAGGATGCGGAAACACAAAAGAATAGCTATTTAAAGCAATGAGTGGGAAGTGAGTACTGGGAAACAGGGCTTTGAAGCCTGGAGGTTTGGTCCCTTTCCCCCTCCTCCCACAGTGTTGACACACCACTTCTCTTTTCTTTCTCTCTACAGATTATACTTGGTTAAGATTTTTGTAACGCAGTTTGGCATGATGCAAAGCCAGTTCATTCTTCTTGCACTTAGCTGACCCATCAGAACCAAAACACTGTTTCAAGGAACAGAGGAAGGGATGTGTTCTTGTACCACAAAAGTGAAAGCAGGGTGAGTCAGAAAACAAAATCGTGAGCATAGCATCCTCTATTGAAAATGCACAATTAAGTAACCAGGTTCTTGATAGAGAACGGCTTCCAGGCTGCCTCCTGCGTGGTAGACGTGGTGGTGGCTGCTGGGAGACTTTGTGCCAGCTGAAGAAAGTACACGGAGAACGCAGAGAAGAGAGAAAAGTGATTACAGATAATCACTTCTCAGCTTCTCCGGAGAGGAAGTCTCTGAAGCTCCAGAGCATCTCATTTTCATATTGGAAAAAGACTTCACAATAGTCTCTAAGGTGACCTAGCAGGACGTTTGAATTGATCCCATCCATGAAAGGTGTCATTAGATTTCCTGGAGAATGGTGGATACTCCACAGGTCTCGCTAAAGTGCCTTGAAGCAGGAGAGCTGCCAGGTGGGCCGTGAGTACCTAGGAAGGTGGAGGAGGTCCTGTCAAACTTCGCACTTTGTTCTTGGAGCTCCCCCAGGGCACGGTAGTAGCAAACACAAGCAGTGGGGATCGCTGAACACCATATATGAAGTAATAAAAATGACAAAAGGCCAAAATGCCTTAGTAGAGTCCTCTGACTAGAGTTAGATTCATCGATATTTCTTGGCTGTCTTCTCCACCAGATCACCTACAGGTTAGCAGCCACAACAAGAGCCAACCTACGGCATGGGCCATTGCCGGAGGGTGGATCTGCTCTTCTTCCTGAGACAGGACCAACTGTTGGTCCATTAGTTATAATGCATGGCTGTGGTGGGGGGAAGCTAGCAGGCAATTTATCCCATCTGGGGAAAGAACGTCCAGAAATACTTAATCCCTGCAGTAGACAGGTCATAGTTTTGTTTTGTTTTGTTTTTTTATAAATTTATTTTATTTATTTATTTATTTTGGGCTGAGTTGGATCTTCGTTGCTGCACGTGGGCTTTCTGTAGTTGCGGTGAGCCGGGGCTACTCTTCATTGCGGTGCGTGGGTTTCTCACTGCAGTGGCTTCTCTTGTTGCGGAGCATGGGCTCTAGGCGGGCAGGCTTCAGTAGTTGTGGCACGTGGGCTCAGTAGTTGTGGCTCGTGGGCTCTAGAGCGCAGGCTCAGTAGTTGTGGTGCATGGGCTTAGTTGCTCTGCAGCATGTCAGATCTTCCCAGACCAGGGATCGAACCTGTGTCCCCTGCATGGGCAGGCAGATTCTTAACCACGGCGCCACCAGGGAAACCGCCAGGTCACAGTTTAATAGTACTTTTTTTTTTTCTTTAAGGGGCTGGGGAGTGACCTTGAAGGACACTTTTCTATTTTTTTTTTTTTTCAAAATTTATTTATTTTATTTATTTTATTTTTGGCTGCTTTGGGCCTTCATAGCTGCACAAGGGCTTTCTGTAGTTGCGGTAAGTAGGAGCTACTCAATTGCGGTGCGCGGGCTTCTCATTGCAGTGGCTTCTTTGGTTGCAGAGCACGGGCTCTAGGCACGTGGGCTTCAGTAGTTGCGGCACACAGGCTCAGTAGCTGTGGCTCGCGGGCTCTAGAGCACAGGCTCAGTAGCTGTGCCGCACGGGCTTAGTTGCTCCGCGGCATGTGGGATCTTCCCGGAGAAGGGCTTGAACCCGTGTCCCCTGCATTGGCAGGTGGATTCTTAACCACTGCGCCATCAGGGAAGCCCCTATTTTTTTAAATTTTAATTTATTATTATTATTTTTTTGCCACGCCAGAGGCTTGTGGGATCTTAGTTTCCAGACCAGGGATTGAACCTGAGCCCTCAGCAGTGAAAGCATGGAGTCCTAACCACTGGACAGCCAGGAAATTCCCCAGTAGTACTTTTTATATCATACTGCATTTAGCTTGTATATTAAGATATAGAGTACCCAAATACAAGTCCCTTCAAAGTTGAAACTATGTCTCATTCTGTTATTTCTTTGTTTTGACTCTCAAGTGATTTCATTTTCCTTTTTTGTGTTATTTGTACTTTCTAATTTTCTAAAATGAGACTATATGAAATACATCTTTTTTTGAAAAAAAGTAAAGACATAGTAAGTGATTTCTTTATTTACTTTATCACATATCATAAATTCCATACCATAAAATTTACCTTTTAAAATGCAGTTTAGGGATTTTTGTTAAGTAGTTTTTCAACAATCTCCACTATCTAATTCCAGAAACATTTTTGTCATCCCTCAGAAGAAACCCTTGCACGCATTAGCAGTCACTCCCCCCAACCTCCACTCTCTGGCAACTACTGATGTGCTACTTAGGACCCCATGGTTAACTAATCAAAGCCATAGTTCTCTGTGGGTCAGACTATTCCAATGACTGCTTTTCCTCTGTTGTCCATCATGGAAACCGTGTCCACCCTGCCTTTGGAGATTAAGTGCCACCATTTTGCTGGCAATATTTATCATCCTGAAGCAGCTGGCTTGATAGAATAGTGGAATGGCCTTTTGAAGACTCACTTGCAGCACCAGGTAGGTGATAATACCTTGCAGGGTTAGGAAATGACCTCTAGGTTTCTGTATATGCTCTAAATCAGTGTCCAATATATGAGGCTATGTCTCCCATAACCAGGATTCATGAGTCTATCAAAGGGTAGAAATGTGAGTGGCTGGTACTCTACTAGCAAATTTTTTCTTTCCATCCCTGTGTCTTTAGGCTTTGCTGGTCTAGAGATGTAAATTCCAAAGGGAGGGATAGTTCTACCGAGAGACACAACAATGATTCCATTGAGATGGAAGTTGAGACCATCACCTGGTCACTTTGGGGTCCTCATTTCTGCAAATCAGTAGGCAAAGAATGATGAGTGATCCTGATTACCAAGGAGAAACTAGGCATCCATTACACAATGGTGGTGAGGAAGAGTATGCCTGGAATCAGGAAATCCCTCAAGGGTGTTTCTCTGTACTACCATGCTCAGTGATTAAAGTCGATGGAAAACTACAACAACCCAATTCAGGCTGGACTGCTAATGTCCCAGGCCCTTTGGGAAAGAAGTCCTGGGTCACCTTACCAGGTAAAGAACCATGTCTGGTTGAGGTGCTTGCTGGGGGCAAAGAGAACATGGAATGGAAAGTAGAAGAACGTAGTTGTAAATACTATGACCAGGTGACCAGTTGCAGAAACGAGGACTAATTGTGATAAGTACTTCTTCCTTAATTTTTATGAATATGTTGTATATATGTTAAGCAAATATTTTGTTTTCTTCCCTCTCTTATCCCCTTATCATCAAACATAAGATGTATTTGTAAAAGGTAAATTTATATCACAGTATTTAAGTTATAGAATATCAAAGGAGAAGAGTGAACAATACCTAAGGACTTTGCATGCTCTTCTAGAGAAAGGATTAGTGTGATTTTTGTTGTACACATGATAATTGTATCATGTCAAGAAGTATGACTTGTTACTGTTTTTATCTGGAGATTAAGTATGGTTTAAAGAGGTGCGTTTGGGTGCCATGTTGACAAGGCGTGGACTGTGATGGTGTTTTTGACATGTCACCTTGACTAGGCTAAACTTTTCAGTTATTCAATAAGAAAGACCCTAATCTAGGTGTTGCTGTGAAGATATTTTTTAGATATGATTAAAATCCATGATCAGTTGGCTTTAAGTTAAGTTTAAGGATTTTTCCCTAGATAATCTGGGTGGGTCTGATTCAGCTGAAAGGCCTTTAAGAGCAGAGCTGAGGTTTCCTGAGGAAGAAGAAATTCTGCCTGTGTACAGTGGCTTCAGCCTGTGCCCCAGAGTTCCATCCTGTCCTTCCTTATGGCCTGTCCTATTGATTTCAGACTTGTGTAATCAGCCTCCACAATTGTGTAAACAATTTCCTTGCAATAATCTATGAAAATATCTTTCCTACTGGTTCTGTTTCTCTGGTTGAACCCTGACTAAATGAACCTGGCTGAAATGATGTTTACAAAATGTTAACAATGATTATTTCTCAGAGATAGGATTGATTTTAGGTGATATATATATTTTTTACTTTCTCCTTTGTTTTTTCCCGTAATGCTCAAGCGTTTTAAAAGAACATTTTAAAACAAAGACAATAGTTAAAAATCAACATTTTTAATAAAAATGATGGGTTAAAAATGTATAATTTCACAATATTATCTAAAGCCTAATTCCATTTACAAAATACAGAACTCTAGCAAGTTTTTATAAAACTTAGAATTTCTAAAAACAACAATTTGAAAATCCCTTTGAGGAATTCCCTGGCACTCTGGTTAGGACTCTGTACTTTCACTGCCAAGGGCCTGGGTTCAATCTCTGGTCAGGGAACTAAGATCCTGTAAGCCTCGAGGGGCGGCCAGAAAGAAAGAAAAAGAAAATCCCTTTGGTCTTTTCCACAGAATTCAACAAACAAACAAAATTCACCTATGCTATAATCTACCCGGTTTTTGTTTGTTTGTTTGTTTCTTGAATGTTAATGAGCCCAGGGATAATATCTTACTCTTCCTTAGTTCTGTTGCTGTGTCAAAGGGCTGTCACATATATAGGTCCCTGTCACATATATATACACGTCTTAACTTCCCTTAACTTTTTTCCTAGTAATTGCCAAAAGTATCCTCTTTACCCTTTCAAACTAGGATATCAAGCACTTTAAGTTTAAAACATACCAAACATTAAATTGTTATGTGCACATTTTCTTTATTTTATTTATTTATTTTATTTATTTATTTTTTTGCGGTACGCGGGCCTCTCACTGTTGTGGCCTCTCCCGTTGCGGAGCACAGGCTCCGGATGTGCAGGGACAGCGGCCATGGCTCACGGGCCCAGCCACTCCGCGGCATGTGGGATCTTCCCGGACTGGGGCACGAACCCGTGTCCCCTGCATCGGTAGGTGGACTCTCAACCACTGCGCCACCAGGGAAGCCCTTCTTTATTTTATTAAAAATAGATAGACAGTACTTATTTTTATGGAGTTAAAATAGCTTTGCACTTATCATCTTGTACTTTGCTCTTTATTAATAATATTTCAAAGCCACATAACCTTGAGTCAACACAATCCATAAACTTGTCTTTTTAATGATTATAGAGCAGTCCATCATGTAAATATGCCACAGTTTGCTCATCCATAGCTCTATTTTTAGACATTTGGGCTCTTTCCAGTTTCTTTCTATTATAAACAATGTGACTGTGAAGGCTTGTTTAGACCATTGGCTTTTAAAATTATCTCTTGGGGGTCATTTCCTTAGGTCTAAATTCCTAAAGATGAATTCTTTGGGAAAAAGACATGAACATTTTGTTACCTGTTGCCAGATTGCTTTTTCAAAAATACTGAAAGAGTTTTACAGCATCACCAACAATACGTTTCCCTGAAGCCACATCCGCATTGGATTGTTAATATTCTTATTTATTTTTGCTAGTTTACTAGATATACAGTGGCATCAAAGTTGCTTTGAGGTGCTGTGGAATAACAGCCTTAACGTTCTTAGAAGCTCTCTTGTTGGGGTCTGCATGTCATGCCCTTAAAATTTTTAGAAGTATTTTTTGTCTGGCTTAAGGGTCTCTCGGGTACAACTTCAATCTATCTAAGGTCTTTGCAAAAGATCTTGGAGCTGCACCTTTGATATGAATTTTACACTGAAGCTATGTTTTACTGTCAACGCCCTAGATTTGATCTTTGCCTTAAGGCCATTTCTTACTTTGAAAATACTTTGCTGCCTAGAAGATTTCCCTGGACTGTCTCTATTTCTTCTAAATTCTGCTCAAATAGTTCTTTATTTAGCTCATTCCTTTCTTCTTGTATTTTATCATAGCATAGGAAACTAAAAGAATCCAGTTGACACTTTCAACATTTTGCCTGGAAATCTCCTTAGCCAGATGCACAAGTTCATGAGGCACCCTTTCTATTTGTGTTGTTACCCCAGGCAACAGTTTCAATAAAATCTCTTCTGGTATACACATGGCTTACCCCTTGCTCCAGCAATCAGTAGCAATCTCCTCACTGCTCTGCCAGCCTTCACTAATAGCCTTTTTGAAAGTCTTCAGGCCTCTATCCACCTTCTGCTCCCAAAGCCAGTCCTACATGCTCTAGGTTTTTCTTATGCAGCATTGCATTACTAGGTGCCAATTTTTGTTTCAGTTATCTATCACTGTGTAACAAATCAAAAAATCACCCCAAAACTTAGTGGTTTAAGACAACCACCACTGTATTTTGCGTGTGTGAATTTGGTGGTTGATTGATCTTAGCTGGGAGGTTGCTTTCTTCCATGGGGTGTTATGGGGCTGCAGAGGCTAGACTGGGCTGGCCTGTCCAAGACGGTTCATTCATATGACTGGTAGTTGGTGCTGGCTGTCAGCTGGGAGCTCAGCTGTAGCTGTCAGAGGACCTGGTTCCCCTCCATATAGCCTTTCCATGTGGCTCGTTTGTACAGTATGGCAACTGAGTTCCAAGAGGAAGGAAGTAGAAGCTTCTAGCCTTAAGGCCTGGGCTGAGGGGTCCCAGAATATATTTCTACTGCATTCTGTTCATCAGAGTCCTAGGTTTTTCTTAGATTAGAAAGAAGGAAAAATAAACTCCACTGCTCAGTGGAAGAAAGGCCCAGGGAGTGGAGAAAGTAATGTATCATCTTTGGAGTCTGTCTATCAGGCCAGAGTGACGGGATCATTTATCAGCTTTTCTCAGGAGTGTTGTGGAAGGAAAAGACACCCATTACTCGTTCTGGGTTCTATTCTAGCCATTGTGGATATAATGGTGAATAAGACAAAATCCCTGCTCTTGTGCAGCTTACACTCTAGCGGGGGGAAATTTAAAAAATATATATATATATTTAAATAAATAAGAAAAATAGAAGGCAGTTAGTGGTTGTGGGTTGAATTGTACCCCCCACCAAACCCTCTTTACGTGTGTCATTCCCAATAAACAGGAAGTGCCTCCCAAGACCATTCATCTTCGGTCTTATAGAGGTCTCCAATTCATTGACCCCATCGCTATCAAACATCCCATCACGACCTCACTTCTTTTCTTATCCAGGTCAGACACCGAAGTTCATTATTTCAAACTCTCCTCCCTTGGCTCTATTCCTCCATCACACCCTCCTGGCATATTCCAAACCTAATTAAATTCAATATGTGCTGACTCTATGACTGAACCCAAGCATGTAATTTGCTTTGGTCAATGAAAGTGATTTGAACTGATGTGTGTTATTTCTGAATGAAAGCTTTAAAAATCAATGCACAACTCATCACTCTTTTTATTTCTGGCCCACTGCCTGACAACACTCCAAATGGGGGCTGCTCTGTAAGCCTGGGTGTTGGAGTAAGAAGAAATCAGAGTAGAACCCCCAGCTGACTCATCATGAGCATGTAGTGTGATGTCACTGAGATGTCACTTTAGTTTTTTTTTTTAAATAAATCTTTATTGGAGTATAATGGCTTCACAATACTGTGTTAGTTTCTGTTGCACAATAAAGCAAATCAGCCATATGCATACACACGTCCCCAAATCCCCTCCCCCTTGAGCCTCCCTCCCACCATCCCTCTCCCACCTCTCTAGGTCATCTGAAAGCACCGAGCTGATCTCCCTGTGCTATGCGGCTGCTTCCCTCTAGCCATCCAGTTTACATTTGGTCGTGTGTGTATGTCCATGCCACGCTCACTTCACCCAGCTTCACCTTCCCACCCCATGTCCTCAAGTGCATTTTCTATGTCTACCTCTCTATTCCTGCCCCGCAACAAGGTTCATCAGTACCATTTTTTGTTAGATCCCATATATATGTGTTAGCGTATGGTATTTGTTTTTCTCTTTCTGACTTACTTCACTCTGTATGACAGACTCTAGGTCCATCCACCTCACTACAAATAACTCAATTTCGTTTCTTTTTATGGCTGAGTAATATTCCATTGTATATATGGGCTACATCTTCTTTATCCATTCATCTGTCAATGGACACTTAGGTTGCTTCCATGTCCTGGCTATTGTAAACAGAGCTGCAATGAACATTGTGGTATGTGACTCTTTTTGAATTACGGTTTTCTCAGGGTATATGCCCAGTAGTGGGATTGCTGGGTCATATGATAGTTCTATTTTAAGTTTTTTAAGGAACCTCCATGCTGTTTTCCACAGTGGTTGTATCAATTTACATTCCCACCAACAGTGCAGGAGAGTTCCCTTTTCTCCACACCCTCTCCAGCATTTATTGTTTCTAGATTTTTCATAATGGCCATTCTGACTGGCATGAGGTAATACCTCATTATAGTTTTGATTTGCATTTCTCTAATAATTGGTGATGTTGAGCATCATTTCATGTGCCTCTTGGCCATCTATATGTCTTCCTTGGTGAAATGTCTGTTTAGGTCTTTGCCCATGTTTTTTTTTTTTTTTTTAAACATCTTTATTGGAGTATAATTGCCGTACAATGGTGTGTTATTTTCTGCTTTATAACACAGTGAATCAGTTATACATATACATATGTTCCCATATCTCTTCCTTCTTGCATCACTCTCCCTCCCATCCTCCCTATCCCACCCCCTCTAGGTGGTCACAAAGCACCGAGCTGATCTCCCTGTGCTATGCGGCTGCTTCCCACTAGCTATCTATTTTACATTTGGTAGTGTATTTATGTCCATGCCACTCTCTCACTTTGTCCCAGCTTACCCTTCCTCCTCCCCGTATCCTCAAGTCCATTCTCTAGTAGGTCTGTGTCTTTATTCCCGTCTTGCCCCTAGGTTCTTCATGACCATTTTTTTTTTTAGATTCCATATATATGTGTTAGCGTACGGTATTTATTTTTCTCTTTCTGCCTTACTTCACTCTGTATAACAGACTCTAGGTCCAGCCACCTCACTACAAATAACTCAATTTCATTTCTTTTTATTGTTGAGTAATATTCCATTGTATATATGTGCCACATCTTCTTTATCCATTCATCCGATGATGGACACTTAGGTTGCTTCCATGTCCTGGCTATTGTAAATAGAGCTGCAATGAACACTTTGGTACATGACTCTTTTGAATTATGATTTTCTCAGGGTATATGCCCAGTAGTGGGATTGCTGTTGTATGGTAGTTCTATTTTTAGTTTTTTAAGGAACCTCCATACTGTTCTCCATAGTGGCTGTACCAATTCACATTCCCACCAACAGTGCAAGAGGGTTACCTTTTCTCCACACCCTCTCCAGCATTTATTGTTTGTAGATTTTTTGATGATGGCCATTCTGACCGGTGTGAGATGATATTTCACTGTAGTTTTCACTTGCATTTCTCTAATGATTAATGATGTTGAGCATTCTTTCATGTGTTTGTTGGCAATCTGTATATCTTCTTTGGAGAAATGTCTATTTAGGTCTTCTGCCCATTTTCGGATTGGGTTGTTTGTTTTGTTGATATTGAGCTGCATGAGCTGCTTGTAAATTTTGGAGATTAATCTTTGTCAGTTGCTTCATTTGCAAACATTTTCTCCCATTCTGAGGGTTGTCTTTTGGTCTTGTTTATGGTTTCCTTTGCTGTGCAAAAGCTTTTAAGTTTCATTAGGTCCCATATTTTAATTTTTGTTTTTATTTCCATTTCTCTAGGAGGTGGGTCAAAAAGGATCTTGCTGTGATTTATGTCATAGAGTGTTCTGCCTATGTTTTCCTCTAAGAGTTTTATAGTGTCTGGCCTTACATTTAGGTCTTTAATCCATTTTGAGTTTATTTTTGTGTATGGTGTTGGGGAGTGTTCTAATTTCATTCTTTTGCATGTAGCTGTCCACTTTTCCCAACACTACTTATTGAAGAGGCTCTCTTTTCTCCACTGTATAGTCTTGCCTTCTTTATCAAAGATAAGGTGACCATATGTGTGTGGGTTTATCTCTGGGCTTTCTATCCTGTTCCATTGATCTATATTTCTGTTTTTGTGTCAGTACCATACTGTCTTGATTACTGTAGCCTAGTGGTATAGTTTGAAGTTGGGGAGCCTGATTCCTCCAACTCCGTTTTTCATTCTCAAGATTTGTTTGGCTATTCAGGGTCTTTTGTACTTCCATACAAATTGTAAAATGTTTTGTTCTAATTCTGTGAAGAATGCCATTGGTAGTTTAATAGGGATTGCGCTGAATCTGTAGATTGCTTTGGGTAGTATAGTCATTTTCACAATATTGATTCTTCCAATCCAAGAACATGGTATGTTTCTCCATCTGTTTATGTCATCTTTGATTTCTTTCATTGGTGTTTATAGTTTTCAGAGTACAGGTTTTTCACCTCCTTTGGCAGGTTTATTCCTAGGTTGTTTTTTTTTTTTTTTGCGGTATGCAGGCCTCTCACTGCTGTGGCCTCTCCCGTTGCGGAGCACAGGCTCCGGACGCACAGGCTCAGCGGCCATGGCTCACGGGCCTAGCCGCTCTGTGGCATGTGGGATCTCCCCAGACTGGGGCACGAACCCGTGTCCCCTGCATCGGCAGGCAGACTCTCAACCACTGCGCCACCAGGGAAGCCCCTGAAGGACATCTTGGTTGCTTTCAACTTTTGGCATTATGAATAAAGCTGCTATAAACATCTGTGTGTTGGTTTTGTGTAGACCTAAGTTTTCATTCCTTTGGGTAAATACCAAAGAGTATGATTACTTGTATGAGAAGAATATATTTGGTTTTGTAAGAAACCACCAAACTGTCTTCTTAAGTTGCTGTACCATTTTGCAATCCCACCAGCAATGTATGAGAGTTTCCATATATTAGAAAAGAAGAAAGATCTAGTTTGTTAAGGTGGAAACTCTTTGCACTGATATTAATTCTTTTGCTGCATGTCTAGGGTTTACCCACTAAGCAAGGTACTGTAGTTGAGATCATATTTTATTGTGTTTAGGGATTCTCTGGGTGATCACTGAGGTCCTTCTACCATCACTGGTCAGATCTCTTGTCTTTCCACCAGATGTGAGCTCTGAGGAATTAAATTAAATTAATTAATTACACAATTTTGAAAGGTTACACTCCATTTACAGTTATTACAAAATATTGGCCATATTTGGGGAACTTTATATTTACAACTGTCTGGTCATTTTTTGCCTCTCTGTGAAATTCTACTCTATACACACCTAATCCAGCACTCATCAAAGACTCAAGCAGACCCATAAGCAAATTACTGAGTCTTCTTGCATTTTCCCCTTCAGTCCAGATGCCAGGCCCACAACTCCCAGCTGCCTTGGTCTCCCCAAACTCCAACTCCATATCTATTTCAGTGAGGCCAAAATGTTGTCTTTGACTTCCCCTAGCTGTACCAGTGACTATGAAATTGCCTCTAGGCAACAAGCTGGGATAAGTATAGGGCCTGGTTGTTAGTTTCCCTTTTCTCATGGACCACTGTCCTGTGCTCTTTCTGTTTATTTTTTATTCGTTGCTCTAGGGATTATACTGTGCATCTTTAATTTATCACAATTTTCTTAGACTTTATGTAGAATTACTTCAAGAAAGATGTAGAAATCTTGCAATAGTATAGTTGTATTTCCCCCTTTTTGCTATTTTTACCATATATATATTATATCTATATATATTTTTTGAGATACAATTCACATACCATAAAATTTACCCCTTTAATGTGTACAATTCAGTATTTTTTAAATTATATTCAAAAAATTGTACAACCACCACCACTGTTTGATTCCAGAACATTTCATCACTCCAAAAAGAAACCCCATATCCATTAGGAGCTTCTCTTGTTTCTCCTCTACCCCCAGCCTCCAGCAACAACTCACCTACTTTTTGTCTCTATAGATTTTCCTATTCTGGACATTTCTTATAAATGGAATAATGTATCTGTATACATTTTAAAACCAACAATACTATTATAATTTTTGCTTTAAATAGTCAAATATGACTTTTACATAAATTAAGAGAAGAGGAAGAAAAATATATAGTTTTAATATTCATCCATATACTACCATTTGTGGTGCTCTTCATTCTTTCCTGTAGATCTGAGTTAACATATGGTGTCATTTCCTTTTATTCTGAAGAGCTTCCTTTAGCATTTCTTGTAATTTTCCCTTTGCTGTTTAGGATTTTGTGGCAAACAGGGGCCAAGAAAGCTTCTGTCATGTACCAATTCCATTATTTGATAAGTATGGGTTTTTCAAGGAATTCTCCCATTTCATCTGTTATTGAATTTTTTGGCATAAAGATGATATTATTCCCTTATTATACTTTCAATATTGTGGTTTCTGTAGTGCTAACCCTTCTTTCAATCCTGCTATTGGTAATTTGTGTTTTCTCTATTTTTCTATTGATTAGGGGTTTATCAGCTGTGATCTCTTCAAAGAATCAATTTTTGGTTTTATTAATTTTCTGTATTGTCTGTTTTTCTATTTCATTGACTTCTGTTGTTTCTTTATCTGTTGTTTGTCTTCCCACTTATTTTAGTTTAATTTGCTTGTCTTTTTCTATTTTCTTTAGGTGTCAAGTTGTGTCATTGATTTTAAATCTTATTCTCTCATATAAACATTTAGGTTATAACACTCCCTTTAATTATAGCTTTAGTTTCAGCCCACATATTTTTATATGTTGTATTTTCATTACCATTCTGTTTAAAATATTTTCTAATTTTCCCTGTGACTTTTTTCCATGGGCTATTTACAAGTGTGTTGTTTAATTTCCTAATACTTGAGGCTTTTCCAGTTATCAGTAAGGTATCTCCATTCTAGCTTTCCCAGCTGTTAGCCCTTTAAGATTCAATCTCTGCAGGGCCTTATAGATCTTGTCTTGAACAAGTGCAGTCCAAATATGGTACGTTGACTTCTAAGATGGCCCTCAATTGTCCCCCACCTCCTAATATTCATACCCTTATATAATCCTCTCCCCTTGAGTGTGGGCTGGAACTAGTGATTTGCTTCTAACCAATAAAATACAGCAAAAGAAATGACATATCACTTCTGTGATTAGGTTGTAGCATGTCATGACTTTTAGATGTTAGCAGACTTGCTGGCTTTGATGAGCAAGCTGCCATATTGAAGAGGCCCAAGTGGCAAGAAACCGAGGGTAACCTCTGGCCTAAAGCCAACAAAGAATAAGTCCCTCAGTCCAACAGCTCTGAAGGGACTGAATCTTACCAAGAACCAGATATGTGAATTTATGAAAGTCCTGAAAGAGAGGGCCCATGAATGGATTCCTGAGCTACAGAAACTGTAAGATGATAAATGTGTGTTGTCTTAAGCTTCTAAGTTTTGGGCTTAAGAGGAAATGGACAGCTAATACATTAACCCTTGACCAAGAAGGTATAGTGAATGCTTATTTATACTTCTGGGGCCCCTCCTCTGTGCAGCTCCCTCTTCTCAGGTACCCTGCCCTGGAAATTCCAATGGTTTTAGTAGCCCAGAACTCAAATCTTTGTGTATGTTTGGATATTTTAAGGGCAAGGATTGAGTTATAAACATCTTTGTATCCTCCACAGAGCCTAGCTGAATATCAAATTTCTAATGAGTGTTCCTTTATTATTTTTTGATTACATGCTTTCCAAATTGAACTGCTCCAATACAGTCTTGATCAGGGGCATATCTCAATGGTAAGTAGTGAGAGTCTTTTCAGGGCTCCCCACATTGAAGCCCCAGACCGTGGTGGACCACATACCCCACATACAGAGCTCATCTATACCAGGTCACTCCTACTTGCAGATCTGGATGGAGTGCTATCCTGAAGATGTGGAATCTTGTTTTCCCAGTGGCCACCAGGGGGCTGGATGACACAGCATGTTGATGCAGGGAGATAGACCTTAACTAACAGGAAATGGGAAATGGAAGTGAGCTGGGCAGATAAATCCCACTTCCTTTCTTCCCTCTATAGAATTCTCTGAGATGCAGTTCCTTTTTGCAGCCCTTCTAGAAAAGTTCCATAGCACCAGCAAATGGAACTGTTGAATGACCAGCTCTTTGCAGTTCCACCCTCACTGCCTCCTGGGCTTTGCACCTCTCAAAGAAAACATCCATATTTTAATCCTCGCCTGAGGCTCATCTTCCTAGAGAGCCTGGACTAAGAGAGGTGGCACTCATGGTTTATCTTTGCTTTAAGTGTCCATCTCAACTAACGATCTCTGAGGACTATACTTTAGCATAACAAGTTTGACCATGACTCACCTTTGATAATTCATGTAGCCAATTTCACATACTGTCTTGTGTCATGTTCTGTCATGTTTTGAACATCTTCCCTCAGTTTCTCAAACTCTATGCTAAAGGAAATGGATTTTAAAATTGAATGACTAAGGAAAGAATCAATTTGAAGGAAATGACTGAATATGGAGTTGGCAGTTTGCTTTGTTTGTTGCTCACATTAACTAGCTGGAGGGAGCTAAAATACTTTTTAAAAATGGACAATTTTCACACTTACTGAGTTAAATTCTGTGTGGTCCAGGAAAAGCTTTTGCCTGCATCCCACCTCACCATCCTGCCATGGAGATTTGCAATTTGCGCCACCCACCTCTGGTCAGTCCAGTGAAACATCAGGGGACTTGTTGAAAGGGAAACCCACAGACAAAGAAAGGCACAGACCTCTTCATTCTCTAATCAATTCTGATTTTCAGCAGCACACCAGGTAGAAGTAAGAACTCAGAAATGTGGCAGGGCATTTTTGCCCTTCAATTAATGGGAGCCTAGAAGAAAAATAATTGCATGTACGTGCCTGTTTCTCTCCTTCCACAATACTGTGTGCAGTCAGATGAAAACCGTTCTTCCTAAGCTTCTAACTTCATGTAAATTAGGTGCAATTTGTTTTCCCTTTAACCTCAAAGCTTGGTAAGTGTAGCCAGACCAAAAAGGCTGTTAGTAAAAGCAGACCCTAGACATTAAGAAAAAGTGAGTCTCTTCTGATGCTTTTCATTATTTCAGAGCAGCAAATTACAGACTCTTTCATTGGCGTACACAGAGTTGAAGAGAGGCTGTCTGAGACAGTAGCAGTTACCTAGTTGCTTCCCAACTCTCATTTCCCTGCACTTACTGTGCCTCCCTATGGTTTAAAGGAGCTCACCACAGTCAGGAGGTACCCTCATGGTTCTGGCAATCAAGTGGCCACATGGTGGTTAAAAGGGCTCTGATCCCCATATGCAGGAAACATGATGGGACATCAAAGAGAGGACCCTAATTTAGCTTAGGAGTGGGTTAGGGTTGAGGAAAAATTAAAGGGACACACTTCCAGAGTTTGACACTGTTGAACTAATTCTTGAAGGCTAACTGGGAGCTAGCCATCTAAATAAATGAGGGTTGAGGGAGTTCTAGGAATTCAAAAGGTATTCTAGAAGGAGTTTTGCCTTTAGTAAGTTTTGCCTTTAGTAAGACCATGGCATATAATCATTCTTTGGATGTTGAGCTCTTACTTTGCCTCAGAGGCACTTTCTCTGGATGGTAATAGGCATGTACATATAACAAAAATAAAATATAAGACACTATTGTATTACCCTGGCTAAATAAATAAATAAAGGTGTATTATTCTCTTATGTTATTCATCTCCTAAATAATTTTCTACTCAACTAGCCTCCTCTTAACCTACAAACATGTTCAAGTCATTCCTATCCAGAGAGAAAACTCCTTATATCATTTAGGACTCCTTCAGGTAGAAATTAAGGTTGAATAGGAAACTCAACCCTAACTGACTTAACTAAAAAGGGGATTTATGGAGATTGTTGAAGATCCAGGGTTACTGCAGCCATAGGGACAGCCAGGTTCAGTGGCTCAGATAGTGTCACCAGGACCTGGTTTCTCTTCATCTCATAGCTCTGATTTCTGCTATGTTGGTTTTATTCTCTGCTAGGCTCTCCCTGAATAGGGATAAGATGACTGAATAACTCCTGCTTCTAAGTTCTAAACCCAAACATATCTGTAATCACGTTAAATGTAAATGGCCCAAACACTCTAATAAAAAGGCAGCGATTGTCAGATTGGATAGAATGCAAAACCCAATTATATCTTGCTTACAAGAAACCAACTTTAAATATAAAGATACAAATAAGTTAAAAATAAAAGAATTAAAATATATACCATGCTATTATTAATCAAAGAAAACTGGTGTGGTTACACTAATATCAGACAAAGTAGATTTCAGAGCAAAGACTATTACCAGAGATACTGAGAATCATTTCATCATGATTAACTGGTCATTTAAGAGGACAAAAACCTCCTAAATGTTTATGCACCTAGTAACAGCGCTTCAAAATACATGCAGCAAAAAGCAAGAGAACTCTAAGAACAAATATACAAATCCACAATTATAGTCAGAGATACCAACACTCCTCTCTTAAAATATTTCTAACTTCCCTTGAAACTTCTTCTTTAACCAATATGTAATTTAGAAATGTGTTATTTAATTTCCAGTTATTTGGGGACTTAATTTCTAAATACCTGGGATCTTCCAGATATCATTCTGCTGTTGATTTCTAGTTTAATTCTGTTATGAGCAGAGAATACACTTTGTAAGATTTCAATTCTTTGAAAGTTGCTAAAGTTTGTTTCATGGTATAAAATATGGTCTATTATTTTTATTTATTATTTTTTTTGTGTGTGGTACGTGGGCCTCTCACTGTTGTGGCCTCTCCCGTTGCAGAGCACAGGCTCTGGACGCGCAGGCTCAGCGGCCATGGCTCACGGGCCCAGCCGCTCTGTGGCATGTGAGATCTTCCCGGACCGGGGCATGAACCCATGTCCCCTGCAACGGCAGGTGGATTCCCAACCACTGCGCCACCAGGGAAGCCCTGAATCAATTTTTTTAAATCTTTTTTCATTGAGGTACAGTTGACTTACAATATTATATATGTTTCAGGTGTGCAACATAGTGATTCACAATTTTTAAAGGTTATACTCCCTCTGTTTATAGTTATTATAAAATATTGGCTATATCCCCATGCTGTACAATATATCCTTTTAGCTTCTTTACTTTACATAGTGGTTTGTACCTCTTAATCCTCTACCCTTATCTTGCCTCTCCCCCTTCCCTCATCCCATTGGCAACCACTAGTTTGTTCTCTATATCTGTGAGTCTGTTTCTTTTTTGTTATATTCACTAGTTTGTTGTATTTTTTAGATTCCGCATATAAGTGATATCATACGGTATTTTTCTTTCTCTGTCTGACTTATTTTACTAAGCAAAATACCTTCCAAGTCCATTCATATTGTTGCAAATTTCATATTGTGGCAAAATTTCATTCTGTGCAGCCTGGACCTGTATATTTTGCTTATTGAGGAAACACCACCTTATCTTGGTTGTTAACTTAAAGCATAACTGTATCTTGTCTTTTTCATTCAGAGTTTTTTTTTTTCCAACTGGTGCTACAGTTGAGTATTCAACAGGCCATTCCACCATCCTATTAAGCCAGATGCTTCTGGGTGGTGGTGTGCATGGATTTCATGGGCATGAATCCACTACTGCACTTCATAATATGCTAGAACTAGAAACTAAGGCATTCTAATATGAAGGTCAGCACCAGAAGTAGAGATTGTATAACTTGATGGGACAAGAGAATCCTGAAAATATCATGACCTTTAATCCTAAATTTTGTGTCTCTTTGTCAGACCATCAGTTTTACTCCCATACTTTTCACCAAGATATTAAAAATATTGACCAAATCTCATTGTAATTGAACTCCAAATGATTTCATTTGTTAGAATTTCTTGAAATAAATGGGCTACTAGATGGATGAGACTTATCATCATACAATTTTAATTACCCTGAATTTACCGTAGCAGGGTTTCAACTGCTAATACCATGTAAGGATTAATCAATAGGAGTATTTCTGAATCTTTTTGGATGTCAAAGTTCTTAATACCAGTCAAGATAAAATGACATGTTTCTTGATCAGGCCATGGCAGATAAAGGTTTGTGTAGGGGTGCTTTTTTTTTTTTTTTTACAACTTTATTGGAGTATAATTGCTTCACAATGGTGTATTAGTTTCTGCTTTATAACAAAGTGAATCAGTTATACATATACATCTGTTCCCATATCCCTTCCCTCTTGCATCTCCCTCCCTCCCACCCTCCCTATCCCACCCCTCCAGTGGGTCACAAAGCACCGAGCTGATCTCCCTGTGCTATGCGGCTGCTTCCCACTAGCTATCTATCTTACGTTTGGTAGTGTATATGTCCTTTTTAAGTGGAAACAAAAGATGTGATCTGTGAAGAAATTGGTATTTGAATCATAGGGTAAGAAGGGGGGGTGGGCATTGATTCTCCTTTTGATTTGAAATAAGTTACTAGAAGACCTAAACCTGTCAGAGGCAGAATGCAACATAAAAGTGTCAGAGCTGATAAGTGTACTTTGAATTTTAATGATTATCTTTTGAATGCAGTTCAGAATATTTTACAGCTACTCCATTTATTTCAATTCACCCTTAAATTTTGGCACACTGTCCCAGTACCCAGAAGACAATTTTTTCTACCTAGATATTTAAATATATTTTCTCCATTTCCATTTCTTTAAACATGTCCATGATACAGTCCTGTCTTTCAACATAGTCATAAACATACTTTCCAAATAGATCTGTGTATGGATCATAGGATCCATAGGAAAGAAGAAAGAATCTATATTTCAAAAGTGTTATCTTCTTAAAAGAATGAATCTTTACTCTGCAAAATCTATATATGGTAAGGGATCTAAATCTCTGAAAAAAAGTCTTATTTAAGAAGGAAAAAAAGAGAAGTGTATATTTTCCCATGAGAGTTGAAAATAGAAGATAAAGAAATATTTTCATTGTACAGGAAGATAAAGAAAGAAAGATGGGATCTTTTCCCTAAATCACAACTTACATAAAAGCACAGACAGATACAATAGGTTAAAGCAGAGTTGCTCTGGTTGACTGAGGGTGGGGAAGATAAATCCAAATAAACATTCATCCCTCCACCCTACTCCCAGCCAAGCTGTGCGGGAAGAGGATTCTGTAGAGCTCAATGTTGAAATCAGTCTTAAGAAAAGAAAAATTATAAGATGTTTCTCTTTCCAGAATCGTAGGTTTTGAATGTATGGTTGAACTGCTGGCAATGGCTATGTGTCCAGTCTTTTCGGAGCAACCTCATTATCTCTTCCTCTGCTGGTTTCCGCTCTCTGTGTTTACTGCTGCACATTGTTACTCACTCTGTACCCTCTGCCTGTCAAATCCTACCCATCCTTCAAGGTTCAGCTCAAAACCTACTTCTTCTGTAAAGTTTTTCTGGTTGGGTGTAACCACCCCATCCTCTGAGGTCCAATCACTGCAATTCATTTATATTTGTATTGAGTAATTAAAGATTTATTGTTGAATGCACAGGCGTGGCAATAGGTATTAGAGCTATGGTGGTAAGGTCCCTGCCCTTTAGAGAACTTACCTAGTGGCAGGCGGTGGTGATAAAACAGACAATAAAAAAGTAAACAAATAAATGACCGAAGTACAGGTTATGATACTTGCCACAAAAGAAATAAATTGAATGATGTGATAAAGCATATCTGTACCTCTGTGTGCTTATGTGAATGGTGTGAATGGGGGCTGCCTTAGGGTGTGCTGAGGGGCTGGCATGTGAGCTGAGAGCATGGAAGGCTTTGGGCATGTGATATGAAGTCCAAAATTCTGAGAAGACAGAAGCAAAGGAACAGGTCAAGTTAGGGTGCCAAGGAGCAGAAAAACTGAAAATGGGGGAGCAGCAGGAATCAAGGAAAATCGTCTTGGCACAGCTCCCAAATGAGAGCCTCGATGCCCAGGGGGCCTTCTTGGAGGTCCCTCAAAGTCACAGACTTTTCTGTGAGAGGGCCCACATCCAGATTCATCTTTGTGTCCCCACAGAAACTAGAACAGGGTTTTGCCCACGGGAAGTGCTCAGTAATTGACGGTAAAATAAGGACTAAAGCCCCAATTAATTCCTTCATGAAGACTTCTCTGATTTTTACCAAATAGCCTCTCTTTCCCCTGAACCCCAGGGAGAGCTTCTACTGTAACATACTAGGTTTTTATCTTAATTCTTTTATAGATATTTGGTACTTGAACTCCCATGGAGATCTAAGGAATTGTTGAAGAGTAGTGCTTGGGCGTGGAAGCTGTATTTTTCTTGGTGACTGACTGTCCTTTGTTTTCTGTCTTCATGGTCTACAGGCTGAATGGCATGAATCTGTGGTGCTGGTTTTCAAAAGAAAGTAAATAGACATCATGTCTCAAAATGCATACAGCCAGCATGACCCTGTGGTGTCCTGATAAGCCAGCTTTGGGGGCAGGCGTGAGGAGGGGAGAAACTCTGATTTGTAGCCTTTGTCTATCTCTGTTGTGTAAGTACTTCCACCGCCTTGCCGTATTCCTATTATCAGTCATTTCTCACGACTCCAGCACACAGCTGTGACCTCAACATTGGTGCTCATTACCTTCGGCTGCCTGTCAGAAGGATCCTCTCAGTGAACTGCACTTCATTCTGGTTGCCCCTTGACAAGAGACCCAGAGAACGTGCTGAAGGCTGGGAGATGAACTGCAAAGATGATGTAATGATCACTGGCTGATGCCTGAGTAAGCAGTCAGGAGAGAGCCTCCATTTCACTTGCTCTCATGGTCTTGGCAGCTCTGCAGCCAACAATAGACAGCAAACATGGTCTCCTGTACCCTGAGCTGGATTTTCCTCTTCACTCATTCTTGAAGAGCTGCAGGCAAGGCAAGGCAGCAGCCTGGACATGCAGGGAGGGAAGCTATTTTCTTCTTTCTTTGGTATACTTGCCTTGAATGAAACCAAGTATGTTTTGAGGTATAACTGAATGCAGCGAACCTCTGCCTTCTGTCAAGGTTACTAGGTACTTCTTAGGTTTTCCTCCACCCTAAACAAAAATTGCAGGTCCGGGCAGTGACATTCTGGCTGATAGGATTAGTCATGGTGCTTGATGAAAACATTTCTCCCCTCTGATCATGGCACTGTGCGTATGGTTTTTCTTTGGCAATTTGGGTCATGTTCTAGGAGAAAATCAGTACACAATGAATCTTTGTAGTTTACAGATGAATTAAAGATGCTCTGAGAAATGCCAAGGGGATAGGGAGAAAGTACAAGGAGGGTCTCTGGGCGATGAATGAAGGTCGGAAGGCTGGTGCTGCCTCTCATAGTGGATGAGAATGAGGTAAGGAATTTAGGGCCAAATGTTCCAAGCTGCACATGCAAGAATATTGGCTTACATTCTTCTAAGTTAAATCTCAGGAAAAGGGTTCTGGAGTCAAAGCCTTGTGCTCTTAAATGAGAAAGACCCGGGCCTGTGTATTAGTTCCCTACTGCTGCTGTAACAAATTACCACAGACTTGGTGGCTTGAAACAACATAAATTGACTTCCCTGGTGGTCCACTGGTTAAGACTCCATGCTCCCAATGCCAGGGGCATTGGTTCAATCCCTGGTTGGGGAACTAAGATCCCACATGATGCATGGTGCGGCCTAAAAATAAATAAATAAATAAATAAAAATTAAAAAACACGAGTTTGTTATCTTACAGTTCTGGAGTTCAGAAGTCTGGAATGGGACTCACTGGGCTGAAATCAAGGTGTTGGCACGGCTCTTTTCCTTTCCAAAGGCTCTAGGGAAAAATCTGTTTCCTTGCCTTTTCCTGCTTTTAGAGGCCACCCACATTCCTCCACTCTGGGATCCCGTCTTTCATCTTCACAGCCAGCAGAGCTGCATCTCTGTCTGACTGTTTTCTGTAGCTCAGATCTCCCTCTGCTTCTTCTTCTGCTCCCCCTCTTCTACTTCTAAGGACCCTTGTGGTTATATTGGCCCACCTGGATAATCTAGGATAATCTCCCTATTTAAGGCCTATGGATTAGTAATCTTAATTCCATCTGTATCTTTACTTCCCCTTTGCCCTGTAGGGTAATATATTTATAGGTCCTGAGGATTAGGACATGGTCATCTTTGAGGGGCCATTATTATGCTTATTGACCTTACTCTGGATTCCAACCCGGTATCTTCAGAGCTATGTAACCTTGGGCAAGTCACTAACCTTTTAAAAAGCCTCATTAGACAGTGGGGTAATAGTAGTACCTTCCTCATGGGCTTTTGGTGAAGATTAGATGTGCTAACATGTGCCATGTGCTTAAAAGGGTGCTTGGCCCATGCCAAACACTCAGTGAATGTTAGCTAGTTTTATTTCAAACCTTACTTATGCTTGCTCACCTTGGCTCTGGATTAGAGAACCCTCTTTGAACTCCCACAGAAACCTGTCCTTCCTGGACCATAGCACATCCCACACTGCAATGTCACCATCTGTTTATGTGTCTCTTTCCTCTATTAAACAGAGTTCCCTGACAGTAGGGGGACTAGCTTATATATCTTAGTAACTCCTTCATGTCTGGCACAGAAGAAGCTTCCCAGTAAAAGACTGGGTTGAAGCGTGTTACCATTAAGAGTGAAAAATGAGTTTTTTCCTAATCATATAAAAACCACAAACATTCACACTAAAGTTTTCTCAACTGTGTCAGTTTCTCCCATAACATTTTCTTCAAACTTTTGGGACATCCTACTGTTTGTCTTCTATGGACACTTCAGATTAAACAAAAATATTATTACTAAATGTATTAATTGATGAAAATTTTTTATTTTAGAAAGTCATTATTAATGAGAACATTTAGAAAATAACTGATCATTCAGCTACCACTGTGAAAAAATTACTAGCCTACTTTTTCACATATGTACTTTGGAGGTGAAGTGTAGTACTGAAGTAATACTGTGTTGGCAGCAGTGAATAAGCCATTTTAATGTAAAAACTTTTACACCCTCCCTCCCCCCAGTGATACTGTGATTTTGCTGGGGGTATGTAAGCATATCCTTAGCTAGTGCACATGAACTATAATTAAATGAAGGTGTATTATTAAACACACATGTAGGAGTTAAAAAACATGATCTAGATATAAGGTGTAAAGATGTGATCACCCTGATTGGAAATGAGGGAAGAGACACTTAAAAGAGATAAGATCCTTTTATGGAGCTTGTTGAAGAGGAAAAAAGAGTTCTGAGGGGAAATTAAAAAGTCCTAATTAAGATGACAGGCTCAAATTATCTCAAGGGGAGTCCACAAATTCTCAGGCTTTATAACAAGAGGAAGACTCCTCTGTGGGTAAAATCCAGAAAAGACTGGCTCTTAGGTGGCTATGAGGAATATAGTGTCAGATCTCAGTAGGCAGGTGTTCTCTCCTTCTTCAAGGATCTAGGAAATTAAGAGCAGGTAGAGCAAGCATATACCTCCATTAGTGCATTAACACTGCATTGTAACACAGGCGGATGTGTGAGTCTTCCCCATTAGACTTAAGGTGGTGAGAGCACATACCGAGCTTTAATTTTTGTGTGTAGAGGGCCTAAAACTCCAGCTGGCATATAGAAAACACTGAATAAATATTCATTGTTGAATAAAAGAGCTGGTCTCATAGAATTTAAGAGCCAGAAGTGTGCAAAGAGACTAGTGGTCTCCAGATTGGTGGTCTCCAAATCTATCTGGACATCAGAATCACCAGTGGAGTGTATGTGTGGGTTCCCTTTAAGATACTGATTCTAGAATACATAGAGGATACACCACTTATTCCCTTCATGAGACACAACCCAAAGTACCCTCCTAATCAGACTGAATACTTTCCCCCTACAATCAGGAGTAAGGCAGGGATGTCTGCTCTTGCCACTTCAGCATAGAACTGAAAGTTCTACAAACTACAAAGAGATAAGAAAAAGAAATAAAAGCCATAGAGATTAGAAAAGAAGAAATAAAACTCTATTCACAAATGCATGATTGTCTTCATAGAAAACCCCAAGGATTCGACAAAGAAATTCTTAGAAATAGTGAGTGAGTTTATCAGATTCATAGGATAAAAATCGATATAAAAAAACCAATCATATTTCTACATGTTAAGCCTTAAACAATTGAAGATTGAAATTTACATGTTCAATAGCACACAGGAAAAGAAATACAGTTATAAGACTAACAAAAATGTGCAGGATGTTTATACTCAATAATGAAAGAAATCAAAGAAGACTTAGAGATATTTATCATGTTCATGGATTATAAGACTGAACATTTTTAAGATGTTAATTCCCCCCAAATTGATCTATAGTTTTAATGCAATCACAATAAAAATATCAGTAAGGATTTTGTAGATAGTGACACAATGACTCTAAAGTGTATGTGAAAAGGCAAAATAAATCAGAAAGACAATTTTGAAAAAGAAGGACAAAGTTGGAGGACTTGTATCACTTGATTTCAAGACTCATTAAAAACCCACAATAATCAAGACAGTGTGGTACTGGCAAAACCTAAAACTATAAAACTTTTAGGAGAAAACCTTTGTGACTTGGGATTAGGCAGAGTTATTAGATATGATACCATAAGTATGATACATAAAGGAAAAAATTGAGAAATTAGACTTCATCAAAATGAAAACTTTTGCTATGTGAAGGATCATGGTAAAAGGATGAACAGATACTCTGCCCAGTGGAAGAAAAATATTTGGACCTAAGTGAAAAAGGATTTGTATCCACTATATATAAAGGATACTTAAAACTTATCAAAAAGCAAGCAAATGAACCAATTAAGAAATAGAAAAAATTTGAAAAGATACTACAATGGAATTAAATAGGTGGCAAATAAGCACATGAAAAGATGCTCAACATCTTAATTATTAGGGAAATAGAAATTAAAGCTACTACACACCATTTCAAATGGTTTAAAACAAAACAAAGAAACAAAAACCTAGCCATATCAAGTCCTGGAATGAATACAGAACAACTGAACCCTCACATATTGCTACTGGGAATGCAATTTCAAAGGCAGTTTGGCAGTTTCTTTTATTGGTAAACATGCACTCACTGTGGGAGCCAGCAAACCCAGTCCTACGTATTTACCCAAGTGAAATGATAACTTCTATTCACACAAAAACCTGTAGGCCAATATTCACAGTTGCTTTATTCATAACTGCCCTGAACTGGAAATAACCTAAACTTCCTTCAACTGTGAGTAGATAAATAACTTGTAGTACATTCATACAATAAGAAGGCATAAACCATTGATGGACTCAACAACACAGGTGAATCTCACATGCCTTATACTCAGTGAAGGAAGCCAATCTTGAAAGGGTACATACTGTATGATTCCACTGATACGACATTTCGAACAGACAAAACTGTGAGGCAAAAAACACATCAGTAGTTTCCAGGGGTTAGGGTTAGGGGGAGGGCTTGACTACAAGGGGCAGCAGCGTATTTGGAGTGATGGCACCATTTTGAATTTTGATGGTGGTAATGGATTTATCAAAATTTGCCAAACTGTTCCTTTGAAAAGTGACTTTTACTGTACATATATTAAAAAAAATAAATTTACAAAGAGTCTTCAATGGCTTTGTATTGTTCTTAGAGTAAATTCCAAACTAGAATAAATTTTGTGTTCTTTATCCTGACTTGCAAAGCAGTGCATGGCCTGGTCCTGCCACTCTCTGACCACATTGTCCCTCACTCTCCCCCTTGCCCACTGTATTGAATTCATTTTATGCACCAACTCAATGGATGATGAGATACCAATTTGCTAGAGCAAGTCCAGCAATGGTCTGTGCTATGATTGTGGTCATGGAGCCAGCTTGCTGCTACTTCTGTCACTGCCTTGGGTTGAACCTCTCAAGTTGCTCTTGGGTACAGCCCAACAGTGCCTTACCTCCTGCCATATGCCTTTTGCCTTCCACCTTGGGACTTCCCTCGTCTGCCCAGACACCTGTTTGGTGACCACTCACATGCAACCAGGAGTGCTGATCAGTTAACACTGAGCAATGAGAGAAAGGAGCCTGCAAATAAATGTTCTCTCTTTCTACCACACCAGGACTCTTTCCCTTGCCCCCCGACAGATGTTTGAAGCTTCAGAAGCATTACGTTGCTTCTCTGTAGACCAGAAATCAGCATCTTCCTCTTGAATCCTTCTTTAGCCTCTCCACTGATACCTCCATGCCGCCTCCTACAAATCCGTGGTGCTTCCTGCAGACTCTGGCAACCATCACCAGCTGTGTAATACAAATCTTTGTATTTGCTTTCCCTCTCTTCCTGACTCACTCCTCTTTTCTCTCCAGCCTTTCCTGAGATTTCACTTCCCTATAGTCTTGTCACCTAACCATTTGCTTGGGCCCGACTTTCTAGGTGGTTCAGCCAAAGACACCCAATAAGCTTCAGTCACGTTAGGTTTCTTTGTGTTCCCAGAATAAGCTGTGTATTTCTCCCCTCAAATTAGATCTCTGGCACTCTGTTTCCTCTGCCTGGCTCTTTCCCTAGTTGTTCCAGGTTATCACTCTATGTGAATTCTTGACATAGCACTCACTTGCTATGGATCTTATGTGCTCTATCTATATATCTATATCATCTATCATCTAGTTTCTCTCTCATTAAGCTAGAAGCCCCACCAGAACATGAATCTTGTCTGCCTTGTTTAGTGCTATAGCCTGAGAACCTAGAACAGTTTAAAGCACATTGGAGGCCCTTAGGAAATATTTGTGGAGTAGATGAATGAATGCATGCCACTATTGACCTAGCTAGCCCCAAATTTACACACTCAGTTGCTTCCTTGACAAAAACTTGCAATTAAGTGCCCAAAGTTGACCAAATGCCATGGTGAGAGCTGTCCCAGCACATTAAAACTCTGGAAGTGGGAGACTCTGACCATGGGCTCAAGGCCAGTTGTTTCAGTGTTCCCAGTTTCCAATATCACACCGTTAAAGAGCATTGTAAAAAGTAGGGTCCAATATTTAGGCATAAATCTTGTGCCCTTGAATTATGCAAAGCCTTTTAGATGTAACACCAAAAGTACAAGCAACAGAAGAAAACAGATAATTCATGCTTATTCAAAATGAAAAACTTCTTTTTTTTCTTTCATAGGAAGTGGAAAGATAACCCACAGAATGGGAGGAATTATTTACAAAGTATATATCTGACTTATATCCAGATTATATAAAGAACACTTATACCTGAATAATAAATCATAATAAATAATGAGTAAAAAAGACAAATAACTGACTTTAAAAAAAATGGGTAAAGGATCTGAATAGACATTTATGCAGAGAAGATAAGCACATGAGAAGATGACCAACATCATTAGCTGCTAGGAAAATGCAAATCAGAACCACAATGAGGTACCACTTCATGGCCACTAGGATGGTATAAACTTGAAAAATGGCAAATAATAAGTGTTGGCAAGGATGTGGAGAAACTGGAACATTCACACACTGCTGGTGAGAATGTAAAATGGTGCAGCTGCTTTGGAAACCAGTGTAGCAGTTCCTCAAAATGTCAAACTTAGAGTTACTATGTGACTCAGCAATTCCACTCCTAAATAGACACCCAAGAGAAATAAAAACATACATCCACACAACAAAGGCATACACAAATGTTCATAGCCACATTATTTATAATAGCCCCAAAGTGGAAACAACCCAAATGTTCATCAACTGAAAAATGGATAAACATAATATGATATATCTATGCCACGGGACATTATTTCTTCATAAAAAGGAATGAAGTACTGATGACATGGATGAACCTTGACAACATTCTGCTAAGTGAAAGAAAGCAGTCACAAAATACTTCATATTGTATGAAGACTTCATTTATATGAAATGTCCATAATAGGCAAATCTATAGAGAAAGTAGATTAGTGGTTGCCAGAGGCTGGGGGTTGGGAGAGTAAAGGGAATGAGTGCTAATAAACACAGCATTTCTTTTGGGGGTGATCAAAATCAGTTATAAAATTGATTGTGGTAATAGTGGTACAACTTTATGAATATACTAAAAACATCAAATTGGATACTTTAAGTCGGTGAATTGTATGCTATATGAGTTATATTTTAACAAAGCTTTTTTTTTTCTAAAAAGCAGAGATCATTAAAGCAAAATTTAAAAAATAAAGTGGGTTTTTAAATCATTCTCTCTCAGAGACACCTCCACCCAAAGCACTGCCACCTTCTATTCACCAGGGTCCTGCCTGCAGTCTGTAGGCAATGACCAGGCCTAAACTGTGCAGGCCACAGGTGACAAAATGATGACCTAGGGACCCCTTGTGGCCTATAAACTCTTCTTTTTAAAAATATTTTTTAAATTAGTTACCAACATTTTAAAATTAGAAGAGTTCACATTAAATGTAGGTTTTTGGCTTCTCTGTGGAGGAAAAACAAAACAAAATGAAAACAACCCCAACTTGAGTGGCCACACTGGATCTGCATTTCCCATGTGGAAAAATTAGACTGTGCTTTATGTCCTTGAAGTCCTTCCCAGTTTGGCCCTGTGCAACCAGGCTAAGTCACTTGTTATTTCTTTTTAATCCCTTAGGGACGTTTGAGTTTGCAGCACCTACTCAGACCTTTCCCTGCATCAAAACTTTTTGGTTTGTCATTCCATTGCCTCAGGCTCAGTTTGATGATTGGCTAATCCCTGGATTTCCAACCCTGGCTGCACATCAGAATCTCCTGGGGCCCTTGTAAAGCATCCCTAAGCAAGGCTGCACCCCAAGCAGTTAAATCAGAATCTATGGGTGTGGGGCGAGGCCTACCACTAAAAAACGAACAAAAAAATCCAACTCCCTAGGTGATTCCAAAGTGTACCCAGAGAGGCGAAAACACTGAGCTAATCTGCTAATCCAATCCTGGAACAAATTTTAGTATCCCATAAATGCTTTAATGGCCCCTCAGATGACTTTGGTTTTGTAAGCTTTGCCTGAAGGAGTAAATGATGTGGAAATGGAAGGCAGAACTAAGAACTAAGAGGATGGCTTTGGTCAGGGGAACCTTTTCCGTGATTTTCAAATCAGAGTTGGCAGATGTGTGAACCTAAATGTGACTGTCATTTCTACAACTACTAGTCATATTAAAAGATTTTGTAATCATTATAACAAGCATGGACAAGTCATGGTGCCTTTACAGCTTTACATGGTGCCTTTTTGTTATTTTTACCAGCAAGTTTTTTTAATCAATGAATTTGACTTGTTATTGAGGTCTTCTGTGGTTTCTGGAAATGTTGCTGCAGTTGACAAGTATAGGAAGTTACAGTGGCTTTTTGAGAGGTCCTGAGTGGCCAACGCAGCAGGACAGGAACATGTGATGGCAGTCACTTGATAAATATTGTTTGAATAAATTGTCAAGACATTTGCCTCTTATCATCTCCAGTGGAGATGGAAGATTTGGTGACATTCTACGGTGGGCTACAGGAGGTGGGGGGAACGAGGGGGAAAGAGATCCCTTGGATGTCCTTCTTTCCAGCTTTTTGTTAAGCTCTGGTAAAGAAAACACTGATGAGGCAAAGCAGCCCGTCCCTCCTTGCGGGCTCGTCCTTCCAAGACTCCCTTGAACTTCACTGCTGCGTAGCAGGGACCCCAGGGTCTCCCAATCGAAGCCTGGAAGAAGGTGCTCTACGTTGAATCTGACCTTCCCACGACCCTAACAGGCAAACAGATGGCACCGCTAAGAAAGTAGCAGTGTAGCCTGGCTAGAAGCCTGGGGGTGGGCTAGCACTAGCGGGTATAACGGGGATAATAAGCCTAGCGGCTGCACCAGCACAACATCGGGGTGTCCACTGCACCTGCAAACCGCGCGCGCGCCTCAGCTTGGCCCTCTGCACCCCAGCCGTCAGCCCACCCAGGAGAGGCTGCCTGCGGGGCCGCAGTGGGGAGGTGGGTCGGCGGCCGCGAAGGGGGAGGCGGCGAGCCAGGCTGGGGAGGGGGGCGCTGCGGGCGGCGGTGCTGTCCAGGGGGAGGCGGGCGGAGGGAAGGCGCCGCCGCCGCCGCCGCCTCAGGCGCGGCGGCACAGACGCTGGGAGCGGCCGAGGCGGTGAGTCGCAGCGCCTTCCGTCTGCTTCTCCGGAGCGAGAGCGTAGTCGGAGTTGCAGCCTGGCGGGTGTGCGGGGGCGGTGGCACCGGGAGCGGCTGCTGGGGGGACTGGCGCGCTCGGGGCGCGGCGGGCGCAGGGGTGGGCGCAAGGAGCGCGCGGTCCCGGAGACCTGGTCTCCGCAGCCCTTCCCGGGTGCAGCTCATCCTGTCAATTCCCCCGTCCTTCCTTCAGTGCCTCTGAGGGAAAATAAAACAAAACCAAAGACCCTGAAGATGGTGGCAGAAAAAGGGAGAGTAACTTTGCAGAGGGACGTGCAGAGGCGCACAGGGCAGGCAGGTTGGGGGCGCGCTGGGTCGGAAGGGGGCGTTGGTGCGCCTGGTGGCCCGGGACACCGGAAGCATCCCTCCCGGGGTCGCGGGAGGAGGTTGGGGTCGAGGGCACTCAAGGGTTCCCGGGCCTCAGAGTCGGCCCTCAGAGGCCGCAGGAGTAACGTGCGAGGGGTGGGCCCCTGGGGAGGGGGCTTTGGGAACCACCAACAGGCGCCAGTGGAACGCAGATGAGGAAGTGGTCTGCATTTTGGACTCAGGACCTGAAAGATTTGGGTCTCTTGCCCTCGGGAACTCGGGAAGGGGTGTGCTGAGGAGATGTGTCTGAGTGTTTTTCAGTGCATACCGATTTATTTTTAGCTCCCAGAGAAGCAGGATGTGCAAAGTGGGTTGGATCAGCCCGGGAGGGGCAGGAGGTCTCCTTGTCCGCAGGAAATACACAAGTTTCTTGCTGCAGATGCTTGCTTTAACTCTCATGCCTGGAGGAAGAAAGCCATTTGGCTCTCCGAAGGTCTCCCCGCCAGGGCCACTTTCTTCCTGCGGGTCTGAGGCTGCTGGCCAGGCGAGTGTGCTCCTGTTGTTAAGCACTGGCCCCAAATAATGGTACATGTTCTGCTCTCTAGGGCAACTAGTGGGAAACACAGAAGTAGGGCTGCCAGGGTCTTGCTTGATGAGAAGGAAACCACACAGGCTTGCTCAAAGTTTTCCCAGTTCTGACTGATTTGAAAATAATGGACCTAAGCCTCTGTATTACCAAGAGCAGACTTTGCTGTCGGGGTTTCTCAGACCTGACTGGCAATGCTTGTGAGGTTTTTCACTCCAAATGCGCCTGCAAGGACTGCAAAGGAGAAAGGGGTGGTGGGGTGATGGTGAGAGTGTGGGTGTATGGGGAGTGCTGGTTGAGGGCTAAATATAGACTTGGGGATGGGGCTTCTTTCAGAAGTGGAGGCTCAAGAAGCTGAAACCCAAATATTCAGGTACCCAAGCCAGGCCCCTGGAGATTGCCCTGGAGTCGCCCCCATTTCAACCACTCAGCGCCCATCTCGAATATCCACTCTCTGTGAGTGTGCTTAGGAGAGTGGGCTGTGAGGAGAGTGGACTCTGCAGCCAGACTGCTGGATGTGACTTCTGGTTGGGACACAAATAGCTCTCAGACCTTGGGCTCCTTGCTTAATCTCTCTGGGTTTCCTGATCTGTGGTTGACAATAGGTACCAAACTTATCTCAGGCTTGTTGTGAAGATAAAGTGAATTAATATGCAAAAAGCACTTCACACAGTGCTTTGTCATTAGAAAGTGCTGCATAAATGTGAGCTCTTACTTTTGTTGTTGTTGATGTCTGCCCCCTTCTCTCATTTCCCCACTGTCACTGATTTAGTTCATAACCTCATCACTTCTTGCCTGAATTGCTCCAGTTGCCTTCACACTGGGCTCCTTGCTCCAAATCAGGACTCTCTTGCTCCAGTGGATTCTCCAAACTGCAACTAGAATGCTTGTTTTGAAAATAAAAATCTAAGTCAGTCATTCGGCTTAGTTCCCTCAGAGGCTTTCTGTGGCTTTCAGGATAGAGTTTGGACTTCAAGGCTTTCATGACCCTACCCTGGTCTCCTTGCCAGCTTCATCTCCCAACTCCCTCCACCCCCAAACCCCATGTGTAGCCTTTACTCAGGCCACTGAGTCTCAGCACCTGCCATCCTCCCATCCTTCCTTGTCTGGTCAACCCCTATGCATTCTTCCCTGCTCTGCTGTAGTGACACTGCCTTCCAGCAGACCTCCTGGTACTCACCACCGCCACAGCTGAGCTGCCCTTGCTTCATGCTGGAATGTTACCCACACCTACCCCTCCTATCACTCTGCATTATCATCTGCAATTGTCTTTCCTACCTGCAAGTGCCTTGAGAGGTGGATTGGGATTATAAGTAATTGTTTATTGGATGAATGAATGAACATCAGTCAAGCGAAGTTCATTCCTTTTCACTAAAACCAGAAACAAACAAGGAAAATAATAAAGAGGAGGACAAAAGCAACTTTTATACATACTACTCTGCAATTAAAAAAGAAAGCTTTGGGAAATAAGGAATAAATAAGGAATCAAAGGTTGGCCAAAAGAAATGTGGCACAGTCTCTTGGAACAATTTCAGAGGTGTTTTTTTAATTGTAGGGAATTAGACTAACAATGGAGAAATGTAGTGATTTGAACTCTTGCTTTCCTCAGATTGGCTGTGGGGAATGAGTGTTCAGCTGTCTGAGGGGTTGTGCAGTGAAATTGCTTCTGGAAGTAGAAGTGAAGGTCAGCACGTGCATGGGCTTTGTAGCTCTTCCTTGGATTGTAGCTTCCCCAAGAGTGTGGGTGTCAGCTTGCCCTGGGATTGGTATGATAAGAACAGAAACTCTCCTGTCATCAAAGCTCCTCTGTACTTTTCAGGCAATTCAGTGTGTTCTGTGTGTGTACTTCTGACAGGTGGCATTCCCAAGTGCTCCAGTACTGAGCTCCCAGGAGTCCTGCAGGGGGAGATAAGATGGTGCCTGGATCTCTGGGACAGCCCCAGAGTCTGATTTCAAGGCTCCAGAGCAGGGTGTTTTATAAGCTGAAAGATCAAAAAATGCTTTTTAACATTTTTAAGGGGTTGAAAACACAAGTCAAAACACAAAGAAGAATATATATTAGAGACCATGCCTAAAATACTTACTACACTGTACTTTACATAAAAACTGCCAACTGCTGTTCTGGAGCTAAGACAATTGGTTTCATTTTGCCTGTCATCTTTGACTGATTTGATTGGTAGTGGCTGCCTGGAGAGCTGGGTTGAAGAGGAATCCAAGGCTGGGTCCAGGCTCAGTAGGAACGAGTGCTGTGGTCAATTAGCGATGTCTGTCAGGGTTTGGGATTAGGCAAAAATGACAGCCAGGCTTGGTCCTCACCATCCCTCTGTCTCTATCACCATGATAGAATACCCCAGCATTCCTGAGTTCTCCACTAGTCTAGGGCATGGGCTTGGTTGCAGGTTTCATCCCTGAGCCATAGGCTAAGAAGTAGGAGCAAGGGTGTTTCTCCAGCACAACATTGTTATACTGTCACCAGGAGATTGGCCAATAGATTTTGTATTGCAAAGCAATAGATGTCCACTATAGTAATGTCAGCATTCCCACTTAACAGATGACAGGCTTAGGGGCAGTCAATAACTTGTCCATGGACACATGGCTAGCAAACAAAGTTCTGATTTAAAACCCACAATTTAGGCACTTAGTAGGATTGTTTGTCAACAGAACAATTTAAAGTGAGTTTAGCGTGAGGTTCTACTCTTTTCATTTCTGAAAATATAGGTAACTACTTTCAAGAAATGTTAAGTACTGACTGGCTAGAAGACTTGAGAAAAAAAAGAACATAGACTTCTTTGGCTAGATTTTTACTCACTTATTCAACCAATATTTTTGAGGATGTGCTCAACATTTTGTTAAGTTCTAGGGATTTGGATGAGTATGATCTAGTCCCTTGTCTTGAAGGAATTTGTATTCCAGCTTGAAAGTGCAAGACATAATTAGGGAACAGATTGCTGGAATGAGGGGTATATGGGGGAAGTGCAGGAGCTGAGCACCCTTGATGGAGTCAGTGACCTTCCAGTTTGTTTATCCCCAGTGCGGTGCTTTGTGTAATAGGTGAGCAATTAATATTTCTTAAATACGTTTAAAAATTGTGGTTAAATATATACAGCATAAAGTTTACCATTTTCACCACTCTTAAGTGTACTGTTTTGTGGCATTAAGTACGTTCACATTGCTGTGCAACTGTCACCACCATCTATCTTCAGAACTTTTTCAATTTCCCAAACTGAAACTCCATACCCATTATACAAAAACTTTTAATTTCCTCGTGCCCACTAGACCCCGGCCACCACCATTCATTCTACTTTGTTTCTATGGATTTGACTACTCTGGGTACCTCATATAAGTGGAATCATACAATATTTGTCCTTTTGTGACTAGCTTATTTCACTTAGCATAATGTCTTCACGGTTTATTCATATTGTAGCATGTGTTAGAATTTCCTTTCTTCTTAAAGCTGACTAATATTCCATTGTATGCATATACCACATTTGTTTATCCGTTTATCTGTCGATGGACACTTGGGTTGCTTCTACTTTCTGGCTATTTTTTTTTTTTTTTTGCGGTACGCGAGCCTCTCACTGCTGCGGCCTCTCCCATTGCGGAGCGCAGGCTCCGGACGCGCAGGCTCAGCGGCCATGGCTCACGGGCCCAGCCGCTCCGCAGCATGTGGGATCCTCCCGGCATGGGGCACGAACCCGCGTCCCCCGCATCGGCAGGCGGACTCTCAACCACTGCGCCACCAGGGAAGCCCCTCTGGCTATTTTGAGTGATGTGGCTGTGAGCATAAACCCTATGAAAGGTTTACCAGCCACGGTCCTACAGGGAGGCAGACAACACACTCAAAAGGGTATAACTGTGCTTCCCTGGTGGCGCAGTGGTTGAGAGTCCGCCTGCCGATGCGGGGAACACGGGTTCGTGCCCCGGTCCGCGAAGGTCCCACATGCCGCGGAGCGGCTGGGCCCGTGAGCCATGGCCGCTGAGCCTGCGTGCCCGGAGCCTGTGCTCCGCAATGGGAGAGGCCGCAGCAGTGAGAGGCCCGCGTACCGCAAAAAAAAAAAAAAAAGGGTATGACTGAAGAAGGTTTAATGAAAAGACTATAGTAGTTCTCGCTTATCTTCAGTTTTGCTTTCTGAGGTTTCATTTACCATGGTCCGAAAATAAGTGGAAGATCTGGAAATAAACAATTCAAATCGTGCGCCATTTTGAGTAGTGATGAAATCTCGCGTTATCTTGCTCCGCCCCGCCCAAGACGGAATCGTCTTTTTGCCCAGCGTATCCTGCCCGTTAGTCACTTAGTAGATCCACTTCCGTGGTATCTCAGTTCTTGTATTCAAGTTACCCTTATTTTACTTAATAATGGCCCCAAAGCGCAAGGGTAGTGATGCTGGGAGTTCTCATATGCCAAAGAGAAGCTGTGAAGTGCTTACTTTAAGTGAAAAGGTGAAAGCTCTCCACAAGGTAAGAAAACAAAATCTTATGCTGAGGTTGCTGAGATTTACGGTAAGAACGAATCTTCTATCCGTGAAATTGTGAGGAAGGAAAAAGAAATATGTGCCGTGCTAGTTTTGCTATCATATCTCAAACTGCAAAAGTTACAGCCCCTAACCTGGGCCCTGCGACCCTCACGGACTGTGTCAGTGTTGGGCTCCAAGAAGGCCTGAGTCCCCCTTGAAATGCTGTGCAAAATTTGTGCGTGGGCGCATTTTTTCCTGAAGAAAAAAAAAGTTACGGCCCCAGTGAATGATAATGCTTAGTTAAGATGGAAAGGCGCTACATTTGTACAATTAAGATATTTTGAGAGAGGGAAAGAGACCACATTCACATCACTTTTTTTTTTTTTTTTTTTTTTGCAATACGCGGGCCTCTCACTGTTGCGGCCTCTCCCGTTGCGGAGCACAGGCTCCGGACGTGCAGGCCCAGCGGCCATGGCTCCCGGGCCTAGCCGCTCCGCGGCATGTGGGATCCTCCCGGCATGGGGCACGAACCCGTGGCCCCCGCATAGGCAGGCGGACTCTCAACCACCGCGCCACCAGGGAAGCCCTCTCATAACTTTTATTACAGTATATTGCTATAACTGTTCAATTTTATTAGTTATTGTTGTTAATCTCTAACTGTTCCTAACTTATTAGTTAAGCTTTACCGTAGCTACATATGTATAGGAAAAATCATAGTATATATAGGGTTCAGCGCTATCCGTGGTTTCAGGCATCCACTGGGGGGCTTGGAATGTGTTCCGCATGGATAAGGGGGGGCTACCATATTCATAAAGTTGTGGGCAAATTAAGGGAAGTCACCCTGACTGGCTAGATGAGTGTGCAGTCCTGAAAGGGTGACATGAAAGAGCAGTTTCTGGAATTGCTCTTCAGTAGAAGAATACAGCTACTGCCAAGGTATGGTCTGGCCGGGAGGCACCAGGTGAGTAAGTCCCCAGCCACTCTTTCCTCCCCCCTCTAATCTGCTGGTGTCTTCCAATTGACCAAACCAACCAGAAGCCAGAGGGCAAGCAATGCAGGGACTACCTTTTTTTTTTATGGAAATCAGCCTCCCAGGGCTGAGAGCAGAGTGGAGAAGGGAGGAGGTTGGATCTGGAGGGCAAAGCAGAGAGAATCCGGCAAGAGGGAGCATTACGATTATCCTTTACAGGTAAGAGAACTAAAGCATCAAGAGGTTGAGTGACCTACCCTAGGTCAGTAGCTAGTAAGTTGTGGAGCTGGGATTTGAACCCAGGAACATTTCTTCTGTACATCTAGTTGGATCTGGAATGTTAGGTTTTTCGGAAACCTGTGTGTTTTGGTTCTTTGGTAATAACCTGATTTGTGCAAACTTAGCTAGGCTGTCAAAATTTAGAGTAAGTGACTGCTCAGAAATCACCCCCCCCCTTTTTTCTAGATAACAGTGTGTATTTTTAAAAAATATATTTATTTATTTTTTGGCTGCGTCGGGTCTTAGTTATGGCACGCGGGATCTTTCATTGTGGTGCACAGGCTCTTTGTTCATTGCTGTAAGTACACGGGCTTCTGTAGTTGTGGCACATGGGCTCCAGAGCACATGAGCTCTGTAGTTGCGGCACGTGGGCTCTCTAGTTGTGTCGCGAGGGCTTAGTTGCCCTGCGGCATCTCCTGCATTGCAAGATGGATTCTTAACCACTGGACCACCAGGGAAGTCCCAACCACAGGTATTTTTTAGATATGCTTCATAGCTGATTGGTTATGTTTCAATAAAAAAATCTTTTCTATATAGTTGATGGGGGTGATGATATGTCCGTGAAACACATGTGAGAAAGCTGTAAGTTTGTTTTGTTTTGTTTTTAGTTGAAAGTTTCAAAAGAGTTTATAGCGTAACCTGGCTGCTTAAACATTAATGAGACTTGGCCACCTTGGAAGGAGAAGAGTGTTGAGGACAAAGGAGATGGTAGTTTCCTCCCTGCTATTCTGGCTGGGGGGAATGCACAGGGTGGGGTCTAGTGTGTGGGAGGTGGAGCCCATCTCCCCTGAGGCATGACCTGAGGGGCTCTGTAGCCAGAAGAAGCTCTGTGGGAGCCTGATTATTATGGTCTCCAAATACATGTAGTACTGCATTGCGGAAAAGACCTATTCTGGGGCCAGAACTAGGCTCACTGTGAAAACAGAACGGGCTGCTTTGGAAGGCCTCATATTTTCCATTCCCTGAGGTTGTGAAGCTGAGGCCACAGGTGAGAGATGTGGCTGAGGGCTTGTATTAGTTTTCTGTGGCCTCTACAACAAATTACCACAAACTGGGAGGCTGAAAATAACAGAAATTTATTTTCTCACCATTTTGGAGGCCAGAAGTCTGAAATCAAGTTAACAGCAGGGCCAGGCTTTTTCCAGAGGCTCTGGAGGAGAATTCTTTGCTTGCTTCTCCTAGTTTCTGGTGGCTATTAGCATTTCTGGGCTTGAGGCTGCATCACTCCCACTCCTGCCTCCTCCTCTCCTCTGTGTGTCCCTTACAAGGACACCTGTCATTGGATTTAGGGCTCACCTGAATAATAATCCTAGATAACTTTTCCCCCAGTTTTATTGAGAAAGGCTGACATACATCACTATAAGTTTAAGGTGTACAGCATGATGGTTTGATTTACATGTAGTGTGAAATGATTACCACAAAGGTTCAGCTAACACGCATCGTCTCATATTTATACAATAAAAAGAAAAGAAAGACAAAAAGAAAAAAAATGTTTCCTCTTGTGATCAGAACTCTTAGGATTTATTCTCTTAACATCTTTCCCGTACATCACACAGCAGTGTTAACTATAACATCATATTGTACATTCCGTCCCTACTACTTATGTATCTTATAACTGTAAGTTTATACCTTTTGACCATCTTTCTCCAATTTCTTCTTCTCCCATCCTCTGCCTCTGGTAATGGCAAGTCTGATCTCTTTTTCTATGTGTTTGGTGGGGTTTTTAAAATTTGTTTGTTTTTAGATTCCACATATAAGTGATATATAATGTTTGTCTTTCTCTGTCTGACTTATTTCATTTAGCATAATGCCTTCAAGGTCCATACATGTTGTTACAAATGGTAGGATTTTCTCATTTTTTTATGGCTGAATAACATTCCACTGTGTATATATACCACAGCTTTATCCATTCATCATCAGTGGACATTTAGGTTGTTCCTATGTCTTGGCTATTGTAAATAATGCTGCTATGAACATGGGGTTGCAGATATCTTTTTGAGTTAGTGTTTTCATTTCCTTTGGATATATTCCCAGAAATGAAATTGCTGGACCATATGATGGTTCTATTTTTAATTTTTTGAGGATCTTCCATACTGTTTTTCACAGTGGCTGAACCAATTTACAATCCCACCAACAGTGCACAGGGGTTTCCTTTTCTTCACATCCACACTGGCATTTGTGATCTCTTGTCTTTCTAACAATGACCATTCTAACAGTGGTGAGGTGCTATCTCATTGTGGTTTTAATTTGCATTTTACAGGATGGTCTTATTTCAAGATCCTCAACTTAATTATATCTGCAAAGACCCTTTGTTTAAATAAGATCATATTCGCCTGTTCCTGGGTTTAGGATGCGGACATATCTTTTTTGGGGCCACCATTCACCCCACAACAGAGCTCATGAGTATACACCGCAATCCTTGATCCTGTGATTCTGTCATGATGCCCATAGATTTGATTTACCACCTGGGCTATATGTTCCTTGATATAGTATAGGTCTTGTAAATGCTTTTGATTTGATCTGTTGAAATTTTATTTTAACTTTAAATGACAAACAAAATTCTTAGAATCTGCCATCCCTTATTTCTGAAATGAAGGGGTGAGTGAAAAAGGCTGTCAAAAACCAGTTTGGTCCCTGCCTTGCTGGAAGTTTTCTGTGCTTTGCTTTGTCCCGTGCTTGGAGGAAGTGAATGGGAGAAGGGCAGTCACTGCTCCTGTTCTGGCTTCTCTCCTGGGGTTGCTAGATGCTTTTAAAACTGTAATTACTCAGAGGAAGGCTAAAGATGTTAGAGTCTTTCAGGAAAATGAAGCAGAAGCAATAAAGTCTCAAGTTTTAGTGCTTCAGAAAGCATTGGCTTAGAAATATGGTTTGTAAATGTTGCCAGCCTATCAACAAGGCTTTTATGTGTGTGTTTTCAATAATGAGTCCCAAACTGGGGCCTGTGTACATCAGGCACACAAGACAAGGTCAAGGGTAGCTTTGGCAATTACCTGGCTAATTTGATGACTATAACTCATCAAGTGGAATATATCAAGAGAGTCCACCCTAGGGTGTAAATTATTCTGTTTGTTTGTCTGTGTTGATCACATTAACTGGGTAAGAGCCGGCTTCCATTCCCTCTGTGCTATGGAGAGGCAGTTATAATTAAGGTCCATTTCTCTCCAGGGGCCAGCTAATTTTGGTTTCTCAGCCACTTTGCAGTTTGACTTCAAAAGGGAAAGAGGAAAGAAAAAGAAGGTAAAATGTCCCTTCACTTTATTATGTTATATATCCTGCTATAACATTGTTACTCTGGTTAATATTAACTTTGGATCTGTTTGCTTTGAATAGTATACCTGGCATACTGTGATGCTTAGAAAATTTAGTCTCACCAGCTGAAGAAAATGGTTTGCCTTGCACAAGACTGGCTACATAATTTAGGAGGCCCAGTGCAAAACGAAAATGTGAGGCCCCTGTTAAAAAAGTTGTTGAGAATTTCAAGATGGTGTCAGCGAGCATTAGGTTAAGCAGGAGGCCCTTCTGAACATAGTGCCTTGTGTAACTGCACAGGTCACTTGCCCACGAAGCTGGCCTTGGAGTCACATACATGCTGAGGATGGCATCTTGTGACTTAGTGGCATCTTCTTGACGCCCAAAGAGCGACTAGGCCAGTTTCTTCTGCCGCAGTCGAAGCACACTCTTCTGTAGGGACAAGGACAGCAAGCAGGCTGGCCATCTCTTGTTGTGTCCTCCGTGTCTCTTTCCTCCCTTATCCACGTGGCTCTGTGCCCTGAGAGGCTGATCTCTACCATCAGCATCAGTGTCCATCTTTGTCTTCTGATTTCTAGTGTAATTAATTCAGCCTATGGTGGGTCCAGCCAGTGTTGGGAGGGTGGGAGGAGAGTGAGGTAGGGTAGTTATTTCCTCCGTGCCCTCCTGCTGGGTTGGATGTTGCAGGGTGGCTTGTCTGCTGCCGAAGGCCACAGCTCCATCCAGGCATCCTGTGCCTGCAGCCATCCTCTCTGCATTCCTTTAGCCACTCCTTCCGCCCTAGCCCTCAGGCCCAGGGTGGTAACGCTCCCTGATGTTGTGAGCAGAGCCTTCACTGCTTTCCTGAACCCCTCATTGCCGTCTTCTCACTAGCCTCGGTCCTCAGTAGGATCACAGAGACCTCTGGGGCCTGCCTGGGCCCTAACAGATCTGGCAACCCTCTGCCAGGGCTTGACCACAGCTTGCACTGCTACAGAGCCGAAAGAGCAGCTGATGGCTCTGCTAACACGTGACTGCTGCATCAACTCCTGGAGAAGCTGGCAGTCAGGAAGCAGTGTGTCCACACTGCAGTGGTGGAGAACGTGTGCTTGGAGTTGGGCATTTGAATTCTCCGGCATGACTTTGGGTGAGTCATCTCATCTGCTAAATGAGCATAATGATAGTTCTTCGCTTCTGGGGTTGTTTTGAGCATGAACTGACGTCATGTGGGCATCATGCTTGGCACAGTGCCTGCTATGCAGTAAGTGCTTGTAAAGCCTGCTGGCATTTGCCATTAGTTCTCTGTAGTGACCCACTTGAGGGGGATACACTGTCTACTTTGTCTCTGATCTGAACCAGGGCACTTATAGCCTAGAGTATACCAATGATTATCAAGTCTTCACTATTTCACTGTTGTTTTGGGTGTTGTTTTTGTCTATTCAACGAGATTGTGGTGTTCTGGAGATCAGAGATTCTATCTCCAGAATTGTCTTGGTGCTAATCTAAGTTCCCAACCTCGTAGGTAGCACATCATTAAGCGGATAAGAAATATGTCTTGGCTAAATATAGTGACCATATACTTTATTGTTCACACCAGGACACTTTTGAGTGTGAAGGAGGAGAGCTTTTTAATGACTATAACAAAACAACAGGCACAAACAGGGATGTCCTAGGCAATCCAGGTGAAGAGCGACATATGGGCCCCCTAGTTAAGTGGGACTTAAGATAGTTTTCCAAATGTGTTTTAAGGTTTGCCAGGCCACCCTTTTTTGTATTAGTCTGCCTTTGTTTTATTAGATAAAAACTAGAGATTTCAACAACATTGAAAAAATAGGTTTAACACTCCTAGCAGATTCTTGACCCAAATTTGAGGCAATAGGTCAGGGTTTCTTATACAAATAGAGACGTACTTTTATATCTTATTACCCTTCTTTATACTGGGCACTTGCTTACAGAACTTTCTCCTGTACCTACCTTTCCCCCACTATTTAGTCTCCTAGTTTGCGTCCTTTTCTTGCAATAGTGATCATTTATGTTCAAAAGATGGCAAAATAGATTCGTATACATATATTTTTCCAAACATCCCTGTCTTTGTATTTCTGGTTGCCTAGGTGACATTTCCAGGAGAATGTGTGCAAATCTGCTATTATTAAAGCGGAGATAACATGGCATCTATTTTTAGGCCCTTCTATACCTTTCTTTTTCCCCACCAGACCGTGTAATTCGTTTACTTTTTTCGGTTTTCATTATTGGAAGGCCATGTCTAGCTCCTTCCTCTAGTTCTAATTTGAGGATTAATTAACTTTTTGAAAATTGACATAGTAATTCAGTACCTTCTTCATTCAGCATTACTATTGATCGTCTCTTTTTAATTTAATTTAATTTATTTATTTTTGGCTGTGTCAGGTCTTCGTTGCTGGGCGCGGGCTTTCTCTAGTTGCGGCGAGCGGGGGCTACTCTTCATTGCGGTGCGTGGGTTTCTCATTGCAGTGGCTTCTCTTGTTGCCGAGCACGGGCTCTGGGCGCGCGGGCTTCAGTAGTTGTGGCACTCAGGCTCAGTAGTTGTGGCTCACGGGCTCTAGAGTGCAGGCTCAGTAGTTGTGGCACATGGGCTTAGTTGCTCCGCGGCATGTGGGATCTGCCCGGACCAGGGCTCGAACCCGTGTCCCCTGCATTGGCAGGCGGATTCTTAACCACTGCGCCACCAGGGAAGTCCCTGATGATCTCTTTGATTAGTGGATACCAGTTGTTTCTCCTAAATGTTGTCCAAGCCAAGCTTGGGCGTGGATGTTTTTGGTAGGAGGAAAAAGGGTGCAGAGGCAATCTGTAGATCCATAGTGGAAAGAGCATGTCTCCTCTGGAGCTGGATTAACCTGGCTTCAGTCCTAGTGCTGCTGCTTAGTAGCTGTGTGACCTCCTGGAACTTGCATCTTCAGGTGACAACTGGACAATAAATGGACCTGCTTCATGGTGCTTCTGTGAAGGTTGAGAAGGTTAGGTGGGCATGAGGTGCAGCGTCTTACATAGAGAACTCCTGCTGCTGCTGGAGCTGCTCTTTAATATCCAAGGTACAAGTGTACCACCTTCATTTCATACAAGAAGCTGCCATTACTTGAATTTACTAAAGAGATAAATTCGAGGGATCATTTTCTCTGCTACAATTTTTTTGCTTTAATAAGCTTTTCAGAGAATTTCTTTCAATGGTGAACACACCACTGGGTGTACTTTTAGTAGTTTTGAAATTAAAAATCTCTAATTTACCCCACACTTTTAGGAACATAACTGTAGTATTGTTACCCATAATTCAAAGGCAGCCAGTGTTAATACTTGGGTTTTTACATAATTTACCATTTATGTAACGGTATATATGATATATATCTCTGTAGTGCTATGTAAGGGATTTTGAATGTTTATCTCATTGTTGTATGCACTTGAAGGGGAAATATTTAGCCTAATTCAGTATTAGGGTCCGGAATACTGCCCAGAGGGATCCGAGATTATAATTTGGATTTTATGGCAAGGTTGAGAGGAGGGATGGACTTTAATCTGTTGTTATTTAAAATTGTTTAATATTGGAGTGTTATCCTGGCTGGGGTTCCTTTGGTTCTCACTCTTTTGCATTGTCATTTTATTTTAATAAATAGATTTATCATTTATCACTCAGATTTATCAGGTTTGGCGAATGAGGCAGATGGCTGCATCATTGCCCTGGAGTTTGTCTTGCTGCCCTTGAAGATAGAGGAAGGGGGGAGGAAGCAGATGTACAGACAGACAGAAAGACACACACACACACACACACACACGCACATGCACACACACATGCACACATTTCTCTTTAGACTTGCGACCTAAAATTTCTAATAGGATATTTAAAGTAAGAGCTCTTTGATGGGATTTTGCTCTGTGACTGGTCGGAAGGGGAGGATCGGGATGTGGGATCGGGATGTGGGAAGTCTGTGATGTTGAGTTCCCACCACCTACCTCACCCTTTGGAAGACATGACAGCCTTTTCCATGTGAGACCAAAAGGCAAGCAGTGAGAATCAGAAGTCAATTCTGGCCTCTGAAGTTTCTTGAGAAAGCAACAAGAAGACTGTGCCTTGTATTTTTCTAATCCAGACACTTAAAGAATATGTTCCCCAGAGCTTGGGTGCTGTTTCCTTCTTACCCTAATCCCCACCATTATAAAAGTAAGGCATTATCATGAAATAAAATGTGAACATTATGGAAAACTAGAAAGAAAAAATAATCCAAATATTCAAAGGTAAACAAGGTTAATATTTGGAACATTTCATTATTTTTATGAGAGATTTTTTTCTTAGCTACATAGTCATATTTATATATAATTTAAAAATTATTTTTCATTGAACTGTACTGCAAGCTGTGATATTGTGATATAATAAGAAATATATATTTGGTCTTTGCCCCTAGTTGCTGGCACAGAGCTCCTAAAACCCTTGGAGTTTCTAGCGATAAGGATAAGAGGAACATCTTCTGTTATTCATAATGTGCCCTTTTCAGCCATATCTGAATGTATGCTAATGAAGTGACTCTTGTAAGATAGAGGGTTGGAATTTTTAGTCCCTCCCCCCACTCCATCCCCCCCCCAATCCTCCAGGGAGGGAAGAGGGGCTGGGGATTGAATTCAGTCACCAATGGCCAATGATTTAATCAACACATGCCTACATAATGGAACTGTCATAAAAATCCTAAGTAATAGGGTTTGGAGACCTTCCAGGTTGCCAAACACATCAAAGTGCTGGGAGGGTGGCATGCTTGGAGAGAGCACGGAAGCTCTACGCCCCTTCCCCCATACCTTGCTGTATGCATCTCTTCCAACTGGCCTTCCTGAGTTGTATCTTTCTGTAACAGTTTGATACTCTACTAAGTAAACTATTTTCTTGAGTTCTGTGAGCTGTTCTAGCAAATTATTGAACCTGAGGAGGAGGTCTTAGGAACCCCCAATCTATAGCTGATTGGCCAGAATTACAGGTGACAACCTAGGACTTGGAGCTGGTGTCTGAAGTGGAGAGCAGTCTTGCGGGACTGAGCCCTTAAGCTGAGGGGTCTCCATTAACGCCGGGTAGTTAGTAATAAGAATAGAGTTATAGGACACCCAGTTGGTGCCCAGAGAGTTAGAGAATTGGTTGGTGTGGAAAAAACCCTTGCCCATTGGTGTCAGAAGTGAAGGATTGAGAGTAAAAGAAATGGAATTTTTTACTTTAAAGGACGTTTCCATTTTATTTTATATTCTTTGTAGATAATATGTAATTGGGCATAAACGATTCCATTGACTGGATATACCTCAGGTTACTTAGCCATTCCATGATTGGTCATTTGATAACAAATCTAAATAATTTTTTTGCTATTCTCATTTTTGTACAGTAACTTTCACTTTATGCAAGATTATATCCTAGGATATATTTCTAATGGATTTAATAGATTGACGTTTTGAACATTTAAAAAGGTAAAAGATGTCCTAGCACTCTTTATTGAACGGTGTCTTTTATTTTTTTAACTTTCCATAAAGCAAGTGTCTTTTCTTATTTGTGCATCTTTTTTTTCAACTTAAAACAGTGGTATTATAATCAGAAGGGTCTTTTCTAAGGGAAAGAAGATTTTGCATTTACCTGGTAGTTACACTGAGAGTAACTTGGTCCCCTTGGATCCTAGATCTTTGCCTTGTAACTTGACCATCACGATGCTGCTCGTGAGTGTAGTCTGAGCAGCCCCTAATGATTTCTCATCCATCTCTGCTGCATTGCCCTGAGGTGTAGGGCCATAAATATAATCTTGTGTTACAGGTGAAGAAGCCAAGTAAATCTCAAAGACTCATTTAGGGTTATTCCTGCTTTCCAGTCTGGTGGTTGATTCTTTTATATTATTCTATCTGTTGTTTTGCTCTTCCTTCTGATTTCCTTTTAAAGTGATAAATTTATCTTTGAAACTTCAGGTCTAGTTTGATCACCATGTAGGGAATCTCAGGAAGGTCATAATGATAGTTTTGCTTAGAAATGAGGGCTCTTCCAGGACCATTATTATTATTAATATTATTTTTGAAAAAACATTTGCATGTCTGCTCTGTCCAAGGCAATATGCCAGGTGTTATGGGAAATACAAGGTGAATAAAACACTCTTCCTTTCCTCAATGGATTTACACTCATTTCTTTAGCATTGTTTTAGTTACTTTTATTAAGTTGCGTTCTCTACTAAAGGGTATCAATATTTTGTGTCGTGCTTGCTCCACAGTCTGGAAACCCCAGGGGGTGATTTTTTTTTCTATCCAGTAAGTCTTGTGAGTAGAGTGCATTGGATGTTGTACCCTAGTCAAAGCACTACTGTGAGGTACTTAAAACACCTGAGGACTTGACTGATGCATATTTTATCAGCTAAGATGGGCCCAGAGATCTGCAGCATCTGTGTTACACTTTTCCGTCCCAGCTTCTCTTCCTTTAGGCACTTAGGTTACTCATTTGGTCAACCAGGATCTAAAAATAAAGCTAGAAACTTTGAGAGGTTTTTTTTTTCCCCCCTTGGCTGATTGATGTGTGTTTTCATGTCTCCCAAACTGTGCTGTGTTACTATTTACTTTTGCATTATGTATAGCACTTAGCAACCAACAGTGGAAATGAAAGTTAAGAGCACAGGCAGTCCTGGCTGAGCTGGACTAACTGGCCAGCTGAAGCCTTAGAGAATTCTCCTTCCCTCCCCCATTCCTGCACTCTGTGGCCCTGGGGTCTGCCTTGCCAGCCTCAAGTTCCTGCTTTTGCCTTCTCTACTGGTGGCCAAGTGAGGACCACAAGGAGGGACAGGAAGGACCCCTCCTGCCCCTACCCTTACCGCTCTCGGTTCCCTTGCCTGGTCACCGTGGGTGAGGCGAGTCTCTTCACCCCAGGAAGACAGGCCTTGGCCATCACTGACATCTTGGCACTGGTGACAGTGCTGTAGGGTCAGAAGCACTGTGTCTTATTTGGAGTTCTGAATGCGTTTTCAAAAAGGAAGGTACGAGTTGTGTCTGGAGTGTTCAGGGCCCATAGGACAAAATTCTGTGATTCTTAAGGAAATCTGAGGTGAGGATGGCTCTTTTAGGATGACATAAGTCAGTGCTTAGAACATTGTTCTTGGGGGAGAATACTTTCTAGATTCTAAGAATTCCAGGTTAGGAAGAAACCTAGAACATGATCAGCCTGTAAGTTGAGGGACTGGCTTTAAGGTCAAAAAGTGGCTTATCCCGGCATGGGAGTGGTCCCTTGCGTGAAACATTGGAGTGTGTTAGCCCTTCTCTCCCACAGCCCTCTTCTGTAGCTGTCAGAATATATTAGTCTTCCAATTTTTAGAGTAGTAATTGCAGTAAAAAACTTACATCCTGATTCTACCAAAATAAGGCAGGGAGAAAGACCTCGGGAGTATAGATTTAATTCCTTGATTATTGCCTTTTAGCAAAGAATACAAAACCAAATACACCAGGGCCTTTGGGGAAGGCCCTTATTTTTTTCCTAAAGAAATAAAATTTCTGTTCCTTTCTCAGGACTCCTGTATGCTTCTCATTCTTAATACATTTTGGAGAACAGATTTGAAGAATATTTCTGTGAATCTTTTTTTCCAGGGAAATAGAGAATTTTTTTTTTCTAAATAAAGAGGTTCTTTGAAAGGTGATTTTTATCACCTTTCTTTAGCAAAATCCATTGTGTTTTTTTAAAGGCTAGAAAGCATAGATCAGCAGTTCGGAATGATTAAACAATACTTACTTGGAAAGGAACAAAATCTGTACAGTTGCTTGTGTAATTTTCACAGAAGGGACAAAACAGTTAAAGAGTAAAACCCCCCAGCCTCTAGGTGAATTTTTTTCCAACCTCAGAAGGGGTGGGCCCACTCGGAACAGGAAGTAATCACAGGCCAGCGGTTTGAGTAATGAGAGAAGGCCCTGGATTTGGCTTAGCTGTTTTCTTCATCCCAAAAGCCAGGGCAGTCTACAGACGCTCTCCTACTTCTTCAGCATAGGCATCTTTTCCTGGCACACGCAGTGTACATGGGCACCTGCCTGACAAGAGCAGGAGCCACAGGAATAGCTAGAGCTGTAGAACGCATTGGAAGAGGAGGCTAAGCTTTGAGCAGTTGCAGACGGAGGAAGAAAAGTCTGGGAAGTTGGCATATCAGCCCTGGTACATGGAATGAACTAGTCCCGAGGGGTCAGTGTGGGACCCAAGAGGAACAGGGCACAATACAGGATAAAGACAGGGACGGGATGTCCACTTTCACATGCTACCCATGGCTCAGGTTTTCCCGTTAAAGAGGATTTTTCCCTGTAGTTATGTCCATAGGCTGACAGTACCATATGTATTGTTTAAGACTATATTTTTGTTTAAGTTAATCACTTAATAAATTGTTGCTTTAGTTTGGGCCCTCTCAGTGGCCAAGGACTAGGATGTCACTCAAATGAGTTTAAGTACAAGGAGCTCATTGTAACAATGACTACTTCTGTTGTCACGTTGTTCTGATATATTGTCGCATGGATTCTTCTGCCCTACTCCAGGTAGAGTGTTATTAACTCCATTCTACCGAGGAGGAGCAGCCTTAGAGAACGTGTCCTAAGCACGTGGGTGGTCAGTGGGAATCCGGACACATACCCAGGTGGTCACTTGGGAGCCATAGTCTCTAACCACTCTACTGCTCTGCCCCTTCAAAGGATTCTGAGCCTGTGAAACAAAGAACAGCTGGGTCTCATGGAGCCCAAAACGAAGGACTTTAAAATTAGGAATGGAGTCATTACCTTTCTCAGAGGTCATGTGGTCTCGCTCAGTTGGCCCCTCCCTTTTTCTCTCCTGCCTTCTTTTGTTGCTTCATTTTACGTATGGTCCCTGAATGGCCAGCCCCTAAGGCTGCAGCCTGGGACCTCAGCATCTTCTGGCTCAAACTTGTAACTGATTGAGAGTTTCCTATTGGTCTAGTTCATTGAGCCAGGCTACACAGCCATTAGAGCCTGGCTAGGAAAATGATTAGCTGCCTTTGGGCTGGCTGTTCATCCCAGGTCCTTTGGTGGTTGCCTCATACACAGACTTCTCCAGCACCATTTTCCCAAGCAGGGGATTGTGGGCAAGACATGGGAAGTTGTTCAGAGCAGGAAATTAACATCTGGTATAAGCTCATTTTATACTTTAATACTTTTAAAGTTAAAGAACACATTTGCTATCTTTATAAAGTCTCAAGTATCTGTATCTGTTAAGACTCTTCAGGTTGTGAATGATAGAAACTGAATTTCAAGGGACTTAGAAGAATATCAAATTTAATGGGCTCTTTTTTTTGAAGATGGCTACCCCAAATTTATTAAAGATAACTTTCCTAGAATTGAAAATAAAATAGATGCAACATATGACTAACCTGGCAAGTTTTTCTATTCTAGAAGTACTGTTTTTAAAAACGTTTAAGGTTGACTGTCGTCTAAATAAATCATTAATTGGTTCTTGTAACTGTGTAGGCAAAAGCTTGGCTGGATCCAGGTCTTAAACAATGACCTCAGAAATCAAACTCTTGCCATTGCTTGGCTTTGCATTCATCTGAATTGGTTTCATCCTCAGGCAGGCCCTCCCTTCATGACCTCAAGACACCACTGGAAGATCCAGGCTTATCTGTTAGCTGAGCTGCCCCGTGGAGAGCTTCTCTTTCTCAATAGTGCCAGCAAAATGCCCAGGTTTGATTCTCATTGCTCTCAGTTGAGAGACTGGCAAGTCTCTCAACCAAACATGGCAGCCAGGCTGATTGGTCAGGCCTGGGTCACTGCCCACCCCTGGAGAGGGGTTAAACCACCTCTTTATTAAAACACATGGACAGGGTATAGGGGAGTATAGTCTCCAGGGACAATTGGGATGTTAGTACCTGAAGAAATGGGAATGGATGCTGTCCAGACAAAAATAACCCATGTCCACTTTGGAACATTTTCAGGTATATCATAAATAACTGGATATCCATAATCAAGATTTTGGGGCTCAGGGTAAGCAGTCCGGGTCACTGACTTTATCTTTTTTGTATGTGACAAATCCAAAGACCTATGAAGTCTGGAATGTTTGGAAAGGCCTAGATCACCTATGTTTTTTTAGTCATTAGTCCTGAAAAATGATGCTGTTAAACCAAACAAAATCGTTATTAAGACTTGCATCTTTTGGGAGATTGGAATTGACATATATACACTAATATGCATAAAATAGATAACTAATAAGAACCTGCTGTATAGAAAATAAATAAAATAAAATTAAAAAAAAAGACTTGCATCTTTTTGAGAAAAACCAATAGCAGGGTGGCCTTATCTCCATTTTTTTGATTAAGTAGGAGGATAAGACTTTAAGGGCTCTTGTTAGGTGGCCTCTATTTAAAGTCTAAGCTGTTCTAGCATTGAAATGACTTTGGTGAATTACATAAAGCCTTTGTGTAAACCTTTAGCTGTGCCGAGGATTTAAGACCCAGTTTATTGAGGTAATGATTAAATTGTCCTGTCTATATATCCATGATCTTAAAACCCACTGGGAAATAATTTCTTGGTTTTTAACTATCTCATAAATCAGGAACTTCAAGGCCAGGGGAGGTTAAACTAGTAAGTCCCCATGCTAACAGATACAGGTTGAATCTATGTAACCTCGAGTCTTGAGTTGTGTGTGTGTGTGTGTGTGTGTGTGTGTGCGTGTGCGTGCGCGCTGACAGAATTGCCATATCTCTTGCTTACTGTACCTACTGCAGTGGTCCCAGATATCCACTGGAACAAATGATCAGCTGCTTTTCTTTTTTTTTAAATTTATTTATTTATTTATGGCTGTGTTGGGTCTTCGTTTCTGTGCGAGGGCTTTCTCTAGTTGTGGCAAGCGGGGGCCACTCTTCATCGCGGTGCGTGGGCCTCTCACTATCGCGGCCTCTGTTGTTGCGGAACACAGGCTCCAGACGCACAGGCTCAGTAGTTGTGGCTCACGGGCCCAGTTGCTCCGCGGCATGTGGGATCTTCCCAGACCAGGGCTCGAACCCGTGTCCCCTGCATTGGCAGGCAGATTCTCAACCACTGTGCCACCAGGGAAGCCCTGATCAGCTGCTTTTAACTATCAAAGTTTTGCAGATAGTTGCCTTAATTTCTTGTACTTATTTAAAAATTTAGGGAATTCTCTGGCAGTCCAGTGGTTGGGACACTGTGCTTCCACTGCCTGCAGGTTCAATCCCTGGTCAGGGAGCTAAGCTCATGCAAGCCGAAAGTTGCGGCCAAAAAAAAAAAAAAAAAAAAAAAGTGTATTAATGGGGTTAAAAAAAGTTCCCTGATATGCCAAAACGTGTTTCTTCTCTCTTGACTTCAATTTAGTAGTGCAACTATTATTTGGTTTCATACTGGTTTGAAGTTCTCAATTGCAAACAATAGTGCCCACTCTGGCTAGTTTATACAGAAAGAGAGTTTTTAAAAGGATATTAAGGAACTCACAGAATTTCTGGGAGGACCAGGGTCAGACTTGGAGGCCATGCAGCCAGGAACACTACACAAATTACACCACTGGTGGCTCTAGTAGAGACCTTGGTGTGGCTTGGTGAGTCTCTCTGCTCATACCATCAAGTGAGTCCTTATGTGGGGACCCCATCGCTGTTGCTTCTGCAGGCTGGGCATCTCTCTGCTATGCTCCACACATCTCCACCACAGTGAATCCCGTATGGTGACTCCTTCTGTACCCCTGCTCTCTTCTGAGAAGAATTTTTGCATGGTTGCTGCTGATTGGTGGAGCCCGGGTTACATGCCTGTAAAGTAGGCTGGGGATTCAAATTCCTGACTTCTCTGGAAGATGTGGACTCAGAAGGTAGGAAGTTTCTCAAACGTGGGAGGAGTATTCGAAAAAATGCTGTTTGGCCACAAAATATGACAAATTACTACACTTACCTCTGTATACCTTATTGTTCTAAAATAGTGACTGACATAGGGCTGTTTCCTACCGAGTACAATTTGAATAAATCCAGGAAGGAACCCCCTGGCCTAATGCCATATAGGAGTTTTATTACTTTTCATTGAATGTAAACCTCCTACCACCCACCTCTTTACTGCCTTTGGTTGCCTCATCAGTATCAGCTAAATCAGTCTCCATCCGTTCCCTGCATGAAGGCAGGAAACTGGTCTAAAAAACAAAAATGAGCCATCTGATGCTCAGAGAAGGTAACCCACCTGCTGAAAGTCACACAGCCTGTAAGTGATTAAAACCCAAGTCTGCTCCAGAGTCCACTTCTCTAACAACCATGCAATACTGCCTTTGGAGCCAGGTACGCTCTCTGACTTGAGGGTTTTCCTTGTTAGTAGTGTGTGATAGAGAGACAGCTGGACTTCCGATGAGTCCTCAACACAGTCCCTCTGCCTCCTACAAAGATGAATTATGCAGTGTTGGTGAGGGAATTAGGATTTACTTGTGTCTCTGCCACAGCTAAGCCCCTGATATAACCAGGAAATGAATATTATTAGTTGCAAATGGAAGCTTTATTCAGTGGAACTTCCAATAACATGGTTTGCTTTACAATATAATTCATTATTAGACGATTTATGTCCCCTCCGCCTTCCCCAAATTCATGTATTGAAGCCCTCATTTCCAATGTGACGATATTTAAACAGGTCCATTATGGACGTAGTTAAGGTTAAATAAGGGTGGGGCTCTAATCTGAGAGGACTGGTGTCCTTATAAGAAAAAGAAGAGATACAAGAGCTATTTCTTTCTCTGCATGCACAGAGAAAAGGCCACAGTGAGAAGGTGATTGTTTGTAAGCCAGGAAGAATGCCTCACCAGAAACCAACTCTACTGAAATGTTGATCTCAGACTTATAGCCTCTAGAACTGTGAGATAATAAATAACTTGTTTAAGTCACCCAGAGTGTGGGATTCTGTTACAGCAGCCTGAGCAGATGACTATGGATACATTTGCCTTAAATCCCAAATAGGAAGGTAAGGATGGTAGTTACATATGCAGCAAAAGCTAGAGGAGCAATGGGGCCTGGAGGAGGGTGAGAACACAGATCATCAGCGGTCATTAAAGGCTGCATCAGAGGCAGTGCCATGTGAACTGGGCATTGAGGGAGTTGGAGTGCCTTGCAGGCAGGGTAGCTTAGTGGTTAGGAGTATGGGCTCTGGGGTCTGACTTCCTGCGTTTGAATACTTGTGCTGGCTTGCTGGCTGTGAGACTGTGGGCAAGTTACTTAACCTTTCTGAGCCTTCCTTTTTTTTTTTTTAACATCTTTATTAGAGTATAATTGCTTTACAGTGGTGTTTTAGTTTCTGCTTTATAACAAAGTGAATCAGCTATACATATACATGTATCTCCATATCTCCACCCTGTTGCGTCTTCCTCCCACCCTCCCTATCCCACCTCTCTAGGTGGTCACAAAGCACTGAGCCGGTCTCCCTGTGCTATGAGGCTGCTTCCCACTAGCTATCTATTTTACATTTGGTAGTGTATATATGTCCATGCCACTCTCTCACTTCATACCAGCTTACCCTTCCCCCTCCGTGTCCTCAAGTCCATTCTCTACATCTGCGTCTTTATTCCTGTCCTGCCCGTAGGTTCTTCAGAACCATTTTTTTCTTGATTCCATATATATGTGTTAGCATACAGTATTTATTTTTCTCTTTCTGACTTACTTCACTCTGTATGACAGACTCTAGGTCCATCCACCTCAAATAACTCAATAATAATAATAATAATAATAATAATACAAATAACTCAATTTCGTTTCTCTTTTTGGCTGAGTAATATTCCATTGTATATATGTGCCACATCTTCTTTATCCATTCATCTGTCGATGGACACTTGGGTTGCTTCCGTGTCCTGGCTATTGTAAATAGAGCTGCAGTGAACATTGTGGTACATGACTCTTTTTGAATTATGGTTTTCTCAGGGTATATGCCCAGTAGTGGGATTGCTGGTTCATATGGTAGTTCTATTTTTAGTTTCTTAAGGAACCTCCATACTGTTTTCTATAGTGGCTGTATCAATTTACATTCCCACCGACAGTGCAAGAGGGTTCCATTTTCTCCACATCCTCTCCAGCACTTATTGTTTGTAGATTTTTTGATGATGGCCATTCTGACTGGTGTGAGATGATATCTCATTGTAGTTTTCACTTGCATTTCTCTAATGATTAATGATGTTGAGCATTCTTTCATGTGTTTGTTGGCAATCTGTATATCTTCTTTGGAAAAATGTCTATTTAGGTCTTCTGCCCGTTTTTGGATTGGGTTGTTTGTTTTTTTGTTATTGAGCTGCATGAGCTGCTTGTAAATTTTGGAGATTAATCCTTTGTCAGTTGCTTCTCCCATTCTGAGGGTTGTCTTTTGGTCTTGTTTATGGTTTCCTTTGCTGTGCAAAAGCTTTGAAGTTTCATTAGGTCCCATTTGTTTATTTTTGTTTTTATTTCCATTTCTCTAGGAGATGGGTCAAAAAGGATCTTGCTGTGGTTTATGTCATAGAGTGTTCTGCCTATGTTTTCTTCTAAGAGTTTTATAGTGTCTGGCCTTACATTTAGGTCTTTAATCCATTTTGAGTTTATTTTTATGTATGGTGTTAGGGAGTGTTCTAATTTCATTCTTTTACATGTAGCTGTCCAGTTTTCCCAGCACCACTTAATTGAAGAGGCTCTCTTTTCTCCATTGTATATTCTTGCCTCCTTTATCAAGGATAAGGTGACCATATGTGCGTAGGTTTATCTCTGGGCTTTATATCCAGTCCCATTGATGTATATTTCTGTTTTTGTACCAGTACTATACTGTCTTGATTGCTGTAGCTTTGTGGTGTAGTCCGAAGTCAGGGAGCCTGATTCCTCCAGCTCCTTTTTTCTTTCTCAAGATTGCTTTGGGCCTTCCCTGGTGGCGCAGTGGTTGAGAGTCTGCCTGCCGATGCAGGGGACGCAGGTTCGTGCCCCGGTCCGGGAAGATCCCACGTGCCACGGAGCGGCTGGGCCCGTGAGCCGTGGCCACTGAGTCTGTGCGTCCGGAGCCTGTGCTCTGCAACGGGAGAGGCCACAACAGTGAGAGGCCCGCGTACCGCCAAAAAAAAAAAAAAAAAAAAAAAGATTGCTTTGGCTATTCGGGGTCTTTTGTGTTTCCATACAAATTGTGAAATTTTTTGTTCTAATTCTGTGAAAAGTTCCATTGGTCGTTTGATAGGGATTGCACTGAATATGTAGATTGCTTTGGGTAGTGTAGTCATTTTCACAATGTTGATTCTTCCAATCCAAGAGCATGGTATATCTCTCCATCTATTTGTGTCATCTTTAATTTCTTTCATCAGTGTCTTATAGTTTTCTGCATATAGGTCTTTTGTCTCCTTAGGTAGGTTTATTCCTAGGTATTTTATTCTTTTTGTTGCCATGGTAAATGGGAGTGTTTCCTTAATTCCTCTTTCAGATTTTTCATCGTTAGTGTATAGGAATGCAAGAGATTTCTGTGCATTAATTTTGTAGCCTGCTACTTTACCAAATTCATTGATTAGCTCTAGTAGTTTTCTGGTAGCATCTTGAGGACTCTCTATATATAGTATCATGTCATCTGCAAACAGTGACAGCTTTACTTCTTCTTTTCTGACTTGGATTCCTTTTACTTCTTTTTCTTCTCTGATTGCTGTGGCTAAAATTTCCAAAACTATGTTGAATAAGAGTGGTGAGGGTGGACAACCTTGTCTTGCTTCTGATCTTAGAGGAAATGGTTTCAGTTTTTCACCATTGAGAATGATGTTGGCTGTCAGTTTGTCATATATGGCCTTATTATGTTGAGGTAAGTTCTCTCTATGCCTACTTTTTGGAGGTTTTTTTTTTTTATCATAAATGGGTGTTGAATTTTGTCAAAAGCTTGTCTGCATCTATTGAGATGATCATATAGTTTTTCTCCTTCAGTTTGTTAATATGTTTTATCCCATTGATTGATTTGTGTATATTGAAGAATCCTTGCATTACTTGGATAAACCCCATTTCATCATAGTGTATGATCCATTTAATGTGTTGTTGGATTCTGTTTGCTATCGTTTTCTTGAGGATTTTTGCATCTATGTTCATCAGTGATATTGGCCTATAGTTTTCTTTCTTTGTGACATCTTTGTCTGGTTTTGGTATCAGGGTGATGGTGGCCTCATAGAATCAGTCTGGGAGTGTGCCTCCCTCTGCTATATTTTGGAAGAGTTTGAGAAGGATGGGTGTTAGCTCTTCTGTAAATGTTTGATCGAATTAGCCTGTGAAGCCATCTGGTCTTGGGCTTTTGTTTGTTGGAAGATTTTTAATGACAGTCTCAATTTCATTGCTTTTGATTGGTCTGTTTATATTTTCGGAGTCCAGAGTGCTAACCATTACACTATGGAAGCTGTTTATATTTTCTATTTCTTGTTCAGTTCCAGAAGGTTGTGCTTTTCTATGAATTTGTCCATTTCTTCCAGGTTGTCCATTTTATTGGCATAGAGTTGCTTGTAGTAATCTCTCATGATCCTTTGTATTTCTGCAGTGTCAGTTGTTTCTTCTCCTTTTTCATTTCTAATTCTATTAATTTGAGACTTCTCCCTTTTTTTTCTTGATGAGTCTGGCTAATGGCTTATCAATTTTGTTTATCTTCTCAAAGAACCAGCTTTTAGTTTTATTTATCTTTGCTACTGTTTCCTTCATTTCTTTTTCATTTATTTCTGATCTGATCTTTATGATTTCTTTCCTTCTGCTAACTTTGGGTTTTTTTTTTGTTGTTGTTGTTCTTCTTTCTCTAATTGCTTTAGGTGTAAGGTTAGGTTGTTTATTTGACATGTTTCTTGTTTCTTGAGGTAGGATTGTATTGCTATCAACTACCCTCTTAGAACTGCTCTTGCTGAATCCCATAGGTTTTGGGTCATCGTGTTTTCATTATCAGTTGTTTCTAGCTGTTTTTTGATTTCCTCTTTGATTTCTTAAGTGATCTCTGGGTTATTAAGTAGTGTATTGTTTAGCCTCCATGTGTTTGTATTTTTTACAGATTTTTTCCTGGAATTCATATCTAGTCTTCTTGCATTGTGATTGGAAAGGATGCTTGATAGACTTCAATTTTCATAAACTTACCAAGGCTTGGTTTGTGACCCAAGATATGATCTGTCCTGGAAAATGTTCCATGAGCACTTGAGAAGAAAGTGTATTCTGTTGTTTTTGGGTGGAATGTCCTATAAATATCAATTAAGTCCATCTTATCTAATGTGTCATTTAAAGCTTGTGTTTCCTTATTTATTTTCATTTTGGATGATCTGTCCATTGGTGAAAGTGGGGTGTTAAAGTCCCCCACCAAGATTTGGTTACTGTCGATTTCCTCTTTTATGGCTGTTCGTATTTACCTTATGTATTGAGGTACTCCCATGTTAGGTGCATAGATATTTGCAATTGTTATATCTTCTTCTTGGATTGATCCCTTGATCATTGTGTAGTGTCCTTCTTTGTCTCTTGTAATAGTCTTTATTTTAAAGTCTATTTTGTCTGATATGAGAATTGCTCCTCCAGCTTTCTCTTCATTTCCATTTGCATGGAATATCTTTCTCCATCCCCTCACTTTCAGTCTGTATGTGTCCCTAGGTCTGAAGTGGGTCTCTTATAGACAGCATATATACGGGTCTTGTTTTTGTATTCATTCAGCCAGTCTGTGTCTTTTGGTGGGAGAATTTAATCCATTTACATTTAAGGTAGTTATTGATACGTATGTTTCTATTACCATTTTCTTAATTGTTTTGGCTTTGTTATTTTAGATCTTTTCCTTCTCTTGTGTTTCCTGCCTAGAGAAGTTCCTTTAGCATTTGTTGTAAAGCTGGTTTGGTGATGCTGAATTCTCTTAGCTTCTCAGTAATCTTGGTTGTAGGTTCTTTCCTTTCATCAGTTGAAATAAGTCTTGCCCCTCCCTTCTGGCTTGCAGAGTTTCTGCTGAAATGGCAGCTGTTAACCTTATGGGGATTCCCTTGTATGTTATTTGTTGTTTTTCCCTTGCTGCTTTTAATATTTTTTCTTTGTATTTAATTTTTGATAGTTTGATTAATATGTGTCTTGGCGTGTTTCTCCTTGGATTTATGCTGTATGGGACTCTCTGTGCTTCTTGGACTTGATTGAGTATTTCCTTTCCTATATTAGTGAAGTTTTTAACTGTAATCTCTTCAACTATTTTCTCAGTCCCTTTCTTTTTCTCTTCTTCTTCTGGGACCCCTATAATTTGAATGTTGGTGCATTTAATACTGTCCCAGAGGTTGTAAGATGGTCCTTAATTCTTCTCATTCTTTTTTCTTTATTCTGCTCTGCAGTAGTTATTTCCACTATTTTATCTTCCAGGTCACCAATCCGTTCCTCTGCCTCAGTTATTCTGCTATTGATTCCTTCTAGAGAATTTTTAATTTCACTTATTGTGTTGTTCATCCTTGCTTGTTTCCTCTTTAGTTCTTCTAGGTCCTTGTTAAACGTTTCTTGTATTTTCTCCATTCTGTTTCCAAGATTTCGGATCATCTTTAGTATCATTATTCTGAATTCTTTTTCAGGTAGACTGCCTATTTCCTCTTCATTTGTTTGGTCTGGTGGGTTTTTACTTTGCTCCATCATCTGCTGTGTGTTCTCTGTGTTCTCATTTTGCTTAACTTACTGTGTTTAGGGTCTCCTTTTCACAGGCTGCAGGTTCATAGTTCCCGTTGTTATTGGTTGGTTCAGTGGGTTGTGTAGGCTTTCTGGCGGAAGGGACTGGTGCCTGTGTTCTGGTGGATGAGGCTGGATCTTGTGTTTCTGGTGGGCAGGACTGTGTCTGGTGGTGTGTTTTGGGGTGTCTGTGGCCTTATTATGATTTTAGGCAGCCTCTTTGCTAGTGGGTAGGGTTGTGTTCCTGTCTTGCTAGTTTTTGGCATAGGGTGTCCAGCACTGGAGCTTGCTAGTTGTTGAGTGGAGCTGGGTCTTAATGTTGAAATGGAGATCTCTGGGAGAGCTTTTCCTGTTTGATATTATGTGGAGTTTGGAGGTCTCTGGTGGACCAATGTCCTGAACTCGGCTCTCCCACCTCAGAGGCACAGGCCTGACACCCGGCCAGCACACCAAGACCCTGTCAGCCACATGCCGGGTACGTTGGGAGTTTTTGCCTTTTGGGAAGTGTGAGGTCTTCTGCCAGCATTCAGTAGGTGTTCTGTAGGAGTTGTTCCACATGTAGATGTATTTCTGATGTGTTTGTGGGGAGGAAGGTGATCTCCACATCTTACTCCTACACCATCTTGATGGTCTCTGGATTGCTGTTGGCTGGTGTCCTTAGGATAGCCAACTTTTTGTGTTTCTGAGCCTTCTTTTTTTTAAAAAGGAGAATAATGAGAGTGCCTGTCTCACAGCGTTGGGGAGATTTAATGAGACAATGTATGTGAAACTATTTAGAACTGTGCTTAGCTTGTAGTAAGCATTCAATAAGTTATTAATATTAGTTATTAATATTATTTTAACCAGCAGAGAATGGGGTAAGGTGTGTTTGGGGAGAAGAGTGGTGGTAATCACAGGCTGAAGAAGTGTGTGAGCAACAGAGGAAGGACACGGCATGCATTTGATGAACAGCTGTGTCGTTTGTCTGGAGCCCAGTTCACCAAGGCTCCCTTTTTCCGAGTCTGTGTTTTTCAAGGAGTCTCCTCTTGGAAGAGATTTCCCGAAAGGGGCTTCGAAGCAGCATAGAAGCATATCCTGGCCTGCCTGATAATGTTTCTCATTGTACATGAGCAGATTGGCCTTCTGGTTTATCAGTCAGTGTCTTGAGCATTTGGTTGGCGTGAGTCAGTCCCCCAGAGTCTCATCATCGCTGAGGGAACTGATAAAATCAAATTCCTGAATGTGCAGAACTGAAGACCAGGCCTTGGACCTGCAGTGACCCCTCGGAGGTGCAGCCATTGTGAGGCCCAGCTGTAAACAGAGAACTCGCCCACCACTGTCTCTCTTCCCCCTTACTCTAGCCTTTAAACTTTTAAACAGTGTGACAAACTTAACCCCAAGTATCTGGTGGGATTGGGCAGAGCATAGTGTACTTAAGGAGGAAACCCATTAAATGCTTGTTGGGCTAAGGAAGAGTACTCGCTGTTGGCGATGCAATGGGCAGTGGACTGGGGCAGGAGGAGTTGTGCCCTGCAAGCAGGAGTCTGGGTCCTGGTCTCTTCTCCCACTTACTGTGTGCCTTTGGACAAATCTGTTAACTGATCCTCACATGCCTTACCTGTGTAATGGAGATAAAGTCTTTCCCTACTGAAGGCAGACCGTGACTGAAAGCCGTCTTGGTTTCTCTTCTGGCTCTAATACTCATGCCCTGACAAGGTGACTCCCAACAAGGTTTGAGGATATTATGGCACAGTATTTTTCTACCATGTGGAAACCAAGGTGAGCTACAGGCAGATTCTACCCTCTCCTGCCCTCTGATTGTTTCATGTTTGCTTTCCTTGTTGGTCCATTTGAAATGAAGCTAGGTTGTGTAGGTGGGGTGTTAATGGTGGGGAAAGTGGATGGACATCATTCTCATGTATTGTTCACTATGCCCATCACATCATTGAGTATATGAAATGTGCTCAATAAACACTTGTTAAATTGAATTGAATATTACTGCCTAACAATCAATTAATTCAAATTACATTCTTACACTAAAGACATTATTTGCCTTATCTACAGAATAGTAGTAATAAGATAAACACAAATGAAAAATAAAACTGGTTATTTTGAGGAACAAAAGATGCATTATGAAGGCTCTTAGTTCTGTTCCAGAGTTGCATTTATTTAATAATGACTCTTGTTAGTTTATTCTAGGAAGTTTTATCATTTTGAAATGATCACGCCCTGCCTCCCCAAATTCATGAGATAGAAAATTAAAACGTTAATTTTGGGTTAGAATTCAGCCTCCCGCAGCCTTATTGACAAGAATTGGGGGTGTTAATACTGCAAAGTCATCCTTCATGTGATTTGGATAAATGCTCCTCACATCTTTATTCAACTGTTTTGTAAATGGAGGATTCACTTCTTGTCTGAGACTAAACATGGGAATCTATTATACTGGCCCAAAGCGGACAGCCTGTTCTCACGTGTGCAAGAATTCTAAAGGTTCTCATTTCAGATACACAAAAGCAAAGCAAAGCACACACAGAAACACCCCTTTTCCACTTGTTAGTAACTTCCTAGATTAAGGTTATGGTTGTGATATACTCGTATGCCTTCCTTCCTGAATTCATAGGTTGGCAGCACAGACTGGAAATAATTCCTTTGCTCCAGCTGATGCTGTTCAGGACTCGGCTCGCTCCCCTGCAGCAAGCGTGGCCTTTGTATATAAAAAGAATGCTGTTAATTCACTTTCTAAATCAAAAGATGCACTCTAGAGGCCAACAGACATGCTTTATTTGACCTGTAGTGTTTTTAAAGCTTAGAATTTGTTGCCCACTTAAAAAAAGAAAGTAGAATATGTCTCAAAAATGTGGATTTCAAGCTTCTCTTGAAAAATCATCATATCTGCTGGGAAAATGGCACATGGCTGAAATCAGAGAGCTGAGCAGCACCTGCTCTCTTTAGAGAGGACACCTGCACGCTCACTGATGTGAATCTCCACTCTTCCTACCTTCACGAACCCTGACCTGCTCGGCTCACCCATAGGCCTGCCTGCCCCTGTAACCGTTTGCATTTTTTTAAAGGTAAAATATACATAACATAAAATTTACCATTTTAACTATTTTTAAGTGTATAGTTTGATGGTATTAAGTACTTCACATTATTGTGCAACCATCATCACCATCCATCTCCTAAACTTTTTCATCTTTCCCAGCTGAAACTCTGTTACTCATTAAACAACTTCTCGTTTCCCCGCCCCTCAGCTCTTGACAGTTATCATTCTACTTTGTCTCTCTGAATTTGACTGGTGTAGGTACTTCATATTAGTGGAATCATATAATATTTGTCCTTTTGTGGCTGACTTATTTCATTTAGCATAATGTCTTCAAGGTTAATCCATGTAGCAGATGTCAGAATTTCCTTCCTTTTTAAGGCTAAATAATATTCCGTTGTATGAATACACCATAGTTTATCCACTCATCTGTCGGTAGACAGTTCGGTTGCTTCCCCATTTTGGTGGAATAATGCTGCTGTGAACATGGGTGTTCAAATACCTGTTTGAGTCCCTTAAGCATTTGCATTGTTTGGACAATTTTCTTGACCATTTCCCCACTATGCTCTTGTTGCTCCAGCTTTCCTCTCTTTCACTGGTCTCCTAAAGGCAAGGCACTGACTTCAGCTTAATGAATTAACTTCTTTGAGAAGCAGTGAAAAATCCTCAAGCCATCTCATGAAAATGACTTAGGTTCTTTAAAATTGTAAAAAGTAGTTTCTGTGGGATTTTCAAAATTTAATGTCACATTAATAAAAATATCTGGAACTAACATTTTGTGATCTATTCAGTCTTGAGTTTAGCTATGAAAACTCCTGTTTTAGGAAGAAATATGCAATGTATTTGGTCTTCTTGATCTGAACGAAGCTTGTTCGTATTGCTTTGGTGTGCTCTGTATGCTAATGAGACCTTTTTCTTGTAGGTGCTGATGACAAATATAAAAATAATTTAGATTTTATTTCCGAACTTTCAGGTTGCACTAAGCTAGGAAACATGTAAATTTTTCCCACTGAGTGCTAAATGGAAAGGCCAAAAGATTTTGCTCTTCTTTTTGAGAGAGTACTATTTCTGATCTGTTCTTTGTTAATGACAACATCAGCCTAAATGTTATTATCTGACATAGGCATATGACAATTCCCTTGTATTATTATGAAAACAAAAACTTGATGTCAACGTGGAATTTGGTTATTTAGGTAGGCACTGGGCCAGAATTTGCATTGCTGATATTTATTTAGCATTTCGGTCTAAGGCAGTTATGGACATAACTTTTTGAAATCAAGAGTGCAACTAATTATGGTTTTCTCAGGGTATATGTCCAGTAGTGGTATTGCTGGGTCATATGGTAGTTCTATTTTTAGTTTTTAAAGGAACCTCCATACTGTTGTCCATAGTGGCGGTATCAGTTTACATTCCCACCAGCAGTGCAGGAGTGTTCCCTTTTCTCCACACCCTCTCCAGCATTTATTGTTTCTAGATTTTTTGATGATGGCCATTCTGACCGGTGTGAGATGATATCTCATTGTAGTTTTCACTTGCATTTCTCTAATGATTAATGATGTTGAGCATTCTTTCATGTGTTTGCTGGCAGTCTATATATCTTCTTTGGAGAAATGCCTATTCAGGTCTTCTACCCATTTTTGGATTGGGTTGTTTGATTTTTGGTGTTAAGCTGCAGGAGGTGCTTGTAAGTTTTGGAGATTAATCCTTTGTCAGTTGCTTCGTTTGCAAATATCTTCTCCCATTCTGAGGGTTGTCTTTTGGTCTTGTTTATGGTTTCCTTTGCTGTGCAAAAGCTTTGAAGTTTCATTAGGTCCCATTTGTTTATTTTTGTTTTTATTTCCATTTCTCTAGGAGGTGAGTCAAAAAGGATCTTGCTGTGATTTATGTCATAGAGTGTTCTGCCTATGTTTTCCTCTAAGGGTTTTACAGTGTCTGGCCTTACATTTAGGTCTTTAATCCATTTTGATTTTATTTTTGTATATGGTGTTAGGGAGTGTTCTAATTTCATTCTTTTGCATGTAGCTGTCCAGTTTTCCCAGCACCACTTATTGAAGAGGCTGTCTTTTCTCTATTGTATATTCTTGCCTCCTTTATCAAAGATAAGGTGACCATATGTGCGTGGGTTTGTCTCTGGGCTTTCTATCCAGTTCCATTGATCTATATTTCTGTTTTTGTGCCAGTATGATACTGTCTTGATTACTATAGCTTTGTAGTATAGTCTGAAGTCAGGGAGCCTGATTCCTCCAGCTCCGTTTTTCTTTCTAAAGATTGCTTTGGCTATTCGGGGTCTTTTGTGTTTCCATACGAATTGTGAAATGTTTTGTTCTAGTTCTGTGAAAAATGCCATTGGTAGTTTGATAGGGATTGCATTGAATCTGTAGATTGCTTTGGGTAGTATAGTCATTTTCACAATGTTGATTCTTCCCATCCAAGAGCATGGTATAGCTCTCCATCTATTTGTATCATCTTTAATTTCTTTCATCAGTGTCTTATAATTTTTTGCATGCAGGTCTTTTGTCTCCTTAGGTAGGTTTATTCCTAGGTATTTTATTCTTTTTGTTGCATTGGTAAATGGGAGTGTTTTCCTAATTTCACTTTCAGATTTTTCATCATTAGTTTATAGGAATGCAGGAGATTTCTGTGCATTAATTTTGTATCCTGCTACTTTACCAAATTCATTGATTAGCTCTTGTAGTTTTCTGGTAGCATCTTTAGGATTGTCTATGTATAGTATCATGTCATCTGCAAACAGTGACAGCTTTGCTTCTTTTCCGATTTGGATTCCTTTTATTTCTTTTTCTTCTCTGATTGCTGTGGGTAAAACTTCCAACACTGTGTTGAATAATAGTGGTGAGAGTGGGCAACCTTGTCTTGTTCCTGATCTTAGTGGAAATGCTTTCAGTTTTTCACCATTGAGGATGATGTTGGCTGTGGGTTTGTCATATATGGCCTTTATTATGTTGAGGTAAGTTCCCTCTGCCTACTCTCTGGAGGGTTTTTTATCATAAATGGGTGTTGAATTTTGTTGAAAGCTTTCTCTGCATCTATTGAGATGATCATATAGTTTTTCTCCTTCAGTTTGTTAATATGTTTTATCATATTGATTGATTTGCATATATTGAAGAATCCTTGCATTCCTGGGATAAACCCTGCTTGATCATGGTGTATGATCCTTTTAATGTGCTATTGGATTCTGTTTGCTAGTATTTTGTTGAGGATTTTTACATCTATGTTCGTCTATGGGCATATACCCTGAGAAAACTGTAATTCAAAAAGAGTCATGTACCACAATGTTCATTGCAGCTCTGTTTACAATAGCCAGGACATGGAAGCAACCTAAGTGTCCATCGAGAGATGAATGGATAAAGAAGATATGGCACATATATACAATGGAATATTACTCAGCCATATAAAAGAAATGAAATTGAGTTATTTGTAGTGAGGTGGATGGACCCAGAGTCTGTCATACAGAGTGAAATAAGTCAGAAAGAGAAAAAGAAAAACCATATGCTAGCACATATATATGGAATGTGAAAAAAAAAAGGTCATGAAAACCTAGGGGCAAGACGGGAATAAAGACACAGACCTCCTAGAGAATGGACCTGAGGACACGGGGAGTGGGAAGGGTAAGCTGGGATGAAGTGAGAGAGTGGCATGGACTTATATACACTACCAAATGTAAAATAGATAGCTAGTGGGAAGCAGCCACATAGCACAGGGAGATCAGCTTGGTGCTTTGTGTCCACCTGGAGGAGTGGGATAGAGAGGGTGGGAGGGAGATGCAAGAGGGAGGTGATATGGGGGTATATGTATACATATAGCTGATTCACTTTGTTATATAGCAGAAACCAAGACACCATTGTAAAGCAATTATACTCCAATAAAGATGTTAAAAAAAAAAAGAGTGCAACTAATGTTGTGCAGAGAACATTAAACTCTTTAAGGAAACAAATTGTTTTCAAGTACTTACAGATAATGAAACGTACGAGTTTACAAATAATTTGACATGCATATCACAAATCCTCTTCATTAAAGCTGGACCCTCATAGCTCCTGTCCTACTACGTAAGATTTGTTTTAGAGCCTGGCTCGTTTTAGCATTTTCTTGAAAAGTTTATGATTGCATTTCTTTAAAATGTTTTATAACCTGGACTTTTAAACTAATACAGCAAACCTGCATCTGAATTACTGAATTTCTGCTGTAATTATTTTTTATTATTTTCAATGTATTTGCAGTTTCAAGCAAACACGCCAGGGACTTCCCCTGTGGTCCAGTGGTTAAGACCCCAAGCTCCCACTGCAGGGGGCACGGGTTCAATCCCTCCCTGGTCGGGGAACTGAGATCCCCGCATGCAGTGCAGTGCGGTCAAAAAAAAAGAAAAGAAAACATGTGAGTCTAAATGTGTGTGGGCACATTTTTTTTTGCTGTTGTTGTTAGCGCCGTGGCTTGCGGGATTCTACTTCCCTGAGCTGGGATTGAGCCTGTGCCCCCTTCAATGGACTCGGGGGTCCTAACCACTGGACGGTTGGGGAATTCCCTTTTCCTTTTTTTTTTTCTGGGGGGGGCACAGTTTTAATTTCAAGTTGGCTTAACTATTAAAGCACAGTTCAAGGACAAATTTTGTATCTTAATGTAGACCTACAGTCTCTTGATAAGGACCAATCTCTTCCTATTTACTTGTTTTAAAACTAATACATTTAAATTTTAAGACACGTAGGAGAAATCCCTTAAAAGTTAAGATCCAAGATTCTCGTCTCATCTAAGTGTTTTGTAGTTTAACGTTCTTTCCACCTGCCCCCACCCCATTCCCCCCAAAGATGTTTGTAATGATTCTAAGGAATTGACTTTCCTATGATAAGTCTTAGGTACCTTGGATTATTGGTGAGCATGGATTTAGCAATGCAGGCCATTTTTACTACCCAGGCCTGTTTTATTTCCAAGTGACAGATACTGAACTCAAATTGGGCAAAATAACGCAAGTAACTGAAAATTCCAGGGGTGGAATTGAGACCCATTTATGGTGTTCAAAGAATCTGAGGAATTTGTCTTTCTCACACTTTCTGCTCATCTCTGCTTTCATCTGTGTTGATCTAATTCTCAGCAGGCTCTCTCCACGTGGAAGCCAACATGGCTGCCAGCAGCTCCAGGCATACATCACCCTGGCAGTTAGCAACCCTAGAAAAAGGAGAGACTTTTTCTGCAGAAGCTCTGACAAAATTACAAGAGAGGGATGAAGTTAGTCTTGGGTCACATGCTCATCCCTGAGCCAGTTAATGAGGTGGGGGAGTAATGAGTGGTTGGCCAGGCCTGGGTCATATGATCATCCCTGAACCAGTAATTGTGGTGGGGAGATGAATTGACCAGGTTTGAGTCCCACGGCCATCACTGTATCAGGGGCTGGGGAATGGTTGGTTAAATTTCAAGTGCTTGAGATGGGTTTCTCATTGGAAGGACAGGGCTGGAGTCAGAAGAAGAAGAAAGATGCGCAGGACGTCATTTAGGTGTCCTGAAATCTCTCTGTAGGGAAGGACTGGTTTTACTCATCTTTGTTTCTTTTAGTTGACACAAGCCTTAACAGAGTTTCTCAGTTAATGATTGGTGAGAGTTTAAGGAATTATTTATAGGGTGTCAACAAGGTCAAGGGGAACCACTGAGGAATGACAAGGACCTCAGGGCCAGAAACTGCTGGAAGTTGTTAAAATCCTCAGACCTAGAGGAGTAATGGGAGGAATAGCTCCTGGAATCAGAGAGAACAGTGGCTGTGGGAGAGGGAGACCTGACAAGAGCCAAGGCCTTGGGTAGAGAGATGCACTACTGTCAAACGATGGCCTGGTAGGGAAGAAATGGGGAGGATGAATACCGCAATCTCTTTCTCATCCTGACCTCTCTCACATCTCTGCTGTGCTTGATTCCCATTGGGTTCCCATTGCTTGAACCCACTGAGAAGCCAGAGGGCAAGAGAGCCTAGCTCATTTAGTACACAAAGATAAGTCTCCAGGCACCTAGGAGGACAAATAGAAGTCATCCCAGTCTTCTTTCTCATTCTCAGTCTTCTTCAGACCTTATTTAAATGCAGATTTTCTTAGATGTATTCATCCCCTGCCTCTAACTCCTACCCAAGCACTCTAGACTATACTTATTTTACTGTCTTAACACCACGTGCCTTTGCCAGGGGTACAGCAGAGGTTTGTGTAGGAAGCACCATTCACATCGTGTGAATGGCGTCCTCTGAAATCCTGCAGTGCTCGGCCTGTTCTGTGGCCCTGTCTTTGCATTGCATTCTGAATTGTGTTGTCTGGGGGTGGGGCTGGGGGTGTGGCCCAAGAAAAGAAGAGAGAGAGAGCACGAAGCCTTATTATGCCGTAATTTTAAATTTGGAAATAATGACCTATGTACCTGTCAGGGCTGCAGATCCTGTTGGGGAAAAGAGCAGGAGGACTAAGTTTTCAGTAGTAAAAATAATGGGATAAGTTGATGAGAGTCCAGAGTAAGGAGGTATTTTTTTTAAAAATTTTTATTGGAGTGCAGTTGATTTACAGTGTTGTGTTAGTTTCTGCTGTACAACAAAGTGAATAAGTTATAAATATACATATACCCACTCTTTTTTAGATTCTTTTTCCATATAGGTCATGACAGAGTATTGAGTAGAATTCAGAATAAGGAGGTACTTTGAAAAGAGGTTATTGACTATTGCCAGAGGGTGGGTGCTAACAGATTAGCTGTATCCAGCCTCATCCAGAACTTCTGGCCTTAGCCTTCACAACGGACTCAACTTCTGTTGAAATAGCATCTCTGTGTGTCAGTCTTATCAGGAGTAAGGGATATGGAATAAACATCTTGTGATATTGTGCAAGAGAGGGCACAAATACAACAGCAAGAGGTAATGAAATCACCTTGCACTTAGTCATCCTTGGGGTTGGTACAGGTTTGGGGCCCCCTGGTTGTGATTAAGGACCGTGGCTCACAGGCTTGCTATGCAGGTGAGTGAAATAATAGGTGGGAAGTACGGGCTGTCAAGTGTGGTATGAATGAATGTTAGATGTAGTGAATGAATCCATTTTTTTTCCTGTGCTAGTTCCTATTTGGTTCCTAATTCTTTTTTTTTTTCTTTTTTAAGTTTTTGGCTGCACCCCACGGCATGTGGGATCTTAGTTCCCCAACCAGGGATTGAACCTACACCTCCTGCATTGGAAGGCAGAGTCTTAACCACTGGACCACCGGGGAAGTCCGGGTTCCTAATTCTTTGTCTTACCTTTTTGTAGTGTCTTAGACTATGGGACTCAGGTAAGCTGTGACTTATGTAAGCTAAGACTATGGAGCTTAGGTAAGCCAATCTTCTCAAATCCCTAGACATCCATGACTTCTGGCTATGTCTGTGTTTTCAGGTTAGAAGTCACCAGAGAACCAGTCCATTGTGTCTGGTGTGTCTTTTTCCTAAATCACACTGGAGGAAAAGTGGCGCCTGCCTTGGATGTGTAACTAATTGTCTTCAATAGAAGTAGCAAATATTTACAAAGTACCTACTCTGTGCCATCCACTCTTCTAGGCACTAGGAATATGGGGGTGCCAAAAACAGGCAAGAGTTTTACCCTCAAGAAAATAGAATTAAAGTAGAATTGAAGAGAATTAGAGGTAGGATTCTAATTAAAGTAGAATTAAAGTAGAATTTTATGACCGCTCATATAGAGTAGAATGACGGTGGCATCACATTTTGTTGGATGGTCAGGGAAAACCTCTTTGAGGAAATAGGATTGAAACTTAATTATGAATAATGAAAAGGAACACGTCATGAAAATAGCAGGGCAAAGAACAGTGCAGGATGAAGGAAGAGCCGTGCAGAAGCCCAGAGATGGGAATGAGCTTGATGTGGGGAAGGAACAGAGAGGTCAGTGTGTCAGAGTGTTTGGCCTAGAGGGCAAAGGGGAAATGCTTAAGCTGAGGTTGCCCAGGTGCACCAGGGGCTTGGCAGCCAGGGCAGTGCGTTTGGAGTTTTCATAAGGGCAGTGGGAAGCTATTGATGAACCTTACACCTGGAAATGGCATATTCTTTTTTACATTTAAAAGTGGTTGCTTTTGATGGAGAACACTATGGAGGTTCCTTAAAAAACTAAAAACAGAACTACCATATGACCCAGCAATCCCACTACTGGGCATATACCCTGAGAAAACCATAATTCAAAAAGAATCATGTACCACAGTGTTCACTGCAGCTCTATTTACAATAGCCAGGACATGGAAGCAACCTAAGTGTCCATTGACAGATGAATGGATAAAGAAGATGTGGCACATGTATACAATGGAATATTACTCAGCCATAAAAAGAAACAAAATTGAGTTATTTGTAGTGAGGTGGATGGACCTAGAGTCTGTCATACAGAGTGAAGTAAGAAAGAGTAAAAACAAATACCATATGCTAGCACACATATATGGAATGTAAAAAAAAATGGTCATGAAGAACCTAGGGGCAAGATGGGAATAAAGACGCAGACCTACTAGAGAATGGACTTGAGGTCACGGGGAGGGGGAAGGGTAAGCTGGGATGAAGTGAGAGAGTGGCACGGACATATATACACTACCAAACGTAAAATAGATAGCTAGTGGGAAGCAGCTGCATAGCACAGGGAGATCAGCTTGGTGCTTTGTGACCACCTAGAGGGGTGGGATAGGGAGGGTGGGAGGGAGACACAGGAGGGAGGAGATATGGGGATATATGTGTACATATAGCTGATTCACTTTGTTATACAGCAGAAACTAACACACCATTGTAAAGCAATTATATACTCCAATAAAGATGTTAAAAAAAAAAAAGAATCAACTGTAGAAGGTAGGAGATGAAGCAGCAAGACTCATTAGGTTTTGTTTTAAAAGTAATGGTAGGGCCTCCCTGGTGGCGCAGTGGTTGAGAGTCCGCCTGCCGATGCAGGGGATACGGGTTCGTGCCCCGGTCTGGGAGGATCCCATATGCCGCGGAGCGGCTGGGCCCGTGAGCCGTGGCCGCTGAGCCTGCGCGTCCGGAGCCTGTGCTCCGCAACGGGAGAGGCCACAACAGTGAGAGGCCCGCATACCACAAAAAGAAAAAAAAAAAAAAAGTAATGGTAGGGGCTTCCCTGGTGGCGCAGTGGTTGAGAGTCCGCCTGCCGATGCAGGGGACACGGGTTTGGGCCCCAGTCCGGGAGGATCCCACGTGCCGCAGAGCGGCTGGGCCCGTGAGCCATGGCCGCTGAGCCTGCGTGTCTGGAGCCTGTGCTCCGCAACGGGAGAGGCCCGTGTACCGAAAAAAAAAAAAATGTAATGGTAGTGGCTTGAAAAGATGCGTAGTTGTAATGGAGGTAGAGAAAAGGCAGAGCCCATGTGCGGTCCTGATGGCTTAAAATAAGGAGGGAATTGGAGGAGGGAGGGGACTCAGGAATGATTCCCGGTTTTTATATGTAGTGCTTTGGTGGATGGTGATGTCTTTTATTCTGAGCTGGAGAAGCCTAGGGGTATCTTGAGGAGGTATTGTGGAGGTGGGTTGGTGGATCAGAGTTCTGTGTTATGTGTTGCACTGTGTTCCCACAAAATTCATACGTGGAAGTCCTAACCCCCAGTGCTGCAGAATGTGACTATGTTTGGAGATAGTCTTTAAAGAAGTAATTAAGTTAAAATGAGGTCATTAGGGTGGGGCCTAATCCAATACTGGTGTCCTCATAAAGAAAGACTAGGACACACACACACACACGCACGCACGCACGCACGCACGCGCGCACGCGACATGAAGACTTAGGGAGAAGATGGCCATCTGGAAGCCAAGGAGAGAGAGCTTAAAAGAAAAACCCTGCCTACACATTGATCTTGGACATCTAGCCACCAGGATTGTGAGAAAGTAAATATCTGTGGTTTAAGCTACCCAGTCTGTGGCACTCTGTTATGGCAGCCCTAGCAAACTAACATATGTTAACTTAAACACCAGTTACACCCCCAGTGAGGATAAGTCACCAATTGGTTGTATGGACCTGGAGAGATGGGAAAGCTAGCGAGAGATTTGGAGGTCATCAGCATAAAGGTATATTTAAAGTCCTGGGCTGGATGAGATGAGTGTGGATAGGAAAAGAGGGCCTGTGGCTGAGCCCTGGGTTAGTGAGCGCTGAGCGGAGAGGTGAGCACAGGGAGTGGTCAGTGAGAAGCCAGTGTGTTCAGTGTGAGCATGCTTGAAAAGCGACTTTTGGTCTTCAGCTTGTTAGCCTCCTTTCAGACTCATCCCTTGGACCTATTCACCTCATAAGATTCTTCTTTAAATACACAGTTTATATCTTTGCATCAGTTTCCCTGAGGTGCTTGCTCACATGACCATTACAGTTGCTCACTAGAGGGAGGTGACAAAGTGTGCCAGTTTGCCCAGGACTGAAGGGTTTCTGGGATGTGGGACCTTTGGTGCTAAAACCAGGACATTCCCAGGCAAACTAGGACAGGTTGGTCGCCCTAATAAGAGGGAAGCTTTGGCAAGATTTATTTACTTCATCTCACTGGTTTCATTGAAAGGTGACTGGTTTAAAAGAATGTCATAACTATTGTTAGTATTATCATCTTAGAAATGTTCATTTTTTTCCCTAGAAACTATCTAGAAATGCGTGCTTCCACCGTGAAACAAGCCTAATAATGAAAAGCACGTTTGAGATACGTTCCTTTCAGTTCCATTATCTCCTATCAGTTTCATTTAAACAAGAATATTTTCTTGGCTTGGGTTTGTATTATTAAAAATTTCATACATTTCAGGGTGTACATTTTGAGTAATTATCCCCCCAATGATTTTAAGCATTTGCTTCAGCTAATCTCCTTAATGAACCCACTAACAGTAACTTTGGCATTGTATAAAATACAAAATTGGAGCCAGCTGTTGTTCAATGGGTTTTAGCTGGTTCAAACCTAACAGATGTTTCAAATCTAAGCACAGGAGTAAATTGGTTTACCTTACATGGCCCCATTCTGGGTGAGTGGGAAAAAGGAGGTCCTCCAGGTCTTTGGATGCAGTAATGATGAGGACTCCTGCATCACCATCCTGAACACTTGTTACTTGTTCGCATCTCACTGGCCCAGCTCAGTTCTTAAGCCCAAGCCGCCCACCGCACCTGGTTCTGCCTCCCTCGCTCCATCTGCTACCCGCCATCTCTCGCATCCTTCTCAGCGCCTTCCGGGACTGGGCGGGTAAGTTTTGGACACATTCTCGGCTCCATCTGACCAGTGCACCAGCCCCACGTCACATGTCATGGGTATAACTTCACACTCAAGCAGATGGGTTACTGCTAAGGCCAAAACAGCCTTAAAAGGTAACAGAGGGCTTCCCTGGTGGCGCAGTGGTTGAGAGTCCGCCTGCCGATGCGGGGGACACGGGTTTGTGCCCCGGTCCGGGAAGATCCCACGTGCCGCGGAGCGGCTGGGCCCGTGAGCCATGGCCGCTGAGCCTGCGTGTCCGGAGCCTGTGCTCCGCAACAGGAGAGGCCACAACAGTGAGAGGCCCGCGTACCGCAAAAAAAAAAAAAAAAAAAGTTAACAGGGTTAACTATTATGTTAGTTTCCTAAGGCTGCCCGAAAAAAAAGTCACTATAAACAGGGTGTCTTAAAACAACAGAATTTTATTTCCTTACAGTACTGGAGGTCAGAAGTCTGAAATCAAGGTGTTGGCAAGGCCATACTCCCTCTGAAGGTCTAGGGGAGAATTCTTTTTTGCCTTTTCCCAGCTTCTGGTGGTTGCTGGCAGTCCTTTTGCCTTCTTGGCTTTTGGACACATCACTCCCATCTGTGTCTCCATCTTTATACAGTGTTCTCCTCTCTGTGTGTCTCTGGGTCCAGATTTCCATCTTCTGAGGACACCAGTCATTGAAATAGGGCCCTCCCTTGTTCAGGATCATCTGATCTTTTTTTTTTTTTTTTGTGGTACGCGGGCCTCTCACTGTTGTGGCCTCTCCCGTTGCGGAGCACAGGCTCCGGACGCGCAGGCTCAGCGGCCATGGCTCACGGGCCCAGCCGCTCCGTGGCATGTGGGATCTTCCTGGACCGGGCCACAAACCCGTGTCCCCCGCATCAGCAGGCGGACTCTTACCCACTGCGCCACCAGGGAAGCCCAGAATCACCTGATCTTAACTTGATTACATCTGCAAAGACCCTATTTCCAAATCAGGTCACATTCACAGGTACTGGGGGTTAGGACTTCATATCTTTTGTCAAGGGAACACAGTTCAACCCACAAGAACTGATAAATCCTGTGAAGAAGAGCATTAGCTCATTAATAGGACATGGTTAAGTCAACCACACACTCAAGGTAATAGTAACTGCTGGCTTCGAGGCTCCAATTCTGACAGCAACTCTGATGTGTTTTTTTTTCCACACCGCCAAGCAATTAATTCGAATCCGATGCTATATATCTGGAGGTAGTGACTGATCCCACAGGTTAAGGGCTTAGTCCTAAAAGAGCCCCCTCCTTCCAGATTGCAGGTTCAGGTTGTGACTTGTGCTTCTGACCGATCAGGTATAGATCAGAGGTATCCATGGCCCCCTCCTTGGGTTCAATTAATTTGCTAGAGAGGCTCACTGAACTCAGAGAAACTTGTACTCACTAGATTACTTTTTATTTACTGGTTTATTCTAAAAGGGTATGACTCAGGAACAACTAGATAAAAGAGTTGCACAGGGCAAGGTATGTGGAAAGGGGCTCAGAGCTTCCGTACTTTCTGGGTGCCACTCTCCCTGCATCTCCATGTGTTCACCAACTCAGAAGCTCTCTGAACCCTATCCTTTTGGGTTTTTATGGAGGCTTCATCATATAGGAGTGATTGAATAAGTCATTGGCCACTAATTGGCCACTGGCGATTGATCTCCAGCCCCTTTTCTCTCTCCTGAAGTCTGCAGTGGGACTGAATGTTGGAACCCTCTAGTCACATGGTTGGTTCCTGTGGTTACCAGCCCCCATCCTTAGGTGACCTCGGCGCTTTCCAGAAGTCACCTCATTAACGTAACAAAAGACACCTCTTTGCTCTCATCATTTAGGAAATCCCAAAGGCTTTAGGATCTCTATGCCAAGAACTGGGTTGAAGACCAAATATTTATTTATTTTATTTTATTTATTTAATTTTTGTTGGGGTATAGCTGTTTTACAATGTTGTGTTAGTTTGTACTGTACAGTAAAGTGGAGTTCCCTGTGATATACAGCAGGTTCTCATTAGTTATCTATTTTATACATATTAGTGTATATATGTCAATGCGAATCTCCCAATTCATCCGCCCCCCTTCCCCCCTTGGTGTCCATACATTTATTCTGTACATCTGTGTCTCTATTTCTGCCCTTGCAAACCGGTTCATCTGTACCATTTTTCTAGGTTCCACATGTATGCATTAATATACGATATTTGGTTTTCTCTTTCTGCCTTACTTCACTCAGTTTGACAGTCTCTAGGTCCATCCATGTCTCTACAAATGACCCACAGTCACAAGGTAGAATGGGATAGTGGAAATAGTAGAGAATATGGAGACAGATGGATATAAATCCTAGCCCTACTACTTGTTTTGGAGAAGCCTTGGGTAAGCCACTTACCTTTTCTGACCTGCAGTTTACTTGTTTATAAAATGAGTACAATGTCTGTCGTACTGAGCTGTTGTGAGTTTCGCATATGCTAGTTTACACAAAGCACAGTGCCTGGCACAGACTGAGTGTTCAATTAACGTTATCTCTCACTTCCTTTTTAAATCAAGCTGACTTCATGTAAATGAATTTGCAAATTTCTTTGCACTCTTCATAGAATTCAAAAGTACAGTTGACTCTTGAATAGTGCTGGGAGTTAGAGGTGCCAACCCTCCAAAAATTACATATAACTTATAGTCGGCCCTCCGTATAGGTGGTTCTTCTGTTTTCGAGGTTCTGCATCCGCAGATTCAACCAACCACAGATCGTGTAGTACTGTATTACTTACTATTGAAAAAAATCCATGTATGAGTGGACCCACGCAGTTCAAATGCCATATATTGTTCAAGGTTCAACTGTAATAATTATATGGCTAATGTTGAGATTATTAGCCAATGTGAGCATTATCCAAGTTTTGTCTTTTAGGTGACTCTCTTTGGGTGTGACCGATTATTTTGGAAATGCAGTAGGAAACGACTTTTCATCATGAAGGGGGTGGTGGAATGTCTGTCAATCACTGGCAACTTTACGGATAATCGAATACCCTGGCTCACTTAGAAACAACTGCCTTAGGGATTTGGTTGGACTTGATTAACCCTGATGACTTCTCGTGGCTCTGGACCCATCGGTCTTACCCTCAGGAATCTGTAAGGTGCTTTGCAGGCAGAATCTGTTCCTTTTCATTAACTGTCACATCACGTAGGAGTCGTGTTTGGCTGCTGGGAACAGAGCTGACGTGGGTGGCTCAGAAGCATAAGGATTTATTATTTATTTTTTATAAAAAATATCTGGAGGTAGTCAATCCAGGGAAGGTGTGACTGCATCTCAGTCCATGGGACTCAGGTTTGTTCCAGTTTTCTGTTCCATCTTTAGTGCACACTTCTGTTCTCATAGGCTTTTGTGGGAGGGAATGTTTACAAATTATATATCTGATAAGGCGTTAATGTTCAAAATATATAAGGAACTCATAAAACTCAACAGCAAGAAACTAAATAATCTGATTAGAAAATGGGCAAAGGAACTGAATAGACATTTTCCCAAAGAAGATATACAAATGGCCAACGGGTACATAAAAAGATGTTCAACATAACTAATCATCAGGGAACTGCAAATTAAAACCACAGTGAGATATCACCTCACACCTGTTAGCACGGCTACCATCAAAAAGGCAAGAGCTAGATAAGTATTGGCGAGGGTGTGGGGAAAAGGGAACTCTTATACACTGTTGCTGGAATGTAAATTGGTACAACCACTATGGAAACCCGTATGGAGTTTCCTCAAAAAATTAAAAATAGAGCTGTCCTATGATCCAGCAGTCCTATTTCTGGGTATATAACCGAAGGAGATAAAATCACTATTTTGAAGAGATATCTGCACTCCCTTGTTCAATGCAGAATTATTTACAATAGCCAAGACATGGAAACAACCGAAGTGTCAACAGGTTAATGGATAAAGAAGATGTGATACCTATATATACCCACACAATGGAATTATTCAGCTGTAAAGAAAGAAGGAAATCCTACCATTTGTGACGACATGGATGAGCCTTGAGGGCATTTTGCTAAGTGAAATCAGACAGAGAAAGGGAAATACTGTTTGATCTCACATAATTAGAATCTAAGAAAACTGAACTGTTATTTTTTTTAACATCTTTATTGGAGTATAATTGCTTTACAGTGGTGTGTTAGTTTCTGCTTTATAACAAAGTGAATCAGCTATACATATACATATATCCCCATATCTCCTCCCTCTTGCGTCTCCCTCCCACCCTCCCTATCCCACCCCTCTAGGTGGTCACAAAGCAGCGAGCTGATCTCCCTGTGCTATGCGGCTGCTTCCCACTAGCTATCTATTTTACATTTGGCAGTGTATATATGTCTATGCCACTTTCTCACTTCGTCCCAGCTTCCCCTTCCCCCTCCCTGTGTCCTCAAGTCCATTCTCTACGTCTGCGTCTTTATTCCTCTCTTGCCCCTAGGTTCACCAGAACCATTTTTTTTTTTAGATTCCATATACATGTATTAGCATGCAGTATTTGTTTTTCTCTTTCTGACTTATTTCACTCTGTATGACAGACTGTAGGTCCATCCACCTCACTACAAATAACTCAATTTCATTTCTTTTTTATGGCTGAGTAATATTCCATTGTATATATGTGCCATATCTTCTTTATCCATTCATCTCTCAATGGACACTTAGGTTGCTTCCATGTCCTGGCTGTTGTAAATAGTGCCGCAGTGAACATTGTGGTACATGACTCTTTTTGAATTATGGTTTTCTCAGGGTATATGCCCAGTAGTGGGATTGCTGGGTCGTATGGTAGTTCTATTTTTAAAAAACTGAACTCTTAGAAACAAAAAGTAGATTGGTGGTTGCTAGGGGTGGGGTTGGGGCACCAGGTGGGTAAATGTGGTCGAAGAGTATAAACTTGCAGTTATAAGATGAATGCAAGTTTTGAGGATCTAATGCACAGCATTGTGACTATAGTTAACAATGCTGTATTGTATATTTGAAAGTTGCTAAGAGAGTAGAACTTATAGGTTCTCACAGTACACACTAAAAATGGTAACTATATGAGGTGATGGGTGTGTTAACTAACCTTATTATGGTAATGATTTTATAATATATACGTATATCAAGTCATCACTTTGTGCACCTTAAACTTACACAATGTTATATGTTGATTATATCTCAATAAAACTGGAAGAAAAAAAAGATAATCTTATAGTCTAAGATGTCTGCTGGAGCTGGAGCCATCACATCCATCCTCTAGGTAGAAGGATGGAGAAAAGAAGTAAAAGGCAAATGGCCATGCTTCCCAGCTGAGTCAACATCTTATCATCTTTGCTGAAAGCTTTACCTTCTGTTTTGTTTTTTAAATATCACTCACCACACTTGTCTGTAAGGCAGACTGGAGAAATGCAAGTATTTTTAGTTGGGCACTTTGTCACTCAGTGATATAGATAGGAGAGAATTGATATGTTGGAAACTAACGATCTCTGACTTAACTCCCTCAACTCATTTGATCATCCCCTTCATGATTAAAATGCATTTCCTACTATCCAACCAAAATGATCTGTCACAATGAAAAGAGTCACTTAAAAAACTAAAGAGTAGTTCTTTCTAGAGCACCTAGGACAGTTCTTTTACTCATGGGAATTAATGAACTTATTCATTTATGCAACAAATAGTAAGCTTGTGTTTTTCCTAGATATCAAGTTGCGAAGCTTGAGGATAGAGCAATGAGTTAGGTGGGCACAATCCCTTCTCTCCTAGTTACAGTCCAGTGGAGGAGTAGAGACACATGAATCAAAGAATTGCATAAAGACAAGAAGAATTTGTGATGACAAAGAATGATATGTCTTAGATACAATAAGAAAAACTCTCTTGGTCGTAGAGTTAGGGAAGGCTCCTGACTCCATAGATGAGTTGAAATTTGATGGATGAGTAGGAAATACATAGTTGAAAGGGATGTGTGGGTAAATAGCATTCCAGGAATTCCAGGCATTCCAGAAAGAAGGAATAGTACAGATGAAGGCCAGTGGTGGAAGGACCATGGGAAAAAGGCTAGTTGGTGTGGCTGGAGCACAAGAAGCAAGAGGAAGCACATTAAGAAATGAGGCTAGAGAGGTGGGCAAGGACCAGCCGTGTGGGGAAGTGTTAGACATGTTAAGGATTTCAGTCTTCTTCCCAAGAGCAATGGGAAGCCACTGAGTTTTAAGGTAGGGGTGGAGGTTGAGGGTAGGTAAAATGATCTTATTTGCTCTTTGTAAAGATTACTGTGATGGAGAATGGACCAGACTGGACTGAATGGTGGCAGACAGACCATGCCAGAGCCTAGGTAAGAGATAATGGTGGCTTGATCCAGAATGATGATGATTGTAGATGTGAAAGAAGTATATGGATTTAGTAGTTCATAGAGCCATTTGACTTTGAGGGCTGATGGTGGTCCAGCTGTGTCTTTCTGAGATACCTGCTCCAGGTAGAAAGCATTAATATGGAAGAGAACTGTTTACATTAAATTTATTGGTAGTAACAATGTTCTGTTCTAGAGGTTTGTTCAAACTCGGAATAACCCAGGCTTCACCAGACCTGGGTTGTGGTGAGATTTGGTCCTGGTTTGGTCTTAGTAAAATATTTGTGATTTCGTATATTTTTCTAATCCTAAACTCTGGTGTTTTAATAAAATGTACACCAAAGATGTGTAGGTTCTTGTACACTAAGATGAGAGATGCTTAGGTGATGTTTTCCTTGCCTCTGAGAATTGTTAGCTTTTTTTCACTTATCAGAATTTGAGAATCAAAGAATTGGGAGGTTTCAAATTAAACATGGTGCCCAAATGCAGTGTTTACTGTGGACTCTCCCTCATCCTTAACATCACTAAATGTCTGAAAAAGGATTAAGCAGCATTACCCTATGAGGACAAAGAGAATAAGGAAGGAGATGACTGCATACAAAAGAGGCCAGCAAATTTTTGAGGTATGGAAGGCAGATAGATGAATGATAACTGATTTGGGTTTTAGTTTTTTCTGCTTGGTTAAAGCCTGTAGCCAACAATAAGCAGGCTGATTTGTGCCACAGAACCCCAGACAGGCTCAGGTATTGGTGGCACTAGATACCTCTGAAGGTGGGGCTGATAGGGAGATTAGCTTAAAAAGGATCCCCTCCGGGGCTTCCCTGGTGGCGCAGTGGTTGAGAGTCCGCCTGCCGATGCAGGGGACGCAGGTTCGTGCCCCGGTCCGGGAAGATCCCACATGCCGCAGAGCGGCTGGGCCCGTGAGCCATGGCTGCTGGGCCTGCACGTCCAGAGCCTGTGCTCCGCAATGGGAGAGGCCACAGCAGTGAGAAGCCCACATAATGCAAAAAAAAAAAAAAAAAAAAAAAAAAGGATCCCCTCCGGAGACGCAAGAGGGAAGGGATATGGGAACAGATGTATATGTATAACTGATTCACTTTGTTATAAAGCAGAAACTTAAAAAAAAAAAAAAAAAAAAAGATCCCCTCCCTCCAGTCATGATGCTAGGCAAGTGCCCTTCCTCCGCTCTGCACAGGTAGGAGTTTACTGCCTAGAGAGCATGAACTGAGGAGCTCCCAGACTGTGGGACAAGTCAGCGGATACTTGGCAATACCTGTTGTTGTCACAACTTGGCAGGAGTTTGCTACTGGCATCTAATGGGTAGATTCTGCTCAATGTTCCACAGTACTCAGGGCAGCCACCACAGCAAAGAACTATCTGGCCCCAAATGTCAGTAGTGCTGAGCTTGACAAATTCTGAATTAAGTGCAAATCTAGGGTGAGACTCCCTGGCTCTCCACCCAACACAGACATGTATATGCGCAGGCAGTTCAGGAGATGGGAGAATATTTCTGTTAGGAAGTTGACGAGCAAAGAGGAAGATACTGACATCTATAAATCTCCCAACATTCCAGGTCCCTGCCAGTCACCCACTGTGAATTCTACCCACTCTCCAAGAATTTTCATTCATTTTTTGAGACTTTCTTAAATGTGAATGGAGAGCCACAACTGACCAGATAGTTGAGGACAGTCTCATAATGAAAAATGGAGAGAAAAATGAAGAGGAAAAAAAAAAAAAAGGAATTTAGTAGAAAAATAAAGAATGCAAGAAACAGAAGAAAACAAAAGTAACTGGATTATAGTACCTCTAGAGAGATAAGAGATGCTATTGCACTTCTTAAACTAGAACAGTATGCTATTAACAAGAAAGTTATATTGAGAAAACAAAAGAAGTTATTGGAAATGTAAAATATGAGAGTGGAAATAAAAATGAAGGGTTGGAAAGTACAGCTGAGGAATGCTTAGAAAGTGGAACAGAAAGACTGAGAGATGGGGAAAAAAATAGCAATGGGGGAAAATCCAGGGGGTCAACATCCAACTACTAGGGATTCTAAAAAGAACATGGAAGGAAGGAAATCAGAAGAGAAAAAATACAAGAAAATTTCCCCAAAGGGTATGAGTTTCCAGAATAAAGGTCCTACTGGGTGCCCAGTACCAGAGATGTAAATCACAATGAAATTTTAAACCAGCAATAACGGAAAATCTTATGAGCTTTCAGAGAGGAAAAGCAGTCAGTTATGAGGGGCACTAGATTTTTTAACAGAAACACTGGAAGTTAGAAGGTGATGGAGCATTGCCCTCAACATTTTGAGGGAAAATTATTTCCACTTTGAATTCCATATTCTGCAGAACTTCAGGCACATGTAAAGTTAGAATAAAGACATTTTCAAAGTTACATGACTGAAGGAATTTACCACCTATATACCTTGTGTTAGGAATATGCTGGGGGATGTGCTCCATCAAAAAGGAATATAATCAAGAGGGAGAAAGACTTGGGACATGGGATTGTGTAAAAGGAGAAAAGAATGCCTGATTTAAAGTGTGCATCAGGCCCACAGAGTTTGGGCAGATCGTAAGAGGATGATGGAGCATTCCAAGAAGGATGTCTTTAAGGAAAGCAAACAAATACTACGTAATGTGATATCTCCAATGAGAGGAATTTTAGTTTTGTGGAAGTTTTCAAGATACATTAGTGAAAGTTATATAGAAAATTAAGTAAATGAAAAATGAGGTATAAACGAAAGAGAGTGGACAAGAAAGGAAATCTATTCTGATTGTGCATTTAGAGAGCACTCATTTTGTACTAGGCATTGTTTTAAGTGTTTGTACACAATGACTTATTTAACCCTCACAGCAACCCCATGAAGTAGGTGTGAATACTGTTTTCATTTTATAAACATGGAAAATGATACACAAGGTTACATAGCTTGTGCCTGTTGGAAGCAGGATTTGAACCAAGGCAGTCTGGGTTCATAGTCATGAACAATGTAAATTTCCACATTGCTTTAATCAAAAGAGTGACAGTCCTATATAAAGATGATGGTGGGGTGGAGAAATGGGGGGAGACTATGTAACTGCTAAATTCTAATCACTGATAGTAGGAAGTAGTAGATAATGTCTAAATAGAAAAAGGAAACAAGAAATAGCAGTGAAGCAGTTAACGTAAAAATAAGGAGTTTACGACCATAGGAAATAGTTACAAAGTGTTGAGAGTGGTTACTTGTGGGGAATGGGACTGGGAAGTGGGTAGGGTAAAAATGAGCTGCTCTCTTTTCCTCTTAGCCTTATAGTGTGATCTCACTTTTTAAAACAGTACACAAATGTTAGCTTAATTAAAAATATGAGTCAAACAAAGATAAAAAGAATAAAGGAGTCCTTTAGCCTTATGTTGGATCACCCAGTTGGACTCTAAGCTGCTGCATAGGAAAGGATCGCTGTGCCCATCCAGAGGCACTGCACCTTCCTTTTATACTCATGACTGCAGCCGTCGCACTGTGGTTATGGGCAGGCTTATAAAGGGTTCCAGAACGGTTTGTTTATTGCCAAAGTTAAGCCCAAATCATGCTGAGTCAATTTGAAATACCAGTCTGCTCTTCATGGGTTATTTCAATTAAAGGAAATTATCTTCTTGGCTTGGATGTGTAGATTTAATTAGACAACTTCAGTGTTAAAGTTGTGGGGCTGGCTACCATTTAGGTGTTGAGTCACACTTCATGAACTCATTGGTGGGGAGACACTCAGGTGGTATTTCTCTTTTATAAGTATTGCCTCCTGCAGTTATTTTTTTGTTCCTTGCACCAAAAGAAAAAAAAAGTCACTGTTAATAAGCACAAGCAGTGAAACACATTGACTTTTCTTTTGCCCTTTTGGAAGTAGGGGGAGGAGATGTTCACATCTCAGTAGCAATTCTTGGTTTTTCATCTAGCTCCCTATTGTGTTCTTCTCTCATGGACTGGAGAATGATTTGAATCAGAGCCATAGTAGGAATGGCCGCAGCCAGGGCTTGAGAGGCAGGCCAAATGCTCACATGAATTTGCCCCTTCCTTACAAATACACCCTGCTGGGAGGGAGTGCTCACTTTCTTATTGCCAGGAAGTCTTCTGAACTGAATAGCCTTCTATTCAACTATATGTTATCTCGAAGACTCCTTTCTCTCGTTCTTTTTTTTAAAGTTGGTGATTTCTTTCCTGATGCCTCCAACATAAAGACAATGATTCCTGCAGTGACTGAAGAAATAGTAATTTCAAGTATTAAACAAGACATAGGGATAAGTTTTCTTTGTGGAGCATTTATGGAGGTTGCATATTTAGACCCTTTGGAATGGGATTTGGGAGGGGTGTGGGTGCTCCATGTCTATTTTAGTTGGAGAGGGATTTGGGGAGAAGCTGCAATTTGAAGAGGCCTTTTAATTTGTGTCAATTTCTGGTAGGGACAGGGAGCTCATGTGTCAATCATATCTCCAAAGAGAGCTTTACCTCTCAAATAACTGCCCGTCTAAAGGGCTATTATTTGAAAATAATAAGCACCAAGGGAAGGTGTCTCAGGACAAATAATTACAAATTATCGTAGGCATCATCATCATCCTCTTCACGTTTTCTTTTCAATGCATTTGATGATTCCTTGGCAGTATTTTGTGATGACACCATGTTAGTGGTGATAAGAATGCTTTTGGATCCAATTAATGATGGACTAATTAGAACATTCTGAACTTCTCATGTTGCAGGAATTGATGCTTTTACAGCTAGGGATTGTGAAGTGGGCATCTGTACTGTGATGCCTTTTTATTCCTTTGTGTACCCTTAGAGGTAGAAAACCAGCAGCTAACTTGGCTGTGGTAGCATTAGTGAGTATCCTTACAGAGGGGGTGGGAGCATTGGGTTGTGAAGGTACATTTAGGATGCAACATGTGTTCAGCGACTACTGGCCACTACTAGGTCACATTCCCACTCATAGACTAAATTGTTGCCTCCAGGATTGGTCCAGCAGCTGGTGGGTTGTGCGAGGCTTGGTGTCGGAGAAAGCCCTAGCCATGGCCCACTGAGTGTTTCTCCAGTGCCTTGTAAAGGGCTTGCAGATGAGCATTTAACTTTTCTTAATTGTTATGTTTACCAAACTATTTCTGTATTAGTTAGCTAGGGTTACTATAACAAAATGCCATAGACTGGGTGACTTAAACAGCACACATTTATTTCTCACAGTTCTGGGGGCTGAGAACTCCAAGATCAAAGTGCTGGCAGATTCAGTGTATGGTGAGGGCCACTTCTGGCTTGCAGATGGCTGCCATCGTGCTGTGTGCTTAAATGGCCTTCTCTCTGTGCTGCCTGGTGCATCCACGAGGAGAGAGAATTCTTTCGCGTCTTCTTCTTGTAGGGCATTAATCCCATTTAGGGGCTCCACCCTTATGACCTGGTCTAACCAAAGGCCCTACCACCTAATACCATCACATTGGAGGTTAGGGCTTCAACATATGTTTTTTGGGGAGATACAATATTCAGTCCATAACAGTATTCTAGCTGTTTTTCTTCTAATGATGAAAAGGGGGTCATCTTCAAATATCAGCATGATGTCTGGCTTAGAGTATGGGCACAGAAATTTAGCTGGCTGGCTGACTGACACAATGGGAGAAATAATAGAAAAGGAGTGCAGATTCGGAGAGGAGAGTGTGCTTGTGTGGAAGACCAATGAGCTTTTACCTTCCCATTATCTGAAAGCTCCTCAACATTAAATCAATAATAGGCATGAATGAGCTAAACTGTTTTTAAGCCCAGGGACTGTTTGTGCCACAGGATAGTGCTTTTTTCATCAGTGTGATACTAATAATTTTAAAGAGCAGTTTTCTGTACGAAAGGGGCTTTGTTGGGATAGTGAAAACCAAATGACTCATGAGAGATTTAACCTCAAAAATAATGTGCTAATGCATTTGAATTTTAAGCAGACCTGGCTTAGGCTGGTCATTTGTGTGATTTATTGACATTGTAAACGGTACATTTTCTAACATTATTAAAACAATATTTTGTTCTATCTTTTTTTTTTGACAATAAGGGATGAACCACCAAGAGAAGGGTCATAAAAGAGCCCCTTTATTGCTTCTGTTCTTAAGGGAGCAGTTCTCAAACTTGGGGAGTGGGCAGAAAATGCAGATAACAGGCCCCTGCCCTTGATTTAGATTCAAAACATAAAGAGGGGCCCACTAATCTGAATATTTAACAAATACCACAGGTGGTTATGATGCAGGTAGTCTGAACAACACACTATGGGGAAAAAAACCAAAACAAAAAAAAGAAAAAAAACTCCAAACCTTCTCTAACATCAACACTTTTCCCGTATCTCAAACCCTTAAACCTTTGCACGCTCTTAGAAGCTTTGCCTTAATGCCTAGTGAGTGAGCTGAAGACCTAGTCTCAGCTCGAGTCCCTCGTACCCCACGGGCAGAATGTAGTTTGACAGCCATTGATTAGGAATGACACACGCCAGTCCTGATGTCTCCTTGTGATTTGCAGTTTTTGTGGGAGCCCCAAGCCCTTCATGCCCCCTGTGTGGAATGGTCACCGACTTTTAGTGTCCCCCAGAGGCTCCCTGGAGCCCATGCTTTTATTTGAGGGCCTTCCTTCCAAGTGAAATGAAACTCCAAGGTGTTCCCTTTCATTAGTGGGAACACTTGCTAAATTCCCTGCCCTGTCGAGCCTCTGAGAAGAAAACGTTAATCCATTTGGGTTGAGGTCCCCTGAAGTTCCATGACCAGCTCTGACAGGAAAAGAATAATGATGTACTCTGGAGCCAACCCTTAAAATCCTCAGTGAAGCATCTGGCCCACTTTCCCCTGCATTCGTGCTCTCTGAAAGACTGCGGTATGACACGGTGGATTGTTTTTGGATAATTCTGCAGGTCAGTCTTGAAATGAATGCTTATAGGAAACTGCCAGGATGAACTTAGTATTAGGGTATAAAGGTCAGTTGGGGGTAGTTTAAATAAAGGTATTTGTTTGGGATTGTTCAGAATAATGGAACTCTGAAGTAAGAAGTCAAAATAGCAAACACTGCTGGCTGCTGGAGCACATGAACTTTTCATGTGAAGTCAGTGGAAGAGAGGTGACTGTTTCCTGGGTGGATTATTTTTTTAAAAGAAGGTGGGTGGCAGCAGGGATCTATTTTTATTAAAAAGGTTTGAGAAGTGCAATGAAATGGCTATGTGTTTGCAATCAGGTCTTTCCCATTATTTGACAAGACATGAATAACTGGAGGCAGAAGATGCAGTAGTCTTGCCTCACTGCTGCGGCACTTCGCTGGATGTGCTTTATAATATTTGGGCAAGTTTGCCATTATCTCTCTGTCTTAATTTCTCACTTCTTTAACTTTGATTTAGCGCCTCGTGGCATGATGGGATTTCCTTAATTGGTGGCAGATTTCTTTGTATGTGCAAAGGGAAAGTAATCCAATTTATTAATTATGCATTGCAGTTAATATTCGTTTTAAGCTGTCAAGTGATTAGCTGTAGGAGGTGCGTGAGAAAAGGATTGTTAAAACCGCAGCAGTTGTTTCTGTAGATACAGCCAATTGCTGTTACGCCTATAACCTTCTAAAGAAATACACAGTTTAACTTTAAATAAAGCCTTGTTTAATGAAAATTGCATCCTGGGTGGCAGAGTTGCTTATGTTCTCCCTTTTTTGGAAAGCGAAGGCTATCATGCCGTGATTGTCTTCAAAAGAGTGGGTTCCACCTACTGGGTCTAGAGATCATGTTTCATGAGAGGAAGAGTTAATCCTTCCTATCTTCAAATTCTAACTTTGCCAGGGACTAGCTGGCTGTCACGAGAAAGACACACACACTTCTGGGTCTCAGTTTCTCTCCCTGTAAAATGGAGAAATACTATGATTGTGCAGAATATCCTCTTTGTCCAGCTCACTTCCCAGGAGGCTTTAGCTTTGTGAGGGTTAGAAAAGGAACAAAGAACAGGCAGCTGGTCGCTTTGTAGTCTCTGCTCTCAGCTGGATTCAGTGCTGTTGGTGTGCATGAAACAGATGTCTCCTGAAGCTAGTGCAGGTAAAGGAGGAAAGGATACAACAGATTAATTCCCAGACATAGGTCCTGGAAGCAGCCAGGCCACATGCGAGCTGCAGCAGGAAAATGACTAGAAACTGAAGCCGTGGCCTCTAGCCCTTAGGGGTTGTCTGGCTTCTTTCACCTTTGCCCCTGTCTTCTCTCAGCCAGCTTCCTCTGCCAGGTTCATTATGGCTCCCAACCTTGAGTGTTTGTGACTTACCAGGTCGAACTCACCACTGACTGTCCGTAGATTCTAAGACTCATATGCATTCATTTAACAAGTATTGATGAGCACCTACTATGCTCCAGTCCATGTTTTAAGTCCTGCCCTCTAGCAGAAGCTTCTGACAATAATCAGATAAATAAGCAAACAAATGAATGAACAATATACTTTCAGATATAGATGAATGAACAAAAAATAAAATAAGATGATGGGATAGAGAGTGATAGAGATGGAGGATGTTTTGCCACTTTAAAGACAGGGGTCAAGTAGTATTTGACTAGACTTGAGTGATGAGCAGAGCCAGCAATGTAGAGATCTAGGAAAGATAATTCCAGGCACAGGGATCAGCATGTGTGAAGGCCCTGAGTCAGGAATGAAAGTGGTGGATTGAAGGAACAGCTAGAAGTCATAGTGGCAGGAGTGTAATGAATGAGGGGTCAAGTGATGGGAGATGGGGTCTGCAAGGTGAAGAGTGGGGCAGTTTACAAAGGGACTTGTAGTACAGTTAGGAGTTTGGACTTTTTCTAAGTGAAATGGAAAGCCACCGGAAGGATCTTAAGTTGGAGAGTTATATGATCTGATTCACATTTTGAAAAGATCACTCTGGTGGCTATATGAAAGTAAAATGTAAAGGGGCAAGAGTGGATGCAAGGAGACCAGGTAGGAGACTATTACAGTCATCCCTGCAAGAGGTGATGGTGGCTGGATCAGGGTGGAGGCAGTGGAGCTGGTGAGAAGTGGCCACTTAGGGATATTCCAGGATTGTAGGTGAGGTGGATGTTGGGTGTTGAGATGGAAATAAATCAAGGTTGATGACTATGTTTTTTTTCTAGAGGAGTTAGCTGCAGTGGAGTTGACATTGGCTGACATGGGAAGACTGGGAAAGGAACAGGACTGAGGGGAGAAATTAAATTTATGTTTTGGACATGTTGAGTTTTGAGATGTCTCCTAGACATCCAAGTGGAGATGTCAAGGAGCTACTTGGCTATTTAAATCTGGAGCATGGGAGAGCTCAGGAATTTGGGAGCTACTTCTAACCAGGGGCCTAATGAAGATCACCTAGAGAGACTGCGTTTATAGCACAGAGAAGGAGGCCCAGGACTCATCCCTGGGGCACTCCAACCATCTAGAGGTGAGGAAGAGGAGGGGAGCCGGCAAAGACTGAGGAGGAAGTCAAATTCCAGAGACAGTGAATTCAATTGATAACTAATCCACCAAGGTGCAGGTCCCCTTCAAGTTGGCTAAGTACCCCTGGTCCAGTCAGTAGTGGCCCAAATGAATGGGGTATGAAGCCTGCTGAGGTCCACTGAGTTTTGTGGGCAGGATCAGATATCCTGAGAAGGAGAAAGGACAGGTTGGAGATTCTGAAACCTGCCTAAAATATAGTTGATATTTTGTTGACAGAGTCTTAAGGATATTACTTCTCCCTCTCTCTCTCTCTCTCTCTCTCACACATCATAGCTTTTTAAAAATTTATCTCACTTTTACAGACTTTTTACTAGTTCTATTTTTTACTTTCCAAAGGGTCTTAGAGGCCCTTGGTACCACCAGTATCTGGATTTCTTCTCACCTTTTTGTCTTTTCTCCTTTCTCGGTCCAGCCTTAAAATTCCTTTCCACGTCCACATCCATGGATACAATCCAGTGTCAGTAACCCCAAGTATCAAGTATCTTGTGCCCCGTGGAGGAACCATAGGATGGGGCCACCATCGTAGTCAGCACTTCTCCAGGCAGTTGTGAAATGATGCTCTCAACCTCATACAGGTTCTGTCGGAATAAATCTTTCACTCAGAGTGCTAAGGCGTCCCAAGTTTCCCTCAGGAGAGAGATAGAGGAGGGAGCACGACTTAGGTTTGGGAATGCTGTGAGTAGATGTTGATCAAGAGACTCGGTTTCGGAGGGGTCCTCTAAGGAAAGCGGGTGTTTGGGGGAACTGGTTTAACATTGCTTCAGTCCATTCCTGGCCAGCAGGTTTGCTGTGCAGATTTGAGGCATAATTGGGCCACAGGCACAGCAGGGTGAGAAGTGTAGGTGATTGTACAAATCCACCATCGCCATTAGAAAAACAGCTTAAAGCGTGCATCCTTGAAAAAGGAAGGCAAGCCATTCATTGTATGGAATTACAGTTCCTGATCAGCAGCGTTAGAGGTCCATGCTTAGAGAAACAGAGAGAACTCAGTCAATCCAGAACCTCTTAGATGAATACAGGTATTATTTGTGTTCCCTCGGTTCTTCTTGCTGTGAGAGGATGTATCCTCCCTGGCAAATTTTGAGCTTCTATTTCTACATATCAACTGTGATAATAGAGTTGACCTTTCTCACTCAGATTGTTGGATTTAATACCCTTGAAATGTGTCAAGTGCTACACGGCTGCTAAAATCTTATTCTGTTTCTCTGCTCCCAACCCCTTGGTCTCATTTTCAGGGAGGCATTCATTCTGTTAGAACCAGCAAAACCATGACCTAGAAGCCAGGTGGTTCAGCACCTTCCTGGGGATGACACTGATTTCCCTCATCTGCACAAGTCTGTGATCAGCTCAACTTGGTTACTAACCATAACTCAGCAGTGTTCTCTTAGCATGATATTTTACAAAGATTATCATGATATTTCAAAAGTTGAGAAGGAGAGAAAATCTCAGATCTTTCCTAATAAACACAAGTGTTTTTGTTTGTTTGTTTGTTTGTTTTTTGCGGTACGCGGGCCTCTCACTGCTATGGCCTCTCCTGTTGTGGAGCACAGGCTCCGGATGCGCAGGCTCAGCGGCCATGGCTCACGGGCCCAGCCACTCCGCGGCATGTGGGATCTTCCCGGACCGGGGCACGAACCCATGTCCCCTGCATTGGCAGGCAGACTCTCAACAACTGCGCCACCAGGGAAGCCCTAAACACAAGTTTTTTTTCTTTCCTTATTTCTTTTTAGTCTTCCTGCTATTTGTATGAATTTTTAGTGTTTTAATTATAGCATACACAAAACTTGCATTGCTTCTGTAATTTTAAAAACAATTTAATGGGTTTTTTTTTCATGTGTACTATTCCATAGATTAGAATGACCAGAGTTTATCTACTGTTCTTTTCTTTGAGAGCATTTACTTAGTTTTCAGTTTTTCATTATTATGTCACTGCAGGGCTCTTTTCCTTACTTTTGCGTTCTTTCCGTAGGATAAAGTCCCAGGAGCAGTAATATGGGTAGGGTTGCCACATAAAACACAGGATGCCAGTTAAATTTGAATTTCAAATAGACTATGAGTAGTTTTTTAGTACGAGTATGTCCCATGTAATATTCAGTACATACTTACACTAAACAAGTATTCATTTTTATTTAAATTTCAAATTTAACTGGGTATCCAGCATTTTTATTTGCTAAATCTGGCAACCCTAATTATGAGTCAAAATGTAGGAATATTATGTGAGTCTTGATACACATTGTCAAACTTCTCAAGTTTATCATTAAGATTCTATTATTGATTTAAATAAGGAGGGGAAATTTTCAGAAGGGAGAGATATGAAGGAGAAAAGGGGAGCTCTAAGATGTTCTGTAAGTACTTATCTAGGTTATTGAGTTTTAATTTTTAGCAGATTGACATAATTATAGAAGCATATTATATAAATATTCACAGACACATAAGGACAAATTTTTTGAACCATACAGACTTCGGTAACATCTACATGGTTTGTACTTTCCTTGGTGTGGCACTTGCTGTTAGTTGGCTACTTGCTATGTGTCACCCTTTTTTCTTACAGAACCCTGATTTTGTACAGGGCAGCAGTGGACCCTCAATTCCGTACCCTTAAAGGTAGCCATGGGACTCAGTTCTGAGCAAAGAGAGGTTAAGTAGAAGTCTGTGGTGCTGTCTTCACTTTCCTCTTTCCTTTTGCCTGGAATGCAGCTATGATGTTGAGAGATACAGCAGCCATCTTATGAGCAGTGGAAGAAAGCTATACATAAGGAATGTGGAGTAGCAGTAATCAAAGATTCATAGCTGAATGTAACCACAACTGAAATGCCCATAATTGATTAAGAAAAATTCTAGTTTATGCATGTATTTTATAGCTGCTTCAAGTCCTTTGTAGAAAGAGGTGTGTATAAATCTGTATGCCCATAAATCATAAATATTGTGTGTAAGTCAGTATGCCCACAGCAAGAGGCTGAGGATTTCCTGTGGAACTGACATGAAAGTTGCTGATATAAGTTCAGTCAGGGTTGAAGACCATGAAGCCTAATTCCTGAAACCCAGAGACCAATGAGGAGAAGGATACAGGTAACCAGTCTGGCTTTGGGGCACAAGGATTAAGATATGAAAGGAAGTAAATGTGACAAACAGGAAGTCAGGTCAGACTCTTAGGGGTTCAGAATGAGTAGTTAACCAAGGTCAGGAACTTCTGAGGTAAAAGTTAAAGACAGGGAGGACTTCACAGATTAGAACAAGAATTTGTCCAGATGCGTGAATCAGCACTAGAGAAGCAACCTGTGGATGCTAGGCTTTGCTTCTGGTGCCATTTCCTTCACCAGATCTGTCTGTTAGCTTATCCTCTGCCTTAGTACCTCTATAGTCCCATGGAGTCCTGAAAAATGACTGTAGATGTCAATGAGAGCTGAAACTTCTGTTACACCTCTGGTGATTGGAAGATTTTTTTCTATAGACTAGCTTCTGGCTCTGTATGTTTCAAAACTTGTTTCTCCTTCAGCTTACATACTTCCAGTACTGGGCACCCTGAAGTGCCTAAGGTCCTAAGATATGTTCACATCTTCTGGCCTTGCACCTTCATCAAATGACAATGGGTGAGTCAGCGCCGTGGTGGTGGGAATATTCCTGAAAACCGTATCTACCCTGGGACAGCCAGCAATAACTTAACTATACCTGGAAATGATCATAAACCTTATTAATATATCCTGTGAAGCCCCAAACTAAATATATCCCAACTCAACTTCCTTTTATCCAGACCCAAAAATGCCCAGGGCAATTCCCACACCACCTAAACTGAGACAAAGTATGATGGAGGAGAGATTGTGGTCGAGACAACTGTTTTAACCAGTTGCTCTTAAAATAGCTTCTTTGTGCAAAATTAAACAAAGAAACAAATGACCATGTAGGCACACTGTTAGGACCCACCTAGAGTATTGGGAAGGCCCATGTGCCCTCAGAAATGGTCCTGAAGCTTAAAGCTAAAGAAGCTTTGTGGTAAACCCATCTGTGTGCCTTTGGACTGTTTTGTATGCTACCTGACAATCTGAGGGCAATAGTTTTTTTCAAAATAAATAATGTTTAGTTTGTTTTAAAATTAGGTAATCCATGCTGTTGTTAAAAACAAAGAAAATTAAAAATTAAAAAAAATTTACCGTAATACTACTGTGTGGGGATTTTGGTGTATTTTCTTTCAGATGTTCTTTTATTGAATATATATGTGTATTTATATATTTATATATTTATATTTCCTCATCTGTAAAAAGGGGACAACTTCAAAGTGTTATTTTGAAGATTAGCTATATAGTGAACTCCTATATTATAGAATAATCTTATAAAAGGGTGGCTTTACAAAAATAACTGTATAATCTAAAATTCCTTATTATTGAAGCTTTAGGTTACTTTAATATGTTTTATATTATAAATCAGGTTGTGGTAAACATCTTTCTACATATATCTATATATGCATATTTTTTACTAGACATAATAAATTTTTTACTATACACATAATACATATATACACAAAATAAATTCATAATAAATGTGCAAAATTTAAAGAAGTTTTACATACAGATAAGTAGCTCTCTAGAAAGTCTGTGTGAATTTATATTTTTTAAAGAAATGTGTGAGAATGTTTTCCTAAACCCTTGCCAGAAACATGTACTGTTATTAAAAAAAAATCTTTGGAATGGTATCCCATGGTTTTTTTTTTTTTTTTTTTTTTCTGTACGTGGGCCTCTCCCTGTTGTGGCCTCTCCCGTTGCGGAGCACAGGCTCCGGACGCGCAGGCTCAGCGGCCATGGCTCACGGGCCCAGCCGCTCCGCGGCATGTGGGATCCTCCCGGACCGGGGCACGAACCCGCATCCCCTGCATCGGCAGGTGGACTCTCAACCACTGCACCACCAGGGAAGCCCCAGTATCCCATGGTCTTAATGCTTATTTCTCTGGTTATTGTGATGCTGAATATTTCTTATATAAATTTTGTCTTTGTGTATCTTCTGTAAATTGTCAGTTCATACCCTTAGGCAAGAGTTTTTACTTAGAAAATTTTAAATTAAGGCAATACATTTGTTATTACTATTATCATTATTATTTTGCGTTTTCCCCTGTCGGCTCTTTTTTCTGCAATTTTTAGAAGGTTGAAAAGTGGTTAGATACCAGCAGTTTTATATGGTTAAGCCTGGTATATTTCTTTTGACAATCTGATTCAATCTCCTATCTGTCCATCCTCTATGTCTATCCATCCACCCAACAAATATTTATTAACCAGCTGTACACATCACCTCTCTAAGAATGACTCACTCTCTTAACCATCTTTAGCTCTGACCTTTCTCCTGAGCTCCAGTTGTTGTGTTTTATGAGTTGACAAATCAGGTACACTCTGGCTCTGTAATATTCTTCACATCTTCTCTGTTCCTGTCATATCTACCTCAGTTCCGATTCTCACTTAATGTGCGTCTTAGTGTGTTTGGGCTGCTATAACAAAAATACTATAAACTGGATGGCTCATAAACAACAAACGTCCACTTCTCATAGTTCTGGAGGCTGCAAGTCCAAGATCATGGCACCAGCAGATTCAGTGTCTGATGAGGGCTTGCTTCCTCATAGATGGTACCTTCTCACTGTGTCCTCACGTGGTGGAAGGGGCAAGCTAGCTCTCTCAGGTCTCTTTTAGAAGAGCACTAATCCCATTCATAAGGCTTCACCCTCATGACCTAAGCATCTTCCAAAGGCCCCACCTCCCAGTATTCATCTCGGGGGTTAGGATTTCAGCACATGAATTTGGGGGAACATAAACACTCAGACCATAGCAATGCGTAATGTTTTCTCTCCTGCAGTATCCTCTTCCTTCTCTCACCTTCACTCTACATTTCTTTAGATTCAAGTCTTTTCCCTCTTTCAAGAGTCATTTTAAATGTAATGCCCCCACCCCCATTCTTCACTACCACCTCAGAAATTTCACCATCTAATACCCATTTACATGCACATCTTTTCTGGAACTTTTTATCCTCCTACCATCTGGTTATTTCTATATTTTCTTTCATGTTGAGATATCATTTATGTATAGTAAATGAAAAAATCTTAATTGTACAACATAGTGAATTTTTACAAATGCATATTCTTGTGCAACTACCACTCAGGTCAAGACAGAACATTTTCATCACCTCAGTAAGTTCCCTTATGGTCTTTCCCAGTTAATAACTGCTGCCAGCTACCAAAGGTAATGACTGTTCTGATTTCTGTCATCATAGATTAGTTTTCATGTCCTTGAACTTCAAATTAGTGGCATCATACAATATGTACCCTTTTTTGCCTGGCTACTTTTGCTCAAGATAATGCTTTTGAATTTCATCCACCCTATTGTGTCCATCAGTTATTTGTTCCTTTTTTTTTTATTGCTGTGTAGAATTCCGTTCTATAACAATTTGTTTATACATTCCCCTGATGGTGAACTTGTGTTGTTTCCAGTTTTTCACAATTATAAATAAAGATACTATCAATACTCTTGAACAAATTCTTCTTTCTCATGCACATATACCTAGAAAGGGATTGCTAGATTATAGGGTAGGTGTATGTTTAACATTACAAGAAACCACCAAATAGTTTTCCAAAGGTGTTATTTGATTCTACATTTTTACCAGAAATCTATGAGAGTTGATCTATACCCTCACCATCATTTGATGGTGGTATACATCTTTTCCATTGTATTGTATGTGTAGTGGTATCTCACTGTGATTTTAATGAAGCATGTGGTTTTAATTCCACCATCAATAATGATGTTGAGCACGTTTTCATATACTTATTGTCTATTTGTATATCATCTCTTGTAAAGTGTCTGTTCAAGTTTTCACTCGTCTTAATTACTATAGTTTTCTAGTATATCTTAAAGTCTGGAAGTTTAAGCCCTCCAACTTTGTTTTTGTTTTTCAAAATTGTCTTGGCTATTTGGGATTCTTTGAATTCCAATATAAATTTCAAAATAAGCTTGTCAGTTTCTGAAAAATAATTGCTTGCTGGGATTTTGATTGGAACTCTGTTGAACCTATAGGTCAATTTGGGAATTGATATCTTACCAATCTACTTGCTTAGGTCTTCTTTCATCATCAGCGATATTTTCAGTGTAGGGTTCTTGCACATCTTTTGTTAAATTTATTCCCATGTATCTGATTTTTTATGCCATTGTAAGTGGTATTACTTTTTAAATTTTATTTCCTGATTGTTGATTTCTAGTATATAGAAATGCAACTGGCTTTTGTATACTAATTTTGTATCTTGTTTCTTCCTTAATTCACATACTAGTTGTTATAGTTGTTTGTAGATACATTCCTTTGGATTTTCAAGGCACATAATTATGTCACCTGCTAAGAAAGAAGTTTTCCTTCTTCCTTTCTAATATTTATGCCTTTTATTTTAAAATGTTTCTTGTCATATTGCAACATTCTTGTACACTTCTTTCTTCCCCCACCAGATTGTGAGCTACCTGGGACATGATTCTTGAGGCAAAGCCATAGTACGTTAAACATGGGAGATATTAAGAGAATTTTGGTTGACTATTTAAACGATGATGGGGAAAACAATGAAATTAAAGCTGCGATTTACTATTCTACATGATCAGTAAACCACCACCAACAGAAAGGATGCTGGTTAAAACCCACTTTTTGTGAGTTGGTACATCTAGATTTGTAAGGGTTGCTATAGGTACTTTGAAGATTCTCCAGGTCACTCTGCCTGGTTTGTGGTTCCCAGTTCCAGGATGCTTCTCTGATGGTATGTTCGTATTATTTGTGTTCTATACTACTCTTGCTAAGCATTTTGAGACTTCTGAAAAAGCAGTGACTGCTTCTCCCCAGGATATCATGGAGCAGATGGATTCCTGGACTTCATTGCCTTCAGTCCCAATTCCCCAAGCTTCTGTTGGTGTAGGAAAAAAAAATGTGCATTTTTAATATTACTGGAGTGAAGCCTGGGAAATTTTCAGTTTTGAGCTTTTAAATTCCAGGAGCAGTGTTATTTTTAGATCTCTAGTATGCACTTGGATTTTGTGAGTGAGATTGTGTTACAGAGTGAGGTTGAGGGCTCGTGTGGTGGGTGGTGGTCTTTTCCCAGTACGCAGCGGCTCTTGCCCATTCTGAAGATTCATGGGACTGTGAAGTGGCAGCCTGGGAGCTGCGATGACTCCTAGGAGGAAAAGCACTGATAGGACTTTGATACCTATTTTTGCATTTTGATTGCAAGTAGCCATTTCTTTCATGGATTCTGTTGTCCATGTGGCTGGAAAAAGATGTTTCTTCCATTGCATGATGAGTTTGTTTCTAAGGAGGTAATTCCATTGTTTCTTTGTTTCTTTGCAAGCAGCAGAGATGCTGTTAGAAGTTTAAGCAGTATGTCGATAAAATATTTAAGGCAGTTTTGAATTGAGGCCACAGGTCGTCTTCTGGTCTTCCTCCATATTGGTTGACATTTTACTGTCAGATTAGGCTCACACATCGATTAAGAGCTAGCATATGAATAAACTATGTTATTGGTGTTAAATACATGTGGATCACCTTGAAACAAATGAGAGTGGTAGAAATAATAGAAAAGAGAAGAATAAAAGAATGCATACCCTTGTAAATTTGGATTAAATAATATAAATGCAGGGTGATTTTTTTCCAAATAGTTGAATTTTTCAACATTTTATATATTTGGTTCTCTTAAGCATTTACATACTGACATTAAAAGTGTTCTGTAAGTATTTTTATGACATTTGTTTATTTCTTTAATTGAAATATAGTTGACAGATAATATTATGTTAGTTTCACTGTACTACATATGATTTGACATTTGCATACATTATGAAATGATCACCAGGATAAGTCTAGTAACCATCTATTACCATACAAAGTTATTACAATATTATTGACAATATTTCTTATGCTGTATATTATATCCCCATGGCTTACTCATTTTATAACTGGAGGTTTGTACCTCTTAATCCCCTTCACTGATTTTGCCCCCTTTCACACCCTTGCCTCTGGCGAATAAATACCCATTTATTCTCTGTATCTATGAGTCTGTTTTCATTTTGCTTTTTGCTTACTTATTTTGTTTTTTAGATTTTACATATAAGTGAGATCATATGGTATTTTGCTTTGTCTGACTTATTTCACTTAGTATAATACTCTCTAGGAGTATCCATGTTGCAGATAGCAAGATTTCATTCTTTTTATGGCTGAGTAATATTCCATTGTGTATATGTACATGCATCTTCTTTATCCATTCATATATCAGTAGACATTTAGGGTGCTTACATCTCTTCATTACTGTAAATAATGTTGCAGTGAACATTGGGGTGCATATATCTTTTTGAATTAGTTTTTTTGTTTTTGTTGGGTAAATACCCAAAAGAGAAATTGCTGAACCATATGACAGTACTATTTTTAATTTGGTGGAGGAAACCTCCATACTGTTTTCCATAAAGGCTGCACCAATTTACAGTTCCACCAGAGTGCATGAGGGTTCCCTTTTCTCCACATCCTCACTAATCTTTTTGGTTTTTTTTGGTTTATATTTGCGTAGAATACCTTTTTCCATCCCCTCACATTTGGTCTGTGTATGTCTTTAGATCTGAAGTGTGTCTCTTGTAGGCAGCATATATATGGGGCTTTTAAAAAATTAATTCAGCCACTCTGTGTGTTTACTGATACATAAATACATACTTACTGCCATTCTGTTAGTTGTTTTCTGGTTGTTTTTATAGTTCTTTTTTGTTTCTTCTCCTTTTGCTCTCTTCTCTTGCGATTCAGTGACTACCTTTAGTAGTATGTTTGGATTCCTTTCTTGTTTGTGTGGGTGTGTATCTATTTTAGATTTTTGGTGTGTGGTTACCATGAGGTTCATATATAACAACCTATATATCAGTGATCATTTTAAGCTGATGATATCTTAAGTTTGAATGCATTCTAACAGCCCTACATTTTACTCCTCTAGCCCCACATTTAATGTTGTGGCATCATATTTTACATCTTTTTGTTTTGTGTATCCCTTTGCTACTTATTGCAGATATAGATCATTTTACTACTTTTGTCTTTTAACCTTACTACTTGCTTTATAAGTGATTGATTATATTACCTTTATTGTATGTTTGCCTTTACCAATGAGATTTTCCTTTCATAATTTTCATATTTCTAATTGTAGCCTTTTCTTTTCCACTTTGAGAAGTCCCTTTAACATTTCTTGTAAAGCTAGTTTGGTAATGCTGAACTCTTAGCATTGTGCGTCTCTAAAACTCTTTATCTCTTCCTCAAATCTAAAGATAACCTTGCTGGCTAAAGTACTCTTGGTTGTAGTTTTTTTTCCCTTTTATTACTTTGAATATGTTGTGCACTCTCTTCTGGCATGCAAAGTTTCTGCTGAAAAGTCAGCTGATAGTCTTATGGGAGTTCCCTTGTATGTAAGTAGCTGGTTTCCTCTTGCTGCTTTTAAGATTTTTAATTTTTGACATTTTAATTTATTGTGTCTTGGTGTGGACCTCTTTGGGTTCATCTTGTTTGGGACTGTCTGTGCTTCCTGGACCTGGATGTCTGTTTCATCTCCCAAGTTAGAGAAGTTTTCAGCTATTATTTCTTCTGCCCCTTTCTCTCTTTTCCTTCTGGGACCTCTATAATGTGAATTTTATTAGTATGTGTGATATTGTTCCAGAAGTCTCTTAAACTATCCCCATTTTTAAAAATTGTTTTTTTCTTTTCTCCGTTCAGCTTGAGTGATTTCCACTACTCTGTTTTCCAGATCACTGATCCATTCTTCTGTATCATCTAATCTACTGTTGACTCCTTCTAGGGTATTTTTAAATTTCAGTCATTGTATTCTTAAGCTCTGTTTGGTTCTTCTTTATATTTTTTAACTTTCTGTTGAAATTCTTGCTGTGTTCATCCATTCTTCTCCTAAGTTCAGTGAGTATCTTTAAAATCATTACCTTGAACTATTTATTAGGTAAATGGCTTATTTCCATTTCATTTAGTTCCTCTTCTAAGGTTTTGTCTTGTTTCTTTGTTTGGAACATATTCCTTTGTCTCTTTGTCTCCTGGTTTTGCCCAGTTCTTTGTGTTTATTTCTAGGTATGAGGCAGGTCAGTTGTTTCCCGATATTGGAGAAGTGGCCTTATGTAGGAGAAGCCCTGTGGGGCCCAGCAGCACACTCCCCTCTGGTCACCAGAGCTGTATGCTCTGAGGGTGCCCCCCTTATGGGCTGTGTGTACCCTCCTGTTGTGGAGGGGCTGACTACTTTGGCTCACTGGTAGACAGGGCTGGCCCCTGGCCTGGTTGGCTGTGAAGCCTAGTGTGGAGGCTGTGGGCCACTGGTTGCAGAGTAGGCTTCCTGTGTGGCCTGGGGAGGCACTAGGTAGCTGCCCACCTACCGGGTGTGACTATGTGCCCACATGGCTGTTTGAGCTGATCATGGGGCCATGGGGCTGGTTCTGACCTGCTGAAGGGCAGGACCAGGTTGCCCCATGGCTATGTGAGTATTACTAATAAAACACTTCTCTTTGCCCCAAGGCAACTGGCACTTTGTCTGATCACCGGAATTCCTACCACCCAGAAATAATTACTTTTTGTACTTATTTGTTATGAAATAATTATAATTATTTTCCACATTTTTTTAATGCTATACCTGCTATTTGGAAATCTGCTTTTGTCATGTAATGGTCTGTGATATGAGTATATTTCCATGTCAAAAAATACAGAGCTCCATTATTTTAATAGCTTCTTAGGATTTCTTGTGTGTGTGTTTGTGTGTATGTGTGTGTGTATGTATGTAAAATAATTTAACTAATCAGTGATTTGTTGATGGACATCTTTGGTAAATTTTTTTTTTTTACTATTATAAACAACATTGCAATGGACATACTTGTACATGAATCTTGAGCATTTATCTGATTAGTTCCTTAGGATACAATTCTGGCAGTGGGATTATAGGACTCAGTCTGTGTACATTTTATCTTTAGATTCATTTCCCCAAACTTCCCTGCAGAAAATGTGAGTTAGTTTTTATTCTCATCAACATCAAATTGGGAGTGTTTACCTGCACCATAGCAAACATTATTTATCGTGAATCTTGACCTGCTTATATTTTAAAATTTTTGTATATTTGTCTCTCCATGGGGGTTGTAAGCTAAATCGGTCAGGATCCAGTCAGAAAACCCAAAACCACACTAAGTATTTCAAATAGCAGAGATTTCACACAGGGAGTTGGTTCCGCGTGTACTGGAAATCAGAAAGTGCAAAAAGGAAATGCCGAAGTCACTCAGAGGTAGTAACTGCAAGAAGCAGCAGGGAAGAGGTAGGAAGATGAGACCTAGGAGCTCTGGGGAGGGGCCTGGAGGGGATGGGCTGGACCTCAGGTGAGTGCAGCCTGGCTGGTGGTGTTGTGCAGCAGCTGGCAGTTTGACTGCCGCGAGGGTGCGGCCCAGCTGCCAGCACATCCAGGGAGACATGGGATAGTTAGTGTTGGCACTGTGGAGAGAAACTGGGGACTGAGACCAGCCTTGTACTGTTGTTGGTATAATGCTGACAGAAACGAGAAACCAGAAGGAAGTCCCTTCTTTCTCCTCTCAGCTTCCAGTCTCTCTCTAGTGCCTTGTACTGGCAGAAACTTCCAGGAAGCCAGCTGACAAGAGAGTTAGTGAAATCAATTTTGCAGAGTCCCATCCTCAACATCACAGAAGAAAGGAGAATGCTGGGCTTGGAGCTAAGAGGCAATAAGTAAATAACTAGTTGTATTAGTTTGCTGGGCCTGCCATATCAGAGTACCAGGAACCTAGTGGCTTTGAACAACAGAAATTTATTGTCTCACAGTTCTGGAGCCTAGAAATGAGAGATTAAGGTGTTTCTTACCAGTCTTATTGGATTAGGGGCCCACCGTACTCCAGTATGACCTCATCTTAATTTAACTAATTACACGTTCAATGACTTATTTCCAAATAAGGTCACATTCTGAGACCCTGGGCATTAGGACTTCAACATATGAAGTTTTGGGGCCCAGAATTCAACCCCAAACACCAGTATATAAACTTCTTTAGAACAGGGCCCTTTCAGCCCTAAAATACTATATTAATTCCTTTGAATTCTTCTAGTTCTGGGTACAAAGCATATGCTTAATAATTGCTAATAAGTGAATAAGTGCTAAATTAAATGATGCACATTCACCTTCAGACTCTTAAAGTCATCATACATTTTAAACTGAAATTTAAAAAAAATCTGTCAGATGTTCTTAAGTTTGACAGATAAATACCAAATGCATGCAAAGTGTTCTGATGATTACAAAACTTACTCCTAAATTTAACACGTAAGTGTAAGTTTGAGTGATTTCATTCCTATCTTAAATTCTAAACATTCCTGTGGTTGGAAAATCACTTATCCTATAAGCAAAAAAGAGACTTCCAACTCAGGTGAACTGAGGTTATCATCTTAAGTGGGTGGAAGCTACTTGGTCAACAACTTAAGACTACAACACAGTTGCTTATTGGTTAGGATTTGAGTCTGGGTGTAAGGGCCTATCTTTTTTATTTTAGAGTTCCCTCTGGGGATCCAGGCAAATGTAATGTAGCATGCTTTGACCACCTGCTGGCTTCCACAGCATTCAGAAAGCTTTGTTGGACACTCATAGAATGGATGTGGTGGATGAATTGCTAGGAGATTTTTCACAGCAGTGAATCCCAAACTAGGCTTCCTTAGAACGTTGATTTCATGAATTGGACTCTGTTTCCCAGCCTGAACCAAAGAATGATATTTTCCACATGTTAAAGAAAGAAGTTAACTTAATGAAATTAAGTTTGGTGACTACTATTGCTTATTCTGCCAGCAAGTGACATGACAAAATGAATGGATAAGAAGTTGCAACATTTTTTAACATTAATATGCAGAAGTAGCTAATCTTACTTATTAAACAGTTCATATTTGTGGCCTTGTGTGCTTCCTGCTGTAATTTCATATCACACAGACACATTATGTTAATAACTTGTTCCTGATGTGTTGGTTAGAATTTCATTAAGTTCTGTAAAATACATGGAACACTGTACTACCTGAGCAAATGAGATAAACTTGGTTCTAGCAATCAGATCAGCTATAACTCCCACCCCTAGGGATCTTATCAAGGAGTAGAGAGTTAGGACAAACTCTAGTTTAAAATGCCTGTGCACAAAGTCAAACCTACCATGGAGAAAGCTAGTGGTCAGTGTCCTGGACTCTGTGGTTTGATGTGGAAACCATACGACTTACCTTTGACTGCTACCCTTCCTCCTTTACCTCTTTCCTTTTGTGATGCTCTGAACTTGGAGTGAGGGGACAGAGGGAGTCTTTACCCTTGAAACCCTGTCAGTTTAGTGAGGGAGATAAACAAATATTTATACTCAGTACATACTGGAGCAGAATTAGATAAGCACTGGGGAAGACTGTAGGCTCTGGGAGGGCCAGGAGTCTTACAGTCTTTCTTTCCTTGGGTCCTAGCATAGGGCCTGGTGCCCAGTCAATGTTTATTTGTTGAAAGAGGCAACACAGTTAGTCCCAGGAGTGTTCACAAGAGAAGTTACATTTGAACTTGGTGTTGAAGGAGAAGGAAAAGATGGTGATATAAGGAAGGAATTCCCTTTACCCACATCTTCTATCCCTAAGCCCCCTTTCTAGATACTTCTAATATTTGAGTTATGGTGATGGGTGTGACCATGGCCTACCTCTGTAGGGTGTTTCTAGGGTAAACTTCTTTCCTCTAGGCCTCGCACAGGACTGACTCAACAAGTTGTAGGAGCCCTGGGCAAACTGGACTCAACAAGTTGTAGGAGCCCTGGGAAACTGGACTCCAGTCTCAGCTTCATCACTAACTTTGAGATGTTGAACAAGCCATTTAACTATTTTGCTATGTGTGTTTATGGATAATAAGCTAAATGATGTGGGTAATGCATTAAAATGGATTTAATACCATATAGTTATCAGGAATTATTGTGAGTTAGGAGGTTCATCTTACCTTAACACTGTCTTCTTGTACATGGATTACATGCAAATTACCTTCCAGGAGATGGACATCCAAATAAGAGAGCAGAATCATGATCTGGGATTATGTGGGAGTGGTGAGTGATTCCAGGTTAATTTGGTAAGGATTCATTTATTACTAATGGAGTGCTGAGAATGGACTGCTGCTATCATAGGGGTCAGGCTGAGCCAAGACCCAAAGGCAAGAGGAGAGAGAATTCAACAGAGTGTGAGTGATAATGAGGTTATATGTTCATTCATTCTCCAACTACCTATCAAGTTCCTACTGTGTGTTAAACAGGAATTAAGACAGAGACAGTCTCTTCCCTTTTGAAATGTCCTATATAGCAGGGAAATCAGGCACGAAATGAATAATTAAACAACTAATTAATTACATTTATTATAAGAAATGCTAGAAAGGAAAAGTGCAGTGTGCAATGAAGTATAGTATCGGGACCTGGTCTGATGTGTTCTGTGACGGCAGGGAGCTGAGAACTAAGAATAAGGAGGAGTTGGCCAGTTGGGAGAAATCAGTGCAGCAGGAGCCTCATGTGTGAAACCTGAGATGAAAAGAAAATGGGTGTCTTCAGGGACCAGAAGAAGGCTGGGGGCAGAACACGATGAAGGTAGAGAAAAGTAGGGCAGTACAGGCTTAGGTAAATGATTCTGGACTTTGTTCTTGGAGCACTGGGGACCTGGGGTGTGGTTGAGGTTTTGCAGTTTTGGCCTTTATCAGATAAGTGTTGGCTGTGGAGATGAAGAAAAGTAGGCAGATGTTAAAGGAATTTCAGAGGAAAAATTGTTTGAATTGGGGACTGATTTTAAGCAAGTGGGAATGAAAGGAGGGAAATGTCTAGGTTGACTCCAGGTTCCCGGATGGACAGTGAGGCCACTGATGAGAAACAACCAAAAGAGGTCCAGGCTTGGTGGGGGAAGATAGTCGCCTCAGATTTGGATGCTATAGCTCTGTGTACCTGTGAGATATTCAAGTGGAGATGCCAAGTAGACATCCAGATGGTTCTCAGGTTGGGGGTCTGTGTGGATTGTGGAGTCAGGGGTCTTTAATGTATGATAGATTGTAATGGTAACCGCCTGACTGAATGAGACTGGGAATAAAAGAGAGAAGAGGAAGGGTTCTGTCTGGTGGGAGTAGAAATAAAGTGAGGGTCAGAAGGACAAAAAAAGGTGTTTATTTCAAACCTCAGACCTGGAGCTAATCAATTCCTCCTTAATCAGATACATTCTTACTTTGGGGGCTGCTGTGCTTTTCTGATCTGACTTAAATTTTCCTTCTTCCCTTAGGAGTGGTCTCCTGTGGAGATGACCCATGACACTGGGCCTACTGGAAAGAGTGGTTTATTATTTTTAAATTATTTATTTATTTAATTGAAGTATAGTTGATTTACAATGTGTTATTTTTTGGTGTACAGCAAACTGATTCAGTTCTTTTCCATTATAGGTTGTTGCAAGATATTGAATATAGTTCCCTGTGCTATACAGCCATTCCTTGTTGTTATCTCTTTTATGTATAGTAGTGTATATCTGTTAATCCCAAACTCCTAATTTATCTCTCCCTCTCTTTCCTCTTTGGTAACCATAAATTTGCTTTGTATGTCTGTGAGTTGATTTCTGTTTTGTAAATAAGTTCATTTGCATCTTTTTTTAAGACTCCACATATAAGTGATATCACGTGATACCTGTCTTCCCCTGTCTGACTTACTTCACTTAGTATGATAACCTCTAGGTCCATCCATGTTGCTGCAAATGGCATTATTTCATTCTTTTTTTAAGGCTGAGTAATATTCCTTGTGTGTCTATATATACATTTTGTATATATATACACATTGTGTGTGTGTATACACACACACACACATACACACACACACAGAGTATACCTTCTTTACCCGTTCATCTGTCAGTGGACGCTTAGGTTGCTTCCATGTCTTGGCTATTGTACATATTACTGCCATGAACACTGGGGTGCATGTATCTTTTTGAATTAGAGTTTTCATCTTTTCTAGATATATGCCGAGGAGTAGGATTGCTGGATCATATGGTAACTCTATTTTAGTTTCTTAAGGAACCTCCACACTGTTTTCCATAGTGGCTGCACCAATTTACATTCCCAACAACAGTGTAGGAAGGTTCCCTTTTCTCTGGAGGGTTCCCTTTTCTCCAGAGGGGTTGGTTAATTTTCCCTTGAACTTTCTGTGTGGTTGAGGAGTCTTTGCAATTCACATTCTTTTTTAAAAATAAATTTATTTATTTTTATTTATTTATTTTTGGCTGCACTGGGTCTTTGTTGCTGCACATGGGCTTTCTCTAGTTACGGCGAGCAGGGGCTGCTCTTCGTTGTGGTGCGCGGCCTTCTCATTGCATTGTCTTCTCTTGTTGCGGAGCACAGGCTCTAGGCACTTGGGCTTCAGTAGTTGCAGCATGCAGGCTCAGTAGTTGTGGCCAACGGGCTCTAGAGTGCAGGCTCAGTAGTTTTGGCACATGGGCTTAGTTGCTCTGCAACATGTGGGATCTTCCCGGACCAGGGCTCGAACCCGTGTCCCCTGCATTAGCAGGTGGATTCTTAACCACTGTGCCACCAGGGAAGCCCTAACATTCTTTTATGTATCATTATTTTATTGGAGTATAATTGCTTTACAATGGTGTGTTAGTGAATCAGCTATACATATACATATATCCTCGTATCTCCTCCCTCTAACATCTCCCCCGCACTATCCCTATCCCACCCCTCTAGGTGAATGCAAAGCACCAAGCTGATCTCCCTGTGCTATGTGTCTGCTTCCCACTAGCTATCTGTTTTACATTCCATAGTGTATATATGTCCATGCCACTCTCTCACTTCGTCCCAGCTTACCCTTCCCCCTCCTCATGTACTCAAGTCCATTCTCTACGTCTGTGTCATTATTCCTGTCTGGCCCCTAGGTTCTCCATAGCCATTTTTTTTTTTTTTAGATTCCATATATATGTGTTAGCATATGGTATTTATTTTTCTCTTTCTGCCTTACTTCACTCTGTATGACAGACTCTAGGTCCATCCACCTCACTACAAATAACTCAATTTCGTTTCTTTTTATGGCTGAGTAATATTCCATTGTATATATGTGCCACATCTTCTTTATTCATTCATCTGTCGATGGACACTTAGGTTGCTTCCATGTCCTGGCTCTTGTAAATAGAGCTGCAATGAACATTGTGGCACATGACTCTTCTTGAATTATGGTTTTCTCAGGGTATATGCCCAGTAGTGGGATTGCTGGTTCATATGGTAGTTCTAGTTTTAATTTCTTAAGGAACCTCCATACTGTTCTCCATGGTGGCTGTATCAATTTACATTCCCACCAACAGTGCAAGAGGGTTCCCTTTTCTCCACACCCTCTCCAGAATTTATTGTTTGTAGATGTTTTGATGATGGCAATTCTGACTGGTGTGACGTGATACCTCATTGTAGTTTTGATTTGCATTTCTCTGATGATTAGTGATGTTGAGCAACCTTACATGTGTTTGTTGGCAATCTGTATATCTTCTTTGGAGAAATGTCTATTTCGGTCTTCTGCCCATTTTTGGATTGGGTTGTTTGTTTTTTTTGATATCGAGTTGTGTGAGCTGCTTGTAAATTTTGGAGATGAGTCCTTTGTCAATTGCTTCATTTGCAAATATTTTCTCCCATTCTGAGGGATGTCTATTCGTCTTGTTTATGGTTTCCTTTGCTGTGCAAAAACTTTTAAGTTTCATTAGATCCCATTTGTTTATTTTTGTTTTTATTTCCATTTCTCTAGGTGGTGGGTCAAAAAGGATCTTGCTGTGGTTTATGTCATAGAATGTTCTGCCTCTGTTTTCCTCTAAGAGTTTTATAGTATCTGGCCTGACATTTAGGTCTTTAATCCATTTTGAGTTTATTTTTGTGTATGGTGTTAGGGAGTGTTCTAATTTCATTCTTTTACATGTAGCTGTCCAGTTTTCCCAGCATCACTTATTGAAGAGGCTGTCCCTTCTCCATTGTATATTCTTGCCTCCTTTATCAAAGATAAGGTGACCATATGTGCGTGGGTTTATCACTGGGCTTTCTATCCTGTTCCATTGATCAATATTTCTGTTTTTGTGCCAGTACCATACTGTCTTGATTACTGTAGCTTTGTAGTATAGTCTGAAGTCAGGGAGCTTGATTCCTCCAGCTCCATTTTTCTTTCTCAAGATTGCTTTTGCTATTCGGGGTCTTTGGTGTTTCCATACAAATTGTGAAAATTTTTTTCTACTTCTGTCAAAAATGCCACTGGTAGTTTGAGAGGGATTGCATTGATCTGTAGATTGCTTTGGTTAGTATAGTCATTTTCATAATGTTGATTCTTCCAATCCAAGAACATAGTATATCTCTCCATCTGTTTGTGTCATCTTTAATTTCTTTCATCAGTGTCTTATAGTTTTCTGCATACAGGTCTTTGGTCTCCTTAGGTAGGTTTATTCCTAGGTATTTTATTCTTTTTGTTACCATGGTAAATGGAAGTGTCTCCTTAATTTCTCTTTCAGATTTTTCATCATTGGTGTAAAGGAATGTAAGAGATTTCTGTGCATTAATTTTGTATCCTGCTACTTTACCAAATTCACTGATTAGCTCTAGTAGTTTTCTGGTAGCATCTTTAGGATTGTCTATGTATAGTATCATGTCATCTGCAAACAGTGACAGCCTTACTTCTTCTTTTCCAATTTGGATTCCTTTTATTTCTTTTTCTTCTCTGATTGCTGTGGCTAAAACTGCCAATAGTATGTTGAATAATAGTGGTGAGAGTGGGCAACCTTGTCTTCTTCCTGATCTTAGTGGGAATGGTTTCAGTTTTTCACCATTGAGAACGATGTTGGCTGTGGGTTTTTCACATATGGCCTTTATTATGTTGAGGTAAGTGCCCTCTATGCCTACTTTCTGAAGGGTTTTTATCATGAATGGATGGGTGTTGAATATTGTCAAAAGCTTTTTCTGCATCTGTTGAGATGATCATATGGTTTTTCTCCTTCAATTTGTTAATATGGTGTATCACATTGATTGATTTGCATATACTGAAGAATCCTTGCATTCCTGGGATAAACCCCAGTTGATCATGGTTTATAATCCTTTTAGTGTGCTGTTGGATTCTGTTGGCTAGTATTTTGTTCAGGATTTTTGCATCTATGTTCATCAGTGGTACTGGTGTTTAGTTTTCTTTCTTTGTGATATCTTTGTCTGGTTTTGGTATCAGGGTGATGCTGGTCTCATAGAATGAGTTTGGGAGTGTTCCTCCCTCTGCTATATTTTGGAAGAGTTTGAGAAGGATAGGTGTCAGCTCTTCTCTAAACGTTTGATAGAATTCTCCTGCGAAGCCATCTGGTCCTGGGCTTTTGTTTGTTGGAAGTTTCTTAATCATAGTCTCAATTTCAGTGCTTGTGATTGGGCTGTTTATATTTTCTATTTCTTCTTGGTTCAGTGTTGGAAGGTTGTGCTTTTTAAAGAATTTGTCCATTTCTTCCAGGTTGTTCATTTTATTGGCATAGAGTTGCTTGTAGTAATCTCTCATGATCCTTTGTATTTCTGCAGTGTCAGTTGTTACTTCTCCTTTTTCATTTCTCATTCTATTGATTTGAGTCTTCTCCCTTTTTTTCTTGATGAGTCTGGCTAATGATTTATCAATTTTGTTTACCTTCTCAAAGAACCAGCTTTTAGCTTTATTGATCTTTGCTATCGTTTCCTTCATTTCTTTTTCATTTATTTCTGATCTGATCTTTGTGATTTCTTTCCTTTTGCTAACTTTGTGGTTTTTTTGTTCTTCCTTCTCTAATTGCTTTAGTTTTAAGGTTAGGTTGTTTATTTGAGATGTTTCTTGTTTCTTGAGGTGGGATTGTATTGCTGTAAACTTCCCTCTTAGAACTGCTTTTGCTGCATCCTATAGGTTTTGGGTCATCGTGTTTTCATTGTCATTTGTTTCTAGGTGTTTTTGATTTCCTCTTTGATTTCTTTAGTGATCTCTTGGTTATTAAGTAGTGTATTGTTTGGCCTCCATGTATTTGTATCTTTTACAGATTTTTTCCTGTAATGATATCTAGTCTCAGAGCGTTGTGGTCGGAAAAGATACATGATACAATTTCAATTTTCTTAAGTTTACCAAGGCTTGATTTGTGACCCAAGATATGATCTATCCTGGAGAGTGTTCCAGGAGTACTTGAGATGATAGTGTATGCTGTTGTTTTTGGATGGAATGTCCTATAAATATAAATTAAGTCCATCTTGTTTAATGTGCCGTTTAAAGCTTGTGTTTCCTTATTTATTTTCATTTTGGATGATGTGTCCATTGGTGAAAGTGGGGTGTTAAAGTCCCCTACTATGATTGTGTTACTGTCGACTTCCCCTTTTATGGCTGTTAGTATATTTGCCTTATGTATTGAGGTGCTCCTATGTTGGGTGCATAAATATTTACAATTGTTATATCTTCTTCTTGGATTGACCCCTTGATCATTATGTAGTGTCCTTCTTTGTTTCTTGTAATAGTCTTTATTTTTTATTTTATTTTTTTTTTGCGGTACGCGGGCCTCTCACTGCTGTGGCCTCTCCCGTTGCGGAGCACAGGCTCCGGACACACAGGCTCAGCGGCCATGGCTCATGGGCCCAGCCGCTCCACGGCACGTGGTATCTTCCCGGACTGGGGCATGAACCCGTATCCCCTGCATCGGCAGGCAGACTCTCAACCACTGCGCCACCAGGGAAGCCCAATAGTCTTTATTTTAAAGTCTGTTTTGTCTGACATGAGAATTGCTACTCCAGCTTTCTTTTGATTTCCATTTGCATGGAATATCTTTTTCCATCCCGTCACTTTCAGTCTGTATGTGTCCGTAGGTTTGAAGTGGGTCTCTTGTCGACAGCGTATATACGGGTCTTTTTTTTGTATCCATTCAGCCAGTCTGTGTCTTTTGGTGGGAGCATTTAATCCATTTACATTTAAGGTAATTATCAACATGTATGTTCCTATTACCGTTTTCTTAATTGTTTTGGGTTTGTTATTTTAGGTCTTTTCCTCCTCTTGTGTTTCCTGCCTAGAGAAGTTCCTTTATCATTTATCGTAAAGCTGGTTTGGTGGTGCTGAATTGTCTTAGCTTTTGCCTGTCTGTGAAGGTTTTAATTTCTCTATCAAATCTGAATGAGATCCTTGCTGGGTAGAGTAATCTTGGTTGTAGGTTCTTCCCTTTCATCACTTTAAATATGTCCTGCCACTCCCTTCTGGCTTGCAGAGTTTCTGCTGAAAGATCAGCTGTTAACCTTATGGGGATTCCCGTGTATGTTATCTGTTTGTTTTTCCCTTCCTGCTTTTAATATTTTTTCTTTGTATTTAATTTTTGATAGTTTGATTCATGTGTTTCTTGGCATGTTTCTCCTTGGATTTATCCTGTATGGGACTCTCTGTGCTTCCTGGACTTGATTGACTATTTCTTTTCCCATTTTAGGGAAGTTTACAACTGTAATTGCTTCAAATATTTTCTCAGTTCCCTTCTTTTTCTCGGACCCCTATAATTCGAATGTTGGTGTGTTTAATGTTGTCCCAGAGGTCTCTCAGACTGTCCTCAATTCTTTTCATTCTTTTTTTCTTTATTCCTCTCTGCAGTAGTTATTTCCACTATTTTATCTTCCAGGTCAGTTATCCGTTCTTCTGCCTCAGTTATTCTGCTATTGATTTCTTCTAGAGAATTTTTAATTTCATTTAGTGTGTTGTTCATCAGTGTTTGTTTGCTCTTTAGTTCTTCTAGGCCCTTGTTAAACGTTTCTTGTATTTTCTCCATTTTGTTTCCAAGATTTTGGATCATCTTTATTATCATTACTCTGAATTCTTTTTCAGGTCGATTGCCTATTTCTTCTCCATCTGTTTGGTCTGGTGGGTTTTAAACCTTGCTCCTTCATCTGCTGTGTGTTTTTCTGTCTTCTCATTTTGCTTAACTTACTGTGTTTGGAGTCTCCTTTTCACAGGCTGCAGGTTCGTAGTTCCTGTTGTGTTTGGTGTTGGCCCCCAGTGGCTAAGGTTGGTTCAGTGTGTTGTGTAGGCTTCCTGGTGGACGGGACTGGTGCCTGTGTTCTGGTGGATGAGGCTAGATCTTGTCTTTCTGGGGGGCAGGAGCACTTCTGGTGGTGTGTTTTGGGGTGTCTGTGACCTTATTATGATTTTAGGCAGCCTCACTGCTAATGGTGGGGTTGTGTTCCTGTCTTGCCAGTTGTTTGGCATGGGGTGTCCTGCACTGTAGCTTGGTGGTTGTTGAGTGGAGCTGGGTCTTATGGTTAAGATCGAGATCTCTGGGAGAGCTTTCGCTGCTTGATATTACATGGAGCCGGGAGGTCTCTGGTGAACCAATGTCCTGAACTTGTATCTCCCCCACCTCGGAGGCACAGGCCTGACACCCGGCCAGAGCAGCAAGACCCTGTCAGCCACACGGCTCAGAAGAAAAGGGAGGAAAAAGAAAAGAAAGAAAGAAAAATAAAATAAAATAAAGTTATTATATAAAAAATAATTATTAAAAGAAAACAACCCCCCCTAAAAACTGAAAAAAAAATCCCCAAAACAAGAAACAGCTGACAGACACAACCCTAGAACAAATGGTTAAAAGGAAAGCTATACAGACAAAATCACACAAAGAAGCATACACATACACAGTCACAATAAGAGAAAAAGGATAAAAAATTATACATCATTGCTCCCAAAGTCCACCGCCTGAATTTGGGATGATTCGTTGTCTGTTCAGGTATTCCATAGATGCAGGTTACATCAACTTGATTGTGGATATTTAATCCACTGCTCCAGAGGCTGCTGGGAGAGATTTCCCTTTCTCTTCTTTGTTCGCACAGCTCCTGGGGTTCAGCTTTGGATTTGGACCTGTGTCTGCCTGTAGGTTGCCTGAGGACGTCTGTTCTTCGCTCAGACAGGATGGGGTTAAAGGAGCAGCTGATTTGGGGGCTCTGGCTCACTCAGGCCGGGGGGAGGGAGAGGTACGGAATGCAGGGTGAGTCTGCGGAGGCAGAGGCCGGCGTGACGTTGCATCAGCCTGAGGTGCGCGGTGTGTTCTCCCGGGAACGAAGTCCTAACATTCTTAACTGAAACTGAAGTCTCAGTCTCCCTCAGAACTGCATTTCTTAGCAGACATTTTATAACAAAAATGTTTCATTTGGTTGCTATTTTCCCCATCAGAATTGCTCTCAGAATGTGCTTCCATTTATATATGTTATTATTTTTTTTATTTTTTATTTTTTTGCGGTACGCGGGCCTCTCACTGTTGTGGCCTCTCCTGTTGCGGAGCACAGGCTCCGGACGCGCAGGCTCAGTGGCCATGGCTCACGGGCCCAGCCGCTCCGCGGCATGTGGGATCTTCCCGGACCGGGGCAGGTACCCGTGTCCCCTGCATTGGCAGGCGGGCTCTCAACCACTGCACCACCAGGGAAGCCCTATATATGTTATTTTTGCTTTACCTAAGAACAGCAACAAGTTATATTCTCTGTGTCAAGTTTTATTAGTTTTTACTTCTTCTAAGGGTTCTGTTTGGCTTGTGGTTGTACATTTAATAAAAAATATACATTTCATTTGGCAATTGGAGCTATTAACAATTAGAAGATCATGTGGATTATTTTTATGTACTATTATAAAGTCACTACTGGTCTAACAAAGTCTCATCATCTTATCAGTTCTGTAGTTCAACTCAGTTTATTCTAAAAACAGTAAATGATATATATATTTTTACTACTGCATGAGTTTAAGCTCCACAGGGGAGCATTTTTGTTAGCCTCGCACACTGATATATCTCAAGCTTGTAGAAAAGTGTCTGGTATATAGTAGGTGCTCAATAAATATTTGTTAAATACAGGTGACACTTGAACAACACAGGGGTTAGGGGCACCGACCCTCCAAGCAGTCAAAAGTCCACATATAACTTTACAGTTGGCCCTCCAAATCCATGGTTCACATCTGCAGATTCAACCAACTGCAGATTGTGTAGAACTATAGTTCACAGTTAGTGAAAAAGCATCGGCACGTAGTGGACCCACACAGTCCAAACCCGTGTTCAAGGGTCTGCTGTAATTGTGTTCAGGAATCCAGATAAAGGGGTCTGAAGGACAGCAGCATCCTTGCTCCATCCATTCTTCTTCCAAGTTGATGAACATCGTTATGACCATGACTTTGAGCTCTCAGTCAGCACCTAGATCAGCACCTGCTTGGAAGCCAGACCCTCAGGCAGCAGCTTTCAAAGTATGCAAATATATACAGTTCTGTGGGACCACAAGGGTAAGCACTGTTGGCCACCAGACCAGGTGATTTGGAGGTGTCCCCTGGGTGACAGTCACAAAAATCAGTGCTCTAGAAGAGCATATAAGCTCCTTTCTGGGAGATCCTGGTGAGCTATAGTGAGGCAGAGGGAGAGCGAAAAGATGGTGTCCCCTAGACTGTGTTCCCTGAGAGCCCCTCTGTAGCCTCCAGCTGTGTGCCAACCTGAAACCTGACTCTCAGGCTGAAGTGCCCAGGACAAGCAAATAGGCGTCTTTCACAGAGAGTCTGGGGTTGTGTTTCAGTCTGCTGTCTGTGTGGTGTCCTGAGTGGTAGCCTGCCAAGAATTGTCTCTCTGATTTTTATAGTCCTATGGGACCCAGAAAGGAAAGCCTCCCTGGTCACTAGAGCCAGCTGTTCAAGGGATGTCCCCTGGGTGGAAGCTGCAAAAACCAGGACACTAGATGTAAAAACTGAGATACTGGACATAAAAACCAGGACACCAGACGTATGTAACAACTCCCCTCTGGGAGACAGTGGTGCTGTGGAGCCTGGCAGAGGGAGAGTGCAAGGATGACACCCTCCAAGGAAAAAGAGAAAAAAAAAACATGGTGCCTGCTGGCTTTACCTACAGGGAGAGTGCTAACACGGTGCCCTCCGTCCCCGGAGAGGATCCCAACTGGCCCCAGCCCCTCAGGCCAGTGCTTTAATATTTGCAAATGAACTCTTTGACATAAAGTCTGGGTGCTTCTCAAACAGCTGCTTCTGAGCTGGACCCTGGTGAGTGAGTGTGTGCCCTTAAAGAGGCGTTTCTCAGTTCGCTACAGCACTTTGGGTCTCATGGATATGAGCCCCGTTGGTTTTCAAAGCCAGATGTTGTGGAGGCTCATCTCTCAAGTGCAGGTCTTAAATGTTGGGGTGCTGATGTGGGGTATGAACCCCTCTCTCCTCAGGGGGATGCTCCGGGTTTGTGAGTTCCCTCCCGATTGTGGGTCGCTGCCCTGGGGTGGGGTTTATGGCAATACCACGGCTCAGCCTATCCTGCCTGCCTCGATGTGACTCTTTTCTTGTATGTAGATGTGAAGCAGCTGCACAGCTAGTTTTCAGGTCTTCTTCAGAGGGAATTGTTCCGTATGTAGCTGTAGACTCAGTGTGTGCATGGGAGGAGGTGAGCTCCGGATCTTCCTATGTCACCACCGCCCCGACATACTTGCTCCAGTTAGGAAATTCTCCCTGCTGTGGCACTGGGGGACTGGTGATTAATTGAATTTCATTAAATGCACACTCTTTTTTTGCTAAGAATGTTCTGTTTGTTTTGGCTTTCTGATCTTTGTGACTGTGGGGTTACTACTCTCAGTTTATTTATTCAACTAATGTAGCAGGTAGAAATTTCAGTCTAAAAAATACAGACATGTAAGAACTATTACGTGCTTGTTTTAAAAATTAATTTAAATTTGACTTGGAGCTGAGAGTGTAATCTTAGCCATTCTTTTTTTTTTTTTTTTTTTGCGGTACACGGGCCTCTCACTGTTGTGGCCTCTACCGTTGCGGAGCACAGGCTCTGGACACGCAGGCCCAGTGGCCATGGCTCACGGGCCCAGTCGCTCCGCGGCATTTTCCCTGACCAGGGCACGAACCCATGTCCCCTTCATCGGCAGGTGGACTCTCAACCACTGCGCCACCAGGGAAGCCCCATCTTAGCCATTCTTGAGGCCCCTTTCCTTACAGGGCTGCACCAGAATCGAGGAGGCTTATGGTTAAAGCACTTAGAAAACAGGCAAAAAGCCTCTAATTTACAAACAGTGGAACCTGGGCCTGGGCATAGGGCCCAGACTTCTTAGCTGTACCACACATATACCTCACCACATCCTCAGGGCATTGTTACCAGGGGGTGGTCTGGTTCTTCCCTCTCTATGTCTCCCAGCCCTGCCCAACTTGTGCTGGCCATGGTGGGCAACTCTTGAGGCAACCAACTAATGAGCCTCAGTGCTTACCATAATAAATATTTATTTTTTCCTTGGTGCCGACTCAGGGACCCAAGGTGTTTCCATCTTATGAATTCACCATCCTCCTGGGCTTCAGAGTCCTTTGCTTCCCAGTATGTGGAAAGAGAAAAAGAATATGGAGGATGAAGCCCTTGGCCAGGCAGGGACCCAATCACTTCCTCCCACTTTCTGTTGGTGAAACTGCTCACATGGCCTCGCTTGGGTGCCGGGGGGGCTGGATATGTGGTCCTTGGCGAAGCAGTTGCTTCCCAGAAGCCATTCTACACTGTAGAAAGGAGACTATGAATCTTTGGTGGTAGATCAGCTATCTCTGCCACATCCCATCTCTTTTTGCCAGTGTCAGTTAATTTTTTTCACTTGTCCCTTTGTTGTATTTAAAGGCATTTATCTAATACCTTCAATGAACTCAGGCTTTAGGGGAAAATGTCAGGAAGGAAATATCTTCCTAACAGCTTCACTTTGCACTTTGAAAAGCAAGATTTTTCTAACAGAAGTTGACTTGGCTACTTTCATGGAACAAGGGAGAGAGAAATACAAAGAGAAGAAACAACTTAATTTCTTAATTATCTTGTCATGCAAATATTTATTGAGTAGCTACAATGAACTAGACATTGACATACAGCAGTGATCAAGACAGACATGTGGGGAAAAAAACTAGATTATTTCATAAATAATACATGGAATGAAGGAAATCGGCAGGGTGATCGAATTGAGAGTAACTGGGCTGGGGTGGGGAGGTGACTTTACGTTGGGTATCGGGAGAAGCCCCTTGGGGACTAGAGGATGAGTTTTAGGCTAAGATCCAAGACACAAGTAGCTCTAGCCTTCTGAAGAGCAGTGGGAAGAACATTCTAGGCAGAGAAAACACCAAGTGCAAAGGCCCTGGGTGGGGTACAGCTTAGTTTATGAGGGGAGGAGAAGGGAGGCCAGAGTGGCTTGAACATGAAGGTAGAAATTGTGCATGATGTGAAGTGAGGCTGGAGATGGAGGTGAACACAGGTTACCTAGGGCCTTGTGGGCCGTGGAAGTAGTGGAATTTTCTGGGTGCAGCGGGCAGCCTCTGGAGGGTTGAAGCTGCGGTGTGAGATCTCCCTGATCACTCTTGGTCTGCACCTGTAGGTGGGTGTCCAGCCTCTTGAGGAACCTGATAAACCTCAACAGCGTGGACCGGGCCCAGGAATGCAGGAAGTATCATCTCTCTCTCCTTTAAACATGTAGAGCTTTCGATCATGGTAGACCACAAAATTAGTTCTCGTGTGAGTCTGTGGCTGAAACACCGAAGATAAAGCCAATTGTGTAGAACAAGAGTGATAAAACTGGAGGACTGGAAACGTAAATTGTAATTCAAGAGAGTGGAGCAAATGTGGAGCATGTGGTGAAAAGGATTCTGGCATCGGGAAGCCAGATGGAAAATAATGTTATTAGAGTAGGAAAGATAGAAGGGCAGGAAAAACAGGCCCCAGTATAATATGAAAGGGGAGGTCTGCTTGCTAGCTGTGATTCGGTTTAGTTCTCTGTTCTGTATATCTGCTCCCTCTGTCGATGGGCTCCTGCTTCCTGCTGCACGATTGTGCGGTGTATTAATGTAACAATATCTGGAATGAGATCTTGAGCTACAAGTTCCTCAGTGAAGCCAAGGGACAAATGATACTGCTTAGGCTGCCTGAAAGGTTCATATTTAACTTTTTGAATCTGGTTTATATTATTTCACAGTTCAAAATACTAGTGTTCTGTGGTATCAGAAGGCAGTTGTGGTGATTCAGAAAGGTAACTCCTACTGGTACTTTACTAGATTCTCTTTCTGGAAAGTCCTTGTTAAAAGGAAATTATGTCAGGGTCATATAAGGACAATTGGTGTGTGTGTGGAACAGGATGAGTCTGTATCACTTAAAAGTACACAGTTGAAGGATGAGAAAAAAACCATAGCAGAGTTAAATGTTTGAATTATGTTTTTTTTTTTTTTCAGTGTTACCCGATCTGAGTTTGATATCCTGACACTGGCTATAGATTTAGATTCAGTTTTTGTTTAAAATGGCTTCATGTGTTTCCTTGTCATTTTAGGTGCCCCAGAAGCCAATGTGCTGGAAATAAGCAGAAATAGAAATAAGGGAACAATCAGGGGTTTACACAACGGGAGGCAGAACTCATTTCTTGATGTGGTTAGGACTGGACAGCAGTTTGGGGGAGGTTTGATGGGTTCAGCAGACAACATCATTTTATCATTTTAATTTCTAGAATCAGAAAGATTTCTTTCAGTTGTCAGGAATCTTCTTTTAAAATGCAAATAATTCAGAGCCAGGCCATGATCACCCAATACACACGTTATCAGTTAATGTTTCTGATGGAATTATTAGAAATGAGCTCAAGGGTAGGTGTCCAGGGGCAGATGGAGAGGGGTAAAGCTTAAAGGAGGTCAGAACAGGACTTTCCTGCAGTATTTTAATTTAACATAAATTTGTGCATTTTGCACTGATGACGTGGGGTGTAATTAATGCTCATGCTGCTTTCTCAGAGTATGAGAAAAAATTAAGTGGAAGGTTCCTTTTCAGACATGTCTCACAGTCAGACATTAACCTGTGGGCATATGCCTGCCTCACTGCTGATTCTCTCACTCCTCCCTGAGCACACGTCTTGAAAGGAAATGGTTTTCACTAGTGTTCTCTTAGAACTATTTCATGCTTGTAATTAAATGGCTATTTATGTAATTAATGGCTGCCTCCCAGGCTATGCCCCAAGCCTCACAAGGGCGGAACTCTGTCTTGTTTGTGGTGTGTCCTCTGGGCCCAGCACCACGCCACTCACAGAGTAGGGGCGCAATAAAGATTCTGGAACTTCTGAACAAAGCTCTGATGAACTGCAACGTGATATTAGAGATACAAACCTTCTCTTACCTTGGGCCAGAAGTTTCAGTTGATCTTCACAGCAAATAAATAAGGTCCTAGGAAATCAGAACTCAAGACATAAAATACATTTTAGAGAGAGAAAGTGAGGAGGGAGCTGTCCTTCTTGGGGCAAGAATTATTTCTGGTTCAACATCTTCATGATAATTCCCAAACACATAACCTGCCATATTTTGGACTTCTCTGGGCTGCCTGCATTTTGATCATTTCAGTATTTATTGTCCTCATGGTCAGGGGAAAGGGAGTGTGAAGAAAAATGACTCATTTCATTACTTGTTAGCAACTGTATGTTGGGTACAGGAAGGTGAAACTAATAGCTCAAAGAATTTGGGTGGGTTTTCTAAAGACTTATTTTTTTCTCTTGAATAATTGAGAGTCAGGTATAGTTATAAAATTATATATATTTATAAAATTATTAAAAACTGCCAAGAAAAACCCTACAACCCTATCTGCTTGGAAATGTGGTGGGGTAGAAATGTGCTGGATTTTTTTGGGGAGGGGAGGGTAGTGGTGATGTTTATAATATTAGTGCTGCAATAGATGACTCCTATAGCTCAGGAGGAGTTTAAAATTGGAGATGAGGTCAGGAAGGAAGGATACAGGTGATGGGGGTAAAAAGCTGAACACTGTTAGGAGGAATGTAAATTGGTATAGCCACTGTGAAGAACAGTATGGAGGTGCCTGAAAAAACTAAACATAGAGTTACTGTATGATCCAGCAATCCCACTCCTGGGCATATACCCAGAGAAAACCATAATTCGAAAAGATACATGCACCCCAATGTTCATTGCAGCACTATTTACGATAGCCAGGACATGGAAGCAACCTAAATGTCCATCAACAGAAGAATCGATAAAGAAGATGTGGTACATATATACAGTGGAATATTACTCAGCCATAAAAAAGAATGAAATAATGCCATTTGCAGCAACATGGATGTACCTAGAGTTTGTCATACTGAGTGAAGCAAGTCAGACAGAGAAGGACAAATACATGTGGAATCTAAAAAATAAGGTTCAAATGAACTTATTTACAGCAGCAGAGTCATAGATGTAGTAAACAGTCTTACGGTTACGAGGGGGGAAAGGAGGGGAGGGATAAATCGGGAGATTGGGATTGACATATAGACACTACTGTATATAAAATAGATAACTAATAAGGACCTACTGTATAGCACAGGGAACTCTACTCAATACTCTGTAATGGCCTATATGGGGAAAGCAATCTAAAAAAGAGTGGATACATGTATATGTATAACTGATTCACTTTGCTGTACAGCAGAAAGAAACACAACATTGTAAATCAACTATACTCCAATAAAAATTAAAAACAAAAACAACCAACAAACAAACAAACCCCAAAGACTCACTGTCCCTGCCCTTGGCGTTTTCCATTGGATAACAATAGAGGCCTCAGCTTTATATTTATGCCTTTGAAAATGGAGGAATAACCTCTCAAAGGTTTGCTGTGAACATTCCTTGGGGATCTGCCAGTAGCTGGGACAGGGCTCAGGTGGTTCCTGGAACTGTTCACATCCCCACCCTACCCACTGTCACTCTATTCCTGGCCCCTCATGTTCTGGAGGAAACAGGCAGCCTGAAGATGGGCTTCACTGGGAGGTGGTGCCTGTGTATGGGGCAGTGGAAATACTGGGATGGATATGAAAAAAAAAGCCTCACTGATTCACATCAGGACAAAATAATGTGACTTTTCAGATTAGCAGATTGAAATCTGTTGCCTCGGCTCAGCATTTCTATTTTGGGTCTTGAGAGCATCTCTCCAACTGTTTCTTTCTTCTTTTTTCCACTCCCCCTTCAGACCTCAAAGCCCCTTTTGCTTTTTAGCTTTTTCATTTTCCCAGTGCTGTTGAGTGTCTTGCCTGGGGTTTTTCAACTGCCTGGGGTGAGAAGAATTGATGAATCTGATATTTTATCATAGGCTGGACTCCACTGAAGGAGTCTCAAATTGAAGCAGGCTGGGTCCTCCGTAAATGCTAGTTGAATGAGTGAGTACATGAGCAGATGAGGATAGACATACAGAAAGGAACAAAGCACCAAAGAATAAAGCATGAAATTCTATTAAGAGACTCATTCAGTCGTGGGCACTTTGTAAGAGCACTGCCCACTGACACCATTTAACTTTACACACTAGCTCAAACATCCATGACAGAAAGTTTGTGTTCCTGTGTGGTATGTAATTTTTGTGCTTTTCATATCATCAATACAGCAGAAACTCAGTTTATTTGCTATAGACAATGGTTATATATATATATATGTCATATATATGTCTATGTCTATGTCTTATATATATATATATATATATATTTTTTTTCCCCCTCTCCGTGCCTCTGCTGGCTTGAACAGCTGTGCAGGTGTTTGGCCATTTACTAGGATGGGACAACTGAGAGAAATAAAACTAAAAAATTGTTGAATTGCATTTCATGAGCAATGGCTTTTTCTAGTATTTCAAGCAAGGGATAAAGAAATTGGGTATATAGAATTGTTTTTAATTTTGACATTTTATTTCCAAGGAACACTAAAATTTCCAAAACTCCTTATCTTTTCCTTTCCTTTTGCTCTCAAGGGACAATCTTGCTAACTTTGCTAAGTTAAAGTACTGTAGGGTTAATCTCTTACATGTATCTGTCTGTTAACTTGTACTGAGTGCTTTTTGATTTAACTTTTCCTTTAATTGGTTAGTTACAGTATTAATGACAGTAAGAGATGTTGAAGTTTCTGTTTCAGTTCCCATCTTCAAGCCACAATTAATGAAAAGACTTTTCTCTTGTAGGAGGGTATTTATATATTCTCCCTTTTATCTATTTTAGACCTAAGATGAAAATAATAAATATTCTCATGTTATCCAAAAATAACAAAGAAACTTCAGCTTTGGCTTAATATCTATTACATTTTATTGTGTCTCTCAGTGATAGATTCTTAGAACAGTGCCTGGCACAGAGGAGTTGCTGTATCAGTGTTTGCTATGATGATGATGATGGTGGTGATGATGATGATGATGTTCTAGAAGTGCCTGTGTATATCCTGGGATTGATTGAGTAATTGATCATCTAGCACCATGAACAGGTTCATTGAACAGGTACTACATGGAGGCACTGTGCATGACCCTGAGGTTTCCAAGGCCAATAAGATTTAGTCCCTAACCCTAAGGAGCTCTCTGTCTGTGTAATGCTGTTTGTTTTTGACCTGCATCAATTGTAGAAGTAGAAATGGCTCTACAGATGTGCAGGAGGGGAGGGAACAATGTTCCTAAAAAGAGTGAAAGAATATAAAATGATTCAGCAGATATTTTTTGTATTTGAACCTAGTTGTGCCACGGAGATGTGGGGAGCTATCCATTGGTTCCCCCTCAGCCCTCCTTGCCCCAGTAGCACATGTTTGAAGGGTCTGGGGATGGGTTAGAAGACCATAAACCTGTCTCACATGAGCATCCAGTGACTTGCCCCGCACCCTGGCAGCGTGGGGGACTGACCTTCATCAGTGTCCTCTCCTCTTGGTGGGAGATTCTCTGAGCTCTGGGGCCAGAGGGTGGAAGAAGAAGGGTTAATCCTGGGGCTGCAGCAACTGAATATACAGCATAAACAGCGTTTGGGGATGAGATCACTTCTGTTTTGGGAACGTAAAGGCAAACACAGTTGCATTTGTTCGTGTAATCATGGCCCTGTTTGAGATTGTTTATGTTTAGAAATTCATGTTGGAATATTTATCAGTTGGGGTACAGAAACCAACTCTGGCTACTTAAGCCAAAAAAGGATTCCACTGGAAGGCTATCGGGCAGCTTCCAGAGTTGAAGGAAAAGAATGAATTTTACATGACCTGGCCTCAGAAAAGAAGTTGGACAGTTCTGGGGTTCTAAATGTTGGGCAACTAAGGGATAGTCTCTTCAGCATTCACGTTGGGATGAATGGGCAACAATTGTTTTCCATCCTGACATTCTTTCTCTGGAGATTCAAATTCCTGGAAGAACGGTCAGCTGGGTCATTCTGCCCATCCACTTACCAGAAGGCGGAGACTGCAAGCAGCCAAGGAACGTTGTCCTGGTGGATGCTGGGAAGGCAGACACAATAGATGTCCACCCCTGACCATGAACTGATGGTGTATTTCTCAGGCTGCCTACTTCCTAGTCTTTCTGGCCTATTTAGTTGTAGGTTGTCTATCAAGAGTACTCTTGATCTTTTAGTGCATGGCTTGGGGTTTTAGTGGACATTCTGGTAACTCTGAATGAGCAACAGGAGGTGACAGGTGGAGCTGTGGACCCCAGAAGGGGAGGCTGCACTCAGAGTGACTTCATAATGCACTATGGTTAGGAAGCCATAGAGGAGATGGTGGGCTAGCTCAGTGTTTCTCTAACGGAGGTCTGCATTTCTCTGGGGGACTCTCAATGAGAACTTCAAAAATTTGATGTTTCACTTCAATAAGAATCATAAAAAGTGGTCCCTTTATCTACTTGTTCTGGATCATCTGTTGACACTTAACACCATGAGCACTGAGCTCTCTCTTCATTCATTTTGGTGCATTGGGTTTTCTGAAGCACTGGTTCTGATAGAAATTTGTTAACTGTAATGGTCTAACGAGAGAAAAATAGAAGCAGGCTTAATATAAAAACAATCTTGGCATCAAATGCAGACCAAATGATACCACAGAGTGCCGTTTTTAGAAGAGAGAGAAATGTTTGGGAAATGGTGTTTTCACATGGCTTGTAGCAGCACAGGCATGCTGAATGCAAGGGAAATTGGGCTGCAGCAGTCAGCACCATGGTCAAACTGAAAGCAGCAATTTAGTTTCAACAAAACAACATAATCCTTTACATGCACTAATGGTATTTTGAGTTTCATTGGCTTTGCGGTTTTGTCTGAGTTTAATTTGTACACTTTTTTTTATAGTGGTATGAGATTACCAGCACAAGATATAGATCTATATATAAATATAAAGTCATTTTGTATTTCTATATATTTAAGTGAATTATAATAAAAATAACTTTGGTCAGCCCTGGAGGTCCTTGAGGAATATTTTTTTCTTTAAAAGGAAAGTCTCTTAGTCAAGTTTTGGAAATGCTGGTCTGTGGGAGACACTTGCTTTCCCACCCACCCCACCTCCATGGGGGGTAGTACACTTCCCCACCCCGGGGGGTGCTGGGCTTGGCCATGTGACTTGCTTTGGCCACGAAAGCAGAGGCTTGAAAGGAGCTGATAGTTCGGCTTGGCCTCTTGTATTCCTCCCGTTCTCTGGGAAAAGACAGTGGCTCAGGTGCTGCTGGTCCAAAGAGAATGACAGACACGTAGAGCTGACCTGAATTCAGCTGAGCCCAACCTAGGTTGGCTGAGCCAACCAACAGATGTGTGAGCAAAAAAGAAATGCTTATCGTTGTATGATATTCCGTGGTGGTTTGTGACACAGCGTTATTGTAGCAATAACTGACTGATGGGGTCTAGCACATTGATTAGTTAGCCACATTAGGGTGTATACGCTTGGATTTTAACGGACACTTACTATGTGCCAGTTATTGCTGTAGGTGCGGGGCTACAGCAGTCTTCAAGACAGACCAAGTCTCAGTCCTTAGAGAGTGCACATTCTAGTGGATGTTCAATAACTTTTGCTCGACTGTTTCTGTATCTGATGGATGCTTTGTTTTTTCCCTTTTCCAAAAAGGCAAACTAACTTTGTACTGACATGTTTGGAAAGTGACCATTATCTAGATAGAGGTGATCTTGTCTACATGTGTGACCTTATCTACATATATGTCATATATTGAACAAAAAAGTCAGGGAATAACTTGACTATTGATGTTGCCACCATTATCATCAAAACTGCCTTTGTTAAGGCATTTACTTCTCCCAACTCATGTCCAGAAATGTCTACAAAAGAATATAAAAATGGATGAAAAAATAAGAGCGGCATCACTTTGTCTACCAATTTTGCTCTGGCTCGATTTTGCTTTATGCGAAGTTTTGACTGGGTTCCATAACTAAAAATAATCTCCCTGTGTACGTGAAATTTCATCAGGGTAAATGGCTGTGTGTGTGCTTATATTTATGCATGTCTGAAAATTCTGCCGACTGTGGAGGTCTGTGGCGGCTGCTCTGGAATGAAAACATCATCCTGGGAAGGGAATTTGAATGTAATGTTGAATACATTTAAAAATATTATTCAAATGATGGAAAAGTTCAGTTTTATGACTTTTGGGACTGTTGGGAATCAGCAGCAAAAATTCACATTTCTTATTTCATGGAGAGCAGGGCTGAAATGCATGTATATGTATTCAATTCTCAGAGGCCTTAAACCTGCAAGGCCCATTTTAGGTTTAACTCTAAGGATGTAGGGCTTGCTTGTCCAGGTTAGTCCTAGATAGATATTAACAAGTAGCAGGGAGTTTGAAAAATAATTTATTGCACTTTGGAATGTGGTGAAATTTGGTGTTTTTTGCTTTGATGTCCAACTCCCTTTTGTCTAGGTCTCCAATGTCAGTGGTCTAGGGCAGGCGGGGTAACCCTATGGACAGTCATGAAGTACTTGAGTGTCCCTCAGAGACATGAAAGGTCTTTCTCCATCCACTGTGGGGATCCACTGGTAAGTGGAAGTCTGGTTCGCAGAGAGAAGCTAGTTTCCCCCTCTGCCCATTCTGTAGTTGTACTCTTGGCTAGACTTGACTCACCATAATCTTTGGGATGATGTTCCTTGTTCTTTCTTAGAACCTCTGCTTTGTCTTTTTTGGGGAAGTGGGGAGGGAATGGTTTGCAAGCATGTGGGGTGTGTTTTTTCAGCCATTTAGAAACAATGTTTTATTTCTAGGTTAAGACATTAATGGTTTCTTCCTGATTGAGTTAAGCCCAAAGTACTCAGGACAAGATGTCAAATTGTAATGTGATCTTGTAGGATCTGCTCTCAAGGCTGTTGAATTTCCCGGGCTCTCTGGTAGCCCACTGCTTCCCAGGGCCTGGATGCTTTGGTTGATCTGTTTTAATGATCAGGTTCTGGGTTGCAGTCAGGGTGTTGCAGCGACAGGAAGAAAGGATCAAGCATTGGAGAAACTGAAGCTGAACTGAGTCTGGTTTCATAAGAAAGACCTCCATGTGCTTGGGAAGGGGAAGGAAGGAAATGATTTTTTACCTAATCTCTCCTCCCACAAGGGCCTGGGCCAAGTGATTCTGGCCAGTGCCTGGACTTGCAAGTGAGGTCTCCTTAGACTGACTGTCAGAGAAGGGCTCAGAACCAGAGGCCTGGGGTGAGCCTTCCTTGCCCTAGAGCAGTGGTTCTCAAAGTGTGCTCTCTGACCAGTGTCTTCTGTATTGCTGGGAATTTATTAAAAACACTCCACACCTGCTGAATCAGACACCCTGGGTGTGGAACTTCAGACAGGTTGTTCTAACAAGCCCTCTGCAGATCCTAAGTTGAAGAATCACAGCCCTAAAAAGAGCATCAGGGATCCCAAATCTGTCACCCAGGGTTGGAGGGTGGTTGTCCAGGGCTAATCATGAAAAAAATTTCCCCCTCCTACTCAACAGTTAACACATGTAGCAGAATGGTCACTTTCAAGAGACCACTAAATACTCATTCATTTATGTCCCCTAAGTGTTATACTAGCATGGCAGTGATTCATGGCACATTGTAAACTTAGAAAAATTGGTACTTAGATCATATTTTGATACTTCACTAATAGCTTTACATTTTTATAGCCGGATTTCTTTCATGGTTGCCCTGAATTCTTTCAGAACTCAAGCCTGTGACTTCAGTTTTTTAAATACTCGTTCATTCGTTCACCCCTTCACTCACATACCGTGGAGCAACTGTTATGTACTAGACCCCGTGCTCTGCTGTGAAGGATAGGTAGGGTAGGGGTATGATGTCTGTTTATACTGATAATCGCAATATGCTCAGTTACAGTGAATACAAAGAGATTTGGGAGCAAAGAGGATGGAGTGACCCATCCTCCATCACCCATCCTGAAGTGAGGGTGGCCTTTGGGAAATTTTCATGGAGAAGGCAATATTTGAACAGAGACCTAAAGGAACAAAAACATTTACCAGGTAGTCAAGATAGGTAGGAATGTTTTGGGTGGAGAGAATGCATCTGGGACTGTATTTGCTGTAAGAAATTACCATAAACTTGGTAGCTGAAGCAATATAAAATTATATATTATTCTGTAGATCAGAAGTCTGACATGGGCTAAAATCAAGGTGTTGGCCGAGTCCATTTCTCTCTGGAGGCTCTGGGGGACAATGTGTTTCTGTGTCTTTTCCATAGCTAAGAGAGAGGCTGTCTGCCTTCCTCGGTGTGTGGCATCCTTCTTCCATCTTCAAAGCCGGCTATGGCGGGTGGTATCCTTTTCATGCTGCCACCTATCTGGTGGTCTGCATTCATATGATTAGATTGGACCTACCTACAAAATCTAGGATAATCTACCCCTCTCAAGGCTGTTAACCTTATTACATCCGCAAGACCCCTTTGCCACGTCAGGTAACATAGTCTCATGTTCTGAGGATTAGAGCATCTTCGGGGGCCATTATTCTTCCTCCTGCAGGGACAGCATGATGCCTGAGCGTGGAGACTATTTCAGAAAGAACAAGAAAGCCCCGTGCAGCGCTGCTGTGGCCAGGAGTGAGGGAGGAAGTGCTGCTGAGAACGGAAATGGAAACATGCATATGGCAGAATGGAACAGAGATGCTTTCAGCAGAGGCCCAAGTTTAAAAAGTTTTAGTGACTGAGTTAATTCAGTTGCCTACTATTTTAGAAAAATAATTCCTTTCTTTGTAGAAGAAAAAAATGGATGCTGGCCACAGGAACAGATAGAGGTAGATAGAAAAATTCCATTTCTTCTTTTTCTAGTTTTTCTTACTTTGCTTATCTGTCTCACCCACCAGAAATTTATTAGGTAAGCCACTGTGAATCACAGGAGTTTTGGTACAGTAGACTTGCTCGTCAGTAAAAACTAGCATTGCATTGCTATCTATAGTTAAAAAAAAATCAACTTTATATTCACAGTACCTGAGGGGTATATCCAGGCCAGACAGAGTATCCCTCTGCAATGAAATAACAGTAAATCTTGCTCACCTTCCTTTCTAACCACATTTGACCTGTGTCTTCATTCTTTTAGCTGCTTTCCCAGGTAAAGATGGCATATCATAAAAGGAGAACTTGCTGACTGTATTAAGGTCCCTAACATTTAAGTCCCTTAGCTGGGAAATCATCTTCCTTAGTGTGCTCTAGAATGCAATTTCTTTTTTTTTTTTTTTTTTTGCGTTACATGGGCCTCTCACTGTTGTGGCCTCTCCCGTTGCGGAGCACAGGCTCTGGACGCACAGGCTCAACAGCCATGGCTCACGGGCCCAGCTGCTCCGCGGCATGTGGGATCTTCCCAGACCGGGGCACGAACCCGTGTCCCCTGCATCGGCAGGCGGACTCTCAACCACTGCGCCACCAGGGAAGCCCTAGAATGCAATTTCAAGTAGTCATCAGCCAACATTTATCGAATACTTATGAGCAATAATGGACTTTAGGTTGGCCATAAACTACACACCCTCTTCTGATCCAGTCTCCATCAAATGTTTCATTGTATTAAAGCTCAGATTTTTACTTGGTCTTCAAGTGCTTCATGCAGCAAAACTGTCTGGAATGTAAGTAACTTATTATTAAAAAATATTTTTCCCTTAATGCTTCACCACTGAGAAGAGATAAGAGAGAAGAAAATCGGACAGTGAATGTTAGACGGATCTGAGAAATAAATGTAGATGGTGTGGAGTCAAAAGAAGTAATTTTCACCCAAACTGAGAAGAATAGTAGGTCAGGGTAGGGAGAAACTCATAAATACATGAGTGTGGGCTTGGAGGACACACTGACTTGAATTTAAATCCTGGCTCATCAAATGTAAAATGAAACAGTTATATTTTTTAACAACTGTTTTAATAACTGGAATTTGAAAATTTTAGCAATACATGTTTCTAACAGGAAAACTATAACATAGTCAAACTTACTTACACAGAGATAACTTCTATTAAATATCTAGTTGCGCGTTCTTGCGAACCCTCTTCAGTACACTCACAGATGCTGAGGTCAGAAATTGAGAAATTCTATAAATAACATTCTTTCCTGTGTGAGTTTGGAGCTAATTAAGAAAGAGACACAGGAGGCAGACAGATGAAAAAAATGAGCCTCACATGTAAACCCACTTAACCTCAAGTCTAAAGCCAGATTCTTCAGTCTAGTTTTTATCAGGCTTTAAGCATGAGGCTCGGTGGGTTTGTGGATTCCTTCCCCAGCATCTGTCACAGGCAGTGCTAGAATATGAGAATGTGTCCACCTCAAAGGCAGAGGGAAGAGGATTGGGGACACACACTCTCTGCGGGTATAGGCACATCTGCAGAGAGGAGAGGGCGGAGCCCGCTACCCACTGCTGCCCAGCTGTCAATCAGATAGTTAGTTCACTGCTTCTTTCAGTAAAGAATAACCCCTCCAGGCAGCCCCTGTCTTGGCTCGTGTCGCCCATGAAGGTAGACTTGGCACTTCTTTGCATTCCCTCCACAGAACCCACTTGGATTTTATTGACAATTTCATGATGGAGTCCAGGGATGGCGTGGGAAGTTAACATCACATAATCTGTAGGTTTTTTCCGTTCAAAAAAAAAATCCCCATTAGACATTTCACCTCAGTCTCTGATTTTAGCTCATCAGTAACCGAATCTCTTCCCATCCCTTCCACCATTCTTCCTTCCCCTTCCAGATCTTTCCATCTCTGAGTTTTTCCCTTTTCTACGCAAAGTAGGTGTTTGCATAATCCAACCTTATTTAAACTTGTAAACTCATACCCTTCCCCCTATTCAGCAGGAAAAAAACCCTTTAAGGGTCAAGACTCACTGAAGATTATTTAAATCTAGTAGGGGTTTAAAACAATAAATAATTTTTTCGTATATATGATTGAGATATTAAATCATAAAGGAAAAAGCATAAAATTAAAGTTTCTAAAGGTAACTCTTCATTTTGCTGTGGTTTGGAGAAAATTGGCCAAGTAGTCACGAAGTTCTATAAACTGTCGAGTTGCCCAGCATCACTCAGTTTCATGTTTTGTTTCATCTTTTAAACAGTGGCCTCTGGGGTGGTCTTGACTGAATGGCAGACATTCTTGGATCCTAGAGTGGCTTAAATACTGCCCAGGCTATGCCTCATGTCTCGGACAATCCTTATTTGTTTCTGTTTCTTTTTTTTTTTTTGTGGTACGTGGGCCTCTCACTGTTGTGGCCTCTCCCGTTGCGGAGCACAGGCTCCGGACGCGCAGGCTCAGTGGCCATGGCTCACGGGCCCAGCCGCTCCACGGCATGTGGGATCCTCCCGGACTGGGGCACGAACCCGTGTCCCCTGCCTGCATCGGCAGGCGGACTCTCAACCACTGTGCCACCAGGGAAGCCCTGTTTCTTTTTTTAAGTGTAATCAGAGGGATGACTTACATATAGTGAGTTTTGGAAGAAGAAATTGATATACCAGGGCTGACATGTACCAGACAAGCTTGATAGGCTTTTCCACCCTGAGTGTTTTGATCTATATCGTTCCTCCCCCTTTGAAGCCGAGGAGATTCCTATGAGCTCCCGAGGTGTTGAAGGTCTCAGAGCTCTTATGTGCTGTTTCTTTCTCTTGTCCTACTTGCTGCAGGTTACTGTGCACTCATTTTAACAAGTACTTCATTTCCATTACTACTTGTGAAGGGCCAACCCTATGCAAGCCGCTGTGCAAGGCATTGGGGGTCCAACGTGAACGAGCTCCTGTCACTTCTCAAAGATCTGCCCGTTTTCACTCCAGCCTTCTTCCAGGCTGTCCCTTGCACTGCTGCCAGAGTGCCTGTTTTAGGCCACAAGGATGGTCTTGTGACCCCTGCACTCCCAACCCCTGCCCCTGCTCCCACTGCTTTTAGGGGCAGGTTAGGTTCCTGAACATGGTCTGAAGGTGACAACTCATGTTCTCCCCAGGTACTTCCTCCTGCTGCTTCTCCCTCCCGCTCCTCACCCTGGGCTTCTGTGCGCCTTCCCACTGGCCTCCTTTCAGCTTGTCAGGAGTGGCTTTTCCCCTCCGTCTTGAGGGCTTGGGGTGTGTGCGTTCTCTGCTGGGGCTCCTGCTCCTCCCTTTCCCCTGGGTAGCTGCTGCCTCACCTGCGGTGACCACCTCTCAGGGCTCTTCCCGACTAGGTAAAATGCGTCACAGAGCCCCGTGTAGCACTTTGCAGTTGTAGTTTTATATCTGTTTATCTCCTCCACTAGACTGTGAGCTGTCCAAGGGCGGAGTTTTGACTGTGTTCGTCATGGTATTCCCAGTGCCCAGTACGGCGTAGGCTCTCAGTAAACATTTGTCAGCTGGATGAATGAATATAGATAGGTTCTTGCCCTCCAGGAATGTACAGTCTAGTAGTCTATGACTCAAACATAAAATTAAAATACGATGTAGTAAGTGCTATCTGTGACAGAGGAAATACGGGTTACTATGGGAGCACATGGCTGCTACCCCAGACTTAGGGATGGTAAGGAGGAGGTGGAAGAAGTATATAGTGTAGTGGTTATAAAGCACTGGCTCTGGACCCAAGCAAAGCTATGTTCAAATCCTGGTTTTACCCCTTCTTAGCTGGGTAGCCTTTAGGAAGGTCATTTAACCTTGTCGTACCTCAGTGTCATTATCTGTAAATTGGGTCCAATAATAATACATACTGAAGTCTGAAGACCTGTTCTAGTTGGAATGGTGTATTAGTTATTTATTTATTAAAAATTAAAAAAAAATTTAATTTATTTTTATTTTTGGCTGCGCGGGGCTTTCTCTAGTTGTGGTGAGCGGGGGCTACTCTTTGTTGCGGTGCGCAGGCTTCATTGCAGTGGCTTCTCCTGTTGCAGAGCAGGGGCTCTAGGCGTGTGGGCTTCAGTAGTTGCGGCACGTGGGCTCAGTAGTTGTGGCTTGCGGGCTCTGGAGCACAGGCTCAGTAGCTATGGCACGCGGGCTTAGTTGCTCTGTGGCATGTAGGATCTTCCCGGACCAGGGCTCGAACCCGTGTCCCCTGCATTGGCAGGCGGATTCTTAACCACTGCGTCACCAGGGAAGCCCTGTGTATTAGTTATTTATTGCTGTGCAAAAAACTACCACAAAAGTTAGAAGCTTAATACAACAAATATCAATACTTGTTATCTTATACAGTTTCTGAGGGTCAGGAATCCAGGAGTGGCTTAGCTGGGTGGTCTGGCTCAGGGTCTCTCATGAGATTGCAGTTACACTGCTGGGTGGGACTGAAGCCTTGAGTAGGGTTGGAGGATCTACTTCCAAGCTCACTTACACGGCTACCGTCAGGAGGCTTCAGTTCCTTCCCTAATGAGCCTCTTCATAGGGCTGATCATGACATGGCTGCCTCGAGAATGAGTGACCCAAGAGAAGACAGCCCCAGATGGAAGCTGCAGTCCTTCATAATCTAACCTCAGAAGGGACATACCATCACTTCGGTCATATTCTATTGGTTACAGAGACAAATGGTGATCAGCCCTGCTCTAATGTGGGAGAGACTTATGCAGAGGTGTGAATACAGGGAGGTGGAGGCCAGCTTGGAGACTGGTTACCTGGATGGTAAGATCTCAAGGACACCTGGGATTGGTCTTTGATTTGACCTGTTGAGGTTGCCCTAAAATGTGAGTGGTCAGGCTCGAGCTCACTAGTGATTATTTTCAAGACAAAGTGCACTTATACTATGATAGTGTTGATTTAGAGTTTGTGACAGTCCTCACTATTCCCTGCTGATCTGTTCTTCTCACCACCACCAACCAGCCCCGCATAGAGCCTCTGGGATTGTTTGTTCAATTGTTCGCTCACTCATCCATCCCTTCTTTCAACGGTACTCTTACTGCATTTATTGATAGTGAATCCTCTTTGAGGGAGGTGTATATTATCCCCATTTCGCAGATCTCAAAGCTGGCACTCAAGAAGCCAGGTAGACTTCCTCAAGGTCGTGTAGTTATTAGGGGGGCAGCTTCTGAGTTCTGACTCAGGATTGTTTCGTCCCAAAGTTCATGCTCTTAAAACAAACAAAGAAAGCATAAGTCCCATTGTTCTTACTAGGAAAGTGACACACATTCTTTGTAAAAATTTTAGAAAATGAACAACATAGTTATGTCTTTTCACATATTTTATGATGTTATTTTTCCTTTTGGATAATTTCTGATAAGTGTAATTGGTTAGTTAAAAGGTATACAAAGTGTTAAGGCTTTAAAAATGTATCTGGCATACTGACCTCCCAGAAGAGTACCAAGTTACTCCCTAAAATGTATGTTCTTCATACAAACCTGTATCCAAAAGATAACTAAGGATGTAATGAAAGTCACCTCTGAGTGTTTGTTTTGTGCTTCCTGTGTGCTCATGGGCTCTGTTTTGTTCTACAACAAAAAGAGGTGGGAAAAAATGGGGTTCTAATAATAGTTTGGTTTACCAAGATCCACTCAGAAATAAAAAGAGAGCCACAAGAAAGCTGAAAGAGAAATTAGATTTTAGTTTGCTTTTGTTCTATCAACTTTTCAGTGTGAAATTTCAGACAATGGTGTGTTGTGTGTTTAAGAGTAAGATGGTGTAGTCCACACCAGCTGATTAACTGATGACTAATCATTTCTTGCTCTTTCTTAATTTGGTGAAAAGAGAATCAATCCAGGGCTTCCCTGGTGGCGCAGTGGTTGAGAGTCCGCCTGCCAATGCAGGGGACACGGGTTCGTGCCCCGGTCCGGGAAGATCCCACATGCCGCGGAGCGGCTGGGCCCCGGAGCCATGGCCACTGAGCCTGCGCGTCCGGAGCCTGTGCTCCGCAACGGGAGAGGCCACAACAGTAAGAGGCCCGCGTACCGCAAAAAAAAAAAAAAAAAGAGAATCAATCCAGCCATGTCTGAGTAAATTGATTATTCAACAGAAAGGGATGATTCTATCAAAAGTCCTCATTTGGGGGCTTCCCTGGTGGCGCAGTGGTTGAGAGTCCGCCTGCCGATGCAGGGGACACGGGTTCGTGCCCCGGTCTGGGAAGATCCCACATGCCGCGGAGCAGCTGGGCCCGTGAGCCATGGCTGTTGAGCCTGTGCGTCCGGAGCCTGTGCTCCGCAACGGGAGAGGCCACAACAGTGAGAGGCCCATGTAACGCAAGAAAAAAAAAAAAAAAAAAAAAAAAAAAAAGTCCTCATTTGGTACCACTGTATACAGAGTAGAAGTGCCAGGGAGAAGGCAGGCATTTTATTTAGCAAGTCACTTAAAAGGAAAACAATTACATGTGTATTTTTATATCCTTAATAATAGCTAATGTTTAGCAAGCACTTGTTATATGCAGACACTGCTCTAAGGTCTTTCTTCCCTTTCTGTCATTAACGTAGGCTTTTCACTTTGGGGTATGGGAACAACAGGTGATTTGTAGGTGTCTGGAGAGTGTGAGAAGCTACGGCTACTGTGGTGGGGAGGGTGCAGGGGGGAGGGGCAGTGGGGTCCAGAAGTGTTAGACATGGTTCCGTTGGCTTTTTTCAGCTTATTGTGAATGAATGTGACTTGGTTCTCTCGTGAATGATTTGAGATAGTTTTGAAGCTGCCAAGCTAAGTTCAGTTTTTCTTTATAAACTTGGCAATTATTTCTGTCAACAACGATTCCAGGGGAGGTTCTGGCTATGCGGTGCCACGTGGTTGTTCTTCTGGGGCTGGGCATAGGATGAGGGCACCTTTATCTTTGCTAGATGTCAACTGATTGCACCCCACAGTGGTTGTACAGCTTACATTCCCACTAGCAGCATGGGAGGGCTCCCTTTGTCTGCAGATTATCAATTCTTGGTGAACTTTCCGGTTTTTTTCCCCAGTCTGATGGATCTGAGGGGATGTGTATTAGTCAGGGTTCTCCAGAGAAACAGAACCAATAGGATGTTCATATACATGGTATATAAATATATATTATGTAGATAGATATCGATACACATACATATATATGTATATCTAGCTATCTGTCTATGTATTGACCTATGTATCTGTGTAGGTATGTATGTATTTGTGTATCTATGTATCTGTGTATCTATGTATCTATCTATCTACCTATCTATCAAGATTGATTTATTTTAAGGAACTGGCTTAGGTATGTGTGGAGCTGGCAAGTCTGAAATTTGCATGGCAGCCTGGCAGGCTAGAGACCCATAGAAATGCTGATGTTGCAGCTGGAGTCCAAAGACTGTCTGGAGGCAGAATTCCCTCTTTCTTAGCGGACCTCAATTTTTTTCTCTTGCAGCCTTCAACTGACTGGATGAGGCCCACCTACATTATGGAGGGTGATCTGCTTTACTTAAAGTCTACTGATTGAAATGTTAATCTCATCTAAAAAATACCTTCACAGTGACATCTAGACTGGTGTTTGACCAAATATATGGGCACTGTGTCCTAACGAAGTTGACACATAAAGTTAGCCATTACCGGATGTTTTTAAACATTTCTGCCACTGGGACAATACCTTGCACATAGTGAGCATGTTCAGTGCAAGTACTTTTGGATGAATGTGTGAAAGAATGACTGGAAGAAAGATGTGACTCTGCTAATGTCTTAGTTCATAACCTATAAGAGATGCCGTGAGGATGGGTGAGAAAATGACAGTTAACATGTTCTCATATCTTAGAAAGCAAGATATTAAAGAATCTCAGTTTGTGTAAGAATTGCATACTGGTAGAATTGGAAAGAATACAATTTGTATGTGAATAAAGAGTTAAACTTTTGTGAATGCTTTGGTGGGGTCCTTCTATATATTTTACCTTAATTGGTGAATCCACAACTTTAAGACTGAGAGTCCTTTAAAAAAATAGGCATTCATGTATCTGTAATAAATACCTAAAGGAATGAGAGGCCTTTTAAACCCTAAGATATTACTGAGTCAAAGAGAAATGACATCTAACCAACCTGACATGTGTTGGTATTGCCAGGTGGTTAATGATGCCAGCTTCAGAGTTAGACTGCCTGGGTCTGGATTCCGGCTCCAGTGTTTATTAATTTTGTGCCTCAGTTTCCCCCACTGAAGAATGGGGATAACCATGATCAGCCTCTGAAGTTGCTGTGAAGATTAAATGAATTACATGTGGAAAATGCTTAATCCAGTGCCTGGTGTGGAGTAAGTGGTCAAGCAGTGTTACTCATTAGCACTCTCTTCATATTTATCTTTTAGTATGCTGCTTTTAATAGCCAGTTAAGAGTAGAGACAATATGTTTAAATATCCCAATTTTAAGCATTCAGTATTTAAATAAATATTTAAAATATTAAATTCATATTTCATATTAGTATTTAAATATTTAATATTTTTTAGATAACAAATTTTTAAATAAAAAAATCAGTAAATTAGATTTTAAAGAAATCAAGATTTCGTCATTGGGTTTAAATTTCATAGCACATATGAAATGAGATTATAACATATATGGTAACTTCTTAAATATACATACCAAGAATTTCTGGGGCACACTGTTCTTTATATTTGTGGGTTGGAAGCTTGTCTCCTTATAGGATTCCACAGATCGTTCTAATAGAAGGGTCTGGCTCCTGTTTGTTTTGTGACTATCAAATTTTTTGAGATTTCTTCTAAGGCAAACTATGACTTGTGGACTAGATCTGGCCTGATGCTTGTTTTTGTATGGCCTTTGAGCTAAGAACAGTTTTTACATTTAAAAATCAAAAGAAGTGGGCTTCCCTGATGGCGCAGTGGTTGAGAGTCTGCCTGCCGATGCAGGGGACACGGGTTTGTGCCCCGGTCCGGGAAGATCCCACATGCCGCAGAGCAGCTGGGCCCGTGAGCCATGGCCGCTGAGCCTGCGCGTCCAGAGCCTGTGCTCCGCAACGGGAGAGGCCACGACAATGAGAGGCCCGCGTACCGGGGGGAAAAAAAAAATCAAAAGAAGGATAATATTTCATGACGTGAAAATTCTATGAAATTAGAATTTCAGTGTCCCTAAATAGAGTTTTATTGGAATGCAGCCACACTGATTCCTTTACGGCTTGTCCATAGCTGCTTTCATGGTACAGCTGCAGAGCTGAGTAGTGGCAGCAAGGACTGTATGGCCCACAAAGCGTAAAATATTAACTACCCTGTCCTTTATAGGAAAAATTTGCCAGCACCTATCCAGTTCCAAATGTGGTAGAACAGAGAGGTCAGATTCAGCTTTGTTCATTTTGGAACCTGTTAGCAAGTGAGGTCAGAGACGGAAGCTTTTAGGTAAAATAAACTTCCTGGATTATGTGTGGATTTAACTACTTTAAGTCATCCTTACCTTCCGAGGTAGCGCAAGTGAGAACATTTAGAGACAGTGGAGCCCTGGATGAGAGAAAGGTAAATGGCTTCAGAGCTGATATCAAAAGGTTGGCAGGTGGGCCTGCTACTTAGGCAATCAAGAGGGAGTCTGTGAATAGAGGTCTGTAGTCTGTAATTTTTTTAGGCCCAAATGCATTAGATAAAAAGGGCACCACCCAGTGGGAGTGTTTTTCCTTTTCTTTTCTGACATTCTTAGGCGGTAATCTTCTCAACTGCTTCATCAGGGTTTATCTGCTGTAATTACTGAGATCTGTGGTACATGTTATCAACATGTCAAAAGAACTAAGAAACCCTTTCGTTAAAAATAAGAAAAATTATCTTAAGCTGCCAACCATAAAATGCTTGAAACTTATTTCTTTGTGTAACTTCATAAAAGTGCTTCTGAGAGATTCTTCCTGTTTACCTTGCTGCTGATAAAATACAAAGAACATTAAATTCAGTTTCTTTCCAGATAGAAAAATTCTGGTGGATGTAATTCTCTGTGGCAAGTTGAAGTTTAGAAAGTTCATTCTTCTGCCCTTTTGAAGACCTACTTTATTTAAATTTTTGTTGAAATTTTTTTAACATAGCTCCTCATTATTGCTTGGAATGAACACGCTAGAGAAATGATGCCTTCAGGAAGTCTCATGTTTTAAAAATATTGAAATATGGGGCATTGTGTTAACCTGATACACTGTAGTTTGGATTCTGCATGGTGCAGCGTGGTTTTTGACTTCTGTGTTCTGATGGCTTGGTCATGGGCTAAGACTTCTCAAGGCTTTGTTTAGATGATTCCCTTATTTCTTCCAGTTGTCCTATCCCTATAGCCCTTTGGAGTACAGTGCTGTTCTATAAGGGTTTTAACTCAGATGTCGACATAGAGCTCTGCAACACTGGAAAACCAGCAGTTGAGTTACCATGTCTAGTTGACAAAAGCAGGAAGAAAATTAAAGAGCAGAGAGCAAGGCTTTATGTTTGTTTTTTTTTAACATCTTTATTGGAGTATAATTGCTTTACAGTGGTGTGTTAGTTTCTGCTTTATAACAAAGTGAATCAGCTATATGTATACATATACCCCCATATCTCCTCCCTCTTGCCTCTCCCTCCCACCCTCCCTATCCCACCCCTCTAGGTGGTCACAAAGCACTGAGCTGATCTCCCTGTGCTATGCGGCTGCTTCCCACTAGCTATCTATTTTGCATTTGGTAGTGTATATATGTCCATGCCACATCATCTCACTTCGTCCCAGCTTACCCTTCCCCCTCCTCATGTCCTCAAGTCCATTCTCTACATCTGCGTCTTTATTCCTGTTCTGCCCCTAGGTTCTTCAGAACCTTTTTTTTTTTTTTAGATTCCACATATATGTGTTAAGGCTTTATGTTTTTATAAAAATGGAAAAAAATGAGTGTAAGCTCTTAAAACTCAACAATAAGAAAACAAACAAGTAAAAAATGGACAAAAGAGCTAACAGATCTAACTTCACCAAAAAAGATATACAGATGGCAAATAAGCATTGGAAAATATGTTCAACATTATATGCCATCAGGGATTGCAAGTTAAAACACAATGAGATACCACTACACACCTAAAATCCAAAACGCTGACAACACCAAATGTTGGCAAGGATGTGGAACAACAGGAACTCTCATTCATTGCTCTTGGGAATGCAAAATGGTACAGCTACTTGGGAAAACAGTTTGGCAGGTTCTTACAAAACTTAACATATTCTTACCGTATAATCCAACAGTCACATTCCTTGTTATTTACCCAAATGAATTAAAAACATATGTCCCTCCCAAAACCTGCAGATGAATGTTTATAGCAGCTTTATTTATAATTGTCCGAACTGGAAAGCAACCAAGCTGTTCTTCAGTAGGTGAATGGATAAACTGTGGTACATTCATACAGTGGAATATTATTCAGTGATAAATGTGTATTGCTAAATGGAAGAAGCCCATCTGAAAGAGCTATATACTGTATGATTCCAACTATATGACATTCTGGAAAAGGCCAAACTATGGAGACAATAAAAAGGTCAGTGATTTCCTGGGGTTAGAGAGAGGGATGAATGGGTAGAGCACAGAGGATGTTCAGAGCAGTGGACCTGTTCTGTATGTACTGTAGTGCTGGATATATGCCATGATACATCTGTCAAAACCCGTAAAATAGTTAACACAAAAAAGGGAACCCTAATGTAAGCTATGAGCTTTAGTTAAAAATAACATCAGTATTGATGCATCAGTTGTAACAAATGTACCACATTAATGTTGGATGTTAACAGTAGGGGAAATTTATTGTGTGTGGGGTGGAGCAGCAGAGGAGGTGTATATGGGAATTGTGTACTTTCTGCTCAGTTTTTCAGTAAACCTAAAATTGCTCTAAAAATGGAGTTATTAATTAAAAACAAGTAAACAGTGTACAATAGCAACATCTAGGTCTTTATTTCCCTTCTTGTTGGCGCTTATTAAGTTTTGAAACTCTCAACCCCGTTTATGGAAGAACAGCAATTCAGCCACTCATATATATCCAAGAGACATAAGTTTTAGAATGTATATTCCCACTGTTGCTCACATTGTACTGAAATATTTGTTGAGTTGAATGGATAAGAATGGGCTAGAAGAATGAATGGAGTAGATTGACAGATCCTTTTTTCCTTAGAATAAAGAAGACTCTTGAAGCTTTGTAAAGTGTTTTAGCAATAATTGGAAAATTTTTTGAATTTGTATTCCTTTCAAGTTAGCAATTTAGAGCACAGTTGTGGAAAAAGCAAAAAGATGCAGGGGTAAAGAACCCTCAGCTGGTCAGTCTGCCATTGGTTGAATGCTACTGTATGCTGGGCCCGGTGCACAGGTATTCAGTATAGACAGGGTCCCTCCTGTCAAAGACTAACAGTTTAGTGACTTTTTTTTTTTTTTTTTTTTCTTTTTGCGGTATGCGGGCCTCTCACTGTTGTGGCCTCTCCCGTTGCGGAGCACAGGCTCCGGACGCGCAGGCCCAGCGGCCATGGCTCACGGGCCCAGCCGCTCCGTGGCACATGGGATCTTCCCAGACCGGGGCACGAACCCGTATCCCCTGCATCGGCAGGCGGACTCCCAACCACTGCGCCACCAGGGAGGCCCCAGTTTAGTGACTTTGATCATGATATTTCGGGTGGACAATCTTGGTTTTTATTCTAGCCTTGATGCCTATGGCCTGTGAAATCTTGGGTGATTTACCTCAGTTTTTCATTTCTAATATGGCAATAAGGACCATACCTACCATTGACAGACTTGTGAGCATTGAATTTAGGCATATAAAGCACCTCACATAATAAGCATACAAGTTATAGATTAGTGTTTCCTTTTATTTCCCTTTGGAATTGAAAGTACGTAAGGCTGTCAAAGGCTCTGCATTTCTTTATCCTCTTTAACTTAACTCTCCCTCTATAACCAGCTCCAGGAACACAGGAAGGAAAAAGTGGGTTAGAGGCAGCTGTGAACTGAAGGGTAAGTGACAACCAAGTTCTTTACTGCCTGATCTGATAAAGACAAAGCCTCCCTCCTTAGAAAATCCCCATAGAAGTTATTGTTTCAAGTTAGAAAGTGTGCATGTGTGTGAGTGTGTGTGTGTGTGTGTGATTATTGTGATTATTTTTCTTCTCCAAATAGGGAGAAGAAAGTACATAATGAGACAAAACCCACAAAAAAATTCAAAGCACACTTAAAACTTTCACACACACACACACACGCACGCACAAATTCAGGTCAACTGCAAGTAACTGACAACAGGCAGTTCTTCATTTATAAAGATTTCCCACGTTGACATGAAAGAACATACTTGTAGAGCCAAGTGGCCACTTTTCTTAATTGGTCTCCTCCTTTCTGGTAGTGGAGGGGCCCACTAACCCCCCAGTCCAGTTCTGAGTGGTCAGGAACAGCAGTGGACAGAAGAGGCCATTCAGAGAGGACCTGGCAGGGAAGCCATGTCTGAATTAGCGCTGGATGGGTAGAAGGACACTCATGTGCCCTCAAAAACTGAGTTCTTGGGCTATGTGGCTTTCTCCTCAGAGAATTGCCTTTACTGAGTTGTATTTTCCTTCAGTATTGTCTGCTTTTTTAGAGGAAGAGAGATGAGAATTACATGAGCAACCCATGTCTTTAGTGAAAACTGCTCATCAATTTGATTGATTTCATTGTCTAGAAAAAAACCAAAGAACAACAGATTCTGTGTATAACCTAATACCTCTACATTTTTATTAATTAGTTAATAACAATAGTACATTATTATTATTATTCTGCCTTAGCTAGAAAGTGTTAGTCAGTCCTCTGTCTCAGAAATTGGGTGCTTAAAATCTTTAGCCCATTAATTTTTTTTCAAGTGACCTCTGCTGTTTATGATCCTTAAATGTCTTAATCTGTAAGCCCCCTCAAATCCTCTCAGAAGCAGACAAGAAAAAAACCTTAAGTAAATGCAAAAATAGTAACATATCCTCAAGTGGGAAAAGAGTCTCCAAACCATAAATGCAATTTGAATTCTAGTTCACCTCTTGATCTCAAACCTTGTATTTAAATCACAGAGACATTTGTTTTTAGAACTGGAAGAGTCCTCACTCAGAGAATTTTCCTTTGTTTAGAGGCCAGTCTGGGGCACTAAGTAGAGGAAATTTTCAAAAGGATAGAGAAAAACTCATTTATTCACCAGTCGTTTGCACAGCTCTTTTTCCTTTCCATTGAAATTAAAAACAGACACACCCATGTCCAGTGGCTACTGCGTGGGAAGGAATACAGCTCTTCTGCTCTGTGCTCTGGAGGTAGACCTGGGTTAGAACCTCAGCTTCGTGACTTAACTGGCTGTGATCTCAGTTTTTTCAATCAAAAGCGGGGAAGAATAACGATAGTCCTTACCAGGTAGAATTGTTGTGAGAAGTAAATTACATAACGTATATAAAAAGGGTTTAGGCTAATGCCTGGCCCCTGATAAATGTTCAATAAATGGCACCTTTTGTTATCAATTTCTTTATCATCAGGGTCATTAGTAGGTACTATGGATAACTGTTCTAGATCTGCACTAATAGAGTAGCTACTATCCACCTGCGTCTCTTTAAATTTAAATTAATTAAAATAAACTAAAAGTAAAAATTCAGTTCCTCAGTTGCATTAGCCACATTTCAATGGCTCAGTGCCACATGTGGCTAGTGGCTGCCGTATTGGATAGTGCAGACATAGAACCTTTACATCATCCAAGTACGTTCTATTGCTGCTCTGGAGTACACCTGATGGCATTATAAACTCATAAGCCAAGGGTTGTCTTTCAAATATCAGATAATTAATGATTTACACCATGTCTGATATGACCTCTATAACATTAAAAAAAATACTCATCGTGAGATAATCAGAATGAAGCTATAATAATAATATAAAATGTGGCCAGAGGGTTAAATGTTTCTTTACCTGGCAAAACTTTTTGGACAGTGGAAGGCACTGCAGTCACTCTTCTAGTTTGTAAATACTGTCTAAGAACATGTAAGGGAAGTACTTATGAGTATATGATTCAGACACAGAAGTTTAAACAGATAGAGGGAGGTCAGGTACAGTAAAGGAGAGATCAACATCATCTTGGTAAAGAGCTGAGTTTATGTCTTTTAGGAGGATCCTTTAAGGTTCTGGGAAGGTTTATCATACATTGTTCTCAGTTGGTGAAACAGAGTTTATAGATGCTTGGTGCAATATCAGGGAACATCAATCCAATAGTGAATTATTTAAATGTATTTGGTGGACAGGGTTCAAAGTAAACAGTGACCTATAAAAGCAAGATTAATAGCAGCACTGCTTATTTATGAAGTATCAAGAATAATTTTTATCACATAGGCTAGATTATTTGGGGGAGTGGAGTATGTAATTTAAAGTTATTTAAACTTAGCACATTATAGCCTCAATGAACATGGGGGAACTAAATCAAACGTCCCTGTGCGTTCCTAGAAATGGCTGGCAGAAACGGTGCAATGCAGCATGGTTCAAACTGTGCATGGTGACCAATTTGTGATCATAGAATCAGTTTAGTGAGTTATGACCAACATTTAAAAAATGAAATGGAATGAAATAGAATGGGAAATACCAGAGTATGTTGCATGTATTAAGGGAAAACATTGTGCTGTAAAATATTTGTTTCCAATAAGTGTATATGAGCATACTGAGTCACAGTGAATTCTTTTTTTCCTCTGTGGGTTGCAGTGAGAAATGTTTAAAAGCCAGTGGTGTAGAGGAAATTCAAGTATCAATTGGATAGTTGAACCCTGTTGTTTTTGATGATGACAAAAACAGCTAAAATCTGAATGTTTACCATGTACCAGTGCTTTTATTTCTTTAGACAAATCACATTTTATTTGCAAAACATTATATATAATTCAGTTATGCTCAAAAAGACACATGTACCCCAGTGTTCATTGCAGCACTATTTACAATAGCCAGGACATGGAAACAACCTAAATGTCCATCAACAGAGAAATGGATAAAGATGTGATACATATATACAATGGAGTATTACTCAGCCATAAAAAGGAACAAAATTGGGTCATTTGCAGAGATGTGGATGGACCTAGAGACTGTCATACAGAGTGAAGTGAGTCAGAAAGAGAAAAACAAGTATCGTATATTAACACATATGTGTGGAATCTAGAAAAATGGTATAGATGATTTTATTTGCAAAGCAGAAATAGACACACAGAAGTAGAGAACAAACGTATGGAAACCAAGGGGGGAAGGGGTGATGGTGGGATGAATTGGGAGATTGGGATTGACATATATACACTATTGATACTATGTATAAAATAGATAACTAATGAGAACGTACTGTATAGCACAGGGAACTCTACTCAGTGCTCTGTGGTGACCTAAATGAGAAGGAAATCCAAAAAAGAGGGGATATATGTATATATATAGCTGATTCACTTTGCTGTACAGTATAAGCTAACACAATATTGTAAATCAACTATACTCCAATAAAAATTTAAAAAAGTAAATATCATTGGGATAAATAAAAATTATACTGCTCAAAAAAATTCAGTTATGTAGCAAAGAATAAAATGAAAGGATTTTTAAAAATGTTTTTCTCACATACACCCACCCAGATGGGCACATAATACTCCTAGGCTATGTTTCAGTGAGGTTAAAATGCCTTCCCAGGGTCATAGAGGTGCTGCAGAAGTTGAGCTGAGATTTGAACCAAGACTCTCTGTCTCCAGGGTCAGTGGACTAGAGTCACCATATTTTCCTTTAAGATGCCTTTGAACAAGGCAGTGCTCAACCTTTTGGTCATTACTCAGTGACCCTTCCATCAGAGCACAGCCAATAGAAGCAAAAGGAGGTGAAACCAGACTTGATCTCTTTTCCTTATGGCCCCTTGGTTTCATGGCAGCAGTGCATTATGGTCGGAAGCCCTGAGTTAAGAAATACAGTTGCTAACCTTTGTGAGCCTTGGATTTCTCCTCTATTTTCTAAATCTTTTTTTTTGTAGAGCTGTTGTCTATTGAACCTATGCACGTAAATGCACCTACTCTGTGCCAGGCCTTGTTGTAAGCACTTTGCATGTATTAATTCATTGAAATCTCACAGAACCCTACCTAGTAGATTCTGTTAGCATCTCTGCTTTACTAGTGTCAAAACTGAAGGCTTGAGAGGACCAGTAACTTGCCCAGACTCACAGAGCTACTAAGTGACATTACTGAAATCCAGTCCATGTAGACCTGCTCCAAAGCTATGTACTTAACCATGACAGTAAAGATCCTCTCCACATGTTAAAGGAATCCTTCTTAAACTTCCCCCATTCAGCTCTTTGAATGCCTTTCTGAGCCACTTCTGATTGGCCATGAAATTTCTTTCTAACTTATAGAAACATCCGTTCAGTAGTGTGAATCATCACTCTTCTCCCTGCTAACTCCGTTTGTGGGATGAATTATGGTCCTTTCCATCCCATGCCTGTAGAAGTTATGCTAGCTTTTTCCTCAGCCCAGAGGAGCAGTTTCCCAAATATTCCTCTCTTCCTGAATCCATTTCTCTGAGTCCTCAAATTCCCTAGCAAGGATGAACTATTGTTTTGGTCAGTTTATTCATCATTTAAAGTTGTAAATAATACTCTTACAGCCTCTCCAACTGTCTTCTCAAATTCTTCTTCTCTGTCTCTTCTAGTATTTTATCAGACTTAAATTAGACTTAAAAATTTTTAAAAAGAACTATTTTTAAGTAACTCATGTAGCAATTTTCCATGTGTTGTTTTAACATGTCCTGCTTAAAATGAAGGCCGTAACTGACTGCAAGTAACTGAAAATATGTTGAAATTCTAACATATTTCTGAGTGTTGATGCTCAGAGATTCTGGTAAAATATTAACATCAGTCATTTGAGGCAAACTGGAGTTCTTGAACCAATGATGGAATTATTTTTCCTCCCAATAGAGATGCAACCAGAGTCCTAGAGCTTAGGAGTAGTTACCAGGTGTCTTCTTTCCGGCTTGGCCTTTCAGGTAGGGACAAGGAAGCAAAGAAAATGAGCAGTTACAAAACGTTCCCCTTCCAACCCCTTCTTATTACTCCAGCCCGATTTAGTACAACATAGGTAGCCTTATTTTTTATTTTAAAAAATTGTCTTGTCTATAATAGAAATGGAGAACAGCCGCTTGCTAACCTCCTCACATTTTGCCTTTTACACTTTGATTCCAATTTCAGGTCACTTCTTAATAGTCCTAACTCCTTTGACTTCTCCTTGTCCAAGCTCCCAATCCTCAGCCTTTAATTATCTTTACAGCATTTTGCTCACATCCAGATTTTCAACCTGTGACAGCCTATTAATATTTAATCAACAATACAGATACTTGCTGCTGGATTAAGGACAAGACAGCTGTCAACTCTATGGGAACAGTTATAGAAAGCAGCAGGAAGAACATCAAAAAAATAAAGCAAAATAAAAAACCCTCTCTAAACTCTTTTTCATTAAAGAAGTTTCCAAAGCTTAAACTTCAACAAAATATTATCCTCAAATGGAAATGATAAAGGACTCACATGTGCCATACACTAATTGAGGAATCTAGTTAAATGTCCATAATTGTGTAAAGGAAACTTAAAATATTGTAAGAATAAGCAGGTGTGACCAAAGTGACTTCCTTGTGTGAGAGGTGAGTTTATACTTTGCTTTTAATACCTTGATGACAGCAAGTCTAAGATAAGTCTCAGGAGATCTTGTTGGAGCAGCATTTTGTTGGTGGTGGGTCCACTGCTGGCACACACAGAGAAGGGGTTTGGTTGGCTCCTTCCCTTGTGTTCCCTTTTCCCTCCCATCCCAGGGACTCGCCAAGTCCTCTGTGTTGGGATGGAAAGATAAGGGGAGCTGGAAAGTTTTGACTTGATGTCACTGCTGTTAGACAGCTTTATACTCTCTGGACCTGGCAGGTGTTTAAGGCTAACTTTTTTTCTCCTGGGTGTTTTTATGGATGTTCCAGAGACTACCCACTTCCTCACCTCCACCACCATCCCCGCTTGCTGCCCTAATCATTGAGACCCTTTCGCCTGGAGCTCTCTTGATGCACATGATGCATGGTCTCTCCTCTGGTTCTTCATTTACTCCTTCTTCATCCCAAGGAGTCTGGAGTCACATCTAGCTTTCATCAAGCATCTAGGAGACCCTACACAACAGGCCCTCACTTGACCTCACACCAGCCCTCTTGTGTGTGGCCCCATCTCCACCTCATCACGGGAAACATGCAGGCATCCTTTGGACTGATGAGCTCTAGTGCAGGCCCATCCGGATTCTAACAAGTCTACCTCCCACACTTTAGGATTTTCAATCCACGGTGACTTCTGTGATGCAGGAGTGAACTGCCCTTCACCAGGCTTGAAGTGAAAATAGACACCCTCCACCCCTTTCCCAAGGGTTAAAGTACAGCTCTCTCCAAATAAATCCTCCTCACACATTCTTTTCTCAGTTGTTTTCCTCTCATCTCTCTCTTTGATATTCTTGTTGTAGGTGCGGGGTCTGAGTCCTCTAACTAGTTCTTGGACACCAACTTTAAAATTTTGCCTTGGGTTTATTGTCTCTAAACTGAGAGAAAAGTTTCCACGTTGACATGCTGTTACACATGTAATAAACCCACCAAACTCATTGAGGACGGTGTGTACTTTTAGGCCTAGACCAAGCTCTGCTAGGGTGAAATGTGCTCTCAAGGGATTTTAGCAGGGAATTCCTCCCAAGAAAAAGACCTCTAATCAATGGGTAATGCCCTGATTAGTGGAGCTTGCTGCTAAATGGCTTGAAACTCACCCTACCATAGTAGGTGATTGGATTTTTTTGATTAGAAAAAGGAAACCTTTTTTCTTTGATCAAAGTCTCAAGGGTAATTGGGTGCCAGCAAGGAGGCATTTCCTCTTGATTGTGTGGCCCTCTGTGTCTAGACTGGTGTGTTATTGCAGCCTTCCTCTGGACTTCCAGGCCATGCCAAGTGGAGAATTCTGAGCTCACCAATCAGCTAGGATGGCAGTTTTCAGAGAGCATTTCCAGTTGCTTTGACTTTCTCTTTGAGGTCCTCATGCCTTGGCCTGGGGGGTCTACATTCCCTGTATCAAACTGGCTTTGAAAGAACCTCCTACTCTCTAGGTCAGGGGTCATTACAAATGTGGCCCCAAGCCACACATGGCCCACTTGAGAGATACTTGTTTGGCTGGTTTGTTAGGTCTGCACAGTGTTTTAAAAGGCAAGTCATCTGGCCTGTTCCTTTCAACCTAGCTCACACAGTTCCTGTGTGTTAACTGCACATGCCTGTAGGCATTCAAGCTTTACTACCTCTTTTTGGATCTTTTAGGATATTTTCCAGTGTGAATTAAGGTAAACTCACTGAAACAAACCAGTATGCCTTTGAGTAATTGGGAGATAAGGTAAAAGCACTTTCTGTTGTAGTTTTCCATTTCCTTTGTCAATGATTTATTTGTTTTGGGGGAAGAGGAGTGATGGGAAAGTACCAAAAAGAAAGGGGCGTGTCTCTTTCTGTGGCATGAAGGCTGCACAGGTGAGAGGGCTAAGGCAAAAGAGGGGCATTTACTACAACAACAGCAACAACAAAAGATATACCCACATATTTTCCCCCCACTGACAAGAATTCTTTAACACTTAAATTGAGAAATCAGTAAAACAGGTGAGGGATGACTAAGTAGGCCTTTGGTCAATGATACTTTAACGGGACCAAAACCACATGGGGAAAATACACCTTTAACTACGCCTTAAACTTTTCCAGAGTATAACCACAGCAGTGCCCATGAACCAAAACACCACCATGTCCACAGCAGCCCTGACCTTTGGGACAGCTTGGCGGGGTACTCTTTGAACTAGAAAGTGTTCTTTTATGAGCCTGTCTCCATGTTATGAAGGTAGGTACACGGGCAGCTCACCTTGAATAGTCCCAGTGACAAGACGACTGTTGTCTTTGCCACATATGGAACTGGCAGCCCTTCAGGAGGCATTACCAACCCTCCACTGCCCATCCCAACTGCCTTTTAATGGATTTACTATTACTAAGCTTACCTGGAAGGAACACCTGTTGGAGCTGGTCAACATGACAGCCCGTCTGGGCTCCAGAATGTGTGTGATGTGGGCTGTGTGAGTCTAATTATAGCAGCAGGAGCCCACTTGTGTCTGTATTCTCATCTCAAATCCAGAATTCTGTTGGAACCAGGGTTTGATTTACCTGGCCACCGAAGGAAACCATTACACTCCCACTTGCTCCTGGATCTGTGGTCCTTTCTAGGGGCTGCAGAAAGCTCATTCTTTCTTGCCTGTGCTCCCCCCATTCTACTCAGGACAACAGCTAAATGATGGAGATCTGTTCTTTCCTTGCTGTGGGTTACTTTTCTCCAGGATAACACACAAGCTCAATGTTGTAGAACCTGTTAAAACTATAGGCTTTAATTCTTGAAGCATATTATAGTGGGAAGTGAACAAAGCTAGTTGTGCTTTTCTGGTGTGTTTAGATACTACCATTGATTACAAGAACAATAAACACTTATCCAGTGCTTACTAGGAGCTAGACTTTATGCAAAATCATTTAATCCTCACAGCCTCCTAGGAGGTAGGGATTATCACATTGTTGTTTTACAGGTGAGGAAACTGAGGCACAGAGAGGTCAAGGAACTGGCTTGAGCTCATCTGGTGAGTAAGTGGCGAGAAGAGGGAGTCGAATCCAGGCAGCGTGGCTCCTGAATCTTTGTTTCTAATCATCACTGCCTGGACTTTCTCAGACTAATGATGCAAAATTTAAATGAGATTGTACTTGAAAGTTAAACAAACTCCAAACGATTATACAGATATCAGTTATCACTCTCCTTTGGCTTCCTTAGGGGAGAATGTTATGGACAGGCATTCCTTCTGAAGACAGTAGAAATGTGAGAAAGAGCATCAGCAGCACATGTTCTGACAATGTCACCATCATGGTCATTGTATTAGTTTTCTATTGCTGGGGGCTTGGGTTTTAAACAACACAAATTTATTATCTCATAGTTCACGAGGATCAGGAATCCAGCACAGGCTAGCTGGGTGCTGCTCAGGGTCTCCCCAGGATGAAATCAAGTTGGTAGCAGGGACTGTGATCTCAGCTGAGGCACAGGGTTATCTTCCTAGCTTACTGGCTGTTGGCAGGATTTATTTCCTTGATGTTGTAGGACTGACATCCCTCTCTTCTTGCTAGTAGTTGGCTGGGACCGCCCTGAGCTCCTCGAGGACACCTGAGGTTCCTCGCCAATTGGCTCCCGTAGGCAGTTTGCAACATAGATGTTTGCTTTCTTCCAGGCCAGCAGGAGTGCATCTCCCTCTAGTTGGCTAGGATGGAGTGACAGTTCCATCTCCATTAGTCATATAATGTAACCTAATTGAGGAAGTGACCATCCCACCATATTCACAGGTTCCCACTTGAGGGGAGGAGATTACACAGGTGTGTACACCTGGGTGAGGGAATCTTGGTGGACATCTTAGAATTCTGCCCACTATAGTTGTTGTGGTTTGGGAGCCCACAGGGTTCTCAGCAACACTGCTAAAGTGAATGTTAGAAAATTGTGGAATGGGTTGCTAATGAATATGGATACGTCACCCAAACATATTTACGTGCTATTCTGGTTAATGCTGCAGAATCTGGAGCCTCTACTTAAGTCTTCTAGGGGCTTTGCTGCCAAGGGAATAATCAAGGCCACCAAATGCCAGGTGGTAAGAATTGTCAGGGGAGCTTGTGGACTTGATTCTGATGAAAGTTGATGCAGCATCCTTTGCAGGCTCGCAGGCTCACCCTGTTTCTTACATACTCTGCAAACGCCATGCAGAGTACTATGTGATAAACATTCCTTATCCAGGGCAAGGATTGTTCTTTGAGAGAATATAATTATTGCCTCTGTCTCACTGGCCTACAGGCAATTGTTTTCTTTCCACGTGGTGTGGACAGAGCCTGTGTGGGAAGGTGCTGGTTTAATTTCTGTCACATTTCACTTGTCCATTTCCTGAGGGCAATTTAAATCCCCAAATTGGTTCAGTTGAGAATTACCACGGAGGAGCTCAGGGTCAGCTTAGTACGGTAAGGCAATGGCCATCGGGAAGTTCCAATGAGTCAGGGGCGCTAGAAGGCCCTATAAGAAGCAGCACTATCCTCACCAGCTGGAAATTTTGTGGTGAGGTTAAATATCAATATTTTATTCATGTAAGATGTTTTTTTTTTTTTTTTTTTTTTTTTTTTTTTTTGCGGTAGGCGGGCCTCTCACTGTTGTGGCCTCTCCCCTTGCAGAGCACAGGCTCCGGATGCGCAGGCTCAGCAGCCATGGCTCACGGGCCTAGCCGCTCTGCGGCATGTGGGATCTTCCCAGACCGGGGCACGAACCCGTGTCCCCTGTATCGGCAGGCGGACTCTCAACCACTGCGCCACCAGGGAAGCCCTGTAAGATGTTTTATATACAAACTGCCATCAGTTCAGGTCAAGATCCTTTATTTAGTTTTCCTCAAGGTTTAAAAACAACAACTGTATCTCATGGTCAAGAAGGAGGCAAACTGATGTGAAGCACTTCAGTTTGCTCAAATAATTGGATCCCTTCCAGGTCTAGGCTAAAGGCAGTGGCCTGTCAGGAATATTTAAGTGATGGTACTGAGAGCATTCTTTTATTTTTAAAAGTATGAATGTAATATATAGTCATCCCTTGGCACCCATGGGAGATTGATTCCAGGACCCCTGCAGATGCCAAAATCCACAGATGCTCAACTCCCTTGTATAAAATTGCCTAGTACAGTGGGCTCTCTGTTTTGGTGGGTTCCTCATCTGTGGATCTGCGGCTGGTTGAATCCATGGATGTGGAACCTGTGGCTATGGAAGGCCAACTGTACATGCTAATTGCAAAAAAAAATTAGAAAAATAGAAGAAAGTTTAAAAAATATTTATAATTCCAATAACAGTTGTTGGCATTTTGGCATACATATGGATGTATATTATAGACACACACACCAATTTGGTAATTTCATTTAAAAGATTTTTACAAGTATTTTTTGAGATTTTTAACATGGCATTAAATATTCTTCTATAGCATAATGGTGTGATGGTTAAGAGCACGGAGTCTGGGATCAGATCAGACTGCCTGAGTTTGAATACTAGCTCAGCGCTTTCTAATTTGGTGGCCTTGGGCAAGTTACTTAACTTCTTTGCCTTAGTTTTCTCCGTAAAATGGGGGCAATGATAATACTTACATCATAGGATTATAGTAAAGATCAAATGAGTTAATTTATTTACAAATTGCTTAGAATAGAGCCTGCTACATGGTAAGTGCTATGTAACATTTGCTTTTATTAATGGTTGCATAGAATTCCATCTTCTGGGTGAGCCATAACTTATTTATCATCCGTTGCTTGCTATTTGGATGTTTTTGATTTTTGATTATTACAAATTATGAAACCCTTTATATACTTTTTGTGTCCCCATTTAAAAAAATTGTTTCTATAGCCTATGTTTCAGGAAATAAAGTTTCTGGACCAAAATATATTAATATTTTTATGGTGTCTGTTATACATTGGCAAATTAATCCTCTGAAAGATTGTACCAGTGTACACTTCTACAGTACTGACAGTATCTGTTGTTCTCAGTTGTTGAGACAAAAGTAGTATCTTACATTGTTTTCATCGGCATTTCTTTGATTACAAGTCAGAGAGAGATTTTCCCAAGTGTTTATTTGCAATTTACATTTATTCTTTATAAATTATTGCTTCCTGGCCTTTACTGATTTTTACATTTCTCTCTTAAACTGACATTAAGTGCTTCTTCTATATCAAAGGCATATTGAGTGCACTTAACAATGATGATGAGGAGGATGGTGAAGACAGTTGCCCAAGGCATTTATCACAACCCACAGAGGCAGCTGCCTCCTATAGTTAAGTTCTCGTGCAAGGCTGGTCCAGCCCCTAATCTTCCATCAGAGGCATTGTGTCATAGCCTCCATGTTCTTCAAATTCGTTATTATTATTATTTGGTTTTATTTCTATGGCAACAGCATAAATTTGTCGTGTAAAGAACTTATAGTGCAGTTATTCGGGGAAGAGGTTGCCATTAGTGTTGCTAGAAACACTGCAAGGACAAGATGATATCCTGTCTCTGTAACTTCAGAAATCACTTCGAGGTGATGGGCTTTTCTGAATGAGATTTCATTAGCGACAATTTTTGTCTTTACATCGTGGTAAATATTGTGACTACCTGGGAGAGAATCCCTTGGTTTATTAAAGAGCTAAGTAGTCACCTAATGAGAAACTTGTCAGTAATCTTGTGAACATGTGGAGAGGAGTATTTATTTTTAAAGGCCTAGATGTACAGCGGGTCTCAGGAACAAGCACTGATTCACTGTTTAAATTAGCTCCTGAATTCTGCTGCCTTCCCTTTGGCTATGGAGACCTCTGGCTACGTGATACGCTGTTGCTGAGTATTCAATATCAACAGCAGTTGATAGTCTTAATTTGTGTTACTGATTTTCTCCATGCAAATATTGCCATGGCAGGCTAAAACGTGTTTTTAAAATAGCACAAAAAACATGTAAACTTTGATGAAGGAAAACTTGTTCTGTTCTGGAAAATAGACCAGGATCAATGGGGAGCAGTTCGACATTTTCGTTTAATGTAAAGAAGAACTTTTTTATCACCTTTTTGAAGCAGTCACTGGGATTTTTCCAGCAGAGATAAGGTGATCAAAAGGTAATGGTTACTGGATTTAAGATGAAAAAGGTGGGACCCATGCACTGGGTAAGACCCTGGACTAGATTACTTCTAAGGTTTTTTCCAACTCTGAGATTCTACAATTATGTTAATTAAAAAAAATCATATGCTGTGACTTCCCTGCTGGTCCAGTGGTTAAGACTTCGTATTTTCACTGCCAGGGGCCGGGGGTTTGATCCCTGGGTCAGGGAACTAAGATCCCGCATGCTGCATGGCGTGACCAAAAAAAAAATCATGTGCCTACTTTTCTGAAGTAGTAAAATACACAGAAACTGGAAGTGGAGTGGTGGTTACCAGGGACTGGAAGGAGGAGGAAAGGGGAGTTGTTATTTAACGGGTATAGAGGTTTGCAAGACGAGAAGTTCTGGAGGTCTGTTTCACACAAAGTGGACATACTTAACATGACTGCACTGTACACCTAAAAATGGTCAAGACGGTAAATTTCATTTTATTTATTTTTTTACCACAATTAAAACGAAACAACCATGTGCCTACTACGGGTTTCGTCCTAGGTCATGCACTATAGGGGACCCATAAGTCTAAGACAGTCCCTGCTCTCAGCTGGCTCACAGCCCACCTCTGCTGTGAGAAGCGAGGTGCCTGACCAGGAGCCCAGGGCCCTCATGAGCTGTGACGACATCACTGCCCCTGCTCTGTGGGCACTGCCAGAAATCCAGAGGAACAAAAAGGCTTCTCCCTTCTGCTGTCTTCCAGTCCCCTGCTAGTGCCCCAGCTGATAGAACCCAGTAGGAAGCCAAGTGGTGAGTTAGTCTGAAAAACATGGTGTGCTGTCGGAGGAAGGTACATCAAAGAGTGAGCGTGGGGTTGAGTGCCGTTAGGCACGGTCCACCCCTTTGTCTCTTCTGCATCCGCACTCAGCCTTCTGCCCATATACGAACTTGATAAGACAACAACAGCAGCATGGCAGTGCTTCTGCTGATACAACTATCCCTTCCACAATGAAGGCATGCCCACCCTTTCCCCGATAAGGCAGATGCAGAGTCTCATCAGCCAAGTGTGTCCATATTTGAATGATCTTAGTTACTCTCACAGGTTAGTCAAATCCTATTTTATAACCCACAAGACTAAACTGTAAAGTTAACTATCAACCAGCAGTCCTTACATGACGTATCAGGGGAAAGGAAAAAGGAGAAAATGATTTCTATATACAAATATGTACATAAAAATCTAGGAATAAAATACACACAGTTGCTACAGTTCTCTGTAACTGATCACAAGACCATAATTGATATATAGCGATAGATAAATATGTAGGGGATCTACATATATAGATCTGTATCTGTAGCTACATATTTTCCTTCTTCCCTTATCCACTTTCATGTTCCTTTTCCTTTTATCTAGTCCTTTGGTTTGTGAGGATTCTTTTTCTGGTGAGTTGATGTTTCTTTCCTGAAGAGTCTGTGTCCTTAGTCATCCCTCATTTATTGGACTGGTAAAATCTTTTATCAGCTTTATTACTGAACATGTAATAAACAGAACCCCAGAGAATCCTTTGAATTACAGACATCCCTCTTTAGGTCCCCATTGTTCAGCAGCAATCCTATTTCATCTTTAAAGTTGGGACCAATCACCTCAATGTGGACAGTGAAACCTTTCTTTGTCCATTGGCTCAATGGCATCAGGAGTCTAAAATGACCAGGGGGATGTCTCAAATTTGAGTTCAGTAGAACCATTTTTGTGCCTATAATGGAAATATTTTTCTTGAGAACTAATAACTCTAAACCAGTGGAGCCCCACATCTCAGGGATGGGAAGCAAAATTTTTGTGATTGGTTATTAGGTGTAATATAAAAGCAGACCCTTCAACTTTAATCCTTGGTTTCCAGATCCATGTATTCTAGTCAGGGAGAAATAGCACTCTATATGGGTTGTCGATTCAAAGCATATACTGCATCCTGTAAGATAGTTCCATAAATTTTCAAGGTGTTATCTCCCAGTTGGTGACATTATTGAGCCTTCAGTTGGTGATTCCACCATTCTGTCAGGCCAGCTGCTTCTGGATGATGGAGATGTGGCAAGACCAAAGAATTTCATGGTCATAAGCCAGTTGCTGTACTTCTTTTGTTGAGAAATTAGTGCCTTGTTCAGAAGAAATGTTGTGAGGGGTACCATGATGGTAAATAAATATGTGGATGATGGTGCTTGCAAAAGGCTAATCCATATCCAGAATGTATTTATTCCAGTGAGGACAGATCTTTGCCGCCTTCTTTCTGGAAGGGGACCAAGGTAATCAACCCCCAGCAGATGGCTAGCTGGTCTGCCAGGGCTCACTGTTGGCTCCTGCTGTTAGGAGGTTGAGTACTCAGTAATGGTGGTAGCAAGATTTGCCTTGGTGAGTCTATGCACAGCCTGATTGATTGCTGCCATAGACACTCTGAAGATAAGTCCTTGGAGAAAGCACTGGAGTAGCTGGGGAAAAAAAGGCTGACTGTCATCTGACATCCTCAGAATGTGTTATCTTGTCTACCTTACCATTGAGAGCCTCTGAAGTGGATGCTCTTTTGTGGGTATTCACATGGGATACAAATATTTCATACCCTTTGCCCATTCCAAAATCCATATACCTATTCCGCAGTCGTCCTTTTTACCAATTTTCCAATTCTCTTCTTTCTAATTCTCTGACCATTTGGCTAAGTCATTAACTACTACTTATGAGTGAGTATAGATTTGTACTTCTGGCCATCTTTCAGCCTGGACAAAGTGGATATCCACAGGTACTGTGAAGTTCTACCAACTGACCGGATTTTCTTTCTCCACTATTTTTCAGGGCCACCCCTGAGTGAATATGCAACAGTCTATTTCGAGCTAGTGCTGGTATATAATGAAGAATTATCTATAAAACATACCCAAGTTTTTTTCCCAGCATTAACTGGTTATAGGGAATTCCTTGTGAGGTCATAGATGTGGGCTGAGAAAGAGAAAGCCATGTAGCACGAGTAGGTGGCCATAGGAATCTGAGGTCCTAATCATGCAACTTATTATACCTTCTGGACCTGCTACAGACCTATCTTATATATATCACTTCCACTTGGTGACAGAGTGTGACTGCACTTAACTGATTTTATGGATTGGTGGGTCAAATGACATGGTTAGTTTATGGTGGGCAGCTCAGGTCATGTGGTCATCAGGTGTCCAAGGCCAGAAGTTCTGCCTCCACAAGAGCCTAGGAATGGACTTTCAAGGGGAAAAATCAGCAGCTATTTCTCAGAGGGTGAAAATTAGCAGAAGAGGCTGGTTTTCCTCTAAAATATTGGTATTCAAAGTTGTGATTTTTATATGACTTGCCCCAGGATTGTTAAACCGTCCCCTTTTGTACCTGGGGGTTGAGCTATAACACTTTTGGGGATCACGAGGAGATTCATGGGGAATGGAGGCCATAGGGTTCTACATATCAATCAACATCTTTCCTTTCAAGTTTTCTTAGTTGAATTATATTCCTTCCTAGTTGACTTTTTCTAGTATTGATTACAGAAATGTATTGAGTATATTTAAACTCACCTTCCCCAAATATGACTCGTTATTGCCTTATATACCTATCATACTTCCCCCAAATTTGGAAATTATCAGATGCTTCTTTAGATCCTTTTTCATGCTTCTAAGGACTTTACTGGAAAAATCTTTTCTTCTTTTCTTCTTTTTAAATCAAGCTACTTTATTGTAAAACAAGACACAGATAGAACCTCCCTTCCAAATCAAATATATAGCTTAGTAAAGCATATATTTGATAAGGCAAAAACACTTATAACTACCACCCAGGTCAGGAAATAAAAATTTGCCACCCACTCTAGAAGCCCTTTCCATGTGCCCCCATCTCAATCATAATCCCCTACTTCACTTTGTAAGTAACCATTATCGAGGTTTTAGTAGTAATCACCCAAATGGGCGTCCTTAGGTACTATAGTTTAACAGCTTTTGAAAATGAGTTTACTCATCAAAAAAACACTGATACACCATTCTTTTTATCTATAGATTCCTGATCCATCCTTTTCTTTTCCTTATAGTTTATCTGTGGATGAACCCAGCCTTCTGACCTGTAGAGTTTCTCATAGTCATGGCACATTTCACTGTGTTCCTCTGTCTTCTGTATTCCTGTAGAGTGGTAGCTGGATTTACAGGCTTGATCAGACTCAGATACAAGTCCTTTGGCAACACTATGAGAGTGTTCTTCCGTCTGGAAGCGTGTGATATCTGTCTTGTTCTTTTTGTGATGTTAACTATTGTTGATGCTCAATGCTTAGATTCATTTATTTGTTGGGGTTGGTAAAATGGTGATATTCTAATTTAGACTTTTTTTTTCACTTATCATGTGGAATACTTTTATAAAGAATTGCTTCCCTTCATCTATTTTTTGATTACCCAGTGGTATAGTTCACATAGGAGAGACAAGATAAATATTTGACTCTTTTATTTACCAAGTTTCAGAATCATGAATCTGGTTCCCTTTCATCCTCCAAAGGGGTGTGTGTGTGCGTGTGTGTGTGCGTGCGTGTGTGTGTGTGTGTGTGTGTGACTTTGTGGACTTAAGCATATTTGATGGGTTCCATTTAATTGCAGTTATCTTTTTGAAAGCTCAAAGCCCAGTAGAAGCCTCTTAAAGTTGGCTCCTGTTTATTTTTCCTGGATGTCCTTTGTAGATATAAAACTCCATGGACCGAAAACTCAAGAACTACTTCTCTAGACCAGCCTTTTCTCCATTCATTTATGGCCTTAACTGACCAGGGAATATATTTGAAGAGCGGGGCACACCCTCTATAGAAAGGGAATATGTGCTTTCTGTTTACAAATATTCCTGGCTTTGTATTTAGAGCCCAGAGCACTGGCTTCCTGTTGGGCTATTCTCCTCTGAAAAGGAGATTGCTTTGCCAGTGTTGTCCACCTTTTCCGGAAAGATTTGATATTAATAGTTTTTCTCTAGAATGACTCATTCTTCTCTGAAGCATGTGCTCTTGCCTAGTCAAATATCTGGAATAAAATTAAAAACAGCTGAAACACTCCCCCCACCCCTAAAATTCTCTGTGTAACCCAGTAAATATCTGTGAATTAAGCTTTGGGAAAAATAAATTAATCTAATTAAATGTGAGATTGCCTCAGGCTTCTTTGCGTGTGGTAGAAGGACTTGCATTCAAAATGTGCTGTGCCTTGAAAATGTGATTTCCTATCCTCAAAGGAAATTTATCACATCCCTCCCCTCTTGGTAACTTGCTTTTCCTTTAGCTCAAATGCTGTGTTTTCTGTTTTCATCTTCTCAAGCTTGGACAATTCTGAACATTTTAACCCTCTCAGTTCTGTTTCTGTGACAGTCACTTTCTGGCAACAGGGCTCCTGTGAGAAGTTTATGGTGAAAAATTGACAGAAGTAATACTTGAGCCAGCATACAAAACAGAACCTCCCACAGGAGAGAATAAAAGTGGTTTTGAGAAGCTTATGGCATCATTATCTGTGACAGTTTTCTTTTGGTTTATATTACTCATGTTTTCAGGCCGGGTAATATTGATTTACTCTTCTGGAAGAGGTCTGTCTGATTCTCCGGGCTTAAGTCCTTAGCCTGATATTCAAGGCCCTCCACAGTCTTATTACCATCCTCCCCCCAAACCCTCAGTGACTCCCTATTGCCTGTTGGACTGAGTGCGTACTTTCCCTACGGTTCCAATTTACCTCCCCAAGCTCATCTCCTTGGCTTTCCTGTGGACACCTCTTCAGATCAGCTATATTAGATTGCTTCCATTTCCCTGGTATACCCCCTGCTTTCCTACCTTGGCTTTCACTCATATAATTCCTTCCATTTGGAATGACCTTGTCTCCCATCTCTACCTGCAGAAATCTTATTATTTTAAAACTAACTTGAAATTCCTCCCCACCCAGGAATTTCTTTCTGATTCCTCCAAAGGAATTACTTCATTCCTCCTTTGAACTCCCAAGCAATTTGTTTATGCAGTTGCTTTGTATTATTTTGTTATATGGGTAAAGATGGCTGTTGCCATCATTTATGTATTTGTCTGATACACTTGCTTATGGGGTACAAATAGGATGAACATATATCCAAATGTTCTTGAGACAGTTCCAGTTTTCCTTGGACAGTCTCAGTATAGGCGCTGTCCTACTACTCTGTCTGGTTAGTCCCCTCTTGCATTCTCAAAAGTATCTCGACTTGAATGATAAATTAAATGACCAGTCACCCTTGGAAGAAGTAACTGGGGGATTGCGGCTGCCTCATACTCATGCTTGAATCACTGGTCATTTAGCAGGAGGGGTGGTGGAATCCATATATGGTGGGCAAAGAAGTTCTCCTTCACAAAGGAGACTGTCTTGTGCTGGGGCAGGGACCACATTGCAGAGGCCATCAGGAAATGCTAAGGAGATTCGTTTTGACTCCTGCCAGAGCTAGTCCTCCTAATGGCACTGCCCAGAGCTATTACTTTCCCATCAGAAAGTTAGATTCCCCGAGGGTTTAATAAACAATTTCTCCTAACATGAAAAGCTGTGGGCATTGTTTCCCCCTTGGGTCAGTGCAGTTAGAGCTTCAAAGGAGAATACTTGGGCATTGTGTGGAATATTTAATACACAAGTGAAAGGCATCTTATTTATTTACTTATTATTTATTTATTTTCCACTCCTTTTTATTTTTAAAATTAGCCTACAGAAAAGTTGATGGAATAGTACATAGTCATAGTCCCTTCATTTTGCTACATGTGCTTTTCCTCTCTTGCTTGTTCCATATATAGACGCATTGGATTAAGTTTGTGTTAAAGTAAGATTTATGTATAAATGTTCACATTCTCTTTTTGAATCACTTAAATACTTCCACATGTTTCTCCTAAGAATATGGACATTCTTCTACATAACCACAATGTCATTACTACACCCAAGACAATTAACTGTAATTCCACAAAATCATCTAATATACAGTCCATATTCAAATGTCTTCAAACAGGTTTTGGATCCTGAATCCATCGGATCCATTATGTCTCTTTCATCTCTTTTAATCTTGCATAGTCTCTGTGCCTGTTTTCGGTGTTTGTGTGACACATATTTTTGACATACAATGTTTGAAATTCTTTCCCCCCTCGCCCTTTAAAGAATTTTGCCTTTACCCACTTAGATTCTTCTAAAGAAAGTTGCATCATTGCCAGATCTGCTGTCTCCTTTTTTGAATTCACTGATGAAGAATCCAGAGATGGGTTAATGGGCTAGAGGAAATGAGGGGTGGGAGGAGGGGTGTGTTCCTTGGAAGTTGGTCCTGAGCCTTTAGAAAGGCCCGAGTTCCTCTCCTACCGCCCACCCCTCACCCTGTAGCTCTGAGATATGGGGGCTTGGAGAGGAGTGGAAGGACCTGTGAAGAAGTATTGTTGTGAGTTAGGTATTGGATTCTCTTTAGTATTCTTCCAGAACCAGGGAAGACGATGCTTATTAGTTACTTGTGGACTATATTTCCCTGAATGTGACATTCCCCCAAGATGAGGCTTCAGGGGAAACCAGTATTTATTCTGCTCAGTCTTTTCTCTTCAAAGGAGAAATCATTAACTCGCATAGAGAGAGAAAGCTTTTTTATGGCTGTGGTCTTAAGCCTTAGGATATCTTAAGAGGATTTTATCAGATCACAGAGTTTTATCATCCAAATTGGGACACATTTGAGAGTGAAACATTTATAGTGAATATGAAATAATTATTGATAGTGAAATAATTATTTCGGGGCCATATGCTTAAGTCAGAATGGTGTCAGGCAAACCAAAATATATGGGTACCCTGGTTATATATGCCTGTTGTTTGCACCACAATTTATCTTGTACAAATGGATAAAAGTTATAAATAAACATGATGAAAAATATGAATGCATGTACACTACTACACATAAGTATTAGATTAAACCATATGAAACTGCCTTATAAAAGTAGCAATTTCATGAGCTATCTATAGAGATTTCAAAATTTTGGCGTGTCTGCTGTTTATTTCTTTGAGTAGTAAATTCTTTGAGGATAAGAATCATTCACTTTTCACTCTGTTATTTATTTTTCATTCATTTATTCATTAAACATTTATTGAGCACCTACAACATGCAGGCACTATGCTAGATGCTGGGGATAGATCAGTGGCACAGAGGGGGGTACCTGCTACCCAAGAGCAATATAATGTATTTGTGCCCTTTTCTCTATTCTAGTTAGAATTGAGCATAAATATCAAAGCATAGTAGGTTCATGTTTGTTATTTGATGTCAAAAAAAACCTAAAATACAAATTGAAGTACAAAATTTTTTTGCTGCCATTCTTGTGGCACCCTCATAAATTGATATCTGAGGATGTATGTCCCTCTGTATCCTTTTCATTATGCCATAAGTATTCACATGCCTCAAAGACGTGACAAGATTTTTGCAAGGAGAACCGCAAGGAGCTTAGAGCAGAAGAAGAATGACATGGAAGTGCATTAGGCATCATGGGTGCTCTGATTTAAGTCTCCTCAGGGACCTGTCTGAGCTGCAAGGGAGGACGTGATCCTTAGCTGCTCGGTGGGAATTAGTGGAAAGTTATTCATAGAAGCACTGAGGCTGGAGATACCATGCATTGGCTTAAACTTTTTATTGAGTGCTAGGCCTCTCGGGATTAACTTTGGGCCTAAACCATCCCTACTTCACAGAGGTAAGTGTCCATTGAGGATGGTGGGCTTTGAACTAATTATCACAAAAGTAAACATATAGCTATCAGTCATGATAAGTGCAATAAGGGAAAAGAATAGCAGGTTGCAGAGTATGTAGGAGAAAGACCAAATTTGGGGGTCAGGGAAGGTCTCTCTGAGGGAACCACCTTAAACTTGAGACTCAAAGGAGGAGGGCAGCAGACCCTACAGAGGGTTGTACAGCTGGAGCTGAGCAGTGGAGGAGGAGGGTAGTGCCAGGTGAGGATAAGGAATTTTCATCTTGAAAGAAGTAGAATTGTTAGATGGACCCTTTTGGAGGTGTGGTGGGAAGGGGTTGATCAATTAGGACATGGAGACCTGAATATCACAATGGAAATGAATCAATGGAAAACTGTAAGCAGTTTGACAAGGCTGGGATGTGGAGTGTGAAGCAGGACACCATCTTGAATGTTGAGTTCTTACGATAAGTAACAGGGAGCCATTGAAGAGCGGGTATGAGCGGGGGGAATGACGTATCAAATGTGCATTTGAGAAAGAGAACTCTCAAGGATGGATGAATTAGTTGAAGACATCAAAGGCCGGAAGACCTTGCAATTGTCTAACAGATAGGGGATGAAGGTTTGATCTAAGGTAGTGGCAGTAAAGAGACAGAATAGGAGACAAAGATGCTCAATAAGCACAATCTATAGAATTTGGTTATTGATGAGAGGAGAAAGTGGAGGGGTGTTAAATGATGTTCAGGTTCCTGGCTCGTGTGATTAGTGGAAAGGGATAGCAAGAGGGGGACCGGTTGGGACAACAGACGATGAGTTAGATTTGTCCCTGATAAGTGCCAAGTGTTTGTGGGAGATCCAGCCTGATGTTACCTAAGTAGCTGATTGGTTATTGTTTTCTGAGGTCGATGAAATTCTCTCTGAATATTTTTGATATGTTAGCATGGTATCTTTTGAGAGAGTTGGAAGCATTCAAACTACTTATAAAAGGGTTCTTGAATTTTACAACTGACAGATTGCTTTATTTTGAATTACTCATGACAGACTTATTTTTTTGTGTTTGAGAGACATTTGACTTTGTCACAGTTCTGAAAATATGTTATTTCTGGTATGTTTAGATGGTGTGTTTTCAAGAACGGTTAAATATTACAACTAGGCTTGCTGCGTTTTGTTTTTTCCCATTCAGTTTCCCGTTAAATATACAAGCGTAACATCTGGCACTCTTCTTTTTAAGGACTGTAGAAAAAGAATAGCAAGGATTAGATTTAGTACTTGACAAATCATCCAGTTGTAATATTTTTGTCTAGAGTTGAGTTTGAAGCTGACTGAAATGTCCACGTCAGGAGCAACACTGTGTAATGTCACAGAGGAGCCACTTAGGAGAATTCCTAATATGGTCGGGCATTCTTGAGATGCATGGAATAGCCCATTTGTGCGGTATCATCTGAGATGGGAATGCAGCCCTAACACATCAAGGCCAGAATGACAGAATCTGCAGAGTACTTCCTGTCTGTTATTTGTCAGGCTACAGCCCTGTTGGCTGATGATGGCAATTCTTCCTTCTTTGCTTCATTTTTCAATGGCAAATCCTTGGACCCTGAACTGGAATGTCCCTTTCCCAGTTTGAAAGTCAAATATTCTTAGAAATGGACTTTGATAATTATCTTCATCCAAACCCCTGGCATTTTTGCAGATGAGGAAAACGAGACACAGAGAGGTTAAGCGATTTGACCACAGCCATCCAGCTAATGACTGAACCCTCTGGCCCAGCTAGTCGCCTCTTTCAGAATGGGCAGGATGGCAGCCTCCTGCTTCCTTTTAGTTTGTTATCTGCCAGAACTTAGAGTCTTTCTTCACTTTATAAAGCCTCTGGGAAATAGTCTAACTCCTTTGAAAGAAGAAAAGACATGTTTACTCAGAAAACTTATTTTTGTTTTTTTCCAAATGGGTTTTTGTTCTGAGGCAGTGTGACTGCCCTCTCTTCTGAGAGAGCTTTCACCACACAGTGTGACATCTCTCTAATGGCTGGTGCAGCCCAGTTGGACATCTGTATAACAGTCACAGCAAAACCCCATGGATTTTGGAGCATGGCAGTGCCTCTGAACTCAGGATGCTAGATGCTAGAATGCTAGAATCTGGTCAGCACCGTTGCCTGGGTCTTTAGGGCGAGTGATACCAGGAACTTCCTTAGAAGCAACTGTTTATCAAACTTTCAAAAGGATCATTGATTGTTAAAATTAAAAATCTCAGAGCTCTGTCCTAGGACTGAGCACCCCTGTGAGTCCTGAGCACCCATGGGGCTTCGCTGCTGCTGCAGGGCAGGCAGGCGGAAAGGGGGGCACAGCTAAGGGAAAGGGGGGAGATTCGAAGATGAGTTGTGAGTGGGAAGAGGAAAAGAGCTCCTACGGTGCTCACCATCTACTGCCTCAGCATGGTGGGGAAAGGATTTGGGGGCCCTTTTCTCAGGACCCACGATGTCTACTTGGTCCCAGCTTTCTCTCCATACTTTCTGGCCTGGGTGTGGGGTGGTGGGCCGGAGCAGGTGGTAAGCATTGCTCTGGCTCGTCGTGTTGTCTGTGCTCTGAGACTCCAAGGTGCTTGGGTTTAGAAAGCCAAGAGACTTTATTTTGCTTCTGTCGGAATGTCTCTTCTGTGAGACAGTGGACACTGCAGGGGCCTCCTTCCGGAAAAAGGGAAGAATCTCAGGGGATAAGACAAGGAGGGAGAAACATCAATTACTAGCTCAAAACAGAATCCCACATTTGTAAGAGCTCAGTTAAAGAAAAACGGGCTGTCAAGAGTAATCTTCTCAACCTGAGCTTTTTCCAAAAGCAGCACGTGGGTCCTGCTATCTGAGATAAGCACAGAATGATGAGAAAATGCATACTGGTGGATTTTCCTCAAATCTTTAGAGTAAACAGAATTTTTTTCTTGCTATAGCAAACTTAATTTTGTACCAAAATGGTCACAGAATATTGCAGCTCTGTGACAACTCAGACATGATCCTAGATGAACATGCTCTGTCCTTCCAGATCCCTTCTCCCCCACCTTCTCTACGCTGTTTTGGTTCCTGGGAGGCTAGTGTCCATGGATCACATCAATCACTTATTTGGCCAATGGGAGGTCCTGCTTTACCATCCCTTGATGGTTTCTTTAATCCTGTCTACACTTTGTAAATAATCCCTTTAATACAAGCTCCCATTTGAGTGTGTAATCTCTTTCATGCTGGGACCCTGAACTGATAAATCATCTAATCCTATATGACCATTTTACAGATGAGGAAACTGAGGCACAGAAAAGCCCACTGACTTTTCCAGTGGTGTCCCTTTCCTCCTCCTTTTCCCAGCCATGATTGAGTATTCACAAGCTGAGACCCTGAACGCTGGCCTGAGGATGAGATAACCTCTGACACTAGAGTCTGCTCTGCTCTATCGTGATGACACATTTCTAAAAAACTTCCATTTATTTAAAAGCCGTGTCCTTAAAAGTGATAATTTAAAAGACACAGAGAATGGACTTGAGGACATGGGGAGGGGGAAGGGTAAGCTGGGACGAAGTGAGAGAGTGGCATGGACATATATACACTACCAAATGTAAAATAGATAGCTAGTGGGAAGCAGACACATAGCACAGGGAGATCAGCTCGGTGCTTTGTGACCACCTAGAGGGGTGGGATAGGGAGGGTGGGAGGTAGACGCAAGAGGGAGGGGATATGGGGATATACATATGCATATAGCCGATTCACTTTGTTATACAGCAGAAACTCACACAACACTGTAAAGCAGTTATACTCCAATAAAGATGTTTTTAAAAATGCTGTTTTATGTGGTATATACATACAATGGAATATTATTCAGCCTTAAAAAAGAAGGTAGCCCTGTCATATGCAACAACATGGATGAACCTTGAGGATGTTATGTGAAGTGAAATCAGCCAGTACTGCATGATTTCGCTTACATGAGGTATCAAAATAGTCGAACTCATAGAAGCAGAAAGCAGAGTGGTGGTTGCCAGGGGCTGGGGGAGAGGCAGAAAAGCGGAGTTGCTATTCAATGGGCATGAACTTTCAGTTATGCAAGATGAATAAGTTCTAGAGATCTGCGGTACAGCATTGTGCTGGTAATTAACAAGACTGTATTACACAGTTAAACATTTAAGAAGATAGATCTCATGTTCTTTTTTTTTTTTTTTTAACCACAAAAAAAGAAGCAAAAAAAGTATTTAATAGGTCAAAAAGTAGTTACAGAAAGGAGTCCCCCTGGGAAGACACTGTCCATGGGGGCATGGCTGGGCCAGCGGAGAGGCAGGACATGCCTTCTTCCTCCAGGGTGGAAGCACCTGCTGTAGGACTGGGCTAGAGGAGCATGGGCTGAACTTATCTCTACCCTCCTCTCAGCTCATGCCTCCTGCACCCATCTCCCAACATGTGAGGAACCTCTGACCATGAGTGAGTGATTGAGTGTGTGTGTGTGTGTGTGTGTATGTGTATGTATGTGTGTATATGTGAGAGAGAGAGAGACAGAGAGACAGAGAGACAGAGAGATGGGGAGGGAAGGAGAGGGAGAGAATGAATTTGCATTCTTCCTTTTATTAACTTTCCCAAGTTCTCTTGAAGAATCTTTTTTGACCTCTCGTATTTCATTGATTCTAAGACATGTTCTATTTTTCTCACATTTTAATGCTCTGATACCAGGATGGGTCATACACTCGAAAGCATCTTTCATTGCTGTTGGTCAGGCGATGGTTCTGCTGTAGCTTCATTGCCCATGCGTGTGTGAACTTGGTAGTTCTGGTTGCATGACAAGACGAGTGAAACTGCTCATTGTTTCAGTCAGCAGTCCATTCTATGATCATCTGAGGAAGGAATGTGGTCCTAGGTGTTGACTGAACTCTTCTGCTGATACCTGTCAGCAAGATTTTCTTGCCAGCATCAACACTGTGGAAAAGCATTAGAAGCTTAGAAGAAAATCCCAAATGCAGTACTTGAGCACTCCTTTAAGAAAAGCTGCATCACTAAATCTCTTGGTGGTATAGAGGACAATACTTGTGGAAAAACACAGTCATTGGACCCTGTGGCAAAAGTGATTCAGAAGAGTGGGTTTTAGATTTTTTGATGATGGCCATTCTGACCAGTGTGAGATGATATCTCACTGTAGTTTTGATTTGCATTTCTCTAATGATGAACGATGTTGAGCATTCTTTCATGTGTTTGTTGGCAATCTGTATATCTTCTTTGGAGAAATGTCTATTTAGGTCTTCTGCCCATTTTTGGATTGGGTTATTTTTTTGTTATTGAGCTGCATGAGCTGCTTGTAAATCTTGGAGATTAATCCTTTGTCAGTTGCTTCATTTGCAAATATTTTCTGCCATTGTGAGAGTTGTCTTTTGGTCTTGTTTATGGTTTCCTTTGCTGTGCAAAAGCTTTTAAGTGTGGAGAAAAAGGAACACTCTTGCACTGTTGGTGGGAATGTAAATTGATACAGCCACTATGGAGAACAGTATGGAGGTTCCTTAAAAAACTAAAAATAGAACTACCATACAACAGCAATCCCACTACTGGGCATATATCCTGAGAAAACCATAATTCAAAGAGTCATGTACCAAAATGTTCATTGCAGCTCTATTTACAATAGCCAGGACATGGAAGCAACCTAAGTGTCCATCATCGGATGAATGGATAAAGAAGATGTGGCACATATATACAATGGAATATTACTCAGCCATAAAAATAAACGAAATTGAGATATTTGTAGTGAGGTGGATGGACTTAGAGTCTGTCATACAGAGTGAAGTAAGTCAGAAAGAGAAAAACAAATACCATATGCTAACACATATATATGGAATCTAAGGAGAAAAAAAAAAAGGTCATGAAGAACCTAGGGGCAAGACGGGGATAAAGACAGACAGACCTACTAGAGAATGGACTTGAGGACACGGGGAGGGGGAGGTAAGCTGTGGCAAAGTGAGAGAGTGGCATGGACATATATACACTTCCATACGTAAGACAGATAGCTAGTGGGAAGCAACCGCATAGCACAGGGAGATCAGCTCGGTGGTTTCTGACCACTTAGAGGGGTGAGATAGGGAGGGTGGGAGGGAGGGAGACATAAGAGGGAAGAGATATGGGAACATATGTATATGTATAACTGATTCACTTTGTTATAAAGCAGAAACTAACACACCATTGTAAAGCAATTATACTGCAATAAAGATGTTAAAAAAAAAGAAGAGTGGGTTTTGAATGTAATATCTAAATCAAATTAAATTGGAGCAACTAACCAATTTATTTCACTAATATTTTTACATTTTCCTTTTTATGAATATAATAAAACCCATGCCTAAGTAAATCTAATAGAGCTTTTTCAATAAGTACAAGATAAAAATTCTAAATCTTAGTATTATATCACAGTTTAATTTGCAACCATCTTTTCTTTCCTATTAATATGTAAAATAGCATTGTCTCTTACAACCAGTGAATCTTAATCAATGAAGTCTGGTAATGAAGTAGGAAGTCAGTTAAATTATCAGTATGAATCAAAAGATGAGTTGGAAAGCTAAGACCTGAGGAATAAGTTTAGTAATTCTTTTGCTCAGTAAATATTTATTAAGTGTCTACTGTGAGACCAGTGCTGGGATAGGCATGAGGATACAGCTGTGAACAAAGCAGATATGATCCCTGGGCGCACAGGGAAGACAAGATATATTGAATAAGTAGTTGCATGTACGATATTACAGAAGAAGACTTGCAGGCTTCTTTGAAGTGTAAATAGAGGAGCTTAACATGGTCAAGGGGAGCAGATGGCCTGAGTGAGAAAGTGACACTTAAGTGGAGAATGGAAGGACCAGTAGGAGTTAGCCAGGGGAAGAGGAGGTCAGTCCTGGCAGAGGGGGTGGTGTGTGTGAAAGCTGGGATGTGCCAAAGAGTGAGGGGCTGAAGCAAGTCCAGTGTAGTAGGAGCCCAGACAGTGGTACGGGGATGAGAGACAAGGCTAGAGAAGTAGGTAGGCATCAGATGATGAAGAGCCTTATAAGTCATGCCAAGGAGCTTGGCCTTTATCCTGTGGGTAAGAGGAGGCTGTGGAAGGAGTTTCAGGAGGGGTGTGGTATGTCATGCTCAGATTTTAGAATTTCACTCTGGCTGCTGTGCAAAAATGGGGTGCTGTAGATCAAGGGCAGATGAAGGGAGCGTGGTTGTAGTCACCTTCACTTGATTAGAGACATGGTAGCTGGGAGGGATAGAAGATATCAAATGGTACAAGGGAATCCTGCAGCAAGCAATAGCCCCCATCACTGACTGCCTCCCTCAGATAGTACATCCTTAGTTCCTGCTAACCTAAAGATAATAACTTTATTTTTGACAGAGTGACTTCTTCTGACTTGAGCCTGCAGTGTGCTTTGAGAGATCTTCCACCAGGTAAGTGCAGAACAAATTTCCTCAGATTTATAAACCACGCTTTTCTCCCAAGACTTTCCTGAGACTCAAATCCAACATCTTATTTAATCCTTACAACAGCCCTATAAGTTAGGTGTATTTTATTGAGACACAGAGAGGTTAGGCAACTTGATCAACATGCACAAAGACGTTCATCACAGCATAAATTATACTTGACAAATAAAATGAAACGAGGAGAGAATCTAAGTATCCAACAGTAGGCAAATTGTGTTAAATCAGTTATGGTACATCATTTGATGGAGGTACTTTAATAATAGTCTATATCAGATTAAGAAGTTTCTTTTCTACTCCTAGTTTGCTAAAAGCAAGTTAGTTGTCCTGGGTGTTGAATTTTATTGAATGCTTTTCTAATCTACTGAGCTGATGAAATGATTTTTATTCTTCATCTAATCATGGTAATTTATATTAATTGATTTTCTAACATTAAATTGCATTTCTCAGACAAAATCAACTTGGTCATGATGCATTATTCTTTCTGTATTTAGCTAAGATTTAGTTTTAGTCCTGAGATTGGATACAATTTTTTTTTTTCTGGTGTTTTCCTTGCCAGGAATGGTTTTCAAAATATTGGAATTGAAAAAAAAAAAAAAAAAAAAATATTGGAATTGCTTGCTACTTGAATGTATGGGGGAATATGAGAGTAAAACAATTGAGACCTGTTGTTTTCTTTGAGGGAAGAATTTTTACCTGCTGATTTAATTTCTGATTTATTTAGGTTTTCTGATTTCTTCTTGAGTCAGTTTTGGCAAATTTTGTTTTTGGTTATATATACACATTTCTGTTGGATATGTATGCAGCAAGGGAATTTCTGGATCATGGGGTAGGTGTATGTTCAGCTTTAGCAGATACTATCTGTTTTTCAGAATGGTTCTATTAATTTAAAAATTTACATGCTAACCAGGAGTGTATGAGAGTTCTGATTTGTCTGTATCCTTTCCAATACAAGGTATTTTCTGTTTTGTTGTTTGATTTTTCATTTAGTCTCTACTGCTAAGTGTGAAGTAGTATCATAGTGTAGTTTTGATTTGTATTTCCCTGTAGACTAATGAAGTTGGATACTTTTTCATATGTTGATTGACCGTTTGAATATCTTGTTTTGTGAGAAGCCCTTTCAAGTCTCAAAAAAAAAGTGAAGTGCTTATTCAGGTCTTCTGAAAAAGAATTGTGTTGCCTTATTGAATTGTAGACATTTTAATAATATGTATTCTGGATTTGAGGCCTTGGTAGGATATATATGTTGTAAATATCTACTTTTTTTCCTGTGGTTTACCTTTTTACTCTTTTTATGATCAGAAATTTCTTTAAAATAGTGTAAATTATCCATTTTTTTTTCTTTGTGGTTGGTACTGTTGTACCTATTTAAGAAATCTTGGCCTTATTCTAAGATCACAAAGAACTTTTATGTTTTCTTCTGAAAGCTATATTGTTTTTCTTTTACATTTTGAGCCACGATCCATCTGGAATTGGTTTTATTGTATATGATGTGAGGTAGAGGGTCAAGATTAATTTTTTCCATGTGGATACGCACTTGACCAGAAACCATCCTTTTGTCATAGCACTATTTACCTATTTATTTATTTTGGTCAGGCTTACTGAGGTATAATGAACACACAGGAAAATTCGTGCTCTTGAAATTTATGGTTTGATAAGCTTCACCAAAGTGTACCATCCTGAAACCACCACCACAATCAGGATGAAGAATGTACCTAACACCTGAAAGAATGCTCCTTTGTAGTAACAATCACTGATCTGATTTCTGTCCCTGGATTTTTTTCTTTTTTCAGAATATATAAATGGGGTCATACAGTATGTAGCCTTTTGTTTCAGATTTCTTTTAAAAAAATCTCAGACTCTCAAAAATTCATCCATGTCATTGCTAGTACCAGTAATTTGTTCTTTTTTATTGCTGAGTGGAATTCCATTGTGTGGATATACCACAATTTGTTTATCCATTAACCAATTGATGAACATTTGGGTTATTTATAGTTTTTGGCTCTTATGAATAAAGCTATTATAATTGCTCACTAATAGGTCTTTGTATGGATGTATGTTTTCATTTCTCTTGGGTAAATTACTAGAAGTAGGTTTATTGGGTCATATACTATATAGTATACTGGATTGTATACGTTTAACATTATACAAAAAAAATCCCTCCAGCTGTTCCCAAAGTGACTGTGCCATTTTGCATTCTATTCGGCAATACATAAAATTTTAGTTGCCCCAGTCTCTCCACCACTTGGTATAATCAGTCTCCATAATTTTAGCAATTTTGAGTTGGTTTGTAGTATTATCTTGTTGTAACTTTAATTCTCATTTCCCTAATGATTAATGATGTTGAACTTCTTTGCCATCTGTATATCTTCTTTAGTGGAGTGTCTGTTGAAATCAGTCACCCATTTTAAGAATTAAGTTATTTATCTTTATATTATTGAGCTATAATAGAATATATTCCGGATACAAACCCTTTATCAAATGTGTGCTTTGCAAATACCTTTTCCCAGGCTGTGGCTTGTTTTTCATACTCTTAAAAGCATCATTCAAAAGGCAGAAATTTTTAATTTTCATGAAGTTCAATTTATCAATTTTTTCTTTAATGGATAGCAGTTTTGTGTCCTAAGGAGTCCTTGCTAAAACAAAAATACAGAGATGTTCTTAATTTTTTTCTAGAAATTTTATAGTTAAAACTATAGTTAAACTATAGTTTAATATAGTTAAAACGTAAAAGTTTTGCATTTAGTTATATGACACATTTCGAGGTAGTTTTTATATCTGGTGTGAGGTAAGGGTCATGGTTCAATTTTTTACATGAGTGTCCACATTTTCCAGCACCATATGTTGAAAAAGCATCCTTTCCCCCTTTTAAATACCTGGACACCTTTCTCTCTCCTCCTCCTCCTGGTACTCTAATTACATGCATGTTAGACTGTTTAATATTGTTCTACAGCTCTTGGACACTTTTTTTTCTTTTTCTTTCTTTCTTTTTTTTTTTTTGTGGCTGCGCTGAGTCTTCATTGCTGTGCATGGGCTTTCTCTAGTTGCAGCAAGTGGGGGCTATTCTTTGTTGCAGTGCATGGGCTTCTCATTGTGGTGGCTTCTCTTGTTGTGGAGCATGGGCTCTAGGCACGTGGGCTTCAGTAGTTGCAACACATGGGCCCCAGAGCACGTGGGCTTCAGTAGTTGCAGCGGGTGGGCTCAGTAGTTGCGGCTCGTGGGCTCTAGAGCATGGGCTCAGAAGTTGTGGTGCATGGGCTTAGTTGCCCAGTGGCATGTGGGATCTTCCCAGACCAGGGATCGAAACTGTGTCCCCTTCATTGGCAGGCAGATTCTTAACCACTGGATCACCAGAGAAGTCCACTTGGACACTTTTTAAAATTACCATTTCTCTTTGGGTAATTTCTATTGAAATGCTAAGTTTGTTGCTTCTTTTCTTCCGCTGTGTCCTGTCTCATCAGCCAATCAAAGAATTCTTCACATCTGATATTGCATTTTTATTTCTAGAAATTTTGTTTCTTTCCTGTAGTTTCCATGTCTCTGCTGAAATTCTCCATCTTTTCCTGGATTGTGTCCTTCTTTTCCATGTGAGCCTTTTACATATTAATCATAGCCATTTTAAAGTCTCTCATCATTCCAATATCTGGGTCATCTCTCTGTCTAGTTCTGTTGGTGGCTTTATCTTGACAATGGGTTGTTTTTCCTTGGTTTTTTGAATGTCTCATAATTTTAATTGGATGTTGGACGTTGTTGGTAGAAGAGCAGTAGGTAATAAAGTTGATAATATTGCCACCCAGAAATGGGCACACTTCTTTTGCAAGGCTGTTAATGTAAGAATGGTTTGGTCCCTTGTTAGCAGTTAATAAGATTATTAGTTAGTAGGGAGTTTGGGTGGGGTTGGGCTCCTGGTTGCTATAGTTCTCTTCAGCCAGCCAGACTGCAAAGTTTTCCAGTGGTGGACTGAAGTTACCTCATGCTTAGTGTGTGGCCTGGTGTGCCAGAGGGTTTTTCTCACCATCCATACTCCATCCTCAGCTTTCCACCGAGGGGATCGCTCTCCATGTTGATGCTCCTCTCCTAGCTGTGAACTGCGTTTGCTCGTTGCTCAGTGCAAAACTGTGGCTATGTTAGGGGGTTCCAGTTCTTCTGGTCCAGCTCCAGTCTTGGGCAGGCCTTGGGACTGCAGCTTTGTCCATGTTCCTGTTCCTCTTCATGGCATTCCATTTCTGCCTTGTATCTGTAGGTGGCTTGGGTGGGAGAGAGTTCCCTACCCCTCCCTCAGTGGTAGCAGACCTTTTCTTTGTGTCAGTGCAGGATTCTGGGCCTGACAGTCCCTTGTTCTTCCATCAGGGCAGGACCAGCAGCATCAGTATCACCTGAGAGCTTGTTAGAAGTGCAGAATTACAGGTCCCATGCTCAGACCTGATGAATCAGAGTCTGCATTTTGACAAGATCCCTGAGGGATTCTTGTGCACTTTGAGAAGTAGTGTTTTACTGCAGTGGTCCCCAACATTTTTGGCACCAGGGACTGGTTTCGAGGAAGATGATTTTTCCACGGATGGGGGTGGGGTGGGGGGGAGGTTCAGGCGGTAATGTGAGCAGTGGGGAGTGATGGGGAGCGGCAGATGAAGCTTTGCCCGCTGGCCTGCCACTCACCTTCTGCTGTGTGGCCTGGTTCCTAACAGGCCATGGACTGGTACCGGTCCGCGGCCTGGGGGTTGGGGACCCCTATTTTACCCAATCACTGTTTTCTTTTCTTTCTTTCTTTCTTTTTTTTTTTTTTGCTAACTGTGCTTTTAATAATGAGATTAAAATCCTTCAAAGTCAAAATATTGTGAAGGTAACCCTACTTTAAGAATAAACTGGGTTGTAGTGCACACATATTTAAATTAAGGCATTTAAATGTTTTTTTCTAGTTAAATTATTGAATTTAATTGAACAATTATCATTGATATGCCTAGTTAAAGCTTCTTAGTTTCAAATTCTTCTTTGAGCTTTGTGTTCCTAGCACTCAAAAATCTTGACTCTTTATTGTAGCAGGGATTTTTCTGTTGCTTCCTCTTATAAAGGGATTTCTTAGACCTTTGAAGCCTGCCTCCTAGGGGCAGTTCTTTCTTCCTCTCCACCTTGGGTTCAGCTCAAGCAACAGGTTCCTACATGAAGTTTCTGTTGATGCTTCAAAGCCTGGCCTAAAGGGTTCTAGCAAGGACCCATCCCAAGAACCTTTAGAGACAAGGTTCTTGCTGAGAGACCCTCAGCTTTTGAATCTTCCCAACTTTGAGTATCTTGTGATGCAGTGATGCAACTGTGCTTCCAGAATTCTAGTTTTCTCTATTTTTTCTCAACTTTCAGTAAAGGTTAATTTTACATTTATCTCAGTTCTTAAGTTGTCCTCTTTCCTTGGATTTCATAAAAAAATTGCTGGCCATGATTGCTGGATTATAGCATCTGCTTTCCTTTTGTCTTTACCTTTGCTTTTGTATCCAGGTATTTTGAAGCCTCCCCCCATCCCCTGCCCCCATGTCTCAGTGAGAGACATCAAGTCAGAGAGTTCTGGCAATATCATTAAATTGTTTTAACATAGCTTGTTCAACTTGGGACCATCATGGAAGTATTCCAATTAAGTGCACACAGAGGGACACAAGGTCACACCTCTTAGCTGAGTCAGCCCAGGTTAAGAGCTGTCCTGGTTTCCTGGGACCAGTGAATTATGCTTTAATCTTAGTGGTCACCCTTAGCTGCAAGGGAGGCTGGGAAATGTATCTTTGAGTTGGGCGTATTGTTGGTGCAAAAGAAATCAGGGCTGGGTTTGCTGTGGATGGAGAACTAAATGCAGATATCAGACAGACAGGGAGCTTTATTAAATATCAGCTTTATTCCCAGTGATGCTGGATTGGAGAATGAGCTTAAATTATGGACAGGATCAGCTAGAATCAGGCATCCTATTACGTTTATTGCTGAAGTCTTCTTTCATGGAAAAGAAAAATACATGCTGCTGGGGCCAGAAATAGAAAGGAGGGTGTCCAGACCTCCATGAACTTTCCCTCACTCAGTCTGAGCAATTCAAGGAGTCACTCCCTTGAGGAGGAGTGAAGGGATGTATTGAAGGGTAGAAGTCACCTTCCAATAGTCACCTTCTTTTAAGAAGACAAACAGTTTTATTTTACGTACCCAGGCAGGGATGCTGGGAAGGCAAGAATAACGCTCCTCCTAATAATTGTTACGTACACGTGTGTGTCACACACACACACACACACAATGTCTTACTATATATTATGACATATTGTGACAGTTGTGTTATATTTTTCCCAACTCCTACGGTTAATGACCTTGTAATATAGATGGTAACCTCTTATGAGAGTTGAGCAAAGGGAGAATTCACGTGTTGAAGTTGTGAAACCCTCATAAAGGAGATGGAGGTGAACTGCTTATAGATTTTAAAGATTTGTAGAATTGTTTCAGGTTGAGAAGAAGGATGATTCAGGGCAAATAAATAGCACGGGCTGCAGCCCGTGGACTTCCAGCTGCTTTGGAAGCTTGCTGCAGGATTCCTTATAGCGTCCCCCCCACTTCATTGCTGCACAGAAACCAACCAACAAGCTGCTGCCTCCGCCCCATCCCCCAACCCGAGGGTTTTGCTGCAGACTTCCTCGGTGTGCAGCAGGCTCTAGCCCCTCTTCTCGCCTGGTCACCCTTGACTCCTGCGGTCACGCTGATTGGAAACCCATAACAACCCCCCTGCTCACCACACAAGGCTCAGCTCAGGACTGAGTTGACATCTGATTGTTGCTGCTGATTGCTTTGCTGACAGTGCTTTGTGGCTGTTTTGGTTTTTCTCAAGAGTTCCTTAATTAGAGGAAATGACACTGTGTGCTGCCCAGTCAGCCTCTTATCAGACATTATTCCATTTGTAGGATAATCAGGTGACATTTGGGTTTGTTCCTGCCAAGCCGGTTTGAGGATTGTGGCCTGTGGTGCAGTTGGCTTGGCAGAGCAGAAGTCGCTACCCGGCTCTGAGACAGCATTGCCCCTGGTATGAGGGAGGAGAATTCGGCATTCCCAGTGTGGCCTCAGACCCAGGGGTGCACTGGGGCCCCTGTTCAGGAAGCAATGTCCCACTGAAATCTTACACCTCACAGCAGCCATTGCCCTCATAGGATGCTGACTTTCTTCTCTTTGAAACGTGATGTTTCAGGATTCCTTTGATATTTGCCTTTCTGGCCAACATGGAGAGACCCTTTCATTTTTCCCTGGGAGAAATACAGATATGACCTGAGGATGGCCTCTATTTGGTGAAGTTTTAGAGTGGTTTGCCATGCAGTGTAGTGAGATCTCACTACATTGCTTTAATTGCCAGGAAGAACTGTCTTAAGTTATAAAAATTCTAAATTATAAAAGAAGTTTGAAGAGATTTACAACTCTGAAATCCACAGAAGAACTTTTTTTTTTGTGTGTGTGTGTGTGTGTGTGGTACGCGGGCCTCTCACTGTTGTGGCCTCTCCCGTTGCGGAGCACAGGCTCCGGACACGCAGGCTCAGCGGCCATGGCTCACGGGCCCAGCCGCTCCGCGGCATGTGGGATCTTCCCAGACCGGGGCACGAACCCGTGTCCCCTGCATCGGCAGGCGGACTCTCAACCACTGCGCCACCAGGGAAGCCCTCCACAGAAGAACTTTTACCAGCTGTTTTTTAAGGCTCTTTTATTGAATGCTTTATTTTAAAGCATTAATAAAGCATTGAATAAGTAACTGTGTTTATTTGCATATAAACCATGTGTGAAAGTTTAAAAAATCTATTTGTCCAAGTATGAGTATGGACCCTTCTTTTCTAATTTTTTGTTTTTGGTATTAACTTATTGCAACAAGGATTTATTGAGCCTGCTGATGTGCCCTTGGGCTTCACAAAGCAGCGTGAGACACAGTCCCTCCTGCAAGGAACTTAATTCTAATTAGGGAATCAACATTCTCCAGTGGTTCTTTCTTCATGGTTTCGTTGAAGGCATCTTCATGGTTACATGGTTTTTCTCCAAGAGTGTTCAGTGTTAGAGCGGAGAGCATAGAATACAGGATTATCCAGGGTTGGGAAGAGGAGAGAACAGAGATATTGAGGGGTCTAGGGAGAGACTGTAATCATCTCATATTGGGCACAGAGGAAGGGAGGCCAAGATGTGTGTGTGGGGTCAGATGGGGGTATCATGAAGATGGAGAAAATGGTTAATGGACATGGTGGGTGGAGGCCAAGGCCAGGAGAACTCCATTAGGTCAATAAGGAAGTGGAGAGTGGCTAAGAGACAAGAGAAAGAGAACAAACTGCTACCTGACTGTTTCCTCTGGGTCTATCTTCCTCCTCCACCAAAGGGTAAAAAAGGGCCAGGTATGATGTTTCTTTTGTTTCTCCTTCAGCTCCTGGTTCAGCATGTTGCTTATAGCATGTGCTTCCTAAATATTTCCTGAAGAAATTCAGCTCACTCATGGGCTTTCTTTGGAGTCATAGATCAAATTTCTTTCACATATATAGAACTGATTGAGGTAGTCATTGGTTCATGTAAATGGTGAGCTCCAAAGTGACTGCTGATATAATCTGACAGTGGTGTAAACACACACATATATACTAACCACAGTGGAGAGGAACTCTCCATCATCTGACACTTGCTCAGTACTTCCAGGTAAAGAGAAAGTATCATCTTTAAGGAGACCGTCTGAGGAGACTTCAGAGAGTCCCACATGCTGGATGTGATGCTGCCTTACCCAGAAAGCCAAAAATGCTGTTCCTTTCCATAGGCCAATAGTTCTCCTTTGTCCCTTCATGATTTTGCAGGCTAAGTGCATTTGAAGACCCAAATGAACAACTTAAACTTCTTTCTGATCCTGTTGCTGTTCCCATGCTCAACAGTCAACTTTTTCTCATGTCTGTATTTAGCTGAAGTAATCTTCGTGAAAGTCTTCCACACTTGAAGTCACAGCAAAAGCTAGAGAATAAAATTTACATTTTGGAATAAAAGCTAAAACTTGACGATATCATTCATATATATATATATATATATATTTTCTCGTGGCTCCCTGGGGACCACACCCACTGCGAGTTCTTTGCGAGTGTCTTCCATTCACTTAGTTACCCTAGTGCTGTCCTGGTGCTGGGACACCGTTGAGGCTTGCAAGTGTTTGTGCCTCTGAAGAGAATGGGTTGTGCGTCCAGTTCAAGCATGCCAGCAGGGCTGTCGTGCATATTTTCTGAGGTAGCATTTTCAAGTTCCTTAAGCTGTACGCCAGACACAACAGACTTGACCAGAATCATGCTGTTACCATGGCATCCAAAGAGAGCCCTTAGAAGCTCATCGACTTCTCCAGACAGAGAGGAAGATGGTAAACTGCTCTGATAGAACATTTTCTACCTTAGAAGCTGAGAATAGAAACTGTATTTATCTGAAACAGCAAATCTGATTTTCAAAATTTCTCTCCAAGCATAATTTTTTTTTTTTTTTTTTTGCGGTACGAGGGCCTCTCACTGCTGTGGCCTCTCCCGTTGCGGAGCACAGGCTCCGGACACGCAGGCTTAGCGGCCATGGCTCACGGGCCCAGCCGCTTTGCGGCATGTGGGATCTTCCCGGACCGGGGCACGAACCCGCGTCCCCTGCATCGGCAGGCGGACTCTCAGCCACTGCGCCACCAGGGAAGCACTCTAAGCATCATTTTTTATAAGACATTTTTGAAGACTGCTCACAGGTTTACATGCGCTAGCACTGACTTGGAGAAGCTTTTCTTTCATCTCTGATCTGGAAGCTTCTCTTTGAATAAACTAGAAATGTTGAATGGCTCTGGCTAAGAAATCCCTTTCAATTTCAGACAAGAGTTGCAGTAACTGAGCCCTGTTTATTCAAGGAGAGTGAAGCCAGAGTGGGTCTGCTGTGAATAAAATGACAGGCCTGCTTTCTTCACAGGTGACTTCTCTCCTCTGGCCCAGTTCTTTGGTGTTAATCTAATTCTCATTAATTGCTAACTCCAAAGCAACAGAGCTTCGATCTTTGAAAGGATTGCCTTTTATAAGTGCTTATTGTCTGAAATTTCTGCTTAATGGGAAGACCACTGAACCACTAATTTTTTGGTTTAGAGTTAGTGGGCAGGGACAGTTTAAGTCATTACCTTCTATTGCTTGACATTTTGTATAACACTTTGCAGTGTTCAAAGCACTTTCACATCCATTGTGATTTGAAATTTTTAACAACCCCCAGAAGACAGAAAGACAGATTTTTTTTAATTCCCTTTTTTTTTTTTTTTTTTGCGGTACGCGGGCCTCTCACTGTTGTGGCCTGCCCCGTTGTGGAGCACAGGCTCCAGACGTGCAGGCTCAGTGGCCATGGCTCACGGGCCCAGCCACTCCGTGGCATGTGAGATCTTCCCGGTCCGGGGCACAAACCCGCGTCCCCTGCATTGGCACGCGGACTCTCAACCACTGCGCCACCAGGGAAGCCCCAGATTTTTTTTTTTAATTCCCATTTTTTTGATGAGAGCATTGAGGGTCAGAAAGATTTATGCCTCTCTTAAAATCATTCTTACCAGAGGTAGACCAGGAACTAGAACCTACCTGTCCTATTCCTAATTCCTCTTCAGGTTGCCCTGTCATGATGAGCTAGGTGTGAGGATGGTAAGGGAGAACCTATAACTTGTTTGGCAGTTATCTGCTGAATCGTCTGTCTCCCTGGTCTGACGTTAAGCTCCCTAAAGTGGAGATTATTTTATTCACTGTTAGACCCCCAGTGCCTAGAGCAGTGCCTGGCACATAGTAGATTCTCAATTAACATTTTTGTTGGTGAACGAGCAATAATAATGCCAACATTTTCACCTCTACCCATCCCCTTCTTACACGTTCCAATGGCATAATAAGAATTATATCTAAAATAAGTAGGCAAAGATATGAGCATAGTGGGGAAGTGCAGGTTGTCAATCCATCAAAGTAGTAGATGAAGAACATTCACCTGAGCTATAGAAAAACACAGAAGAAACTGAAAATAGAGCTCCTGCCTTGGGGGAGCTTAAAGCTTAGGGAAACAGGATAACCCATGATGGAAAAGATGAGGAAAATCACTATCCAGCAGTCAGTTTGGTTGGCACTGCTCTTTTGGAAACTCAAAGATGGGGGAAATGAAAAGGACGCGTACTGCAAAAAAAAACCCTTGATCTCAGAGGGAGGAGGAAGTGGAAGGGCTTTACTGTCACTTTCTTTTTTTGGTTCTATAATTACCTGTACCTTTTCAAGTGTTTTTATGCAGGAAACTAAATATGGAGACTGGTCGAGGGATGAATCATTCTAATTAACTGGAATAGAAGGTGAACTTTGACAAAGCTTTGATTAGTTCTTTTCCTTAAATAGTCAAGTAATTATGCTGCAGTTTGGCATTCGTAAACAATTGTTTCCATCCTTATCTCAACCTGAGATAATAGTTTCCAAGTCCTTTAGGGACAGTGATTTTCAAAGTTTAGTTCTCAAGCCGCCTGCTTAAATCTCCACTCCTGAAATTCTGATTCAAGAGGTCTGGAGCAGGGTCTGGGAGTCTGCTGTTTTAAAAAATAAACACTTTATTTTGGAATATATTTATAGAAAAGTTGCAAAATAATACAGAAAGTTCCTATATTTCCTTCATCTGGCTTCCCCTAATGTTAACGCCTTACATAAGCAGAATATATTTGTCAAAATTAACCAACTAATATCAATGCGCTAATACTAATTAAGCTACAGACTTTATGCAAATTTCACCAGTTTTTGCACTAATGTCCTTTTTTCTGTTCAGTGCAGGACATCACATTGCATGTAGTCATCATGTCTCCTTAGTCTCTTCCAATCTGTGATAGTTTCTTAGTCTTTCCTCGAATCTGCATTTTTAATAAGCTCCCAGGTGGTTCTCAGACGCTGGAACTCAATCGCCATTGCTCTTCCAAAGCCAGGGACAGACCCTGGGCACACCAGACAAGTGCTCAGAAACCAGTGCCTGGGAGACCTCCCCTTGCCTGAGGGGTACCTTGTGCTTTACATCCCAAGTCCTGCTTCTGTCAGTCCAGGACAGAGCCGGAAACAGAAAGCACACTCTGGAAGAGCCTGGAGAGAATTTAGCAAAAGTGCTGTTTATGGAGATGTAGGCAGGGTGAGAGAAACAAATAAAGGATATTAAGGCAACCAGGAGCTTTCAGCAGTGAAAAGCTTTCCCCTCTTTGGGACCAGCCACCAGGTGCAGCAGTAGTCAGGGATGTGTAGTTGGAGAACCAGCCACTGCCAGAACCTAAGACTCCAGTGTTCAGAGGACATGGGTCTTTGTGCTCCTGTGGGTGGCCCCCATTGGCGACACTTAACAAGAAGCCAGAGGGCAGGGAATGGACAATACAGTTGCTGGGCACAGAGGAAGAAGAGAGGGTGGAGAATGGATCTGGAGAATGCATTGAGAGAGGGGTTGAGGTGAGAATAACCAGCCCTGTGTTAAAGTAAAATGCAGGAGAGAGAGTATGATTAGTTAATTGTGCCTGGGTTAAAACATGTGCTCTGCTTATTAATTCATAGCTACAATGTTAGGAGGGGCCCGTAGCTTAATTAAAAAAAAGGGGGGGGGTCCAACGAAAACATTACATTTAGACTCGAAAACTACAATTGCAACAACTTGTTGCAAATTCAACAAACATTCTTTTGGTGGGTTAATGATAGTAAAAGAATTGTAGCCTCCAGCTAAATAAATAAATACCTAGACTGAAGAAAAAGAACTGCCGTCTGAGATATAGTTTTAGAATTGATAACAGATTTTAAGAGTGTCATATACCACCTTCTACAATTTGGATGAAACAGTGCTTTTATTTATTTTTTCCCTATTTTGTTACTTGATTCTAGTTTTCGAAAGGCAATATCATCACCCATTCTGCAGTATAGTGAATTAAATTCTGGGCACCAAAGAAAAAGACTCAGAAAATGTTCCTTTTCTTTTTGTAGTTGAAAAAGGATAAGAATGGGAAAAAAGCTCATCTGTCCTAAGCATCCATGGGACTTATGGAGAATCACTAGTCTTTAGAATTAGGCTTTCCTGGGGTTTATGCAGTGGAGGCTTTTTTGATGGTGGGAGTGAGTGGGTGAGATTTTTTTCCCCTACATTTCAAAAAAAGGAGTAGAAGTTAGCAAGGAGGAATATTAGCTATATTTTGCTGTTTTTGACATTAAGTATGACATTAAATACATCAAGTTTGCCAAAACAGGTTGGTGGAGGTTTGTTTTGCTCATGCACATGTTTTTCATAGATACTGGTCTTCTTTTTGTGTTTGCTCACTGTCTTCAGTGAGGAAACAAGCACTGCTATATTTATTTTGCAAAGTGGTTGCATTGGGATCTTGGCAGGAAACAATTTACCTCGGAGGGTTTGAATGAAGAGAGTTAGTGAAGGAAGGGACTACTGCAAACCAGTGGGCAGGGTTATGAGAACACACAAGGGGTGCGGTCTAGCCCTCAGGAACTAGCGGCAGCGGGAAGCCGTTGCTATCCCCAGGCCAAAGGGACAAGAGGGACAAATAGTGGAGTCCAGGGAGGGTTGTAACCATGGCGGAAGGGCCACTCGACAGGAGCCGTAGCGGTGAAGGGCCGTAACTGTGGTCAGACACTGAGGTGAAACAGGGAGAGAGTAGGGGAAACAAAACCCCGTTGCTCTCCTCCCAGCCCTCCCGTCTTTGTCTGGTGCCCCCATTAGTCAAACCCAACAGGAAGCCAACAGTATAGGTGACACGGGGGCAGGAGAGGTGGAGTAGGGTTGTGGGTGTTGTAGCAGGGATGGGGAATAGGGAGCAAAATGGTTTGTTGCTATTTGAGCCCCTGAAATGATTACTCGTGACATTACGTTTAGAGGAAATTCAAAGTAGTTGCTTTCAGTTAATGAGCAAATCCGTTTTCTATAGAGCCAGTTTATTGTTTTAAAAACTTGCTACTCCCTTAGCCTGTTCTGAAGTTTTTTAGTGCACAGACCCTGATTTCTCCAGTTTCCTCGGCCTCACTGTGTGGTGAGAAAGGTATTGCCTTTAACATGATGCGAAGCCTGAATTTGACCTCCAGGGGCCCTGAGGGAGGAGGGGGACTGGCATAGCTTGCATTGTTGGTTGCCCCAACTGGCATTTTCAGAGTTAAAAATGGCCATCATAACGTGTGTGCTCTTCTTGTTCTAATGAGTTGTTTCTGTTGGAGCTAAATGTAATTACTAAATAATCATCTCCAGTTGTTCATTGATTTTTTGGTGCATGATTATTTAATGAAAACAGACCCAGATGACCAAGAGGTAGAGAGGCCCGCTTCTGGGAAAGCATTCACTCTAGCCCAGTACCTTCAGTTGCAGATTATTTGAAAATGAAAGCAAAGCAACAAAACCATCTTAAATGCTTCTGGCAACTTTAACAAAACCTGGCCCCAGGATCATTTAAGAACTTCTGCTGTGAGTCTCAGAGAAATAGAGCTGAAAATAGATTGGTTGCAGCAATTTCAGCGAAGGGATCCGAAAATGTTTTCTTCAGCTGCGGGTTTTTAGTGAGTGATGAATCGGCAGTGCCCAGAAGATTGCATTCTTGGGAAAAGAGATTCATATTTGATCTTCCTATCTCTCTGAAATACTTTATATCGAATCTTAAATATGATGCAGTGGAGGCTGTCAGTCTCCTATTTGCTGAGATGTTTTCTTCCTATTTAATTAACCCCACTTTTCCTTTCCATATTTGTGATGGATTCTTGGGCAAAGCTACCTTCACATAAAAGGCTCTGGAAAAAATAAAATAAAAACATGCTCTTTAAAGGTATTATTTATTTATTTATGTCATTTAGTTAGTTTTCACTGTTATTCGTCTCGACTGTATTTCCTTTTTCCCTAGTTTGGAAAAATGTCTGGTCTGGCTTTGTCTTCAGTCATATTGGCTGCTCTCTTTAAATCACAAAAATGTTAAAGTAAAAAAGTAAAAAAAAAAAAAAAAAAGGATCATAAGCTATTCATTCTAGTGGTCAGTTGGCTTAAATTTCAAGAGTCATTGACTCTCATAGCTTAAATTAGTTTTATTGCGATTTTGAGCAAAGCTAGAGAAAAAAAATCTGTGTATCATGCCTTATGAAGGAATGTCATGGTTTTGAGTAGCTAGGATCAATGAGGTGCTTATAGTTAGTGACTCTACGTGGATACAAAGACCTTTTCACCCTTATTGATCTGACCTCTTCACGGTGTTAGAGCAGTAGGTAGTGGTTAATGCAATGCCATACCTTTGCTTTAACCTAAGAACCCGAACCCCGTGATAATAGGCATTAGCCCTGATGAAAAGATCATCTCTGTCCTTGGCAGCTATTCCTGTCTGCATCAGGATCATTTTCCACATCGCTGTGGTGCTAAACATTGATGCATCTTTACCTCCGGTGCCCTCCACACTCCCTCACGTTCACTTAGTCATCACGGTCATCTCTTCTAGCTCTGCAAGATAGATTTGTTTCCTTTCCCACTGTTACCCCCATAGGCAAGGACCTTCCTAATGGTCTGGTTATTGAGATACCCTCCCACAAGCCTGCCTGCTCACAGGATTTCTTTACTTTTGCTACATGAGTTTCCTAGACTCTCATATTTATCAGGATCTGCCTCCACTCAAAAGCTCAGCCAGTTATTACTGACAGAGTAAAATCCCTGTCAGTAGCCAATGAATACGTTTCTGTGAGCAACCGCCGTGAGCAAGACCCTCTGCTAGGTGCTGTGGGAACACAGACCATGTCCACTTCCTTGTTTACCTCATGTGTCCTCAATTAGTTTATCATTTCCAGTAGAGCATGAATTATACTTGATGTGTATAAGTGCACAGCAACAAGACTGTTTTTTTTTAACTTTAAAAAAAATTTTTTTATTTTTTGACCATGCTGCACAGCATGTGGGATCTTAGTTCCCCGACCAGGGTTCGAACCCGTGACCCCTGCATTGAAAGCTCGGAGTCTTAACCACTGCACTGCTAGGCAAGTCCAAGACTGGTTTTTAATCAGTGTTCCCGATTACATATTTTCAGTTGAGATTTCTCTTTAAGGTATATAGCTTGGAAAATTATATACATAGTCTCCTCAAGGCTGCTTGATGTAGTTCTTAATATTTTTGAAACTCTCTATTTAGAATTATCTTCAGAACTCATAAGTTACAAAAGCAAAAGAGTCTCATTACCCCATTCTTTTGTTCAAGATGCAACTTACTAAATGCCTGCTTAGTCCCAGGTGCTGCTCCAAGGCCTTGGCACACCAACATGTGTTAAAGCCCACCAGACAAGACTCCCAGGACACACCATCGTCAGACAAGCTTAGGTTTATTAGCTGGCTGCAGTAAGGGAGAGCACACGTCGTGGAGAATTGTGGGGCATTTCAACAGGTGGAAGTTAGGGAAGAACATCTATAGAGTTTGCAGGACTGGAGTTAGTCCGAGGATGGCTTTGGCAAAGATCGGCCAGAATTTGTAATGTAGGAAGTTGCTGAAACAGTCTGTGGTCTTATCTTTGGGGCACATAACAGTGTGGAGTTACTGTTAGGTTAGTTTGTCTGTGGTCTTGCTTACAATACCATGCATGTGAATGAGCTGGTGTTGAGTCTGAACTTAGTTTGTCTCGCATGTCATGGTTTGGTACAGTTTTTCTATTTTGTGCATTATAATACAGTTTTGCAAGTTATGGTTTCTGTTTCAATTTTCAGTTTCCCCCTAACAGCCTAGTTGCCAGTGAACAGGTTTTCCCTTTATCAGAAGAATAATGACACAGTTCCTGTCCTCCAGGAGTTTGCAGTCTAGGTTATTATAATTTGATATGTGCCATAATAGAGATACAAATAAGGTGTTATGGAGTTCAGAAGAAACAACTGTTTTAAAAAAAAAAACTACTGTTTTGTTGATATCTTATCATATACAAGGCTCTACATACATTATGTACTAGGCAAATTACATATACGTATTATTTTATTTAATCCTCAACAGTCGTACAGAGTTGATGCTATTTTTTTTACCCTCGCTTTAAAGTCAAGAAATTGAGATGCAAAGAGGTTAAATAACCCACCAAAAATCATCCAGCTAGGAGACAATAGATATAGGACTTTATTAAATATTTGTAGGGTACTGCTCTAGGTGCTTTATATAATCTCCAAAACAGACCTTTGAGGTACCTACTATGCTTTATTCTATCTCACTGTTGAGGAAACTGAGACATGGGGAAGTGATGTAACTCATCTAAGATCACAGAGCTCGTGGCCACATTGTAGGGGCAGGATTCAGACCCAGGCAGCCTGGCTCCGTGGTCCATGCACATCACCAGCTGGGCTGCTGCTTCTCTTGAGGCCTGTCATTGGACCCTCATGTCTGTGTTCTTACCCTCTGTGCTGTTCTGCCTCATTGGCAGAGGAGAAGCATCACAGAAGGGTTGAATGTGGGCTGGGGCATGGTGGATAATTAGGATATTTCCAGAGGGATCAGGGAGAAAGACTGTACCATTCCATTCAGGAGGAATAGCGGGCGCCGAGTCCTGAGAGCAGGAGGTGAGGCTTGAGAACTCTAGTGTGTAGGATGGGAGCAGTGGCAGCCAGTAGAACTGGACATGTTGTATTGGGACCAGATTGGAGCTTCACAGTTGCCCCTCACTTTTGACTGGAAGGATGCTCCTCTTCTTGACACTGTGCTTGCCTCTGAATGATCCTTCTGGTCATAACGCATCCCCAAAGGAAAGAGGCTTGTCATCACCACAGATATTCCTGCTGGAGGCCATTCCAAAGGAGAAGTTCCAGAAACATGTTAAGCAAAGGAAGCTTCAGGGAAAAAATGCTGCCTAGAGATATTCTTAAGGTGATTGCTTTGGAGAGCATAATGAACGTTTGAATATCTATGTCCTTGTAAATTAAAGAAAAAAAATGTGTCACCACTTTCAATCAATACAGACAGAGTCTTGAATAGCAACTTTTATTTATGGAGTTCTGGAAGCTGACATGCATCTAATCTTTACATCAATCCCATTAGATAGATACTGTTCGCGTCCCAGATGTATAGATGAGGAAACCGAGGCTAAGAAGACTCTTGGGGTTTTTGGCAAGTCACACAGTGGGAGGTGGTAGAGCCAAGATTTGGGCTCAGTTGGACTGACTGCAGAGCCCATTCGTTCTGTCACGCATCCTCCAGAAGTCTGTCCTTTCAGCTGTGAAAGTGCAGATTGTCCCCAATGCAACAGGCAGCCAAACGGCATGGAGAACTGGTAGTCAGGAGAGGGAAGGATTGTGGTGGGACGAGGAGGACAGGACTTGCTGGAGCTTCATCCACGCCTCCCCCACTCTGTGTCAGCCCTGCTTCTCTTTGCATGCGTCACTGGAATTTACTGGTTTAAAATAGTATCCTCACCCAGTGTTACTTCTTGGACAGCAAGAGGGAGTCCAAAAAGCTAAGGCCTGAAATTCTCATCTTTCCTGGGCAGTGAAATTGCTTCAGATTTGCTGGGACATGGGCCTATCAGCCGATTAGCAGATACATTTGTGTTGACCTTTCTATTATCAACCTACTGGTTTGCTTATTTAACTAATCACATGTGCCCTTGTTAGGAGCTGTGGGCACAGAAAGATCTTTGTTGACTCTGGACAAGTGATGCTCTTTGTTAGTTCTGGATATGGCTCCCCATTTCACAGCATCAGGGGAAAGGTGGTGGCAGCAGCTAATGATCCCTGGACTGCACGTTCTGGAGATGAGGGAGTGATTTAGCCTTTTTTTCCCTATAGAGTATGCTTGTGGATTAATTGCATAAACTGGTCGGTTTAATCTAAGAATGACCTGGTCCCTTCCTTGCCTGGCCAGGTGGTGTGTACAGAGAGCCTGAGCTGTAGTTAGGCACCCTGGGTCTGAGTCTTGATGTCTTGGCTTATACTGGGTAAGTTACTTAAACTTTCTGCACCTCAGTTTCTTCATTTCTAAAATGGAAATAATAAGAGTACCTACCTCATAGGGTTATTCTGAAGATTAAGCAAGAAAATCTTTGAAAATTGCTTGGCACATTACTTAGTACATAGTAAAGACCCAGTAAATGAGAAGAACAGCAAATAGCACTTGTTCTGTGCCAGGCCTGGGCATGAGCTGTGCACCACACAGCTCCCAGGGGCACCTTCCTCATGGACAACCCTGGGAATGTCACCCAGAAGGTGTGCAATGCAGTGGCCTTGTGCCAGGAACCACTCTGAGTGCTTCATGTATTTTAACTCTTTAATCCTCACAACAATCCTTTTTTTTTTTACATCTTTATTGGAGTATAATTGCTTTACAATGGTATGTTAGTTTCTGCTTTATAACAAAGTGAATCAGCTGCACATATACATATATCCCCATATCTCCTCCCTCTTGCGTCTCCCTCCCACCCTCCCTATCCCACACCTCTAGGTGGACACAAAGCACCGAGCTGATCTCGCTGTGCTATGCGGCTGCTTCCCACTAGCTATCTGTTTTACATTTAGTAGTATATATAAGTCCATGCCACTCTCTCACTTCGTCCCAGCTTACCCTTCCCCCTCCATGTCCTCAAGTCCATTCTGTACGTCTGCGTCTTTATTCCTGTCCTGCCCCTAGGTTCATCAGAGCCATTTTTTTTAGATTCCATATATATGTGTTAGCATACGGTATTTATTTTTCCCTTTCTGCCTTACTTCACTCTGTATGACAGACTCTAGGTCCATCCACCTCACTACAAATAACTCAGTTTCGTTTCTTTTTATGGCTGAGTAATATTCCATTGTATATATGTACCACATCTTCTTTATCCATTCATCTGTCGATGGACACTTAGACAACAATCCATTATTAATCCTGCTTACAACTTAGACACAGCTATTAGTTACCTTGCCCAGATTCAGCCAGCTGGTAAGTGGCATGGCTGGGATGTTGGCCATTTGTTTTATTATAGTATAGAGTCTTTCCTGTCAATCACAAAGTAGAGGGAAGATCTCCATGATAGATTGGTGTTCTTTATCAACCTGCATTCATTGTCCTTATATGTTTTAATATATTGTAATATTTGTTGAAGCAGTTTACATTTTCAGCCTTTATAGTTAATACATATATTTTAGCTTAATAATGGAAATTCATGAATTCACTTGACTTTGGGAAAAGGTGACACACCTTGCCTTATCATAATTGAGCTCTTTGTGATTAGGGTCAAGAGGGAAGGAGGAAGCGAGAAGAGAGAGAACAAGCCCACTGAACATTTGAATAACAGCAGCACTTCTGTCGGCCCTTCCATCAGGGCATCACCGCCCACACTCTTTGCTCAGATGGCTTTGCCTCTCACATGACTTACATGGTATGAGCATCTTGCCGCATAGAGCTTTAATAATGTGCTTTTCATCCAACATGGCCGATAAATGAAGCCGGCTAGTTCAGCTGGTGCTCAACCAAAGATTCACTCCAGCGCAAGAACCAAAACTAGCTGTGCTGAAATTTTTGACAAGCAGCATGGCAAGGCCCCAGAGAGACACGTTCCTGAGGGATTTTCAAGGGGACTGCATCTTCAAGAGACCCTTTTTGCCCTGGATGGTGGACAGTGAGCAGTTGGGAGGAGCATGGCCAGGGTTTTAATTGTATTGCCTGTGCCTTCTGAAATGGTTCTGGGCCCTCCCTGGCTCTTGCCTTCTCCACAGACACCCTATAAATAGCACCTCCAGATTTGTTCCATTCTCCTTTGTTTTCTCCTATTCTCCACCTGCGTCTCCCCTTTACCTAGATCCTTTGCATTGGGTGGTTGGCCAGACTCTTTCTTGCCCTGTTTCCTCAGCCCTGTCTTTTCTCTCTGTTGCCTTCCTTGGCCCTCCCTGAACTCCTCTGGATCCCCGCTGCCTTGGGGGAGAACTCAGGCACGTGAGTTAGTACTATTTATGTGAAGTAGATAACTTTTGCAAACTTCTGCATGTTTCAAAATTGTTATTTTCTCCTGAAATTTTTTTGGAGTGGCTAAAATCGGATTTCAGGGTTAGGGTTTTTGTGTTAGTGGGATTACAACGGAGATGGATCAATGTTGACTCCCTTTCTTCTCAAATTCCCATCCTGCATGAAGCTATAAGGGTCTCAGCCTCACGGGAACAAGCAGCCTTGGTAGGTTTTCCAGGAGAGGTGAGGGGCACCTGATAATTTATTGTGTTTGTGACAAGTCTGTGTCACTGTGTGGTTTCTCCGACTTGTCACACTGAGGCTACTCAGGACACCATCAGAATTAGAGAAGATGAATCTTTTCTATAAAAATAGCACATTGTCTATACGATGTCAGGCAAAAGAAGATGATTCAGCGCGCCCTTTGCCACTCTTAAAAAAAACCAACAAAATACGTCTTCCTTTCTACTTAAAACCAAAATAAACTACTTCCTACTACTGTCATTCACAGAGCTAAATTAAAACCATACCAGGATGGAGAGAGAGAATATTTTCATCCAAGACAGAGAAAATCAAAATGGCATGGTTGGCAGTTGGATGAGGGCCTGGCCCACAGTGGGTTGTTAGAGAATGTTAGCTTATCTGCTGCTATTTGCTGAGGGGACTTTGGTTCTCAGATTACATTTATGGTGTCTGCTTTTGAAATGGTATTTGGAGGCGGTGTTTAGGAGAATAGAACAGGACAGGCTGAAAGAATATGGCTTACAAATAAGAATACAAAGTCTGAATTGCGCCTATTTCTTCATTTTTTCTACGATTGATTTGAAATCTTTCCGATCAAATCAAGGGAGAGTGTTGCCTCCTCTTCCCTGACTTACTGGAAGCTAGCTTAGCTGTCTCCTCTGTCTCCCCACACTTCCTCTCTCAAGGCACACATCCCATTTTATGAGAATTAACTGTTCTGTGCATCTTTTGCAGCTTGGGACTGTGACAGTCTGTGCTCCCAATGGTGTCTGGCACATTGTCGGTGCTTATTTGTGGAATGAATGAATGAAGGAATGAATGTTGTTAACATGTTATGTTTCTCTCCTTTTCTGCAAGTTCCTTAAATAAAAACCCAGGTCTGATTCTACAGATTATGTGGCAGAGATCACACAGGTTCTCAGTAAGAGCATTGTTCCCAGGATTCTACTTACTGTTCCAGGCGTGCTGGGACTGTTATTTAAAGAAATGGGTTATCAAAGGCTTTATTAACCCTCTGAATCCAATAGAGGATGTGAAACTTAAAAAGCTTCAAAACCAGAAGAATAAATGCAAAACTTTTATTTGTTATTCTTATACTAGAACTAAGGAGAATAAGAGGGGCCAGGCCCCAGATCTCTTTAAACTGGTGGGCAGTTGCAGATACTAGGTTAATTGGATGAGGGTTAATCTCCTAAAGTCATTTCGTCTGAGGAAAATAAAGGAGTTCTGAAAGCCTGGAGAAGCCTGGGTTAGCCAGAAAGCATCAGCAAACAGGCTACAGCCCATAATTCTAAGGGCAGTGATCTTTTCTGTGTCCTTAAGCTGGAAGCGGACAGCTCCAGGATCAGCATCAGTATTCTGGGTTTTTAAGAAATTTTCCCAAGTTTTAACATTATCATTTTAAACAAAGTTGTATCATTCTATTAAATCAGTGCACTTTATTTTGGTTAGTTGGTTCGTTGGTTCCTTTTTTTTTTTTTTTACTGTTATAAATAATGTTGCCATGAGCATCTTCTGTGTACAGCGTTTCTTTTTTTCTCCTTTAGGATGAATTAGTACCCCATGGAGGGGGATAAATGTTTTTATGGCTCTGGATACCTATTGCCAAAATATTTTTTAAAGGCCTCTAGTGAATACATGGAGGGAATGTTTTAGCTTCTTTTTAAAGCTGTGTGCTCTGCTCAGTGATGTTTACCATTTTGTGATAATCTGTTCTTGTAAATCTGAAGCCATGTACTGCAAATTGTTCTGTCTCTCTAACTTGCTCTGCGCCCATATGGAATTGAGGCTCAGTCTCAGTACAGCCTCACATCCAAGGGAACAATGTCCCATAGTCCAAAGCAATTACAAAAAAAATTAATTCCTATCTTTATCATAACTCTCAAAGAACATGAAGTTCTTAAATCTACCTTTTCTCTTCTTTTCAATTCTATTTCATGCCACAGTTGCTTGAAACTTCCTCTCTCTTCATATTGCCATCTCATTTCTAAATGGCTTCTCTGTTACTTTTCTGCTGACACGTACTGTCTAGCTCATATACTTAGCCATTTTCCCCCAAGCCCACACACCCGACCCATGACCCTTTTTCCTACATAGAACCTCCCCCCGGGAAATAGAGTTTGAATGCTCTCTAGTGGATTTTCTCACACCCAGACTCAGACAGTGCAACAAGGGAAAACCCTGGAGCTGACCTGACAAGCAGGAGGGGATAGGGGAAGACCATCTGTAGTCACATATTAGTAATTTTGCCCCTCTCCCAGATAATAATAACAGCTAATGTTTATGTGTTTACTAGGCACTTAAGTCCCTTGCATGTATTGTCACTGATTCCTAATAACCACCTTATGAATTAACTAATAATATCAATTTCATGTTTTAGATCAAGACACTGAAGTAGAAAATGTTTTAAGTAACTCTCCCAACGTCACACAGGAAGTGACAGAGCTGGGGTTTCAACTAGGCAGTTGGCTTTAGAGGATGGGTTCTTAACTACCGTATACCATTATACTCCTTAAATTTCTGTTGTGACATATGTGTTGACAAGTAGGTATATCCCAGATATAGACATAGCTATAGATAGATAACTTTTCCTTATTTAATCAAAATATAGAGCCAGAACTTGAAAACAAAGTGGAGTACTCATTTCTCATGGGTTACTTTTTTAAATTAAAAATTACTCGGGGACTTTGTTCTGCTGTCTGTGTCAGCCTACCTGTCTGGTCTTACTGATCTGGGCCATGGAGTTGCCTTTATTACTTCTTGTTATGAGAAAGGTCAGTGGAAAGCTTGAATCCATCTTCGAACCTGGGAGGTAAGTCTGGCCGGAAGGATTTGCTAGTACGCTAACAAGGAGTGATTGCTGAGCCTCTTGTAATGTACGCGCTGCTTTTTATCAATTTACTCGGGAAACGCCCTGGGTTCTGGGCTTGTTGGTAATGCATCGGCTTTCATCTTTTATATGGTTCTTTTGGCTATGCCAGTTACCTGGTCTGGTTCACTGTTTTCATCCCAGAGACACTGTATGATGCAGTGCTCACGTAAGAATCCCCTTTTCCTTTGGAGAAATTGCTTGCAAGTTAGATACATGAATGCATCTTTCTCAGTCAGAGGAGTGAAAAAGTGGATTTTTTTTTTTTTTCTTGAGAAGAAAATGTCTAGCAATTGGGGTCACTCTTCACAGTCAAAATTGACTTAAAAAAGATCATTTAAATGTTCAATTTGAAATACTGTCTGTAGGCTGCTCTTCAAAGAGGAGTGCTTATTGAGAAAAGGCAGTAGTCCTCCAGTTTTCTCTAGTAGAAAGAATGCTAGAGCAGGAGCCAGGAGAAATTAGGTCAAGGCCAGTTCTGCGGCTAACCAGCTGCTTTGGGACTTACTACTTATCCTCTCTGAGTCTTACTGTCTTCATCTGTAAATTGAAGGTTTACACTAAATAATTTCTACACCTTTCTTCATACATAATAAACAGAAGATAAATTTCCCTGGGCAGGTCTGACATAGGCAGCCACCTCCTCATTCGAGTGTCCCTCAATCCCTCCCCCACCAAATACTTACCAACCCCAGCTGGCTGGCTCAGGCTCAGAATTGCCCAATTAAAGCTTCATTCCTTAAGAGTAGTTACTGGTTAAAATAAAAGTATTACTAGATGGAACTTTGCAGGCTATTTGCCATATTATTTAGTTCATTGAACTAATCTAATAAGCAGTAATTGAACACATAAGATATTCAAGATGCTGAGTGGGGCTGTGGGTATGTTTGGAGTGATGGGGAGGAATGTAAAGATGAATAACATACGGTCCTGCACTTGAAGGACCCATAATGAGCGGTGGAGAATGGGAAGATCTGCATAAATATCTGATGAGCCCCGTGGATGGTGAGTGCCGTAGGAGTTCAGATGGAGAGAGGGATTTCTGTCAGCTGCAGTGGTCAGGGAATTTTTTTAAAAATTGAGATTAGTCTTGAATATGGCTTTGAAAGACAGTTGGCTGATAAAAAAAGACATAGGTAAGGGGCTATGGCTTGGCATGAATCAAAGCTTAGAGGTGAGAATAACCAAGGCAGATTGGGAAGTATAGTTCAGTATACAAGGGGAAGCTATGATACCATAAAAGATAGACAAAGAAAATTAGATTTAATACAGTAAGTAAAAGGGAGTGCTCATTTGTTTTTGAACAAGAAAGTGACATGCTGCTGGGTGAATTTCAGGAACTTCATGTGATGGAGTGTGCAGAATAATTTTCAGGAAAAAAAACACGCCCTAAGGCTTCAGAGCTTCAACCCTCACCCCTTGAATGTTATTGAATGACTGTTTTTGGAAGTTGATCTGATGTCCTTCTAGGAAGAAGCGTTGACTGTAAATAATCTTGCCAGCAAAAGTAAGCAGCTTGGGAAGAAAAAGGAAGTATTGCGAGGGTTTTTAAAGTGAAGGGGCGGAGATGGCGTGCCTACTCACGTCTGGCTCTCCAGTCCCAGCATCATTAGCATTCATCCTCTTTCCTCTTCCATTTTTTATAGCCCTTAAAAATGAGTAAAATGTCAAGTGTAAAAAAAGGTCACGGGTACCTTTTCTGGGGGTCATATTTGGGTTCTCATGGTTTTAAAAAATGTAGAAGCTATAGAACCTGCCTTCTCCCTTATTTTTCTGTCCTCTCACTAGATGAAGACATATTTAATAGGTTCCATATTGGAATTACTAGTAAAAGTTTTAGAGTCTAAGCTTCTGTTCTGATATTGCTGCGTAACAAATCACCCCAAAACCAAGGGGCACAGCAATCACTCATATGCCTCACGAATCTCTAATCAGAGCTGGGCTGGGTGGGAAGGCTCATCTCTGCTCCACACGGTATCAGCTGGGACAGGTCAACTGGAGGCTGGAGGACCCACTGCCATGATGGCACCCTCTCATGGCTGGCAAGTTGGCTCTGGTTTTTGGCTGGGGGCTTGAGGTGAGGGGCTTGCCAGAAGGCTGGGATGGGGAACCCTGGTTCCTTTTCCCATGGGCCTCTCCATGGGTGCTTGGCTTCCATGTGGCTTCGTGGCTGAGTTCCACAAGTGAAGATCCTGAATGAGAAAAAGAGGTGGGGTGGGGGGGGGGGAGAGAGAGAGAGAGAGAGAGAGAGAGCGAGCGCCAGACAGAAATTCTATTGCTCTTTTGATCTAAATTTTCAAGTTACCAGCACAGCTTCCACCACATTTTATTTGGTGGATGTGAGTAAGCCATCCCAAATTCAAGAGGTAGGGAATTTGACTCCACCTCTAGATGGGAGAAATATCACAGAATTTGCCAACAAGTTTTAAAGCCACCGCAGCATCCATAGGATTCTCTGTCCCCACCCTGCCGCCTGGCCAGTTCATCTTCCTCTCTCTTTAATTGTATCTTTAAATGTTCATAGGCGTGAACCTGGGACACCGTCTAGGACAGGGCCAGATAGGTCACGTTTGTGAGTGAAGCAGGGTATGGGGATGGTGATGTAAAGGGGAGAATTTTCCTCACCTAAAGGAGACAGACCCAACCTCCCAAGCCACCTCTGGAACTTCTGGCTAGATGGAGAAGCAGAAGTAAACTTCACCTTGTCCCACTAGACTCTTTTTTATTGTTGTTCAGTTAATCTTCCTGATTATTTTTTAGGGACAGGACAGTGGGTGATATAATCTATATGGGTCAGGAGTGGAAACATGCTTTTAGAGGATGTCCTTCATCCTTGAAGCTGGTGTTTAAATGACAGTTCTCAGCGAGGGGCAGGATGCCGGATTAAAGGGAGCATGGGACTGACCTTGTTTAGATATTTTATGCTCTAGTAGAGTAGATAGTCTGTGGATAGGCCCTTCAGCTACATCCATGTCCCTGACTCTGGTGTCTGCTGTCACATGTTACTTAGAAAGCTGGTATTCCAGCCCCCAAAGTGTGTGGGGTGCCTGAGCTCTCAGCACAGATGAGAAGCTGAGCTGCAAAAATCTGATCTGAGATGATGGTGGAAACTCTCTGGGTGGAGTCGTCTTAGGGAGTCACGGATTCAATTATAAAATGCCGTTCTCTGTGATTTGAAAAAGTGGTGGTTTTTCAGCACTCCTTTATCCTTGTTCTTAAACGGAAGAGACGTGACTGTATTCTCTTCAGATGGGTTCTGCATGGCTAAAGTTACACTTGATAGCTTCTGGCTTGCCTTTAATTTCAGATATGGGAGAGAGAGGATGTTATTTGGAGAGTCCTTTAAGCCCTTTCCACTGATGGAAAGATGCTTCAGTGCCTGTTGATCTCCGAGGTTTCCAAGAGTTGTTTTTGAGTCAGTTAGAAATAGCTGAACAATTTTGGTATTAAATTGCAAACTCCTTTCACTTAAGAGCTCCAACATTTATTAGTCAGCTGTCCTATAGAACAGATTTTTCACTCTTATTCTTAAAAGTCTTGCCCATTTCTTCTATAAATAACACTATCTGATGTCATAATGACATATTTTATTATACTGACATTTATTAAAACTATTTATGTCATGGAACCATATGCTGGAAGAGGGCTATGTCTATACCCTTGGTTTTGGAAGCAGAAGTTTGTTGTATTGGATGCAGAGCCTGGGATGGTGGTAGATGATGTTTTAATTAAGCAGAGATATTTCCTTCTTTTGGGTTTTTTTTTTCCATTAAAACCTTTAGAAAGGTTAAAGACTTAGAGAACTGTCCAAAGAATGAGTTGTTTTTATAAACAACATATAGCTAGTTGGTTTCTTTCCTCTCTCCCTCCTGGTTTCTTAGGTGCTCATGGCTTGTTGAATCCTCAGGTGGAGGCATTTCTGGAGAATGCTAAATTAAAATAGTGCTGCAGAGTCCGGCAGGAAACAGAGGCACACTCAAGCAGGAAGTTCAGGAGAGTTTAAGGAAAGATCTATTTACAAAAGTGTAGGGAGGTTAAGGGAAACCAAAAAAGGACAATGAAAGCACCCTGAGGGGCCGTCACCGCTCCTGGGCCTGAGGGGACAGAGGAAGGGAACGAACTTCCGGTGGGAGAGGCCACTGGATGGAGCTGTGCCTGGAGCGGAGGAACATATCCACCCGCCAGGAGAAGACTGAACAGTAAACCCTCCGCCTCTCTTCCTTCTTCTCACCTGCCGAGGCCTTCCATTGCAGACCCCAGCCCGAAGCCAGGGAGATGGCAGGAAGCCCAGTGCTGCGTTCCATAAAATGTAGCCTTCCGGGGTTCTGAGCAGGGTGAAGCATAGAGTGGACTTGAAGGGGCCAATGGAGAGTAGCCATCACAGCAGGTAAACACGACCCTACAGTTTTGGTTTGTTAGCTGTTTTTTTCACAAAAACAAGCTCATCTGGTGGGCCTAGTTGCGTGATGAATTTCATACAAGTTTCCCTCTAATAGGAAGGTGAAAATTCAGATGTATAAAATACCCCCCCCGGCCCCTCCCGCAATTTCATTAGCCTGGGGACAAAGGGAATTGGAAGCTTCCCATTTCTGGTTTTCTTCAGGCCACGGTGTGGAGGTGGAGTTCTGTGGGTCGATAGCAGAGGTGGGCTAAGGTATTTGGAACTAAACTTTCTTAAAGAAAAGGAGATCCTGGTTCTGGACTAGGGCAGTGAACCCTTGGCAGAGCCTCTGAGAGGGCCAGGGGTAGGGATGAGGAGAAAACATGCCCATCAATTAGATTTGCAAACCCCTCACTGCCTGGTGGCAGAGGGACAGGACCTCAGAGGCAGGGGAACTTCTGTGGTAAATGTGCTCAGAAGGGAGAACAAGTTCCAAGAAGTGTTTAGCCTCTGTCTCAGAAGTGTATTTATCTGGTAGCCTCTGGCCATTTGGGGGTTTAGAACCATTCCCACCATGCTTTATTTCTCTTTTAAAAATAGAATTGTCTAACTCTGCATACCCACGGGGTCATGTCTTTCAGTGTGGAAGCAGCCGGAAATAGAAGGGAAGACAGCCCTTTACAGTTTCCAACATATGCTAATTTATGTGATGTCATGGAAAATCCATTACATGAAAACAGTATGTGTGGGCTTCCCTGGTGGTGCAGTGGTTGAGAGTCCGCCTGCTGATGCAGGGGACGCGGATTCGTGCCCCCGTCTGGGAAGATCCACATGCTGCGGAGCGGCTGGGCCCGTGAGCCATGGCCGCTGAGCCTGCGTGTCCGGAGCCTGTGCTCCGCAACGGGAGAGGTCACAACAGTGAGAGGCCCGCGTACCGCAAAAAAAAAAAAAAAAAAAAAAAAGCAGTATGTGCAATTTTTTACATATAAGAAATCAGAGGGATTTTCAAGGCTATAACCTTTTACAAGCCTAACTGCATGCACATTGGCTCTCAACATATTAAGTGGGTCTGTGGTATTTTCCATTGAATCTGCTCCAATCTCAAAGTATCAGAAGGACTTGGTATAAGGCAAGCTCATGGTGCTTGCTCAAAAGCAGCATCTTGGGGGAGATTTCAGCTTCTGAGGCTTTGGCTCCTTCTCCAAAGGAAAGTTCACATCCAAAATATGGATGTGAGCTGCCCTCTGATACTGGAAATTCGTATAACTCAAAGGCTGCATTTAGAAAAAGGAATGATCACTTAAATAGGTTATGGAAGGAGCCACATTCAACAAGTGTATCCATGTAAAGACCCAAAGGGGCTGAAAAATTCCTACAGTCATTCAGTTTGATAGGCACCTTAATTTGTTAATTGATCTGTTTGTTTGTTTGTGGTATGGGTTGGTGATATACCTCTTTTCCAGATGGATAGCCAGTTGTCTCAACATCATTTATGGAGGAGTCAATTGTTTCCCTATTGATTTTATTTATTTATTTATTTATTTATTTATGACCATGCCACACACACAGCATACAGGATCTTATTTCCCTGATCAGGGATCAAATCCGTGCCCCCCGCAGTGGAAGTGTGGAGTCCTAACCACTGGACCACCAGGGAATTCCCTGTTATTGGTCTTGAATTCTGATATTCACAGAGGCAACCTCTGTGTGGGAGAATAAATCAGTAGTGTTCGTTGCACTTGTTTAATTCAACCATGAGAAAAATTAAGCCTTTCATAAGTGGCTGATTTTCTGGATGACAGTTTCTGCTGCAGAACCATTCCTTTTATTTTGTGATGGAAAGAAAGGTTTAAAATGTTTTCAATTAAAAGTTTCATTCTGGGCTTCCCTGGTGGTGCAGTGGTTGAGAGTCCACCTGCCGATGCAGGAGACATGGGTTCGTGCCCCGGTCCAGGAAGATCCCACATGCTGCGGAGCGGCTGGGCCCATGAGCCATGGCCGCTGAGCCTGCGCGTCCGGAGCCTGTGCTCCTCAACGGAAGAGGCCACAACAGTGAGAGGCCTGCATACCGCAAAAAAAAAAAAAAAAAAAAAAAAAAAGTTTCATTCTTTTTTTCCCCCTTCTCTAAAAATATGCTGTGGAAGAATACTGTTTTAATTGGAAGAAATATTTAGTTCAATACAACTAAAATGTAAGTGAATATAATCAGAAAATGAAATAATCAGGATCAGACATCTGAAAGAACCCACAACGTTTCTTGTATGAATGCACACAAGAAATTTACCTTGAGACCTGCAGTTTTACAGTGTAGGCACTGAGGAGTCTTGGTAATAAGCCAACAGGCTGAGCATTTGCTATGTGCAAGGCACAAGACTTGTTCTGTAAATATGAGATTATTGCTTTCCAGAAGCTATTGTCTAATTACAGAGATAAAATCCATGAAAACTAATTGATATACAAGAAATAGGTAACTGTTCAATAGAAACAGTGCCACAAAGCTGTGCATGCTTATCTCCCAGATAAATGGAACAAGTAATAAGTGTCTTATTCAGAAAAGGGAGAGACGATTATGGAAAGGCCTGGAGCGACTTGGAGATGGAACTTGAGTTGTGTTTTTCAGGAAAGCTATGAATTGATAGACTTAGAAAGGCCTTGGCATTGAAGGAGGAAATCATGAAATAATAGAGCATAAAATGGACAAGGATTTCATGGTCATGTAATCTGGACCGTACTTGAACACCACCAGTGAGTCACAGCTTTCATGGGTAACCTGCTCTATTTTTGCTTAGCATTAGTCATCAGAAAGTGCTTCTGTTTGGTCACAGGTGAAATCTGTATCTCTTCCCCATTCCAACTCTTTAACTTCCATTCTAGTTCTTGCAGAGAACTCTGAATCCCTCTTCCATATGAGAGCCTTGAAGTATTAAAGAGTATTTTATGTTCCCTAGGTCTTCCCCCTGCCCAGTACTTTCAGCTGTTTCTCATTTTTCATCGTTTTCAGATACTTTGCCATCTTGGTCACTTTTCTCTACGCATCTTGAGACCCTTCCTTTACCAGTACTTCTGTCTCCTGTAAAGCACGGATCTAATCATTCCACTGTTGAAAAGCTTCAGTGGCTCTTAAGTCCCCATGGAATGAATGCAGGCTCCTGTTTCCCCTTCTGTAAAATGCCACCTTAACCAGAAGATGCTGTATGATGCAGCATCTGATGTGTCCGCACCTCTACTTTTCCTGGGAGTGGACTTGGCTAGGCCGTCAGGTTCCTGGTGCAGGCAAGGATGGAGGGGAGTGAGGTCTTGTCATTGTGGTATTTATTTTTCCTTTGGTGAAGGAGCAAAGCCATTGCCTGTGAGCTGTAAGTAGTGCACTTCTGTTGTCCTGGTATTACATACGGCTTCCAGGGATGCCAAGGCTGATGTGGAATTGCCAGGCCTTCCTTTTGCTCTGGCCTCAGCCCAGTGCAGTGTCTTTCTCCTCACGGCTGCCAAGCCTTTGACCAAGGTGGTGCCACCACCACCCCTGTCCTGAGTGTGAGCTCATTAGGGCCTCAGGCCCTGATGTAACACAAAGGCTATGCTGGCTGAGTTTCTGTTTTTCACCGCTCCACGAAGCTAACAGGGTCTTTTGTGGCATTTAGACTGGCTGGGAAAGTAGGTTAGTTCCCAGAAAGAAAGATGACTGAGGCCTGCAAAATGCATTCCTTACACTATATGGATTGAATTTCATTTACTTGTTTCTATTTGCTGTTCTCGCTCTGTCTTATAAGGATTTGAGCTGTTACAGTCCAGCTCAGTACCCTTATCACAGCATTCTGAAAGGAAAAGTCTATCTGTAAATTCAGGGAAGAAGAGTAGAGTGTAGCTTTTGGCTTTATTGAGAAAACTCAGAATGACTTCTTGTTTTTATTCTGCGTCATTTTAAAGTCAATCACATGGCTTCTCTGCAGAGCCCTTATCCTACACTGATATTTCCCAGATTCAGTTGTTGATTTGCTATAAGCTCCATGACAGCCTCCAGCACCCCGTTTTAATTCTCTGCATAGCACTTATCACTTCCTGGTACTTCTCACGTTTATTTGCTGATTTGTTGTGAGCTGCATGAGAGTATAAACGCTATCCCTGTTCATGACTCTGTCCTGTGTTCGGGAATGAATGTTACATCATTCGTGGTGTAAAATGCATTCTTTTCCATACTTTGGAGTTGGAGTGGCCTTATGAGCCTTGTTAGGTTTTAGCAAAAAGAGAAAAATGTCCAGAATGAGTGCTATCCCAAAGATGCCCTCCTGCTTACTTACTAGTCCCTTATGGCTGTTCCCAGGGTCCCACTGCCAACGGTCATCCACCCACCCCCACTGGAATCTTCAGGAATGAAAAGCTGCCCACTGCATTGTACTTCCCTGGGGTTTTGCTCTCTTGAGTATTTTTTACAAATTTATATGTGGCCTAAACCGATTGGTCTGAGTACCTTATTAACCGTATGACAAGTATTTTGCTGCCAATCTTGTTCATTCCTCCTTTATCTCCCTGAACAACTGGAAAACTGCCTCCTTATTTCTTAAAGGGCCACAGCATTCAGATACAGGAGCTGAGCTACAGACCCGTATACATTTCTGTCTACTTCACCAAATGTACTGTTTTCTTTGAGAGTCAGCCTGCATTCCTTCCTTCCTTCCTTCCTTCCTTCCCTCCCTTCCTCCCACCCTCCCCCTCTCCCTCCCTTCCTTCTTTTCTTCAACAGGCTTTCATTGAACACCTGCTGTGTGCCAAGTCTTGTGCTAGGATCTGGCTACCATGGAAAATAAGACACGTAGGATGCCTGCCCTCTCAGAACTTACAGTCATGAAGGTTTATTAGAGATTACCAATAAAACAGTGCTCCCCTCACTCCCTCTCCCGCCTGCCCCACCACATACACACAATACATGCTTCCATTGAAGGGTTAAGTTCTGTTTTAACGAACATCATTACGGTGTAGAGACTGGTTTGTGGAATCAGATAGGCCTGGGATGACATCCCAGGTCTTCCATTTATTACCTGGGTGACGTTGCCCACATAACTTAATCTCTTTTCAGCTTTCTCATTGGTAAAATGGGGAGAATACTATTGTAGTATTCACCTTATAGAATTCAGGGGGAGGCGAAATAAATATAATTGACTTAAAGCACTTAAGACAGGACCTGACTCAAAAAATGACTGTAATGAGAATGAAGATGGTGATCATAGCTGGGAGCCTGGATGGGGCATTTGGAAATAGTTTGACCTTGGCTCTGATACACATGCTCTTAATTTCTAGTTTCTTGACCAAGATAATAGGATCTGTTTAAATTAATAAAAAGGAAAAGGAGGTAAACATAGTTGGGATATATATGAGTATAGTAATATTTTCTGAACTCAAAAGATCATCCCATGTAGACTGACAAGCATGTATATGCATTTCTCTGGAGAGGGGGCAGAATATTTGTATCTGGGCCACTGGTCACTGTGTAACATGGGCTGCCATCTCCCGTAACAAAAAAGCTACTGAGAAAAGACAAGGGGCTTGTTGGGAATGGGTACAGAGTGGGGAGAGAAGGAAGAGAGGACAAAGCCTGTGGGCTTTCTCATTTCCTGCTCTATTTACCATGACTTGCCTATAGCTTTTATAGCCTGGTCCTTAAATAATTGAAGACCATCTTAAGTACCAAAATCTTCCATAAATTTCATGAAAGTGAGTAATGTGCCCTATTGCCCTGTGCTGAACTAGGATGGAAATTCTATGTATCACACTCTGCTGCGAGGATCCCTGTGAGTGATAAAGAGGGAGTTCATTGTAGCAGAGCCAAGGTCTGCCTGAGAGAAGCCACCAGAGTGAATGCACCTGCCTGTGAGTGCTCACCTGTGGGGCCTTTAATGGGGTTTCTGTTTGAAATTGGTTTTACGTGTCTAAGGGGCCACGTTGAAATCCCCTCATTAGCACCAAGTTTGTTGCTTGGAAAATTCAGTTTCTGTGAAAATTTGTTCATTATTTTTTTAGTGCCTTTTAGCATTTTGAGCACTTAGAATGACTCTTCAGGAAACAACATTTCCAACAAAAAACGTCCTAAAGGAAAGAAAAAAAGCCTCTCAATTCTCTTAGAATACTTGTTTTTCAGCAGAGGTATCTAAACATAGTAGAGTGTGGATATTGAATAAAAATAGTTTAGGACAAAAATAGAAAATAGAGGCTTTTTCTCCTGGTATGAAAACACGTGTAATGATCACAACGTTTCTTTTTTTCCACCTTAACCATTTCTGAGTAACGTTTCAGGCTGGGCAAACAGTTGTTTCTCCTCTCCATCTTCTAAGTCCCTCCCTCAGCTTTTCAAAGGACTTGCATTTCTGTGTCTTTGTTTCTTCTTTAAATGTGAATTTCCATTAGGAGAAGATTCAGAAAAGACTATAGTGAGATGAAGTATGTCCCTGTAAACCTGCTACTTCCTCCACTTAGTCAGGATACCCTCCCCCAACTTCCCAACCCTCCCCTCCTCCACGTTCCCCTCCCCCATCCCACCCCTTTGCCTTGTGTACTCAGCATTGGCATTTCTCCTGCATAGCACCTATCATAGTAATAACCTAAAAATAAATTTTGTAATTCTCCTTTTTTTGCTGGACTGGAATCTCCATGACGGCAGGAGGGGAGATTGTCCTGTTCACCTTGGTACATACTGGGCCTGGCTCAGTGACTGGCACATTGCAGGAGCTCAGTTTATATTCTGAGTAATAGCTAACATTTATTGAATAACAGGCAAACTGCTAATGAAAGAATCAGCCTTCAAAGTACTTGCATCCATTAAACTTCGAAGTCTAAAAAACCCACGTGAGACTTATTTGTATATTGCTTTGAATTTTTAAGTCATGGTATATATCAAATGCTACAACTAAGTTGGATATGAGTTTCTAAAAGTGTGCATTGATTTCAAATAAATTATTGTATCTTTTCATCCCTGTGTGAGATAGAGAAGAGGTAGGTAGTTTTACTAAATTACAGCTAGCATAGGGAGAGTAAGTCATGGGTGAGGGTAGGTCCCCAAGCCCTGGCCTCTCATGAGAGCAGTCAAAGAAGCATCCTTATATTACCGGTCAGGGTCCCATCAGGAAGTGAAGGCACCCTTGAACTGGCCATTCAAGCAGAATTTAACAAAATGAAAGTGAGGCTAGGGTTTATAGAAACTATTAAGAGATAATGCAGTACCCCAGGGCTAGCTACAGCTGGGAGCCTTTACTCCCACTAGTCCTGAAAGGTCAGGGGATGGAGAGTTACCAGAATCCATAGAGGGTGGCTGAAAGGAAAGGGCCATCCAATAGGAGCTGTGCCCTTTGGTAGGAGCATTGCCAGCCCATGGCATCCTGGCAGGAAGGAAGCTGGGGCAATGCAAACAGCACCTTCAACCTTCTCCTACTTCCTAACCTCCTGCCAGTGCCTTCTATGGATACAGTACAACCGGAAGTCAGGGGATAAGGGAACCCATTGATTTAGTCCATAAGGGTCAGGTGGAGCAGGTTGGAGAACGAATGTGAGGTGCAAAGAGAAGATAAAAGGTAAAGGAGATAGAAGACACAGCCACATTCTCTTCACTGAAACCCACTGGAGGACAAAGAAACCCTGGAAAGTGTGGAATGAGGTTATTTATGTGAGGTCCTTGGAGTGTCAACCTGGGCACTGTTCCAATGAGAAGTGTTATATCCAATGCCATGGAGCAGCTCACTTTACATCCTAGCTGTCTCAGTAACTGGTCATTTGTTCAGCAAGTATTTGCAAGCCCTTTGCTGTGTTGGGTGTGAGAGCCTGTAAGGGAGGTTTTTGGTGCCCTCATTTTCCTTTAGTGCAAGGCTGTATCTGTAGGCTGTCCTTGAGTGCAGGTACTCAAGGTGAGGTTCCCAGACCAGCAGCAGAGCAGCAGCACCTTGGAGCTGGTCAGAAATGCAAATCCATGACCACACCCTAATCTTCTGAGTCAGCATCTCTGGGTTGGGGTTCAGAAAACTATGTTTCAACAACTCTCCAGGTGATTCCTAGCAGGCTTAAGCTTGAGAAGCTTTTGCAGATATTATAAACTTTTGGAACATGAAAAAATAAGCGCATGGCTGTTGAGTAACACACACGCACACACACACTACTGCAGTTCACACAATTTTATCTTAATCTTGGCATATTTTCAAACAGTCCTGTAAAATAAGGAAATTGGATTAAAGAAGTGGTTTTCAAACAGTGTTTATCTGATCCGTTTCAGAGCCAAGGGGGTCACTGGGCCAGTCCACTCAACTAAAATGATACACTTATTTTTATAATATTTCATTTGGACACGAGGTTCTAAGGCTTAAGAAGCTTTGAAAACCCCTGTTTGAGATGATCAAATATTCCCTCTTGTTCAAATGTTCCATGGTGTTGTATATATGTGTCAATTGCATTGATGACGTATGGAATCTATATTTATAGCTTACATAGATGCATATTTTGTTTTATTTCAAAATATTAGAATTGACTTATGGCCAGAGGTGTTATTTTTCCATTTCCTGCCCTTTGTGGTACAGCTAAAGTGGTGTACCCATAAACCTTTCACCATGTGAATGCATGTGTGATTTCCAGAATGGCAGTTACTTCTTGGCAACATGTCCTTAGTTGTTTTATCTCTTACTGCTGCTTTGAACACAAAGCATTTGCAGAAAGTGTCACTACATTTCTGCTTGCATCAACTCTTGTGTCTGAACTGTCCATGTAAGCATTAGGCTGTTAAATATTTAAAAATGGAAAGTGGAATGGTCCAGCAGGCAGGCTCAGAGTTGTTCTTGTCCTGGTTCTGTATTTGGCCTACAAATCCAAAACCTTGGGCAGTTACCCATTATTTCTGTACTTGCATTTTCTTATTTGTCAAAAAGCCATAATAATATATTGCCTGCCTATATTAAATGTGGTGGCTCCAAAATTTCCGCTTAGAAGGGTGTTTGCGGCAGTAGCCTTGTTGCTGGAGGTGGGGAGTAGAATAAGGGCTTACTTGTCTTGAGGGCAAATTTGTAAAGCAAGCACACACTAGTTTTCTTAGTTTGTGTATCAAAATTCATAAAATTAAAAAATTTCCAAAACCCCTTTTTTTAGACTATATGGAAAATTAATAAAATGGTGATAAATTATATCAAAGAACACTCTTTAAAAAATTAAATTGGCTTTTGAGGAGAAATTATTGGGGCAGGAAGAACTAAAGTTTTTGCCCCCAGCCACTTCTTTTTTTATTGAATATAGTTGATGTACAATATTAATGTTAGTTTCAGGGGTACCATATAGTGATTCGACATTTAAATACATCACAAAATGATCACTGTAAGTCTAGTAACCATCTGTCTCCATACAAAGTTATTACTAAACATATTCCTTACGCTGTATATTACATCCCGTGACTTATTTATTTTATAACCAGAAGTTTGTTCCTCTTAATCCCCTCATCTATTTCACCCAATCCCCCGTCCCCCACCCCTTTGGCAACCACCCATTATTCTCTGTATCTGAGTCTGTCTTTGTTTTGTTTGTTCATTTGTTCTGTTTTTTAGGTTGCACGTATAAGTGGGATCATACAGTACTTGTCTTTGTCTGACTTTTTTCACTTAGCATGATACTCTGTAGATCCATCCATGCTGTTGCAAATGGCAAGGTTTTATGTTTTACGGTTGAGTCATATTCCATTGTTGATATATGCCGCCTCTTCTTTATCCAATTCTGCTGATGGACGTTAGGTTGCTTTCACATCTGGGCTGTGGTAAATAATGCTGCAGTGAACACAGGGATGCATATATCTTTTCAAATAAGTGTTTTGTTTTCTCTGGATAAATACCCAGAAGTGACATGGCTGGATTGTAGTGTAGTTCTATTTTTAATTTTTTTGAGGAAACTTTATACTGTTTTCCATAGTGGCTGCACCAATTAACAATCCCACCAACAGTGTGTACTAGGGTTCCCTTTTCTCCACATCTTCACCAACACTTGTTATTAGTTGTCTTTTTGATGAGAGCCATTCTTACAAGTGTGAAGTGGTTTCTCATTGTGGTTTTGGTTTGCACTTCCCTGATGATTAGTGATGTTCAGCATCTTTTCATGTGTCGGTTGGTCATTTGTATGTCTTCTTTGGATAAATGTTTATTCAGGTCCTCTGCCCATTTTTTAAATTGGATTGTTTGTTTTTTCCATATTGAGTTGTATGAGTTCCTGATATATTTTGGATATTAACCCCTTATTGGATATATTATTTGCAAATATCTTCTTCCATTCAGTAGGTTGCCTTTTTGTTTTGTTAATGGTTTCCTTCACTGTGCAAAAAGTTTTTAGCTTTATATGGTCCCATTTGTTTATTTTTGCTTTTGTTTCTCTTGCCAGAAAAGACAGATCCCCCAAAATATTGCTAAGACAGATGTCAAAGAGCATATTTCCTAGGTTTTCTTCTGGAGGTTTTATGGTTTCAGATCTGACATTTAAGTCTTTAATCCATGCATCTGAAAAGAATGTGTATTCTACTGTTTGGGGATAAAAATATTCTGTATATACCTATTAATTCTACCTGATCTAATGTGTCATTTAAGGCTGATGTTTTCTTATTGATTTTCTGTCTGGATAATCTGTCCCTTGATGTAGCTGATGTGTTAAAGTACCCTACTACACTAAGTCCCCTACATACGAACCTTCAAGTTGTGAACTTTCAAAGATGCGAACGTGTGTTCACATGTCCAATCACGTAAGTTAGTTCACGTGTCTGGTGTACATTGTTACATGCGTGCATCCTCTATAAGTGGTTGTGCTTTTGTATACTCTACAGTACAGTACTGTACAGTAGTACAGTATTTTTATTTCAAGCCTAGGATGTCCAGAAGCAAGCGTAAAAGCAGTGATGATGTAGCTGGTACTGCTAAGAAGCGCCAAGCGATAATGATGAAGCTTGCTGTGAATACAAGGAGCTTACTAGTGAAGACCTGATGGAATTGGAGGCCCAGAGAAAGGATGAAGAGAGACAAGAGGAAGAAGAAGTAACTGAAGAACTGAAGTGATTCACTATGCAGGAAATGGCAAGGGGATTTTCTTTATTTGAGGAGGCACTATTAGTTTTTGAGGCACAGGACCCGAACGTAGAATGGTACACGAGGGTTGCAGCAGCCGTTCAGAATGCAATCCAGTGCTACCGTGTCATCTATGATGAGAAAAAAAGAGCTACTACCCAGACATCACTGGATCATTTTTTTCAAGAGGGTAGATAGAATTGAATCCAGCAAGGAACCAGAACCTGTGCCATCAGTGTCAGGCGTGAGTGAAATTGCAGCTTGCCCTCCGTCTCCTATTGCTGAGGATCCTTCAGCTCTACCATCTCCCACCTCCTCTCCCTCCTCCAGTCAGTAACTCTTCTTGCCTGTTCACTCGATGCCAGCCCCTCTATGCCAGCTGTTGTAGTGTACTGCTGTACTTTTCAAGGTGCCGTACTGTAAGATTAAAAATGTTTTCTTTATTTTTTGTGTTTTTTATGTATTATTTGTGTGAAAAGTATTATAAACCTATTATAGTACAGTACTATATAGCTGATTGTGTTAGTTGTGTACCTAGGCTAACTTTGTTAGACATATGAACAAATTGGACTTATGAACTTGCTCTCAGAATGGAACTTGTTTGTATGTAGGGGACTTACTGTATTATTGTGTTACTGTCAATTTTTCACATTATGTTTGTTAATATTTGCTTTATGTATTTAGGTGCTCCTATGTTGGGTGCACATATATTTATAATTGTTATATCTTCTTCTTGGATTGATCCCTTTCTCATTATGTAATGTCCTTCTTTGTCTCTTGTTACAGTTTTTGTTTTAAAGTCTGTTTTGTCTGATATAAATATTGCTACCCCAGCTCTCTTTAATTTCCATTTGCATGGAATATCTTTTTCCAGTCCTTAATTTTCAGTCTGCATGTGTCTTTACATCTGAAGTGAGTCTCTTATAGGCAGCATATATGTGAGTCTTGGTTTTTTTTTCATTCACCCCCTCTATATATTTTGATTAGAGCATTTAATTCCTTTACATTTAAAGGAATTTTCGATAGGTGTGTGCTTATTGCCATTTGTGGATTGTTTTTTGGTTGTTTTTGTAGTTCTTCTCTGTTCCTTTCTTGCTCTCATCTGTGATTAAATGACTGTCTTTTGTGTTATGTTTGGATTCCTTTCCCTTTTTTTGTGTATCTATTATAGATTTTTGGTTTGTCGTTACCATTAAGTTATATATAATAATCTATATATAGACATGGTGATTTTAAGATGACTTTACTACTTTTGTCTTTTAACCTTTCTACTAGCTTAATAAGTGGTTGATCTGTTACCTTTGTTATATGTTTGTCTTTACCAGTGAGATTTTCCTTTCAAAATTTTCATATGTCTAGTTGTGACCTTTTCTTTTTCACTTTAAAAAAGTCCTTTAAACATTTCTTGTAAAGCTAGTTTAGTGGTGGTGTACTCTTTTAGTTTTGTTTGTCTGTAAAACTTCTTACCTCTTCTTCAAATCTGAATGATAATCTTGCCAGGTAGAGTATTCTTGGTTGTATTAACTTGACTATATTGTGCCACTCCTTTCTGGGCTGCAGAGTTTCTGCTGAAAAGTCAGTTGATAGTGTTAATGGGAAAGTCTGTAAGTAGTTGCTATCCTCTTGGTGCTTTTAATATTTTCTCTTTATTTTTAATTCTTGACATTTTAATTATAATGTGTACTGGGGTGGATCTCTTTGGGTTCATCTTGTTTAGGACTCTCTGTGCTTCCTGGACCTGGATGTCTGTTTCCTTTTACAAGCTAGGGAAATTTTTAGCTATTTTTTCTTCAAAGAAGTTATCTGCACCTTTCTCTTTCTTTTCTCCTTCTGAGACCCTTATAGAGCAAATATTAGTACACTTGATGTTGTCCCAGATGTCTCTTAACCTATCCTCACTTAAAAAAAAATATATATTTTTTTCTGTTCAACTTGGGTGGTGATTTCCACTACTCTGTCTTCCAGATCAATGATCCATTTCTCTGTATCATCTAATTTACTGTTGATTGCTTCTAGTGTATTTTTCATTTCAGTTATTGTATTCTTCATCTCTGATTGATTCTTTTTTATATTTTCTAACTTTTGGTTGAAATTCTCACTGTATTCATTCATTCTTCTAAGTTCAATAAGTATCTTTATAATCATTACCTTAAACTCCTTATTAGGTAGATTGCTTATCTCCATTTTGTTTAGTTCTTTTTCTGAGGTTTTGTTGTTGTTCCTTTGTTAGGAACATATTTTTCTATCTCTTAGTTTGCCCAAATCTCTTTGTTTATTTCTGTGTATTAGGTATGTCTGTTACATCTCCCAATCTTGGAGAAGTGACCTCATGTAGGAGATGTTCTACAGGGTCCAGCAGTGTACTCCCCTCTGGCCACCAGAGCTCGATGCTCTAGGGGTGTCCCTTATGTGGGCTGCATCATGCTTCTGTTGTGCTGGAGCTGATTACTGTGAGTGTGCTGGTAAGCAGGGCTGGCCCTCGACCTGGCTGTCTCATGCAGTTGCTGTCAGTGCACTGGTGGGTGGGACAGGCCTCCAGCATGAGTTGTTGTGATGCCTGGTGATATGCCTCTACTGCGGACCTGCTGGTGGGTACTACTGGGGGCAAGCCCCCAGTGCTAATTGGCTAGAGGGAGGATTCCAAAATGGTGCTTACCAGCACCATTGTCAGCATGGTAGATCAAGATCCCCAGAATGGCTGCCACCAGTATCTCTGTCCCTAGGGGGAGTCCCAGCTGCCTTTTGCCTGTCTGGGAAATTCTCTAAGGTCAGCAAGGGACTTTGTCAAACTGCCCACTTTGTCAAACTACTGGGACTCAGAGAGTGAGATTTTGTGCATGACCTTTAAGACTGGAGTCTCTGTTTCCTATAGCCTTCTAGCTCTCTTGAACCAGCCCCACTTGTTTCAAAATCAGACATCCTGGGGGCTCATCCTCCCACTGAGAGACCCCTGGGCGGAGGAGCCTGATGTGGAATGGGGACCCCTTCGCTCCTCAGGGAGGGCTTCTGCAGTTGTGATATCCCTCCTGTTGGTGGGTTGCTGACCCAGGGGGGTGGGTCCTGATGAGACTGTGTCTCCACCCCTCCTACTTGTCTCATTGAGGCTCCCTCTTTATATCTTTAGTTGTGGAAAATCTTTTCTACTAGTTTCCAGGTCATTCTCACAGATAGTTGCCCTATAAGTAGTTGTAATTTTGATGTGCCCGTGGGAGGAGGTGAGCTCAGGGTCTCCCTACTCCACCATCTCAATCTGTCTCCCCCACCCACTTCTTGGCATAGCTCCTGGTTGACCCTGGCATATTATGAAGGTAATAAACCAATGAAAGAACTGAGCAAGTACAAGAATGAAAGGATTATCAAGTTGGTAGTATTTAAATATCCTTAAGTTTCTTTAAAGAAGAAGCAGTGTTCAATTCATCTTTGTGTCTTTCCCCACCAACTCTGCACCAACTGCAGTGCAGATCCAGCTCACACTACACAGTTCTTGGGGATTCTGGGGTCACAGTCTGTGCGACCTAGCTCAGGACAGATGAATTGTACCAAGGGGAGCAATGTTCATTGTGGAGAGAAGGGTTTGCTCTTTTTCAAGACTTTATCTCTATATTAGTTACATGATTTCTCCCCCAGAGTTCACACTGAAATATTTCTAAACTATGTAAGCAGGTTGGGGAAAAGTAATTTTCAGTGCAGTCAGACAGAGGACACAAAAATGTGCTTGGTGACAGACTCTCTGGATATAAGTTGCATTCACTGAATAGCAGATTTCACATTAGCTTCCTTAACTTCATTGTTCTTGTAGAAATTCTTCTCAGGTTGCAAAGTAGGTTTTGTTAGTTTCCTTATGGTCATTCTAAGAAAAATTAAGGGGGAAAAGGGGAAAGGATATTTACCCACATTGTACTGGAGCAGCGCACAGATGATCTCATTTCATCTCTACATTTGAACTAAGCGTTTTTGTCGCAGTTGTAGCCCAGGAAGCTGAGGTGAATGAACTTGTGTGAAGGTACAACCCATGAGTGGCCCGGCCAAGTCTGGAGCCCAGGACTGCCTGCCCCCGCAAGCCTATGCTCTTCTCACAGAGCTGCCTCCTGATGCAGCCCCTCCAGGGGCTTAATCCAGTCCTGGATTTTGTCCTGGTCCTTGGCTTGAGCTTCAGTTTGTTGCCAGTGCTTTCCAGAGGTAGAAATGTTTATTTACACATTGTTTGTCATCCTCATCAGCATTATCATTCTCTTCCTCCTCACATACCCCTACTGAATTGGTTGACTCCTGCTGGGGATTTTGTAAAAATACATAGAAAGGCTATTTGGACACGATTCTCTTCCCACCCAAAATAAGTTTAAGGGTCCACTTTCCCAGGTGCAGAAGATGACAGGGCTTTCTTCTGATCCATTACATATTTTCTCATACCTTTCCCAGCTTTCTCATACATGGTAGCTACAAGATGATGGGAAGAGGGAACATGATTGGGGTCAGGTGGGCAGCCAGTGGAGAGAAATAGAGTCAGGAAGGCCAGGTTAGTCCTTCTGGGGTCTCTGTCTTTTATTAAGCCATTTCAGTAAACAGAGGCAAGACTGACTGGTATCCACTGTGGGTCCAGTACCACTTTGGACCATCATCTAACCTTTGCACTCTGAGGGAAGGGGTGATGTTGCAAAGACAGCAGAAATTAAGTTGAAGACCGTGGCGGACACTGAAGCCTTATGCTTTGTATCTTTTTTTTTTTTTAAATAAATTTACTTACTTATTTATTTTTGGCTGTGTTGGGTCTTCATTGCTGCGCACGGGCTTTCTCTAGTTGTGGCTCACGGGCTCTACAGCGCCGGCTCAGTAGTTGTGGCACACGGGCTTAGCTGCTCCGTGGCATGTGGGATCTTCCCAGACCAGGGCTCGAACCCATGTCCCCTGCATTGGCAGGCGGATTCTTAACTACTGCGCCACCAGGGAAGTCCTGCTTTGTATCTTTAGAAGCCTTCAGGGAAATGATCTCAGCAGGGAGGAGAAATTTAAACAGTGTTGTAACTGGCATAGTTGATCCAACTTAGTGGGTTTATGGGTTTCTTCTGAGTTATTATTTTTTTAAAATCAAGCCTGATACAACACTGGTAGAAGCTGAATTCTATAATATGCTTTCTTAAGAAGTGCCTGGTTTTCGTTAAACCACATGGGAAGTTTGAGCCCTGAAACTTAACAAGTATATAGAGGAACGTACTGCTAGAATACGGTTATTTCACACAGTTTGTAAAACTATTTTGGGGGCAGATAGAGCTTTACTGGTTGGGGCCACAGAAATTCTGCAAAATGTCCAGACTCTTTGAATGGTAGAAATCTACCCTCTGGGAAGGGGCAAGCAGTAGCAGTGATGGGAGATTAGCATGGAATCATTTTGTTATTACAACAGTATTACAATGCAATACATAATGCAGTTAAATTGTCCATGTGGCTACAAAGAGGTTGGAAGGAAAAGTAGAAATCAGAAAAATCAGTTTAAGTGAATAAACGTCCATAATTTCCTTGTTAAGAGCTTATATAAAAGGCATAAAGGAAGTTGTTATTACTTGCCTTCTGAGTATCTGGAAGTGGGCTTGGAAATGGTTTGTGTTAGCCAAGTACCTACAGAGATAATCCATTGATTAGAAAAATGAAGCTAATAAGAGGCAAGTTTGAGGCTAGGTACTTAATGTTTATAGCTTCTTCTTTCTTTCTTTGTTTATATTCTGAGAGCACTTTGGGAATTGTACCTAAATGGCTAAGCCAAATGATTTATGCTTGATTATCTATAAACACACACATGTAATTAGACTCACTCCTGCTGTTTACATTTCCCAGATCTGAAATAAACTTAACAGCTTGGACCTATTTATTCTACAGAAGGTTGAAATTTGTGAAGTATTAGGTCAAATCATATGAAATTGCTTTTGAAAGTCAAAAACAGCCAAATATTGGCAGTTTCATGTGATTCAATCTAATATGTGAACGCACTTGGTAAATTCTAGATGTGTCACAAAATGCAATGAAATACCATCCATCATCTGGTGTTAGTTATCAAGGATGAAGCGTCGTCATATTGGAAGAAATTTAAAAGTCCTCTTGAGGTTTGTCCTGAAGCTTTTTTTTTGCCAGCAGAAGCTGTCCTGGCCTCTCATAGCCAGTGGGCCCACCTAGGAGTTGGCAAACGTGGGCTCTACTTATGTCTTCGTTAAAAGAGATGATAATTAATGTAATTAATACTGTCCCCAACCTATGTCTTTTTCAGGATTTCTTTTATGGTCAAATGAAATAAGCACTGAAGGGCTTTGAAAGGTTAAAAATTATGTTGGGTAACATAGTATCATTATCATCATGGCTAATTATAGGGGAGTCCGACTGAGACTGTTCAGACAGGAGAACATAATCTTGAATAAGACAAACCACCCAGACTCCTCTGTCCATTCTGGGAAGTAGATCCATCAGCTCATGCAGGCGGGAGATTTCTCCCCTTAATGTGATAACGGGTTAGAAGAGCTTGGTTTAGATAAAAAATGGAGACATGATTTGGATAGCACCTTATTTTTTTTTTAATTAAAAATATCTTTAGCTGTGTGCTGAGAACAGAACAAATGGTTCTGTATGTCACCAGATCTAACGAGACAGGTGGTGTGCTCAGCTTTGCCCTGGGTGCTTTTCTCACATGCAGAGAAAGCCCATGTTGGCAGATTCCAAGGTGGTTTAACGAATGAACCAGTGGAAGCTTCAGCCTGCTGTCCCTCCTGTGAACACAGTAGAATCAGTCACAGTTCACCTGGGACTGTACCCCAAAGCCACCTGGGGACCCAGAGATGCTTAAATTACACGTTGCTATCAGGTCTTCTTCATCAGGCTGTGGAGCTTCAAACAAGCTGCTTCAGGGACATGTTCATCCGTTCTCTCTATTTACATTTTGGGGTTTGCTGATATTTTACTTGGAGGGGGAAGTCATGTAGAAAGCACATGCCGTTTGGGCTTTTTTGGTTGTTTGGTTTTTGTTTGTTTTACATAAAAGTGTGTGGAGGGTTTTGGGGTGAGTCTTCTGTTAAGAAGACTCAGGTAGCATTATGACTCACCTTACAGATAAAAAGGCTGAGCTTCAACAGCACAGCACTCTAGGCAGTGCCTTGGTCTCAGCCACTGACCTCAAAGAGATGACCTTCATTTACCATGACTTAGTCCTAGGTGGTTAAAACTCCAGCATGGAAAAATCTATTTGTCGCAAAAATTATGTATTGATCTCCTTGTTGTATCCAGAAAAGTCGCTCTAAGCTACAGAGGGCCTGGTGAAGGGGAAACTTAAATTTATTCCTCTTCCTTTAAGCAAGACAAACTGTCCTTTAAAGTTGTTGGCCGTTTCTGTTTCCAGTTTTTGTGATTCTTCACCTGGAAAGAAAACTACTTGACTCTGAGAAGACCCACTTGAGTTAGTCCCCTTTAGTTCTGTAGATATCAAGCAAACACCAAGCCACTCTTCTGAGAATGTAACAGGAGAGTTTGGGGCTCGGAGAAAACTGGAGGTATAGAAAAACAGAGGTGGTCATAGATTCTCCAACACGTTATTATGCAGAACTGAATGGTTCCTTGGGTGGAGTGATGGGCAAATTTGCATACGGTCTCTTAAAGGGCCAACCTCTAACCTCTATATTCTGTTTCCCTTTGAGGAGCTAACTTGTTTTCCTGGCTAGCAATCTGGATTCCATACTACTCCAGAGCTGTCAGAGGGGATGTTCTGATGGTAGAACCTGAAAATGGTTCAGTGTGTGTGTGTATGTGTAAATTGCAAGAGCTGTATCAACAAGCTGCTCTAATGCTGGGAAACCAGGCCTGCTTTGGAGGAGTGTGTCCAAGAAAGTGAGGCTGGGAGAGAATCCTTACCCTCAGTTGTCTAACTGGGCCTCAGTTCCCATGACTCTCACTAGCATGGGTGAGGCCTTAGGCCCTCGGGTTCTGGGCCACCTGCTAGTTGACAGGCCCTAGCAAGAGTACTAGATTCTGCTTTAGCAGTGTGTCACTGTGGGTTGTATACAGTGGCAGAGAATGGGACATTTCAACCCATGCATCCAACTTTCTACCTCTTCCTTGGCAAAGGGACGGTAACCACATCTGACTACTTGGGTTGAATGAGGGTCCCCAGGATTCTTGTCCCATGCAGGCAGGGGTTCCCCAGGAAGAAAGACCTCCTTACCAAAACAAGATGTGATCCTGGAGTCATTTTGTTTTCACACCAAAATGTGGTGAAGAAGCACTTGTGTTCCCTAATAAACATCTTTAAATTCCTTGATTCTGTTTGCTCCCCTCCTCTTGGAGAAAGGGGAATTAAGCACACAACCGTAGCAGCTTCTGTTGTGGTTTATAACACTGTTCAAGGCCCAGTGGTAAAATTTTAAGATTTTAAGATCCTAGTAAGCACCATGTTATCACTAACAGATGGATAAGAAGTGGAAATAATTAGAATTTAGTTTGTTCCAGAAAATTTCAGCAGTTATTTGGAAAGCTCTAGTTCTTTCTTTTCATCAAGCATTCCAACTACTTGTTATATACATGTGTTATGTGCTACTGAACACACTCATGTATTCTGTAAAATTAGAACACATCATGCAATATATATTATTTTGCTTCCTAATTTGTTTTTTCCACATAACAGTATTTTGTGTTATTAAATACTTTTCAAAAGTATAACTTTTAATGGGTGCTTTGTATTCTCTTGTATAAATGCTCCATAATTTATTTCAGCAATGGATATTTTCATTTTCACTATTAGAAATAATGTTATGATGAACATCATCCTAACAGAGAAGATTCTGTGATTTTCCCTTTCCCAAATATGAATTTTGTGGCTCAGAAAGCCTCTTCATGCCTATGGCAAACAGTTCTAGATGAGAATGCTAGGTTTAGCACATTGTTGTCAACATAGATACTGACCTTTAAAAGAAGTTTTTACCAAACTGATCAGTTAAAAATGGGTAACTTCTTTCCATTTTTTTGCTTTGATTGCTGTTGAGTCAAATATCTTTTTTTTTTTTTTGCGGTACGCGGGCCTCTCACTGTTGTGGCCTCTCCCGTTGCGGAGCACAGGCTCCGGATGCGCAGGCTCAGCGGCCATGGCTCACGGGCCCAGCCGCTCCGCGGCATATGGGATCCTCCCGGACCGGGGCACGAACCCGTATCCCCTGCATCGGCAGGCGGACTCTCAACCACTGAGCCACCAGGGAGGCCCCGAGTCAAATATCTTTTTATAATGATAATTTATGTTTTGTGAATTGTCTAATCATGTTCTTTATTTGTTGAAAATAAATACATTATTTACTTTTCATTATTTGCAAGAATTCTTTATATTTTTAGGAATGTTAGCTCTTTGTCACAATCATTGCAAGTATTTTCCTAATTTTTATACTGTGTGTTGATATACCAAAGCTTAATTTTTACATAGTTAAATCTATCGATTTACTTTTTATGATTTTCTGCTTCATATTATTAAATAATGAATAAAATATGAATAATGTTCTGAAAATAACATAATACAACAATGCTGTTCCTTATAAATAATTCAGGCCACAGAAAATATTTTCTAAAAGTGAGTGTTATTACTTGTGACTTACTATTGCTCTTTTATTATGCTTTGGAGGAAATGAGTTTTCCTAATACACTCTTTAGGAAACCTTTGGGAAGCACTCTTTTTTAGGTGTTTCCCATTCCATGCCAAAACATTTTCTATTTTTATGAAATATACAGAATGTGCTGTCATAACTGTTTTCCTGTGGGACTCCACTTTTTGTCTCTCCCCTTTAGGCAAGTCCTTCTTTGTCCTTATGGATAATTTGGATTTCTGTAAGTATTTAGACATTTACACAGATGTTTTCATATGGTATTTGTGGCAGAAATTGACTGGCTGCTCACCAAGATTGTGTCCTTTTCCTCCTGGTCACACAGCTAAATATGTTTTTTAGGCATGTGTTTTTAGTCACACATGGCATCTCACTGGGTTGTAGCCAATGGAATGTGAGTAGAAGTGATGTGCACCACTTCCAGACTTGGACATAACCACACCTTTTACCAGATCCTCTTTGTTCTTTCTGTTTCCGTGGTGGCTTTGGAAGCCAGGTGTTGAAGTTGGTAGAGCCATAAGAGAGTAAGATCCTGAGACCCTGAATCCTGAATCCTGAGACCAGTCAGAACTTTGAGTCTTTGTGAAGGAGAAATAAACTTCTATTGGATTAAGCCACTGCAGTCTGGTTATAGCAGCTGGTGTTACCTTGACTAATACTATATTCTTATGGTCAAGTTAGAGAAAATTTAAATTTGTAACAGATTGAACATTGTGCGCAAAAAAAGTAGATTGCTGTGGGCTGATGTCAGTGTGTAGAGATCTGTCTAGAGGCATGCCATTGTACTCTGTCCTTCTATCCATGGATAAGAGGTGGTGAGAGGTCTGGAAGGTGGGGAAGAAGATACTTAGAAGAGACAAGCCATGATCGATAGTTTCATATATCTCAAGGTCTTTTCACGTGTGGTTCAAGAGAGGAGAATTATGACTAGTGACTAGAAATTACACGAAGGCATATTTTAGCTTGTCACAAAGAATTTAGAATAATAAATAGAAAAAATAATCAAATAGAATACACTGCCTTAGAAGAATATGAATTCCCATTCATTTTAAAAGGCTGATAATTACCTGTCATGGATGCCTTTGGTGGGAAGTAAAATTATAAAACCATTAAGATCCTTTCCATATTTAAGATTCAGTGAGATTATGAACTACTGTAACATACTGTTGTCATGGTCAGTTCCCCACTGGTATCTTTCAGATAGTTTCTCTCTTCCTCAGATTATAGGGCTGGCAGGAACCACTGCAGTCTGTGTTGGTGATGGCCTCATTTGGGTTCACAGTGATGTAGCTTGTTATTCCATCAATGAACTTTCTCTCTCAGCCTACTGTTAGTTTTGCTTTCAGTTGCAGGTATAAAATCTAGATATTCACTCACTCCTATAACAGAAAGTCTGCAAGAAGGGTGACTTCAGGGAAGGTTGATTCAGCAGCTAAAAGATGTTAACACTCAGATTCTTTCCACTTCTCCATCTGCCACTTGCTGTGCCAGTTCCACCCTGTGCGGTCTTATGCCTCGTTGTTGGAAGTTAGATGCCAGCAGCAGCTGGGGTAATATGTTTCCTCAAGCATGACCTCAAGAATTGATGCCTTTCAGGAAACAGAAGTGGGGAATATGGAGTATATTCAGGAGAACTAGAAAATGAAGTGGGATAAATGGGGTATGAGGAATGAGAGGGGGTTTTGAAAAACAGAAAAGGAGGTTAGATGCGTGCACTCAGTGATTAATAGGGAAGCTTCTTAGGTTCTGGAACAGAGGCATAAATGTCATAATGAAAAGGATGTTTAGGAAGTCTAGCCTGACGTCTAGGTTGGAGCGTGGAGTGGCCATGACTTGAAAAGAGGTTTCCTTTTTGAGGATCTTTCAGTGGTGTTGAAGTACTTCATAACAGTTTGCAAAAGCCAATTATTAAATTTTCTGGAATTTTTCATGGCTGCTGTTAAATCATTGGTAGCTTTAAATTGATCATGAATGAACATTTACAGCATGGAAATTGGCAAATGGTACAAATCAGGGCTTTTCCCTCCAGAAAACCAATTTACTAGCATACCACTGGGTATTGTTTAATACATCTGGTTTTCTTACCATGCTCCAGGATTATGAGAAATCCTGTTACATAAAAAGGGAAAATAAATCCTAAGACCAAAATAATATTCCAAAAAGGGGTTAAAATACGGTTAATTATCAGCTGCTCTAAGACAAACAAGCCTAATAGTCTATTCCCCTTCTTCCCAAATGATTAGGAACTGATTGGGAATAAGTTTATTTCATTTGAAATAAACACCTCAAAGGCATTATTCTAACTTAATGCTTCTCAAACTTTAATGTGCATGTCAATTACCTGCAGATCCTGTAATTGCAAATTCTAATTCAGTAGATCTGGGGAAGTGTCTGAGATTTCAAGTTTCTAATAAGCTCAAAGGTGTTGCCATTGCTGCTGGTCTAGGGACTTGGGGTAACAAGTCCTCAACCCTTAATTTTTGTAATATGTTGCAGGAGAAAAGGGTGAGGGTGAGATTGCTGTTACACAGCAGAAGCGTTAAATCAGAGGGATCCTTTGTCCTGGGGACATTTTGCAATGATGATAGGGAACCATGCTTCTCCTGTCTGGCCCTGCTGGGGAAACTGACTTTGGTTAAGTCAATTAAATGGAAGGAGATTTTCCAGGTACTAACCAGGGAAGCAGAGTACTGGAAGCACTAAAAGGGATTTGATTGAAGCCAGTTACCAAACAGAACAGCAGCCAAATTGGCTTGATTGGCATAAGCAATCAAGGAATGAGAGCAAGCTGAATGGAAAGACATGTTTATCCTTTTTCTTCTATATTTATTTTTTGCAGATAGATCATATATTCTATTGGACTATTAAGGTAAAAGATGAATGCGGGCTCCCAACTTGAGTTTGGCACACTCTGCCACGACACAGCTTTGTCTGTGAGACACATTGCTTTGTTTTTAACCTGTTGCCCAGGAGTCATTTCTCAAAGGTGGATGACTACTAAATCGCTGAGGAGATCGTCGTGGGCTTTTGAGTGGGTAGTATAGGCTACTGCATTTTTCTTGGAAATAACAAAATGAATGATCCACGGTTTGGTTCTCTGCTTTAATAATGTTTCTAGGTGCTCTCTCTTTGGAAATAAACTGATGTCTTCAGGATTGTAAATTTCAACCCAGGGTCCAGAAATTCCACTAGGAATATCTGGGTGAAATGCCAAATTTTTACTGCTCTTTCTGAAATTTTCCCAAGTTCTATTTTGACAAATCTTTCTTTATGGTTCAGGTCAGATGACTGTTAAAGCCAGCCTCTGTTTTGTGCCTGGAAATTAGGGTAGGGGGAAGAGTTGAGGCACAGTGGAAAATGCAGGAATGTTGCAGAGTTGCCTAGAAACCCCTTGTAAACTTGAGCTAAAAGTATAGTTAGCAAATGGAAACTGAAATACTCAAGCAACACCACAATTAGCCTTTTTGAGTTGCTACTAAGGCAACAGTAGTTCAGTTACCATTGGGCAAGGCTGGAAACTTTGACCATTAGATATGCAAAACCGTGGAACTTTAATTCTGGAAGAGACTTCGGAGATGCTCTAATCCATCCCACAGGATTTAAGATGAGAAATTACAGCTCAGAGAATGTATGGCTTGCCCCAAATCATCCTGCTAATTGAAGAAAGGGCCAAGACTAGAACTTGGGTTCCTTGATATTTTAATTATACCTCAGATTGTTGATTTACTATGTACCAGGTTCTATGATAAATATTTTACTTTTATTATCTCATTTAATACTTATAAAGCCTACAAAAAGCTACCATTCATTTGTTTATGTCACTTATACTTATTATACACCTACTATGTGTCAGCCGCTGTCCTAGATGCTGGGGATACAGCCAGAATAACTATATTCATATTCTTATATTCTAGTGGGAGCAATAGACAATGATGAAATAAACCAACACATATGATCAACAGACAGGGATGGCTGCTACTGTGAAAATAAAACAGGCTAGTATAATGGACGGTGCCTGAGGTGGAAGAGGATGGCTTTAAACTGAGGAGGTGACATTTGGGCTGAGGCCTTAGTGACAAAAAGAGTGTTTCAGGCAGAGGAAACAGCAAGTGCGAAGCCCCTAGGAGGGAAGGAGCTTGGTATATTCAAAGAATAGGAATCAAGTCAGGATGATCAGACCATATTAGTGAGGGTAAAAGTGAAATAAGATAAGAACCATGAAGGGTCCTCAAGGCCAAGGTAAAGAGTTTAGAAAAGTGGAAAGCCTCTGGGGGGTTTAAAAAGCAGCGAAGTGAAATGATCCAATTTACGATTATTATTGTTACTTTTCTATCACTTCCTCATTTTACAAATAGGATACCAAGGTATACAGAGGTCCTGTGACTTGCTCAAGGTCATTCAGTGATTAAGTGGCACAGGTGGCATCAGTTCTGAATTGAACAATTCCAGATTCCATGCTGTGCTGTTTCCTTTTTCCCCCCCTGTACTCACGCTCTTCCCACATTTAAAACAGTTATACTAGTATTAAATGATTTTTTTTAACTTTAAATGCTTGAACTAATGTTTTCCCCCTGAAAAATGGGTCAGGGGCAGTGTGCTTCACTGCATTCTGCTCTTAAAAGAGTGAAGGAACTCTGATTTTGATGTTTAAAAGTCTTCCAGCAGCTTCTTCAATAAATTTTGTTCTATCTGGTGTTGCCATTATTTTTGGAAACTGACCAGGCTAATGCAACAGAACAGTATGGTGGGCACTGGAGCATCTCGATGGAAATGTACAGAAAATGGAAATTAATAATGTGGGAGCCCTTTAGTATTCCTTCCTGTGAACCTGAAAGAATTAGCAAACATGGTGATCTAAAGGCAGCTAATTCCTCTTTGTCTGTCCTTCTGAACAATCCAGTCCCAAAGCCATTAGATAGGGCTGATCAAGGGATATTCAGTGTGCCCAACAGGTGGGCATCATGGGAGGAAGGCTGAGGTGGCTCAGGAAGGATGTTGGAGCCCAGGTGGGGTGAGGGGAGGGTATTGAAGCCAGAACGGGGTGAAGAGGATGTCTACACTGGGGGCAGGGAGGGCAGTGGAAGTGATGAGCAATAATTATGAGCAAAGCTAGTGCCCAGATACTGTTTTCTAAATAACATGGAAGTTGGCTTAAAGGGTCTTCTGCTGGCCAAATCTGGGGTGCTTTGAGCATAAAAGATGATAACAGATTGTAACCTAATGAATAAAACAGGAATTTATGAGTCCATATTAATATAAACAAGCAAATAACTAGAAAGTCTCTTGAGGAATGGGATATTTACAGTCTCGTAGTGCCTTCTTATGAAATACTTATAAATCACCAAAAAAAGAGTAATTTACACTGGTGGGTCTGCCAGGTTTCTCCAGTGAACATCACCAGTAATGGAACAAGTAAAAATTATGTGCCACCTGGTGAGTACAATGAGAAGAACACAACATCACTTCTGTGATATTCCTGCCAAAGATGTCTAAACCCAAATCTAACCATGAGGTTTCAACAGAAAACCTCAAATCAAAGGGCCATTCTTTAAAATAACTAGTCTGCAACCTTTAAAAAATGCCAAGGTCATGAAAGTGAAGGAAGGATCCAGAGGCTGTGGACATTGAAGGAGACTAAAGAGCCAGGACAATTCAGTGCAATCTGTGATGCTGAGCTAGCTCCTTTTGCTAGAAAACACGTGACTGGGACAAGTGGGTAAACCTAGGTGGCATCTGAGGCTGAGATGGCAGCAGTGTTTCAGTGTTACTTTCCAGATTTCGATGGTTGCGTTACAGTTACAGAATAAATACACTAAAGCCTTCCTGGAGGTGATGAGGCAGGATGCTAGCAACTTACTCTCAAATGGTTCAAATGTACTGTTTTTGCAACTTTTCTATATGTTTGGAATTGTTTCCAAATAAAAAGTTTAAAAAATGAAAAGCAGACTAGAAGGTCAAGGGACCAATGTCCTGCATACACTGTGCAGCTGTATTTAAAATGAAACCTTGTTTGAAGCATGATGGCTCTGAAACCAGATTGCCTGGGTTCAAATTCTAGTTCTGAGTGTCCTTGGGTGAATTATTTATCCTCTCTGGGCCCATTTTCCTTATCTATTTGAGCACATGGAGGATAACAATCCATTTTACAGGGTTGAGAGGAGAATTTAGTGAGATAATCATGCAAAGACCCTAGAACACGTCCTAGCATATGGTAAACAGTCAACAAATACTAGCTACTATTCTTATTATTCCTTAAGGTGTTAAAACATCTCTGTAGTTTATCCTTCTCAGTCCTTTAATAACACACCTCCCTTGAATGAGCTCCAAGAAGGTCCCTCCTTGTACTGAACTGCTCCCTATGTTCAGTGGTGTCATAACTAAGCTCCAGTGTATATGACCAATTATGCTCTAAAAGTGAATATCCACAAGCATTCTGAGATTTTGGTGACAGGGTTACAGGCTTCCTAAGAGCTGCTGGGGAGGCTTATGGTCCATCTTTGGCCAACTAGACATAATTGTGAGATTTGGCCAGATAAAAACATTTCTCCAAAGAAGATATACAGATTGTCAACAAACACATGAAAGGATGCTGAAAATCACTAATCATTAGAGAAACGCAAATGAAAACTACAATGAGATATCATCCCACACCAGTCAGAATGGCTACCATCAAAAAGTCTACAAACAATACATGCTGGAGAGGGTGTGGAGAAAAGGGAACCCTCTTGCACTGTTGATGGGAATGTAAATTGATACAGCAACTATGGAGAACGGTATGGAGGTTCTTTAAAAAACTAAAAATAGAACTACCATAGTGGAGCAGTCCCACTACTGGGCATATACCCAGAGAAAACCATAATTCAAAAAGCGTCATGTACCACAGTGTTCATTGCCGCTCTATTTACAATAGCCAGGACATGGAAGCAACCTAAGTGTCCATCGACAGATGAATGGATAAAGAAGATGTGGCACATATATACAATGGAATATTGCTCAGACATTAAAAGAAATGAAATTGAGTTATTTGTAGTGAGGTGGATGGACCTAGAGTCTGTCATACAGAGTGAAGTAAGTCAGAAAGAGAAGAACAAATACCATATGCTAACGCATACAGATGGAATCTAAAAAAAAAAATTGGTACTGATGAACCTAGTTGCAGGGCAGGAATAAAGAGGTAGACATAGAGAATGGACTTGAGGACACGGGGAGGGGTAAGGGTAAACTGGGACGAAGTGAGAGAGTGGCATGGACATATATACACTACCAGATGTAAATAGATACCTAGTGGGAAGCAGCCACATAGCACAGGGAGATCAGCTTGGTGCTTTGTGACCACCTAGAGGGGTGGGATAGGGAGGGTGGGAGGGAGACGCAAGAGGGAGGAGATATGGGGGGATATATGTGTACGTAGAGCTGATTCACTTTGTCATAAAGCAGAAACTAACACACCATTGTAAAGCAATTATACTCCAATAGAGATGTTAAAAAAATATATATGTTGATTGCTAGCACCCACAGCCAAGACTGTGGAGGGCCCCAAATTACTTTCTCTGGGTTTGAAATCTAGAATTGCACATTGTAATTCCATTTTTAGATCTTTGGAGATCATTGGGTCCAGCCCTCTCATTTTATAGGTGAGGGGACTGAGGCCCAGAGAGGTGAAATTTGCCCCACGTAGGATCACACCACTGGAGCTTGGGGATAACCTGACACAGAGGTTAAAATAGTTTGGGTGATGCTGGGGTCCCATGACAGAAGGAGAAAAGATGTGGAGAAATGCACATCTTTCAGGTGATAGTGGAGGAATTTACTGGATTCTAAGTGGGGACCTTTGCTGGTGGGGGCGGGGGGCCCTGACCTACTAGATTCTAGCCTGGGGGACCCATTCTGACAGGCTAGCAAGGTCTCAGCTCTGGAACCCCCTGCATTTTCTCAATGCAGCTGTATAATATGCCTTGCAGACCGCAGACAAAGTGCTGCCTAATGTTTTGACTGCCAGCACTGTGTCCCAGCAGGTTCCTGTGTGGCCAGAAAAGGTGTCAGGCCCTTAGCCCTGAGCCCCTGACTGTTCTTCTGATTCAATAGTTGAGTCAGATTCCTCAAGTGTTCTGATCACTTTATGTCCATTCCACAGTTTAGGAGACTCCAACTATTTTTGGTAGGAAAACAAATATCCTCGGGGCTGCTAGTGAGTTTGTCAAGACACATCCTGATTCATCATAGAACCACCAAGATACAAAGCCCTAAAAATAGGGAACTTGCTTTAATATTTCGTTTAACATCAGAATACTAACTGCAGTCAGTATTTCAGACTGATTTCACTTGATTTCCTGGGTAGGATGCTCTTTGGCCGGGAAGGGCAACTTTTTGTTTATCTTCGTCTCTGCTTGGCTTCAGATTAAGGCTTTATGCATTTAAAACAAAACAACTTTTCTTTTCACCACCCATCTGTTTAATAATTATTTTCCCTTTACTTTTTTTTTGGTTGTTTGTTTCCTAAATTTTATTTAAGAATTCATACAAAATACTCCAGATAACTGAGTTTCAATCCTTATCTTCCTCCTCTTCTTCATCTTGATTAATCTTTTGGAAAAAGGCACCTCGGAAGTTACAGTGATCTTGCTTTTGCTTCTTTCAATTGTTACAACACCTCCTCCGAGATTCCCAGCTTTTCCATTCACTTTGATTCTTTCCTGAAGAAACTGCTCAAAATTGGCCGCATCCATGATTCCATCTTCTACAGGATGGGTACAGTCAAGAGTAAACTTCAGGACCTGCTTCCTTTTTTTGCCCCCCTTCACCACAAGCTTTTTCACTGGCGCCATCGCTGCAGCGGAGGCAGAAAAGGAGTTCTCCCTTTACTTTTTTTAACTCACTTGTTATGCTAACATTACTGTGTCTAAATAGAATGTCTATATTTGATTGCATTGTTCATTTTAAAACTTTTTTCCTTGTTTGTTTAATTAGAATTTAGAGTATACCAGAACTAGATCCCTTTCAATGATGCAAGGATCAGAATTACTTTCATAAATCCCAGTAGGTTAACTATAGTGTCTGTGTTTATCTCAAAGATTCATTAAGGAGGAAACCTTTCCTGTTTTCATTTCTTTCTTTGGAGGGAAAAAAAGCATTAAATTTTTATTTAAATATGGCTTGTTCAGAATTTAGCTTTTCCCCAATTGGTATTTCTATGTTTTATTAAGCTGCACAATGGACTCTGGGTAAAATGTGTTTTTAGGATGAAATGAGAATGAAGTTTAATTGTTACATGTTACATGTTACATGATTATATCCTTCCACTGGGCATGATGGTGTGGGTTAGGTAAAAGGGTTTTCTGCGTTGTAAAGAATATTCTTCTTTCAATCATTTTTCTTGTCAGTCCTGTGAAGTTAGGTACAGGACTACAGAATTTAACTGTTTGTCCATATTAATTCTTGGCTGTCATCCAAGTAAGCAATGCCTTATAGTCCATAATAGTAGGTGTCTCTCTCTCTCTCTCTCTCTTTTTCTCTTTCCCTCCTCCTCACAACCTGTGTATACAATGTATACAAATACATTCCTGCATTGTTATAATATTTCAAAGACATTGCCTTTGGTGTATGTTTGCTGCAGCAGCTGTAACTTAAAGGACAATTGGGGGTTAATGATTTTTGTGACTTGGATAGTCCTGCTCTGATTAAGGTGTTTCTACCAGCTGTGTTTGGATAAGCTCTTCAAGAAACTGGCTTGAGTTGGTTCATTTAAACACAGTCATTTGACCCACATTCTAAAACATGTTACCTTCCATACTTGGCATGCAACCAGCCTGAGATTTTCCTGTGTTTTGGTTGCAGAAGATGGGAAAAACCATGATTCAGGTGCAGCGCCAGCCAGAAGGAACCTCTCTGGGGTTAGGTGATGCTCCATTAGTATCTGTGGTTTATCCATTATCTCAATTAAGGGGATTTGGGGACACTTAAATTATCATATAATTTTAAACTTATTGAAAAATTTCAGGTATAGTACAAATAGTTCTACTTCTATTACTTAGATTCTACATATGTTTACATTTTGGATTCTCTGCTTTGTCATTTTCTCTCCCCTCTTCCCGCACTGTGTGTGTGTGCGCATGTGTGTGTGTTTGTGTATATTTTTCTCTGAACTATTTGACAGTAACTTGGAGACATCACACCCCACTACCCTTAAATACTTGAGTGTGCATTTTCTAAGATCAAGCACATTCTCTTTCATAACCACATTCCAGAAGTAGGAAATTTAACATTAATATAGGACTACTATCTAATCCACAGTCTAGATATAAATTTTGTCAATTGTCTCAAGATCTTCTCTAATTATTTTGATGTTTTAAAACACAGACTTTTGATTTTGCTACCTCTGTGTTTGGCCATTTCCCCCTCATTATCATATTTCATTGAAACTATATTAAGAATTGTTTGGTTTCTAAAGCACTGCTTTATGTTTTATTGGAAGTTTTCATGAGTATGTGAGCCCAAGTTTCTTAAGGGCAGAGCCTGTTGTGTTGTTAAACTTTGTTTTTTTTAAAATAAATTTATTTATTTATATTTATTATTTTTGGCTGTTTTGGGTCTTCATTGCTGTGCGCAAGCATTCTCTAGTTGCGGTGAGCAGGGGCTACTCTTCATTGCGGTGCTCAGGCTTCTCTTGTTGTGGAGCACAGGCTCTAGAGCGCGTGGGCTTCAGTAGATGCAGCACATGGGCTCAGTAGTTGTGGCTCGCGGGCTCTAGAGCACAGGCTCAGTAATTGTGGTACACGGGCTTAGTTGCTCCGCGGCATGTGGGATCTTCCCAGAGCAGGGTTGGAACCCGTGTCCCCTGCAATGGCAGGCAGATTCTTAACCACTGTGCCACCAGGGAGGCCCATAAACTTTGTGTCTCCTAGATCCCTTAACTCACTGCCTGTATTTGCTAAATGGATAAAAGCCCAATTTTAGATCCTAGGTATCTCAGCTTTCTAATTATTAATCACTATGACTTTTTTTTTTTATGAGGGTAACTTCTTTTGCATCAGCTTACCTCTTGTTTTGTGTGGCCTCTGACATAGGCCCATTAAGTCTAAACTTTTTGTGAGGTTGTATGTACTCACATTTGCCTTCTCCACAAAAGGGATACGTTGGGGATCCATGGAAAGCATTTCCCTTCTGTTTCCCCAGAACCCACATCTTCCTTCCCATTAAAAACATAAAACTAGGTCTAGGGACTTTATTGTTCCATCTCTAAATTCCCATTTAATTAACTGTATGAGACATTTGGGGACACCTCTTCTTGAAAGTTTTTCTTTTCTCTCACGGCATTTATTGTTTCTGCCATTTAGTCACTTGGCAAAAGACAGCAGTGATTTGAAAGAGGACAGACGGAGCTGTGGGGCGGATGAAAGGTCTCTAGGCTCAGGGTCACATGATCTAAGTCCTGGCTCCTTTACTGGCTACTTGTGTGACCTTGGAACATGGTTCTAAGCTTCATTTTGCTGATAAAGAACTGAGGCTCAGAGTGGATCAAGGACTCAGATGAAGCTGTAGATAGACCATTTCAGAGATAGGACTCTTTGTCCTAGTGTTGCCACTTACTGGAGCAAGGGTTAACTTTTCTGGAATAATCATTTATGAAAACATTAATTGTCACTCTAGAGCCAATGCCTGGCACAGAGTCAGGGCTCAGTATTCAGATTTACGGTGATAATGGTGAGTCTAATTTCTGTATTATTTGTAGCACGAGTTTAAGTCCTCTAGTCTACTTACGCCACCAGGAGTGGCAGGCAGGCTTCATTTCAGGTGCTAATGGGATCGCTTTGTGGGCCCTGCCCAGAGCACCGTGGGGGGAGAATTCTGGCCCCAGTTCTGTCTTCTCTTCCTCTGTCCTCTCATCTTCTCCTTTCACATCCAAATCACTATTGATAGTTAGTGCAGAACAATTTAGCCGTCCTTTAGACTGAAGGAGGAGGATGATTGCTGCCCCCGTAAGTGAGACTGGCTTTCTCTGATGAGAAAGAGAGAGAGAGGGAGAAAGAGAGAGAGGGAATGCGAATGAATGAGGAAAGGGGGGAAGTGGGACGGATGCATTGAGAAGGAGAAGAAAAGCAGAGGTCAGGTAATTCCCTGGCAGTCCGGTGGTTAGGACTTAGTGCTTTCACTGCCGGGGCCTGGGTTCGATCCCTGGTTGGGGAACTAAGATCACACAAGCTGTGTGGCGAGGCCAAATTAAAAAAGAAAGAAAGAAAGAAAAGCAGAGAGCAGACAAGCCAAAAGAGGTCAGGGGAAATGAGAAGGCCCTCAGGGACGAGGATGTTCCTGGTTTCTGTGTGGCATGACCCATCTGGGCAAGTGAGAAAAGGGGTCACTCACCTAGGAATTTTCTGGGTAGAAACTGTCCTGAACAAAGTGTTGTGTTATTCTATTGACTTTAGGAATAATTTATCGAGCACCTGTGAAGGCCAAGTCTTCATCCTCATGGTTGCAAAATGTAAATGAATAAGAGGTCCACTTCTATGTCCCTAGGTGCCAGGGGCTCCTTCTGCCATAGGCCCCACCATACCCTATAACTCACTTCAAACAAAGCTTCCCCACATGAATTGCTTAGTGCGTGTCTGCCATCTTGGCTAGGCTGTGAGCCCCATGAAGGCCAGAGTCTATGTCTGTCTTTCTTACCATGTGTCTACAGAGTTGCAGTGTAATTCTGACACCAATTACCTGGGGTTAGGTCAAATTTCACAGGTTAAGGGCTCAGTCCTCCACAGGACTCCCCTCCCTTCAGAAACTAGCCATAAGCTCTAGGGTTCCCAGGCCACCTGGACTTTTGACCAACTGACTACAAATTCAGGGCTTTGCACTATGCCCTGAGGTTCAGTAGTACTCTTGAATGACTCAGAGGACTCAGGAAAACACTATATTTATGATCATGGTTTTATTATAAAGGACACAGAGCAGGACCAGCTCAATGAAGAAATGCATAAAGTGAGGTCTGGGAAGGTCCCCAAAACAAAGCTTCTTGTCTCCAGGAGACATCACCCTCTTGGCACATCAGTGTGTATCACCAACTAGGAAACTCAGCCAGGCTTTGGTGTCCAGAGTTTTTATTGGACACCAATATGCAAGCATGATTGATTAAATTATTGGTCATGTGATTAAACTCTGTCACCAACCTCTGTTCCCTCCCTGGAGGTCAGGTGACTATTGGGTGGCTCAAAGCCCCAACCCTCTATAATCACATGGTTGGGCTTTCCAGCCTGGCCATCCCCCATCCTGAAACCACCTATGGGCCCACCATGAGCCACCTCATCAGCATAAACTCAGGCATGTTCTGAGAAGCCATCAAGAGTGACATAATCAAAGTTTCAGGTGAGCATGAAAGTTGATTATGTGAACCCAAGTCTCAAACAGAAGCTAAGTTTGAAATGATGCAGTTGGAATCCTGCCTTCATCTAGATCAGTAAACGCAAACATCTTAAGAGCAGATAGACACAAGGGCCCTGTGGTTGTGATGTGCAATACTGAACTGAAAGCCACAGTTAATTTTCTCAGTTTGGTCAGGCTGGGGAGCCCAATCTTCCTTCATTCTTTTCTTTTATAAAACACTTTATTGGGATATGATAGACATACAAAAAAGCTGTGCATATTTAATGTATTCAACTTGATGAATTTAGAGTAGATATTTTTCCAATACATATTTAGTGAGTGAGGGCATGAGTCAATTTCCTGTGAGTAAGAGCTCTTTACCCCTTCCTTTATGTTTTAGTCCATATGTCAACTGACCCTTCTCCCTTCCTCTTGTCTTCTCCAAAATTCCACCTCCACAACTTGTAGCAACGTGGAAGCAAGGTAGGGTGGATAGAAAAGGCAGAATAGGATGGTGTTGGACGTGGAGACCAGAGGAGTCTAGAACTGGACCTGGATCCGTTATTTAGTAGTCGTGTGACCTTGGACAAGCCACTCAACCCCTCTGCACCTCTGTTTCTTCATCAGTAAAGTGGGGATAATGATAGTTTCTATCTGATAGGTTTGTGATGTGAATCAAACAAGCTTATATAGATAAATCACAGCACTGCCATGGCACATAGTCTGTGTGATGTAGTATTACCTGGTATCGTCATTACTTACCATTTCAAAGAGGAGAAGGAGGGAAAAGTTTAAGTCCTTCGATTTGAAATTGTTTGGCTGTTCTCTGAAGCCTCTTCCACCTTGCAGCTGCCGAGTTACCTCTCCATTTTTTCCCTTCCCACACTCAGCCTTCTCCTTCCCTGCCTTCCCTTCTCAGATCTTCCCTCCCTGGGCCTCTCAGTCTTTTACCCCAAGCTTGTAGACACCCAGCCTCTGGGGCATTCTGTCTTGTTGAATGCCAAAGGCTTTTTACTGAGAATGGAGATGTTGCTTGCATTCGTTTACGTTCTTCTTAGGTATCTTTTACGGACTGGATGTGTAGCTGACCTGCCCCTTAATGTGGCTCTGAGCATGGAGGAGAGAAGGGAACAGAAGGAGACAGACAGCCAAGAGCCGATGGAGTCCGATTATGGACAGACTTGAGTAGACAGTGCTTAAATCCATTGGCAGTAGGGAACCATTGAATGTTTTTGACCAGAAGCATAGGCACAAGGCAAGTATTTCACAAACGGTCTTCTGGGTGTGATTATTCCAAAACCCTCTGCGTCAAAACAAAAGGTAAGCCAGCCACAACGCTGGAAGACAAAGAGGCTGTACCCTCTAAAATCCACATGGTCATTTCATAAAAAGCACCACAACCCGAGTTACCCTCCTTCCATCTCATCGAAGGCAGCATGCATTTTTCTAGTGCCTGTCATCAACAAGGCTCTGGACCAAGCCCTATTCCTCTACATGAGTGGTTCTTTTAAACTGTTTTTATTGCAGGAACTCCTTGAGGTCTCTGATCCTTCATTTCAAAACAGCAAGATTTCTTCAGCTCTCGAAAAGGGCAGTTATCACCGCCCTGACATCTTTATTTTACAAACCACTTAGTGCAGAGCAGATTTTTGCCTGATTCTCAGTGTCTTTCCAAATTGGAGACAACAGAGACGCTGACAGAGATGGCTGGATTAAAGTAGGGCTCCTAATAGCCACCAGCTGTCCCTTAGTTTTCATCATGAAAACGTCAGAGGGTCTGCGGCAACCTTGTGCTTCCTTTGATGTTCTTTAAATTGGGAAGAGAGCCAGCAGTCGGATACTCCCAGACTGAGGACCATATCATCATCAGCAGTGGCTGTTCTTCCCTGGTGACAGATGAAGTGGGTGACAGAGGGGCAGCCACAGCCCCACATCTACCTCAGGTTGGAAAAGACGCTGTCGTTTTTCCAAATGTGGATACGTGGTTGTCCTGACAGCTCCTCTCCCCTTAGTGAGAAATCAGTGTCCTGGGCCAGCAGCGAAAGTTTCCTGAAAGAAATCCAGGCTCGTTAGAGAGATCCAGCATGTACAGTCACCCAGATTCCTCAGAAATTGTGGGGATGAAGGACAGAAGGCAGACAGAAGGGACATTGGGAAAGAGAAGGTGTGGTTTCTGAAAAGAAGAGTCTTGCTGCTGCTTCCCGACAGCCGGTTCTGTCAGACACGTCTGCCCGGCTGGCAGGTGGGGAGCCTGCTTGGAGAGCTGGACAGGGTGGAGATCTCTTTGCCCCCTTAGCACCCGCGGAAAACTTAGCCCCAGGAAACTGCTCGGTGCCATCCACACTTAAATCTCTCTCATCATCACAACATGCATATGCCCAGCGTCTCCCCGCCTTCCTTTCTGCCCCTCCTCAGCCAGAGCACATGAGGTATTAAGCTCTCCCTTCAGCCTCTTTGTGCTCTTGGAGCTGATGAGGAGCCCCCATCACGAGCCCGCTGATAGCAAGTGTGCTCCGCAGCTGTGATCAGAGATGGGCCGGGCGAGGGGGCCCAGGGCCATGGACATTAGGAACATTTCTCCCAGAATGAGGGTTGAAGTGTGTCTAATCAGTGCTGCCTGCGTGGCTTTGCCCGGTGTCTGCAGCCAGGGGACCCAGGGGGCAAGAGGCAGCGTGGCCCTGCCAGCCCAGGCCCTGTGAAGATGAGGTCTCAGGGCGAGGGAGATGCTGGAGACAGAAGGAGAGGCCAGAGCTTCGCAGAAGAGAGGTGGTGGGGTAGCGCGGTCCGTCCTCAGCTGGTCCAGAGTAAGGTGGGCATGTGAAGATGTGAGCTGTTTGGTGGTTTTTACATTTGCATTCTTTGCATGGACGACAGCTAACACTCTCAGTTGCCTGGGGAACAGAGGACGAGGAGGGGCAGCTTTCTGGGGCCTTCTCCGAGATCCATGCAGCGGCCAGTTCCCCCTTGTCTCCTGCCCAGATCTTCCAGAGATGCTAAGAAGTGCTTGGATCTAACACTGCCCTCTGAAGAACTTTCTGCTGAAATGACAGAAGATTCTTGGCTGCTAGAATAGAACTAAGGCTTTTAGTTAAACAATACATAAGCTAAATTATCCTTCTCTTCTCTCTGGTTTAGTCAAGTTTGGCTGTGGTGCCCTGACTTTGGGAGAAGCAGGGGCTCAGCCTGGAGGGGACTGACCACTTGGTCCCTGCCAGCAGGTGCACGAGGGACTGTCTAAAGCTGACCAGCTCCCAGAAGTTCCCAGGCCTCCTTATAACTTGAGGATTAGAATAAATATCCATTGTAGGAGCTTAGCCATGGAAGAAACCAAGGAAACTAAAGTCAGGGGGGTTAAGTGACTTGTTTAAGATCATTTATTTATTTGTTCAAGAAATAATTGCTGAGTACCAGGCACTGGCAGGAATGTTAAAATATGGTATGCACAGAGTGTTTTGGAGTCACCAGTTCCAGCATGTTCTGGTCACGCACAGTGTCACACACAAGAGCCTTTTCAAACCCAGATGCCTCCATGTCGAGCTGGAAGCATCATTGAAGCCCCAGCCTAGGGAAATGGGAGTCTGGGGTCTGTGCTCAGTCTTAGGCCCTGACTCCAGCCTCCATCTGCCAACACGTGCCACCCCACACTTCAAATCCTTGCATATTTGCCCATTCCTTCTGTGCTTTGGCCCAAGATTGCCGAGGATGCTCCAGTCTGCTCTGTCAACATTCTGCCTGGAAACCTCCTTGCTCAAGGCTTTGAGTTCATTAGGTATTTTTTCTAGCCTCCAAGTTACTTTCAGTAACAACTATACCAAGTGTCTTGCCATTGCAGAACATGGGCACCATTTTTCCATCTCCTATAATATTTTCCTTATCATTTTTTAGATCTCACAATATATATCGCAATATATAAAAACATATTGCAATATATAAAACATACATATTGCAATGTATAAAAATATACATATACCTCACCACCTGTGACCTGTTCCCAAAGCCAGTACCACATACTTTAGTTTTATTACAGCAGCATCCGCTTGTATGGACCTATTACCGTCTCAGCCAGCTATGCTGAAGAACAGATAACCACAAAATATCGGTAGCGTATTGCAGCAAAAAGCAGTGTTCCTAGCTCCTGTGACTGCAGGTCAGCTGGGCTTGGCTGGGCTGGGATCCAGGCTGCGTGCTTAGATCAGCTCTGTTCTATTCCATGTCTCTCGTTCTTCTTGGACCAGCAGGCTCCTGGGGGCATAGCCTCTCATGGCCACAACCGAACTGGGGTTTGATGACAGGTGGAAGCACACAGTGTCTAGTAAGACCTCGGCTCAGAACTCGTTCACTGTCACGTCTGCCCACACTCCATTGGCCAGACACAACATCAGTGAGATGAAGATGCATGTTCTTTTTCTAGTAGAACCAACTACACAACCACGGGGCAGAGGGAGGGATGAAAACTCGAGAAGATAGTGAAATCTGCTCTAGCTATCCTGCTGCGTAGGAGGGATGTCTGGGCATCTGACAGTCTCTCAAGAAGACTTTCCTCTTGCTTTTAGCCCCAGCATCAACCCCTTCTTCCAGAAACCCCTTTTCCTGCCAATTCCTGAGCTGTTTCTGGGTTATGTGATGTAAATCTTGCTGCTTCCCTTCCTCCCCACCTCCTTAGGATTCATATTTTCAGGTTTGTTAAGTCAGCTACCACTTGCCCATCTGCTTTCCAGCTTTCAAATTTCATTGCTTCTGTCTCTTTTCACATTTTCTTTGTCCTTGTGGGTTTATGCCTGTAATAAAATCCTTTTACTCTCATTTTCATAGGGTTTGGGGAAAGAATAAGGCTAAATGCATGTTTTCAATCCATCATCATTCCTACCTGGCTCCTTCTTGACACCTTAATGATCAGCCTTCCTTCCCTCTTCAGCTCATCTGGCTTTAATTACCGCAGCTCAGAGCCCCTTGTTGCCCGGAGATAACCAAGTAGAGGAACTGTGATGGAGTGCCTGACTGGGTGGTGACTCACTTCTCAGTCTGCCTGGTTGTTGGAACACAGTGTCAGCTGCAGAATAACCATTTCTGACTCAATGTTGTGTCCATAAACACAGATATATTTTAAGAAATCATCTACCTCTTCAGAGTCCATAATATATAGTATCACTATTTTTGATCTGAATCTGAGGCATAAGAATCATTCAGTTGAACACACACACACACACACACACACACACACACACACGTACATGCGTAACACACAATAACAAGCTGGATTTTCTTATACTAAGTCAAAATGCAAAAGAATACAAAATATAGCTACCTAGTCTATTTTGACTGCCTTCATTCTTTTCCTATCAGTACATTGGAAATGACAGGGGTGGGAAAGATACTCTATAACTCATGGTTTGATCAGCTCTTTCATGTTTTCCAAAATATTGGTTGACCATTAGAGCTTCCCATTGGATGGACGGCAGGGCTGAGGACAAGAGTGCTCCAACAGTAGTGACATTTACATCATAAACTGTTCGACCCACAGCCTCTCTACCGCACTGGGTGTGTGCAGCTAGAGTAGCAGAAAAAGTTATTGCAGGTGAAAATCATTTCAAAACTTAATGGAAATATTTTGCAGTGCTATCGGGACAAGGACCTATAAATATATTTCCAAGGAGGGGAAGAAGGGAGAAAACTGGGGTTCAAATCCTGATCCCACTTCTTATATTCTGTATAACCTTGGGTAATTTTCTTGATCTCTTGGAAGAGGAAACAAGTCTCCTTGCTTATGGAGTCATTGAAACAATGACAGGAGACAATGAAAGTTCTTTGCTAAATAAAAGTTCTATTCAATACAGGTTTTACTTGGGGATAGTTATGAATATAAGTAGTTTATACAAGGTGGGTGGGTAGTGAGAAATCTATTTCTATGTACCTTTCATTACTTGGAACACATTAGTCCTGGAAAGCTGAATGAACTCTCAAGTGTTCACTGTAAGGTACAGTTTATGATAATTAACAACCTGATGGGCATTTGGTAAGTGCTGTGCCCCCTGTTCTAAGCATTTTACATATAGGTCATCTCATCCTCAGAACAACTCTATGAAGATGATTCTATAGATATTATGATCACCATTTTAAAATAGGAGGAACTGAAGAGTGGTTCAAGATGGTGGAGTAGAAGGATGTGCATTCACCCCCTCTTGTGAGAGCACTAGAATCACAACTAACTGCTGAACAGTCATTGACAGGAAGACACTGGAACTCACCAGAAAAGATACCCCACATCCAAAGACAAAGGAGAAGCCGCAATGAGACGGTAGGAGAGGCGTGATCACAGTAAAATCAAATCCCATAATCGCTGGGTGGGTGACTCACAAACTGGAGAACAATTATACCACAGAAGTCCACCCACTGGAGTGAAGGTTCTGAGCCCCACATCAGGCTTCCCAACCTGGGGGTCTGTCAACAGGAGGAGGAATTCCAAGAGAATCAGACTTTGAAGGCTAGCAGGATTTGTTTGCAGGACTTTGACAGGACTAGGGGAAACAGAGACTCCACTCTTGGAGGGCACACACAAAGTAGTGTGCATCAGGACCCAGGGGGAAGGAGCAGTGACCCCATAGGAGACTGAACCAGACCTACCTGCTAGTGTTGAAGGGTCTCCTGCAGAGGTGGGGGTTGGCTGTGGCTCACCACAGGGACAGGGATACTGGCAGCAGAAGTTCTGGGAAGTACTCCTTGGCATGAGCCCTCCTGGAGTCCGCCATTAGCCCCACCAAAGAGCCTAAAGACACTAGTGATGGGTCGCCTCAGGCCAAACAATCAAGAGTGAGGGAACTCAGCCCCACCCATCAGCAGACAAGTGGATTAAAGTTTTACTGAGCTCTTCCCACCAGAGCAACAGCCAGCTCTACCCACCACCAGTCCCTCCCATCAGGAAGCTTGCACAAGCCTCTTAAACAGCCTCATCCACCAGAGGTCAGACAGCAGAAGCAAGAAGAACTACAATTCTGCAGCCTGTGGAATGAAAACCACATTCACAGAAAGACAGACAAAATGAAAAGGCAGAGGGCTATGTACCAGATGAGGGAACAAGATAAAACCCCAGAAAAACAACTAAATGAAGTGGACATAGGCAACCTTCCAGAAAAAGAATTCAGAATAATGATAGTGAAGATGATCTAGGACCTCGGAAAAAGAATGGAGGCAAAGATCAAGAAGATGCAAGAAATGTTTAGCAAAGACCTAGAAGAATTAACAAACAGAGATGAACAATACAATAACTAATATGAAAAATACACTAGAAGGAATATATAGCAGAATAACTGAGGCAGAAGAATGGATAGGTGACCTGGAAGACAGAATGGTGGAATTCACTGCTACAGAACAGAAGAAAGAAAATAGAATGTAAAAAAATGAAGACAGCTTAAGAGACCTCTGGGACAACATTAAATGCACCAACATTTGCATTATAGGGGTCCCAGAAGGTGAAGAGAGAGAGAAAGGACCCGAGAAAATATTTGAAGAGATTATAGTGAAAAATTTCCCTAACATATGAAAGGAAATAGCCACCCAAGTCCAGGAAGCACAGAGAGTCCCAGGCAGGATAAACCCAAGGAGAAACACGCCAAGACACATAGTAATCAAGTTGACAAGAATTAAAGACAAAGAAAAATTATTAAAAGCAACAACAGAAAAATGACAAATAACATACAAGGCAACTCCCGTAAGGTTAACAGCTGATTTCTCAGCAGAAACTCTACAAGCCAGAAGGGAGTGGCATGGTATATTTAAAGTGATGAAAGCGAAGAACCTACAACCAAGATTACTCTACCCAGCAGGGATCTCATTCAGATTTGACAGAAATCAAAAGCTTTACAGACAAGCAAAAGCCAAGAGAATTCAGCACTCCAAACCGGCTCTACAACAAATGCTAAAGGAACTTCTCTAAGTGGGAAACACAACAGAAGAAAAGGACCTACAAAAACAAACCCAAAACAATTAAGAAAATGGTAGTAGGAACATACATATTGATAATCACCTTAAATGTGAAGGGATTAAATGCTCCAACCAAAAGACACAGGTTTGCTGAATGGATACAAAAACAAGACCCATTTATATGCTATCTACAAGAGACCCACTTCAGACCTAGGGACACATACAGACTGAAAGTGAGGGGATGAAAAAAGATATTCCATGCAAATGGAAATCAAAAGAAAGCTGGAGTAGCAATACTCATTTCAGATAAAATAGACTTTAAAATAAAGAATGTTACAAGAGACAAAGAAGGACACTACATAATGATCAAGGGATCAATCCAAGAAAAAGATATAACAATGATAAATATATATGCACCCAGCATAGGAGCACCTCAATACATAAAGCAAATGCTAGCAGCTATAAAAGAGGAAATCGACAGTAACACAGTGATAGTGGGGGACTTTAACACCTCACTTACACCAATGGACAGATCATTCAGGCAGAAAATTATAAAGGAAACACAAGCTTTAAATGACACAATAGACCAGATAGATTTAGTTGATATTTATAGGACATTCCATCTGAAAACAGCAGATTACACTTTCTTCTCAAGTGCACACCAAACATTCTCCAGGATAGATCACATCTTGGGTCACAAATCAAGCCTCAGTAAATTTAAGAAAATTGAAATCATAACAGGCATCTTTTCCGACCACAACACTATGAGATTAGAAATCAATTACAGGGAAATAAAACTGTAAAAAACACAAACACACGGAGGCTGAACAGTGCATGGCTAAATAACCAAGAGACCACTGAAAAAATCAAAGAGGAAATCAAAAAGTACCTAGAGACAAATGACAATGAAAACACAGTGATCCAAAACCTATGGATTGAAACAAAAGCAGTTCTAAGAGGGAAGTTTATAGCAATACAATCCTACCTCAAGAAACAAGAAAAATCTCTAATGAACAATCTAACCATACACCTAAAGGAACTAGAGAAAGAAGAACAAACAAAACCCCAAGTTAGTAAAAGGAAAGAAATCTTAAAAATCAGAGCAGAAATAAATGAAATAGAAACAAAGAAAACAATAGCAAAGATCAATAAAACTAAAAGCTGCTTCTTTGAGGAGGTAAACAAAATTGATAAACGTTTAGTCAGACTCATCAAGAAAAAAAGGGAGAGGACTCAAATCAATAAAATTAGAAATGAAAAAGGAGAAGTTACAATGTACACTGCAGAAATATAAAGCATCCTAAGAGACCACTACAAGCAACTCTATGCCAATAAAATGGACAACCTGGAAGAAATGGACAAATTCTTACAAAAGCACAACCTTCCAAGACTGAACCAGGAAGAAATAGAAATATGAACAGACCAATCACAAGTAATGGAATTGAAACTGTGATTAAAAATCTTCCAACAAACAAAAGTCCAGGACCAGATGGCTTCACAGGTGAATTCTATCAAACATTTAGAGAAGACCTGACACCCATCCTTCTCAGACTCTTCCAAAAAATTGCAGAGGAAGGAACTCTCCCAAACTCATTCTATGAGGCCACCATCACCCTGATACCAAAACCAGACAAAGATACTACAAAAAAAGAAAATTACAGACCAGTATCACTGATGAAAATAGATGCAGAAATCCTCAACAAAATACTAGCAGACAGATCCAACAAGACATTAAAAGGATCATACACCATGATCAAGTGGGATTTATCCCAGGGATGCAAGGATTCTTCAATATATGCAAATCAATAAATGTGATACATCATGTTAACACATTGAAGAATAAAAACCATATGATCATCCCAATAGATGCAGAAAAAGCTTTTGACAACATTCAACACCAATTTATGATAAAAACTCTCCAGAAAGTGGGCATAGAGGGAACCTACCTCAACATAATAAAGACCATATACAACAAACCCACAGCAAACATCATTCCCAATGGTGAAAAACTGAAAGCATTTCCTCTAAGATCAGGAACAAGACAAGGAAGTCCACTCTCACCACTATTATTCAACATAGTTTTGGAAGCCCTAGCCACAGCAATCAGAGAGGAAAAAGAAATAAAAGGAATAGAAATTAGAAAAGAAGAAGTAAAACTGTCACTGTTTGCAGATGATATGATACTATACATAGATAATCCTAAAGATGTCACCAGAAAACTTCTAGAGCTAATCAATGAATTTGGTAAAGTTGCATAATACAAAATTAGTGCACAGAAATCTCTTGCATTTCTAGACACTGACAATGAAAAATCAGAAAGAGAAATTAAGGAAACAATCCCATTCACCATTGCAACAAAAAGAATAAAATACCTAGGAATAAACCTACCTAAGGAGGTAAAAGACCTGTACTCAGAAAGGTATAAGACACTGATGAAAGAATTCAAAGCTGACACAAACAGATGGAGAGGTATACCATGTTGTTGGATTGGAAGAATCAGTATTGTGAAAATGAATAGATAACTAATAAGAACCTGCTCTATAAAAAATAAAATTAAATTAAAAAATTAAAAAATATATACTGTGAAAATGACTGTACTACCCAAAGCAATCTACAGATTCAGTGCAATCCCTATCAAATTACCAAGGATATTTTTTACAGAACTAGAACAAAAGATCTTAAAAGTTATATGGAAACACAAAAGACCCCGAATAGCCAAAGCAATCTTGAGGGAAAAAAACGGAGCTGGAGGAATCAGACTCCCTGACTTCAGACTATACTACAAAGCTGCAGTAATCAAGACAATATGGTACTGGCACAAAAACAGAAATATAGATCAATGGTATAGGATAGAAAGCCCAGAGATAAACCCATGCACCTATGGTCAACTAATCTATGACAAAGGAGGCAAGGATATACAATGGAGAAAAGACTGTCTCTTCAATAAATGGTGCTGGGAAAGCTGGATAGCTACGTGTACAAGAATGAAATCAGAACACTCCCTAACACCATACACAAAAATATTCTCAAAATGGATTAAAGACCTAAATGTAAGACTGGACACTATAAAACTCTTAGAGGAAAACATAGGAAGAACACTCTTTGACATAAATCGCAACAAGATCTTTTTTGACCCACCTCCTAGAGCAATGGAAATAAAAACAAAAATAAATGGGACCTAATGAAACTTAAAAGCTTTTGGATAGCAAAGGAAACTATAAACAAGACGAAAAGACCACCCTCAGAATGGGAGAAAATATTTGCAAATGAATCAACAGACAAAGGATCAATCTCCAAAGTATATCAACAGCTTATGCAGCTCAATATTAAAAAAACAAACAACCCAATCCAAAAATGGGCAGAAGACCTAAATAGACATTATCTCACATTGCAGTCCATATGATCTTTCTAAAACATAATCATATATTTTCCTGCTTAGAACTCTTCAAGGGACTCCTAGTGATCTTAAGGTAAAGGCCAGCAGCCTTAACTTGGTTTCCAAGGCTGATCATTACCTGGTCAGTTCCTACGTTTTCAGCCTCAGTGCCTGTCTCTTTTTTTCTTATGTCCTTTCCTGTAGCTGAACATCTTTCAGCATCTCTACACACCTCTTGCTCACCTCCGTACCTTTGCACATGGAGTATCTTTTGCCTAGATCAGTCTCAATCCCTTACCCACTACACTTTTCTGTCCAGCTCCTAGTCATCCTTCAGGTATTAACTTAAAGTAAGAACGTTCTCTGGGAAGCCTTCCTTGACTTTTCTAGTCTAAATTAAATGCCTTAAAAGTATCCTATGTAACACTTACTATGACATATTGCAATTGCTTGTTTAGTTGTCTGTCTCTCTGGCTACACTGGAAATCCCTTAAGGGCAAGGATCATGTAGGTCTAGCTTATAAACTGTATCCCCTGAGATTAGCACAATGACTAGCACATAGTAGGAACTTGATAATTGTTCATTAAATATTAAATGAATATTGTATAAAACATCAAAGTTTATAAATTGCCCCATTCCCAAAATAAGACCCCTCCCCCGAAATTCAATGCTGTTTTGTCCCTAACGGATTACCATGTAAGAAGGCAAACTGAAGATGAACCTTTGCTACTTGTTGTCCAAGACATTGGGGAATAAAGGAAAATAAGGGAAAGAATTTCTTCCTACTTTTTTCCAGAAATTCTGATGCCCTATTAATTAGGATCACTTGTCCCTCTAGGGAAGCCATGAGATGATGAGGAGACAATAGTGGATGAGGTAGGAGGGGTTCTGGAGGGTGTTTCTAAATGCTTTGTGCCCTCAGAGAAAGGAGAATGAACTTTTCCCAAACTGAATGAAGGAAGTGGCTGGCACAGCTTTTGGCCTCAGTTCACACCTCTTCAAACACTAAAATCCTTGCCTCCTCAGAGACAGGTTCTCTGAAGATGGGAAGCTTTGAAAGCACAGATTGAGGACAGTGTCTGGACTAACCTTGGCCATCATAAAACTTGTCCTCCACAGAGCATAGTTATCAAACCCCAGCATCATCTGTTTTCAGCAGCGGAAGATGCACTGATGGAGGTGACTTCACAGTATCAGCCCAGGCATTTTTACCTAAACATGCTTATCTCACATTCCTTTGCACATTCCCTGAGACCTGGTTTCCTTTTTATCAGTCTCTTCATCCATAAGATGGATACTTTGGCCAGTAGCAACGCCAGTCATTAAACAGAGTCGATGTTCTAGATGAGATCCCCTGTTATTCTCTTAGCTCCTTTCAGTTTTCCTCTGAATCGCTGGTCAGGGTTTGTAATTCTCCACTTATTTGCCTGATTATTCGTTTGCTGTCTGCTCCCTTCCCTGCTTCAGCCCCTGCCTCCCCGACGCCAACCACTGTAAGGTTCATGGGGGCAAAGACTGCATCTGTTCTGTTTGTCACCTGGGTCCCAGAGCCCAGCATGCTGCCTGGCACACGCTAGGGCTCAATGAATGCTTGTGTAAAACATCACTGGTTGAGTGGCAGTCGTAACGGGAGAGGCGTGTGGGCGACTCCCTGACACCCCATAGATCACCGAGCCTCTGCACAGAGTCCTGCTCTGCTTACCGCAGGTGAAGAGGAGTGGGGAGGAGTATGAGGGCTTCTGAGCAGACCTCGTGCAGAGCATGAACCTCGCCCTGAGACTCCTACGGACATTTCACTCATTTCTGGTTTAGTTGTGCCCTGTTTTATGTTCTCCCACACCTCAGTCCCCACTGAAAGAGGAGGCTCCCAGGCTGGGATTTGAAAGAAAATTTCATGAAGGGGTTGTTTATAGAGGAGTGGGCAGGAGCAGGGGAACCAGCAGGTGGCTGGAGCTTCCTGGGACCAGCAATAGAGGAGCTGTTATCACTCTTGGGCCTGAAGGGAAAAGCTGGAGCTGGTGAGGCCTGGAGCATGGAGAGGGCCATGGCCGGGGGCACGCTTATAGAGGGATGTGGTCACATCAGGAGTCAATGCGAGGCGGGAGAGGAAGAGGAAGAGATGCCTAAACTCTCTCCTCCTTACCTTTCATCTCCTGCTGAGTCTCCACTCGGCACAGCCCCACGGGGAGCCAGGAAGCAAGGCACCTCAGCGATGTGACGTGTAGAGCCAGCCTCCTGGGGCTCAGAAGGGGGGGCATGGACCTGGCGATGGGGGACAGGAGAAAAGCTAGTGTGCTCCATTGTTTTTGGTAAGTGATTCTCTCTTTAAATAGAGAGCAGTCGCTTGTGATCAACTTTATTCTGCCCACCCCCACTCCAATCTATTACGGCGCATGATGTTTCTTGACATCAGTTTACAGCATCCGTCTTTTCAGCATCTCTGCTACTCTGCTACTATTCTTTATATGGCTTGCATTTAAACACTTCCAGAGAAAATCTGATGGTGTTATCCTCTAATATTGGACAGGGCACTCACAGGGAAGCCTGTGAAGATTGTCCTTGGGTCCCACACCTATCTCTGGTTCAGTTAGCTGCCAAGCAGGGGGGCCTGTGATGAAAAATCTCTCAGAACTGGTTACGGGTTGCAGGTTCCTCAGAGGAAACAGTCTGACTGGAAGCCACCTTGCATGTCCAGTACTTTGTCACCCCCAAGGTGACCATCCTCCCGTATGAAGGCTAATAATATCAATGTTGGGCTGCTGGGAGGGACGAGCTAACGCTAACCGTTAGAGTCTGAACACAGGACAAGTTGCCTCTGTCAACTGGATTCACCAAGTGTGCCCGGCATGGGGCTCTCCTGTTGTGTGATGCAGCTTCGGTCCCTCCCCGACTCCAAGATTAGCTGGGACGGCTGTGGTGCCCCAGATGTTGTGTTCAGAGTCTGGTTCCTGAGCTGATGCTGTTCTGCTTCTAATCAGAATAACCATATTCATTTGTCTTCATAAAAAGTAAATGACTCTGTCAATCAGGCTCCTGATAAAAGAAACAGGGCATGATGCTTTTTAGTCATAATCAGCCCTGCAAAACCTCCCACAAATAGAAAATGAGTGTTTTCTGGCATTTTGGATTATGTGGAAAGTTGAATTTATGAAAAATGACAGTAACTGTTGGTAAAGTTCCAGGATGGCAGCCTTGATTGGTGGCCAGGACGCTATTCTCTTTGAGTGCTCATTTCTCCCCAGTGTGGAACCTCTTCCGCGCTACCCCGTTCAAGAAGAGAACAAGTGGGGCATCCCAGTTACTTATTGAGCCATTCCAGACCATTTGTCAATGTCAGAACTCTCCACGGTGCTTGGTTCTCTGCACACCCTCTTTCCTACCCCTGAGAACACCCTTGCCCTTCACCTCCACCTTGTGAAAGTCTTGTCTTTCAAGTTTCAGCTCAAATGCCCCTTCCCGTGATATAGTCCCCATGAGGGTAGGCTCTGCAGTCAAACCACTTGCACTTTGTATCTAGTCAGCCTCTCAACAGGGGCCCTGATTTCTGCATTTGTAAATATGGAGTGGTAAATGGGTGAGGCTGCATATTTCAGTGGTTAAGCCTAAAGGCATCAGAGCCAGATTGCCTGGCTTCAAATGCTGGCTCAATACCAGCTATATAACCTTGAGAAAGTTAATGAACTTCTCAGTTGCCTCAGTTTCTTCATCTGCAAAATGAAGGTGATAAGATCTGTACAGATTTGTTGTGAGGATTAAATGAGTTCATTTAAGAAAAAGCCCTTAGAACAATGCCCCATTTGTGGTAACCCTTCATGAATACTGTAGTGTATTATTTTCTATATCATTGTTAAGGATAAGTTAGGTAAAACATGCAAAGCACTGGAATTATGCCTGACCCGAAGTCAGTTCTCAACAAATGATGGTGGTAGTTGTTGTGGTGCATTTTTCTTATTATTCTCGGACATGCCAAGGAGAGGTTGTCCATCCCCTGTGTTCCCATAGTATGTTGATCATACCTCTAATAGCATTTTTCACATTGTATTGTCAGTTTGGATTCTGTCTTACGTATGGGGCCTTGAGGTTCTTACAGACAACAGTAGGCAATCAATTAATGTTTACGATTTGTTAAAATAAAAAACTACCATAGCTCGTCAAGGTTTTTGGCCTCAGGATTGATGCTGATAGCTTACAGTGAAGTTCTTTGTTCAGCCAGAGGCCAGTAGCAGATGCATTAAGGCTTCTGGATTTGGGTGCCTCTGCCTGCTCTCATCAGCTCACACGATTTACCAAGGGCAGAGTCAGAACGTGAATTCCAGTGCCAAGAGGAGTCTTCCCCTTATTCTCTAGGTAAGCTCTAGACAGCGTTTGAAATGACTATTAAGTGAGACTCGGGGCCTCTCCTTTTCGCTCCCCTTTATGTAATAAAATATTTGCTTGGTTTCAAACGTCGCTTTCATGACCTTGACTCAAATTGGAATTCTACCACCATGAGGAAGTGCTTGCTGTGAAAGTAGCCACATCCAGAAGATGACTCATTCTGATGATGGCTAACTAAATTCCTCCCCAAGCTTTTGACTTGAGATGTTTGGGGAAATAAATGGAAAAGACAATAAATAATGGTTTATTACTTCCTGTTTTGGGTTTCCCTTAGGCAAAAAGGAATACATCTTTTAGCAGCTTGAAACCGTTTCGCCTATGCTTGTGATATATTAATGACTGTAAAAGAATTGACATCAATTATTTACTACAGAAATTGCTGTAGTTAAGATGAGAAGGTGCTTTCGGTCAACACCCCACGTCAACCTGTCATCCTGCTCACTCGTAAACACCTTTGCAGGTGCAGGTGCATGCACATGACAAGTGCACCACATAATGCCCAATGTGAGCTCCTGCTTGTATTAGTTGGAAAGATGCACAGATGTTATTTTTGCAGTCCGATTCAGAAGTTTATGTTATGCATCAGAATAATCATAAACGTTAGCTTGTGTAGATAGGGAATGAATGAATGCTCTGTTAGATTTCTGATAAAAAAGAAGCATAGACTACTTTTGAGGTTTAGAATGTGTTGTAACTTAGACTGCAGAGGGAAGTTTATCTAATAGAATGTCTCCATTATATTTTAGTTACTTGAGATTAAGGTACACTCTTTTTCTTTTTTTAACATCTTTATTGGAGTATAATTGCTTTATAATGGTGCGTTAGTTTCTGCTTTATAACAGTGAATCAGTTATACATATACATATGTCCCCATATCTCTTCCCTCTTGCATCTCCCTCCCTCCCACCCTCCCTATCCCACCCCTCTAGGTGGACACAAAGCACTCAGCTGATCTCCCTGTGCCATGCGGCTGCTTCCCACTAGCTATTTATTTTACGCTTGGTAGTGTATATATGTCCATGCCCCTCTCTCACTTTGTCCCAGCTTACCCTTCCCCCTCTCCATATCCTCAAGTCCATTCTCTAGTAGGTCTGTGTCTTTATTTCCATCTTGTCCCTAGGTCCTTCAGGACCATTTTTTTTTAAGATTCCATATATATGTGTTAGCATATGGTTTTTCTTTTTCTCCTTCTGACTTACTTCACTCTGTATGACAGACTCTAGGTCCATCCACCTCACTACAAATAACTCAATTTCGTTTCTTTTTATGGCTGAGTAATATTCCATTGTATGTATGTGCCACATCTTCTTTATCCATTCATCTGTCGATGGACAATTAGGTTGCTTCCATGTCCTGGCTATTGTAAATAGAGCTGCAGTGAACATTTTGGTACGTGACTCTTTTTGAATTATGGTTTTCTTAGGGTATATGCCCAGTAGTGGGATTGCTGGGTCGTATGGTAGTACTATTTTTAGTTTTTTAAGGAATCTCCATACTGTTTTCCATAGTGGCTGTATTAATTTATATTCCCACCAACAGTGCAAGAGGGTTCCCTTTTCTCCACACCCTCTCCGGCATTTATTGTTTCTAGATTTTTTGATGATGGCCATTCTGACCGGTGTGAGATGATATCTTATTGTAGTTTTGATTTGCATTTCTCTAATGATTAATGATGTTGAGCATTCTTTCATGTGTTTGTTGGCAATCTGTATATCTTCTTTGGAGAAATGTCTATTTCGGTTTTCTGCCCATTTTTGGATTGGGTTGTTTGTTTTTTTGATGTTGAGCTGCATGAGCTGCTTGTATGTTTTGGAGATTAATCCTTTGTCAGTTGCTTCATTTGCAAATATTTTCTCCCACTCTGAGTGTTGTCTTTTCATCTTGTTTATGGTTTTCTTTGCTGTGCAAAAGCTTTGAAGTTTCATTAGGTCCAATTTGTTTATTTTTGTTTTTATTTCCATTTCTCTAGGAGGTGGGTCAAAAAGGATCTTGCTGTGATTTATGTCATAGAGTGTTTTGCCTATGTTTTCCTCTAAGAGTTTGATAGTGTCTGGCCTTACATTTAGGTCCATTTTGAGTTTATTTTTGTGTATGGTGTTAGGGAGTGTTCTAATTTCATTCTTTTACATGTAGCTGTCCAGTTTTCCCAGCACCACTTATTGAAGAGGCTGTGTTTCTCCACTGTATATTCTTGCCTCCTTTATCAAAAATAAGGTGACCATATGTGTGTGGGTTTATCTCTGGGCTTTCTATCCAGTTCCATTGATCTATATTTCTGTTTTTGTGCCAGTACCATCCTGTCTTGATTGCTGTAGCTTTGTAGTATAGTCTGAAGTCAGGGAGCCTGATTCCTCCAGCTCCCTTTTTCTTTCTCAAGAATGCTTTGGCTATTCGGGGTCTTTTGTGTTTCCATACAAATTGTGAAATTTTTTGTTCTAGTTCTGTGAAAGATGCCAGTGGTAGTTTGATAGGGATTGCATTGAATCTGTAGATTGCTTTGGGTAGTAGAGTCATTTTCACAATGTTGATTCTTCCAATCCAACAACATGGTATATCTCTCCATCTATTTGTATCATCTTTAATTTTTTTCATCAGTGTCTTATAATTTTCTGCATACAGGTCTTTTGTCTCCTTAGGTAGGTTTATTCCTAGATATTTTATTCTTTTTGTTGCAGTGATAAATGGGTGTGTTTTCTTAATTTCGCTTTCAGGTTTTTCATCATTAGTGTATAGGAATGCATGAGATTTCTGTGCTTTAATTCTGTATCCTGCTACTTTACCAAATTCATTGATTAGCTCTAGTAGTTTTCTGGTAGCATCTTTAGGATTCTCTATGTATAGTATCATGTCATCTGCAAACAGTGACAGCTTTACTTCTTCTTTTCCAATTTGGATTCCTTTTATTTCTTTTTCTTCTCTGATTGCTGTGGGTAAAACTTCCAACACTATGTTGAATAAGAGTGGTGAGAGTGGGCAACCTTGTCTTGTTCCTGATCTTAGTGGAAATGGTTTCAGTTTTTCAGCATTGAGGACGATGTTGGCTGTGGGTTTGTCATATATGGCCTTTATTATGTTGAGTAAAGTTCCCTCTATACCTACTTCTGGAGGGTTTTTATCATAAATGGGTGTTGAATTTTGTCAAAAGCTTTCTCTGCATCTATTGACATGATCATATGGCTTTTCTCCTTCAATTTGTTAATATGGTGTATCACATTGATTGATTTGCATATATTGAAGAATCCTTGCATTCCTGGGATAAACCCCACTTGATCATGGTGTATGATCCTTTTAATGTGCTGCTGGATTCTGTTTGCTAGTATTTTGTTGAGGATTTTTTCATCTATGTTCATCAGTGATATTGGCCTGTAGTTTTCTTTCTTTGTGACATCTTTGTCTGGTTTTGGTATCAGGGTGATGATGGTGGCCTCACAGATTGAGTTTGGGAGTGTTTCCCCCTCTGCTATATTTTGGAAGAGTTTGAGAAGGATAGGTGTTAGCTCTTCTCTAAATGTTTGATTGAATTGGCCTGTGAAGCCATCTGGTCATGGGCTTTTCTTTGTTGGAATATTTTAAATCACAGTTTCAATTTCAGTGCTTTTGATTGGTCTGTTTATATTTTCTCTTTCTTCCTGGTTCAGTTTCAGAAGGTTGTGCTTTTGTAAGAATTTGTCCATTTCTTCCAGGTTGTCCATTTTATTGGCATATAGTTGCTTGTAGTAATCTCTCATGATCCTTTGTATTTCTGCAGTATCAGTTGTTACTCCTCCGTTTTCATTTCTAATTCTGTTGATCTGAGTCTTCTCCCTTTTTTTCCTGATGAGTCTGGCTAATGGCTTATCAATTTTGTTTATCTTCTCAAAGAACCAGCTTTTAGTTTTATTGATCTTTGCTACTGGTTTTTCATTTCTTTTTCATTGATTTCTGATCTGACCTTTACGATTTCTTTCCTTCTGCTAATTTTGGGTTTGTTTTTTTGTTGTTGTTCTTTCTCTAATTGCTTTAGGTGTAGGGTTAGGTTGTTTATTTGAGATGTTTCTTGTTTCTTAAGGTAGGATTGTATTGCTATCAACTTCCCTCTTAGAACTGCTTTTGCTGCATCCCATAGGTTTTGGGTTGTCGTGTTTTCATTGTCATTTGTTTCTAGGTATTTTTAAATTTCCTCTTTGATTTCCTCTGTGGTCTCTTGGTTATTAAGTATTGTATTGTTTAGCCTCCATGTGTTTGTATTTTTTACAGATCTTTTCCTGGAATTGGTAGCTAGTCCTATAGCGTTGTGGTCGGAAAACATATTTGATATGATTTCAATTTTCTTAAATTTACCAAGGCTTGATTTGTGATCCAAGATACGATCTTGGAGAATGTTCCATGAGCACTTGAGAAGAATGTGTATTCTATTGTTTTTGGATGGAATGTCCTATAAGTATCAATTACGATCTTGAAGAATGTTCCATGAGCACTTGAGAAGAATGCGTATTCTCTTGTTTTTGGATGGAATGTCCTATAAGTATCAATTAAGTCCATCTTGTTTAATGTGCCATTTAAAGCTTGTGTTTCCTTATTTATTTTCATTTTGGATGATCTATCCATTGGTGAAAGTGGGGTGTTAAAGTGCCCTACTATGATTGTGTTACTGTCGATTTCCCCTTTTATGGCTGTTAGTATTTGCCTTATGTATTGAGGTGCTCCTATGTTGGGTGCATAAATATTTACAATTGTTATATCTTCTTCTTGGATTGATCCCTTGATCATGATGTAGTATCTCTCTTTGTCTCTTGTAATAGTCTTTAAAGTTTATTTTGTCTGACATGAGAATTGCTACTGCAGCTTTCTTTTGATTTACATTTGCAAAGAATATCTTTTTCCATCCCCTCACTTTCAGTCTGTATGTGTCCCTAGGTCTGAAGTGGGTCTCTTGTAGATAGCATATATACGAGTGTTGTTCTTGTATCCATTCAGCCAATCTATGTCTTTTGGTTGGAGCATTTAATCCATTTACATTTAAGGTAATTATCGATATGTATGTTCCTATTCCCATTTTCTTAATTGTTTTGGGTTTGTTATTGTAGGTCTTTTCCTTCTCTTGTGTTGCCTGCCTAGAGACGTTCCTTTAGCATTTGTTGTAAAGCTGGTTTGGTGGCTGAATTCTCTTAGCTTTTGCCTATCTTTAAGGGTTTTAATTTCTCTGTCAAATATGAATGAGATCCTAGCTGGGTAGAGCAATCTTGGTTGTACATTTTTCTCCTTCATCAATTTAAATATGTCCTGCCACTCCCTTCTGGCTTCCAGAGTTCCTGCTGAAAGATCACCTGTTAACCTTATGGAGATTCCCTTGTATTTTATTTGTTGTTTTTCCCTTGCTGCTTTTAATATTTTTTCTTTGTATTTAAGTTTTGATAGTTTGATTAATATGTGTCTTGGTGTGTTTCTCCTTCGATTTATCCTGTATGGGACTCTCTGTTCTTCCTGGACTTAATTAACTATTTCCTTTCCCATATTGGGGAAGTTTTGAACTATGATCTCTTCAAATATTTTCTCAGTCCCTTTCTTTTTCTCTTCTTCTTCAAGGACCCCTATAATTTGAATGTTGGTACGTTTAATGTTGTTTCAGAGGTCTCTGAGACCGTCCTCAATTCTTTTCATTCTTTTTTCTTTATTCTGCTCTGCAGTAGTTATTTCCACTATTTTATCTTCCAGGTCACTTATCTATTCTTCTGCCTCAGTTATTCTCCTATTGATCTCTTTAGAGAATTTTTAATTTCATTTATTTTGTTGTTCATCACTGTTTGTTTGCTCTTTAGTTCTTCTAGGTCCTTGTTAAACATTTCTTATATTTTCTCCATTCTATTTCCAAGATTTTGGATCATCTTTACTATCATTATTCTGAATTCTTTTTCAGGTAGACTGCCTATTTCCTCTTCATTTGTTACATCTGATGGGTTTTTATCTTGCTCCTTCATCTGCTGTGTGTTTCTCTGTCTTCTCATTTTGCTTAACTTACTGTGTTTGAGGTCTCCTTTTCGCAGGCTGCAGGTTTGTAGTTCCCGTTGTTTTTAGTGTCTGCCCCCAGTGGCTAAGGTTGGTTCAGTGGGTTGTGTAGGCTTCCTGGTGGAGGGGACTAGTTCCTGTGTTCTTGTGGATGAGGCTGGATCTTGTCTTTCTGGTGGGCCGGTCCACGTCTGGTGGTGTGTTTTGGGGTGTCTGTGGCCTTATTATGATTTTAGGCAGCCCTTTTGCTAATGGATAGGGTTGTGTTCCTGTCTTGCTAGTTGTTTGGCATAGGGTGTCCAGCACTGTAGCTTGCTGGTCGTTGAGTGAAGCTGGGTGTTGGTGTTGAGATGGAGATCTCTGAGAGATTTTCGCCGTTTGATATTACGTGGAGCTGGGAGGTCTCTTGTGGACCAGTGTCCTGAACTTGGCTCTCCCACCCCAGATGCACAGCCCTGACGCCTGGCTGGAGTACCAAGAGTCTGTCATCCACACGGCTCAGAATAAAAGGGAGAAAAAAAAGAAGGAAAGAAAGAAGAAGAAAAAATAAAATAAAGTTATAAAAGTAAATAATTATTAAGAAAATTTTTTAAAGTAAAACAAACAAACAAAAAATAACGGACAGACAGAACCCTAGGAGAGTTGGTAACAGCAAAGCTATACAGACAAAATCACACACAGAAGTATACACATACACACTCACAAAAAGAGAAAAAGGGGAAAAAAATATTTACTGTTCCTCCCAAAGTCCACCTCCTCAGTTTGGGATGGTTCGTTGTCTCTTCAGTTATTCCACAGATGCAGGGTACATCAAGTTGATTGTGGAGATTTAATCCGCTGCTCCTTAGGCTGCTGGGAGGGATTTCCCTTTCTCTTCTTTGTTTGAACAGCTCCCAGGGCTCAGCTTTGGATTTGGCCCCTCCTCTGCGTGTAAGTCGCCTAAGGGCGTCAGTTCTTCCGCTTAGACAGAACAGGGTTAAAGGAGCAGCTGATTTGGGGGCTCTGGCTCACTCAGGCTGGGGGGGGAGGGAGGGGCACGGAGTGCAGGCCCAGCCTGCGGCGGCAGAGGCCGGCGTGATGTTGCGCACCAGCTTGAGGCGCGCCGTGCATTCTCCCGGGGAAGTTGTCCCTGGATCCCGGGACCCTGGCAGTGGCGGGCTGCAGAGGCTCCCGGGAGGGGCAGTGTGGATAGTGACCTGTGCTTACACACAGGCTTCTTGGTGGCTGCAGCAGCAGCCTTAGCGTCTCATGCCCGTCTCTGGGGTCCACCCTGATAGGCGTGGCTCGTGGGGGTCTCTGGAGCTCCTTTTTTTTTTTTTTGCGGTACGTGGGCCTCTCACTGTTGTGGCCTCTCCCGTTGTGGAGCACAGGCTCCGGACGCGCAGGCTCAGCGGCCATGGCTCACGGGCCTAGCCGCTCCGCGGCATGTGGGATCTTCCCGGACCGGGGCACGAGCCCGTGTCCCCTGCGTCTGCAGGCGGACTCTCAACCACTGCGCCACCAGAGAAGCCCTGGAGCTCCTTTAAGCGGCGCTCTTAATCCCCTGTCCTTGTGCACCAGGAAACAAAGAGGCAAGAAAAAGTCTCTTGCCTCTTCGGCAGCTGCAGACTTTTTCCCTGACTCCCTCCAGGCTAGCCGTGACGCACTAGCCCCTTCAGGCTGTGTTAACGCAGCCAACCCCAGTCCTCTCCCTGGGATCAGACTGAAGCCCCCGCCCGCCCTGGCCGGTGAGCAGACAAGCCTCGGGCTGGTGAGTGCTGATTGGCACTGATCCTCTGTGCGGGAATCTCCCTGCTTTGCCCTCCGCACCCCTGTTGCTGCGCTCTCCTCTGTGGCTCCGAAGCTTCCCCCCTCCGCCACCCGCAGTCTCCGCCCACGAAGGGGCTTCCTAGTGTGTGGAAACCTTTCCTCCTTCACAGCTCCCTCCCACTGGTGCAGGTCCCGTCCCTATTCTTTGTCTCTGTTTTTTCTTTTTTCTTTTGCCCTACCCAGGTACGTGAGGGAGTTCCTTGCCTTTGGGAGATCTGAGGTCTTCTGCCAGCATTCAGTAGGTGTTCTGTAGGAGTTGTTCCACATGTAGATGTATTTCTGATGTATTTGTGGGGAGGAACGTGTCTTACTCTTACGCGTCTTACTCTTGCACCATCTTGAAGCTCCAAGGGTAAACTCTTAAATGTGTTGGCCTTGTTTGTTGGTGAAAAGTTGGTATTTCCCCTCTTCTTAAAAAAGCATTTGTAGGGCTTCCCTGGTGACGCAGTGGTTGAGAGTCCGCCTGCCGATGCAGGGGACACGGGTTCGTGCCCCGGTCCGGGAAGATCCCACATGCCGCGGAGCGGCTGGGCCCGTGAGCCATGGCCGCTGAGCCTGCGCGTCCGGAGCCTGTGCTCCGCAACGGGAGAGGCCACAACAGTGAGAGGCCCGCGTACCGCAAAAAAAACAAACAAACAAACAAACAAAAACACATTTGTAAATGACATTTGTAATATTTATCTTAAAATATTTTATAGCTTTGGAGATGGGTTCTGTTCAGAAGCCTCTGGGTCTATCCACATGTGTTCTCTGTAGCAATGGGGATTTGGCTGTTCTTTGTGATGTGCTGTTAACTTACAGACCTTTCAGCTTTCTTCTGTGTTTTCCATCATGCACCTGCCAGATTAGGTTCTGTGAACTTTATCCAATATATTGTAACACTTTTGTCCAAACCTAGATCTTATCTCATTCTGGGTTTGAATTGTCTGTTGGCTTAACAGCGGTGTTCATTATACTGTGTTTGCTCTCTTGAGTTCCCCAAACCAGCTGTGCCTACTGCTGTTTGTACAGGCTCAGTGGGAGACAAAGGCTGTCACATTGCAGGTTAAACAAATGCTGGAGCTCTATCCAGATTCAAACATCTAGTGCTTTTTAGTATATTTGTCTATGGTCTGTATTTTTTACTTTCTATATATTATGATGTTTTTACACCTTAAAAACCTTTCTGACTGGGGAGAGATTGCCCCTCCCTGGGCTAGCCAGTTCTTAGAGATAGCAAAGGGTCAGTGGGATCATACCTTTGATATGAAAACTAACTAATTCAAAGTCTTAACCTCCTGCGTCTGGCAAATTCACACCAAGCCAATATTTCCCCTCCCCTAAATCATCCCAGGGCCTGCTATCACGCAACCAGAGACCACCCCTATATAGAGCCTAATTCCCACCTGCAGGAATTATTCAAACTAGCCAATCTTAGAACTGTTTATTTTGCTCTGCCTTGCCTTTCCCGTGGAAACCCCTATAAAGGCTCTGGCCAAACTTCCCACTTGCTCCTGCTTTCTGTCTCCTGACCACCCGACTACCCTGAGGCTTCCCCATGGAGCCCTGCATGGCCTGGTGTGCCTCCTGTTCCTAGGACCTGTGAATATAATAAACTTTTGTTTTCCTGAGCCTCTCCTATGTCTCTACTTGTGGCCACACCTGACTAACCATCCCATAAAAGAACACAGAACAATTTGTATTTTAACTGTTAGTGTCAACATTTGATAAGGGCATGTCCACGTCATTTAAAATGGATCATCTTTTTGCTTCCATACACATTTCCTCTGACAGGTGATGGATTAATGATTGTTATATATTTTCATCCAGGAGTGTCGCTAAATTTCCTTGGTTCATCTCAGTGCTTATCTTGTCTTATTGTCAGGAAGTGCTCCCTGATATTGAACCCAATCCTTTCCTATTGCCACCCAAGACAACGGATTTTCCCTGGATCTCTGCCTTAATAATTAATTTTCTAGAAGTATTTGAGATTCATCTCAACATGCCAAGTCAAAAATATTCTTCCAGGTACTCCTCTCAAAATTGCAAATGCCACTGGGTTGTGTACAGTTATCTTCTGTGTGATTTACAAAGGCGTGCCTCCCTTAAAACTTGTCTCCATTTCAGACATTTCATCAATTAAGATGTGCTTTCTTTTCAATTAAATCTGAATCCATAAGTTTCTCTAACACTGAAAAAGTGGAACATTAAGTAAAGTGCTGCCCATCTTCACCAAGATTGTGGGAAAGACCTTCATTTGCTTATACTAATTTGTGCTGTGGTTGCACTCCTCTTTCCTATCCCTTCATTAATGCATTGAACAATTATTAACAGCCAATCAGTGACCTGGCATGCAATTACAGAAGAATTTTTCTTCTGGCATCAAGGTACAGAGATAAAGCTTGCCTTGTCTAGTGGTGAAAATGTGCTTTCTCCCTCTCCTTAGGAATCCTGGTCAAATCCAAGCACTGGTAGATACCAGATTTAACTAGGTATATAATAATGTCATCACCTGCATGTTATACTCCATCCTTTGAATGAATAAGGACAAGGCAAGAGCTAATTATTGCACACTGGTCAGAATGGCCATCATCAAAAAAGTCTACAAATAATAAATACTGGAGAGGGGGTGGAGAAAAGGGAACCCTCCTACACTGTTGGTGGGAATGTAAATTGGTGCAGCCACTATGGAGAACAGTCTGGAGGTTCCTTAAAAAACTAAAAATAGAGTTGCCATATGATCCAGTAATCTCACTCCTGGGCATATATCCAGAGAAAACTCTAACACCCCAATGTTCATAGCAGCAGTGTTTACAGTACCAAAGACATGGAAGCAACCTAAATGTCCATTGACAGATGAATAGGTAAAGAATATATAACAATATATAATAATACCTATATATATATATATACCAGTAAATATATATATATAAAACAGATATTACTCAGCCATAAAAAAGAATGAAATAATGCCATTTGCAGCAACATGGATGGACCTAGAGATTATCATACTAAGTGAATAAGTTAGAGAAAGACAAATATCATATGATATCACTTATATGTGGAATCTAAAATATGATACAAATGAACTTATTTACAAAACAGAAATAGACTTACAGACATACAAAACAAACTTATGGTTACCAAAGGGGAAAGGGGGAGAAAGGGAGGGATAAATTAGGGGTTTGAGATTAACAGATATACACTACTATATATAAAATAGATGAACAACAAGGACCTACTGTATAGCACAGGGGGCTATATTCAATATCTTGTTAACCTATAATGAAGGTTATAATGAAGAAGAATCTGAAAAAATATATATATAATATGCATATACAACCGAATCACTTTGCTGTACATCTGAAACTAACACAACATTGTAAATCAACTCTACTTCAATAAAAAATTAATTTTAAAAAAAGATTTAATTATTTGACTTTCAGAAGTGAATACAAGGATGACCCAGCCCTTTAGTAAGGCCAGACAGTCACTGGTGATCACAGGTAATGACCAGGGATCTGTGGGGTCATGTGCCTGTGCTCAGCACAAGGTGAAGGTCTGACCTCAGCTTCAGGACTGAGGATACACTGTAGGTCATTATCATTATTTAGACTTTTTCAGGATGCAATTACTTGTTGTGTGTTTCTATTGCCACTTGCAAATTTAACCATTATTTCTTTGCTTGTTCAGCAAAGAAATTACTATCAGAAAATGATTAGAAATGACAACACTGAGTTGGATCATGCTCTTTGCCTGCCCATCCTGATGGTACAATTTTGATCTTTTCTTCACAAGATTATCCAAATATGTGTAACCAGAAAGCTACCAAAACCTTTTGTTAAGGTCCCCAGTGACCTCTGTCCTGCTAACTGGAATGATTAGTTCTCAGTGTTCGTTGTACTGGACTTGTTGACAGCATTTGACACCACAAATGCTTCCTTTCCTCTTGTTCTTTATTTTCCTTGACCATTTTAATCACTTGTTTTCTGTTGTGGATTTTAAGCTCTTCACTTTTATACTAGATCCATCAACATCTTATCTGGCCACTTGGGTTGCATGAAAAGAACATTTTAACATCCTCCTTAAACTCAATTTTCCATTTTGTGTTTATTGCTGTTAAGTTATGCTATCATGTAAATGTAATTCTGTCCCCTTAGGTCAGTCCTTAGGAAATTTTTGCTAAATTTAAAAGTGACTGTAGAAATTGGTTTTTTTTGTTTTTGTTTTTGTTTTTGTGGTACGTGGGCCTCTCTACACGGGCCTCTCACTGTTGTGGCCTCTCCCGTTGCGGAGCACAGGCTCCGGACGCGCAGGCTCAGCGGCCATGGCTCACGGGCCCAGCCACTCCGCGGCATGTGGGATCTTCCCGGACCGGGGCACGAACCCGTGTCCCCTGCATCGGCAGGCGGACTCTCAACCACTGCGCCACCAGGGAAGCCCGAAATTGGGTTTTTTAAATATTCCTGTCTTCTACTTTATCATTGTGTCTTAATTCTTCAGAACTAAGAACCTACTTAGTAACACTCACCACTGGTTTGTGTGCATTAAGCTTCTGTGTGATTTACAAAAGCGTGCCTCGTTAAAACTAGTCTGCATTCCAGACATCTCATCAATTAAGATGAGCTTTCCTTCTTTATTTTTTTACCTTGTAGTTTTCATAATATTTTGTTTAATTATTAATTTTTCCCCTTTGATGTAGAATCTACTTCTTTGTCTTAAACTTCATAACTTATTCCCACTTATTTCTCTAGTTCATCTGCTTCCAGATCTCCTTATTCCTTCCTGGGATCTTTAATTTGAGACTTCTTTGATACATTTTTTAATATGTAGTCTCATACTTTTAAAACGTTTTTCTTCTCCCCAGCCAGCTTGCCCCACTGTTCTTGTGGTGCTATTTTCCCTTATTTTAGGTTTGCCTTAGTCTGAGGAGGATGGTCCAAGTTGATTCTTATCTTCTCATTGTGTATTTAAATCTTATCTATTCTTTTTAGTGCCAGCTTATGAAGCCTATTTTGGTCTCCAAAGTTTAAAAACCTGACAACTAGACATGGTTCTCATTCCTGTCTCAACCAAGAAACTGGAAAGGGCAGACTGAACATGGTGCATCTACTTCTACTTCGTTACTTCCGTTTACGTGAAAGCCCCTTGCAATCCGGTGTTTACTCGCATCATCCAGTGAATCCGCCCTGTGAAAATTCCCTCATGGCTTCCTCTGGCCCTTTTAGCAGTTATTTCCTCACCTCCTGCCTACCTGAAGCTCTCTACCCTCATCGATTTTTTCCCCCAGACTTCCCTCCTGCTCCTCTTTTTCTTTTTGGACTCATTCGTGGGCTTCTTTTCCTTTGCCTTCTCTAATCCTTCCTCCTCTCCAGGGCTCTGTCCTTGCTCCTGGTTTTTTTTTTTTTTCATTATGCATTATCTTCCTGGGGAAACTCATCTACTCATATTCATTTAACTCCCTCCACTGTTTTGTGCTGTTTCTTTTGCCTTGAATGTTCCCCTCTCTCTCCCTGTTCTTTTCATCCTTCAGAACTCCTCTTAGTTATTCCTTCCTCCAGTAGGGTTTTCTTCAGTCCATAAATTGGACCAACTGTCCCCTCCCCCGCCCGTAACGCTTGGGGACGCCATTATCATACCACAAATTACATTATAATGAAATTATCTGTGATCTCCTTGAGGGTAGGAACTATGTTTGTATCCTTGTGTCTAATAACAGAACTCAAGAGCTTCCCTTGAGGCTTGCTTTTCTCTAAATGAGACATAATCTTCTTCATCAGCTTTTTGAGATTGCATTTCAGCTCAAGAAAAATTTGTAAAAATTATACTCCAGATCACATTTTCTTTTGCTAACTTTCTGTGCATCTCTGATAGGGTATCATTTACAAACTAAACCCCCTATCCACTTCCTAGTTCTACCAAGGCCGCTATCATATATTTATGTGGCATAGCTGTGGTTTGATTTCAGCCATCACCCATATGCCAATGACTCCTAAATCCTTTTTTGTAGCCCCTACTGCTGTCCTGATTGTTTCTGTACATCTTACCCCTTGTATGCAAGTGTTTCTTGTCCTCATGGTACAGGGTTCCTAGTGCTGTGAGGTCTCCAACACCCAGGACATGTCATTCAGGGTTGATGAGGAGGAAACTACTCTCTAATTTCTCATTTGGATGTAGTATGTAGGTTTAGGGAGGGGAGCAAAGGGGTGCTGGTTAGGTCAGCATAGAAATGAAGTAGCAGAATGAAAAGGTGGCTGTATCAGTTTCCTATGGCTGCTGTAACAAAGCACCACAAACTTAGAGACTCAAAGCAACACAAATTTATTCTTTCATAGTTCTGGAGGTCAGAAGTCTGAAATCAGTTCTGTGGGCTTAAGTCAAAATGTCAGCAGGGCTGGTTCCTTCTGGAGGCTCTGTCTGAGGGGAGAATCCATTTCCTTGCCATTTTCAGCTTCTAGAGGCTGTTGGAATTCCTTGGCTCCTGACTGTGTCACTCCAACCTCTGCTTTCACTGCCTTCTCCCTTGACTCTGACCCTCCTGCGTCCCTCTCATGAGGACCCTTGTAACTACACTGGCCCTATCTGAATGATGCAGGATAATCTCCCCATCTCAAGATCCTTAGTTTAATCATATCAACAATGTTCCTTTTGCCATATAAGATAACACCTACAGGTGCTGGGGATTAGGACACATTTGAGGGGCCATGATTCAGCCTACAGCAGTGGTCCAGGGTCAGGGTGGAGATACAAGCAAAAGTCTCTCCACTTCTAGTGGAAGGAGATCCAGAATCATTGATTTTTAGCAGGTGTGAGGGTCAAGGGGCGTGTGTGTGTGTGTGTGTGTGTGTGTGTGTGTGTGTGTGATGGAAGAAAAACTGTTGCTATTAATGCTGTTTCTAGGTAATAGAAAATTAACAATGCCAAGGGGAAAAATTCTAGATAGTTTTTTTGTGTAAAAGTAAACATTAGGGCCTCCCTGGTGGCGCAGTGGTTGAGAGTCCGCCTGCCGATGCAGGGGATACGGGTTCGTGCCCCGGTCTGGGAGGATCCCATATGCCGCGGAGCGGCTGGGCCCGTGAGCCATGGCCGCTGAGCCTGCGCATCCGGAGCCTGTGCTCCGCAACAGGAGAGGCCACAACAGTGAGAGGCCCGCGTACCGCAAAAAAAAAAAAAAAAAGTAAACATTAGAGTCGTTTATATGAACTGCCTCTGATTTATGCCTAAATATCTGACAGCAAAATAATATTTTCTAACTAATTAGCTTGTCAGATTATCATTTAAGTTTTGTTTTTAGCTCTTTTTTTAAAATTAATTAATTAACTTATTTATTTTTGGCTGTGTTGGGTCTTCATTTCTGCGCGAGGGCTCTCTAGTTGTGGCAAGCGGGGACCGCTCTTCATCGCGGTGCGCGGGCCTCTCACTATCGCGACCTCTCTTGTTGCGGAGCACAGGCTCCAGATGCGCAGGCTCAGTAGTTGTGGCTCACGGGTCCAGTTGCTCCGCGGCACGTGGGATCTTCCCAGACCAGGGCTCGAACCCCTGTCTCCTGCATTGGCAGGCAGATTCTCAATGACTGTGCCACCAGGGAAGCCCTAAGTTTTGTTTTATTACAGTATGTTGAGGTGTCTGCTTCCCCCCTGAACAAAGTAGGAGGTGTTTTCAGTAGCTCTGATGAGCTCTCCTCTTAATGGGACTTTGAGCCTGGGCTTCAGGACTCCGAGCAGAGGAAGAGGGAGATGTTTATAGCATGCTTGTTTCTCTTGCATCCCTTTTTCTTTAAAAGGCAGTGTAGTTAAGGGAAATGACTGGTTAATGAAAAAAAGTGGGAAGAAATTCCTTCATTTGAGAAGCTTGATAGCCATATAAAATGCATGTACATCGAAGCAGAAAGTCTGCTAACAAGGCAAATGGAATTAATGGGATCATTGGAAGATGTCTTAGTTTGATTTCCCCGTCAGAAGCAAATTTTGAGGCAGGCATTTGAGTAGGCAAATAGGGATGTGATTTCTTTAGACTGTCTCTGGGAGTTGTGGAAGGAGGACGGGTGGGCATTTATCCATCCAGTCTCACTCTCCCCTGGCTGAGAACCATCCCGGAGCTTTTGTCCCCTATGCTTCCTGGCTGCACCTGCAGACTGTAGGGCCCCAGCACTGGGGAAGGACTGGAGGCAGAAAGTCGGAAGATACCTAGGAGAGCACTGCCAGCCCCAGGGGAGTCTGCACCCCCTCCACCGGTCCTCCAGTTGCAGCAGAAAGCAGAGGGGTGGGCAGAATGTGACGCAGGGTGCCAAAGGAAAGACCTCTACTCTAGCCTATGATGGCATCTGTCTATCAAGAGAAAGATGCTGAGTGTTCCTGATAGAACAGGCTTGGCGCTCCCATGAGTATAGCTGTCACCTCCCAAAGCCTCCGTTCCCTCATGTGTGAAATAAGAACAATGATTCCTCCTTTTTAGGACTGTTACGTGAAATAAAAGAGATAATGTATGTGACGTGCTCTGCATGGGACCTGCCTGTCCCCACAAATGAGAGGAGCTGTGCTAAAAAGAAAAAAGAGACAGCAAAAACCAACCAAACAAAAACAGAAGAAAGAGGAAGAAAAGAAAAATTATTAATTGCCATGTGAGACATCTGTTAGGAGATACAGTCACGCATGTTCCTATTTCTTGCCAAATAATGTTTGTGACTGTTTCACAGCTCAGGACATAGAGACATACACATTTCACTCAAGTCCCTGGCCCTGAGTTCTTTCTGCTCCCCGACTCCACTTTCCATTTTTCTGGCAGAGTTTCTGACTTCAGATGCACACAGGGTGCTTTAGGACCGGCAGCGTGACCCAGCCGGCCTTGTGGACAAGGGCCCAGCCCGGCTCTAAGGGAGGAGTTCTGGCTTCTTACCCAGACCTCCGATAACAGAGATGCTCTAGGTCATCGACCAGGTTCTCATGTAAAGTCCAAATCACCACTAGGTAGTAAATGCCCTTTTCACCTTGGGGTGGACATTCGCTTGTTCACTGATCCTTGGAATACAGATAGTACTGAATCTCCCATGGGCCGGCTGACCCCAAGACCCAGAAAGAAAGTTGGTGGAATGGTCCAGGCTGATTTCAGGCTCAGTGATGCCAGAAACACTGATGCTGGGGGCACAACCTGCTCCTGATTATATGACACTGATAAGGAGCTTCCAGTTCAGAAGGCCAAGTCACTGGCAAAACCTGCAAAAAAGGAGTTGTACAAGCTTTGCAGTAGAAACAAATAGAGGCTGCCAGACCAGCCATGTCACGTCACCACTTCCCTGGAATAGGAAACGTTGAAGTCATGGCCAGAGCACTTGATGTCCTGGCTGCAGAGGGACACACCCACGCCCCACACATGCACACGGGTGCTGATGAAGGAAGATTTGGATGCAGCTATTTTCATGACTGTCTCAGAGAGACGATGTAGAGCCCAGACCCCATCAAAGTCCGGTGGGGTCCATGGTGCTCATCGTCGTGCTGCACAGCTTCCCTCGTGTGCCTTGTGGGAGGCGGCACGTTTTGATGAGTCTGGATCAGGAGACCCGAGCTCTCCTGACTGGTTAAAGCAGGAGCATGGACTCTTTTCTGCTTCCTCTTTGTGGTGATATGGGAGGAAGAGGGCCCTCTGATCACGGGAATAGGGTGGACATGGAGGAGGGAAAGGCACAGGATCTACCCTGAGCTCGGATGCTTAAGGCACCCTAGCCTTGGGCTTCCTTGGTCACGTGTTTTTATAAGATTTTTCAAAGGAGATTTTGACTACAGTTGGTTAAGAGCACTGTCTCTTTCCACTGTGATTGCCTTTACCCTCACGTGGAGAGGTGTTGGCATAGCCAGAGGCATTTTGGGGATCAGTCAGGGGGAGCTGAGTTGGGGACACATTTTATAGGGGCTTAATAAGATATATTTATGTGATTTTACAGTCACTTCCATATATACATGTATCTGGTAGTTAATTACTAAACATATATTATAATGCTAAGCTATTTTTCAGTTATTAAAATTTGTAATTTCTATAATATACTTTTCTCATCCTAAAAAATATCCCCATTTATATTTAATTTTGTTTTATAATTTGTATTTATTTTAAAAGGGCTTCTAATTGTATACGCTCAGACACCACAAACCTGGATCTGCCCTCCTACACACCCCCTACCAAGGAAACACCCCTCCCTCCCTCGCTCCCTCCCTCCCTTCTTTCCCTCCTTCCTTCCTTTGCCCCTCCTCCTCCTTTTTCTTTTAGAGCCTATGGCCTTACAATATTTACCTGACTTTCTGATTTCTCGCTCCTATTTCACTTTCTCATAGAATCGAGGGGAAAATATTTCCTGTATATAATAGATTAAATAAGATTTTAAAGAATGGTTTGACAACCCAACCACCATGTAAAATGCTGTTCCCATAAAAGAGTGTGCCCAGTGTTATAAACTGCCAACTCAGAAGGACCTTCTGGATGATCCGTGTCCTACACGGTCTGGCCTCTGCTCTCTGTTCTAGCTCATTCCCTACCCTCCTCTGAGGACACCCTGCAGGCCTGCCCTTTGAAGTCAGGCCCCCAGGCCACATTACCTTCCACAGCCCTTTATTTCTGCATTTAATATTCCTTGCTTGGCTTCTCTTTATTCTTCTTTTACTAAGAATGCTAACAAAGTTGTCAGGTTTCTTAATCCCAAGTAAGTAACAAATAGCATGTTACTATCCAGGGAAAAGTTTCAAGAGGCAGTCACACTGAAAATTGCAAGAAATAAAGTCTCGAAAGTGAATAAAGAGACAGGAAAGGGCTTCTCCGGTGGCGCAGCGGTTGAGAGTCTGCCTGTCGATGCAGGGGACGCGGGTTCGTGCCCCGGTCCGGGAAGATCCCACATGCCGCGGAGTTGCTGGGCCCGTGAGCCATGGCCACTGAGCCTGCGCGTCCGGAGCCTGTGCTCCGCAACGGGAGAGGCCACAACAGTGAGAGGCCCATGTACCGCAAAAAAAAAAAAAGAGAGAGAGACAGGAAAAAAATAAAACACAGAAAATGAAAATAATAATACAGTGTTCTGAGTCTGTAATATAGGCCCATTTCCTTTAGGAGCAAACAGGTGTTTACATTTCAAAGTGCATGAGGGCAGCAACATGGAATCAGTCATATTCATGTGATTAACATGGGCATTTGGTATACAAAGTACAGAAAATGTGAAAAATTTTCATCCAACAAGGTATATATTTTAAAGTTTTTTTTTAATAGAATATCTGTGGTGCAGGAGGCTTACGTAATTCTTCAGTAATGTTGATCAAACAGCATGGTGTTTTATTAAATTGAATCTGAGGGAAGTATGGCATGATGGTTATGACTGAGATTTGATGTCAGACAAGCCTGGTCATAAATTCTGGTTCTTCCACCTAATTAGATATGGACCCCTCTGAGCTTCATTTTCCTTGTATAAAATGCGGGTCATCGTCTCTGCCTCGTAAGATCTTGGAGAGATTGTCCATTTCTTAATTCATATCTGCTAAGGATTCATAGAACAGTTGCCGTGTGAAGCTTTTTGCAGGATCATTTTCCAGTCGGTTCCTGGCTCGTCATTCAATTTGCAGCCCAGCGTTGCAAGAGTATAGCACTTTGTCAGCTGCTTCGGCATTAATAGACATGAAAATATTTGTTAAAATATTTTCCTTGTTTTTTTTAGGTTTGTTTTCTTTGATGTGTTTTCTTATGGGAATAATGGGAGAATAAGTTGCACTCAGAATAAAATCCAAACTCCCTTTGGGCCCTGCCTACCTCAGTCAGCTCACCTATGCCCCTCTGAGCTAAGCTCAGACACTTTACTTAACGTCAGTAAACGTCAGTGTCCTCATTTTTAAAGTGGGAATGGGCACTCATAGAGATGGTTCTGTTGATTAAATTGGATAACTCCTATAGAGAGCTTAGCTCAGTACCTGCACATGGTCAGTGTTCGAGAAAAATTCTTTCCTGAGAGTCCCTGTAAACCACATTCATCTTTAATCAGACCCTGTGGTCATAGAGAGCTTTGGATGTGACTAACAGAAATAAACGGAGATTACCGACTGGAGCCTGAAAAAAATAGCTTATAGAACTGAGGGAAGAGCTGACTGAGGGAAGAGGCCTTGGGGAATGCGGGAACCAGGGCAGCTGAGGGTCTTCAAAGCAAGAACGAGCGAGTAAACCATCCTGTGAGGTGCTGCACTGCTGACCACACAGCCTCTTGTCCTGTCGCCTCTGAATGCCCACGAGGGAGGTTCAGATGGCCCAGCCCAAGTTTGGGCCCTCCCCAGTGGTAAGAAGAGTGAAGTCTGGGGTTGGCCGCCCCACCAAAGCCATGAGGACAGGACACTGGACAGACAAAACTACCTGTTGTTCTCCACAGACCTATCGCTGGGTGTTTCTGAAGACCTGCTAAGCCAATTTCTCTCAACTGACTTCTCAACTTCCTCTCTGTCAAAATTTGCCTTTTATAAGAACTCAACCTCATTTCCTCCCATCTTTCTAGACAGTCATTCCTTTTTCTGAGTAACTTCTATGATGTTTATTCACTCATACATTCATTTAGTAAACAGATATTTACTGAGCACCTACTAGGTGTTAGTTTCTCTTCTGGGGGCTGGTTTACCTCAGTGAACCCAAGAAATCAAGGACATACCTGAGTTGGGGGGAGCAGACAACCAAACAGAAACAAATAAGTAGATGACATCAAGTGGCAACAGAGCTAATGACAAATCACTAATGAGAACAACCGTAAGACAGGGAAAGGAAGGAGTGAGGAGTGTGTGGAGGTGTTGCTCAGATTGGTTCCCCATGTTTGGATGAGTCTGTCATTCAGCTGCTCCCATTCTGATTAGTTTATCTGCTTACTTGTCTGTCATAAGTGACTAGCTGGCTTGCCCTGTCTAGCAGTGAGCCCCTTAGGGGTGAAGTTATGTCATTCATTTCTAGGGCTAGCCCCTGCCTCACTGTGGATGCTAAATTAGTGTTTGTTGAATGAATGGATAAACACACACCCCTTATGTGTGGCTATTGGATGACTGTATTTTTCTGCTTGTGAGCCAGCCAGCCTTTCTCCCAAGAGGGGCATTGCAGGTGGCCTGGAATTCCTGCGCTCGTCAGTTCTCTGTTGTTGACTGACCAGTTAGCTGAATAAGACATTTCTTTAACCCCCTATTTAGTGGATCTCTCTTCTCTGGAATCAGGTTGGTTTCTTTGTGCTATTATTGTTTTTATCTTCTCATAATGTGCTTTTTGAAGTTACGACCAGGTCTGAGAAAGAAATGAGAAAAATATCTGTTCCTCACAACTTGAGCCCCAGAGTCATGGCACCAGAATGAATCATGGCATCTGAAGGAAGCTCAGGAGAGCACCTAGCCCAAATGAGGTTGTGCCATGAGAAACGGGCAATAGCAATGGTCCTTTGAGGGAAACTGGATTCCTATTAAATCTGCCCCCTCCATACTTAACGTCCATGTTTCCTGAAGTGGAAAGTACTAAATTAATCCTCACTTAAGTACTCAGTCTAAAAGTAGAAAACAAGACAATGAAGTGCTTTAAAATATTTTTATTAAACATTTGTGTAAAGTAGAGCCAGTGTTGATTGCGTGATGTTCAGACGTGGCCTCCACCCTAGCAGGATTCATGGCTTTTTACTTCAGACCAATGAATGGACTGCCATCGACACAGCTCTCTGGTTGTGATGGTAGCTGGGTTTATAAATAGTCAGCTATGCTGTGAATATATTTAGCTTATGCTAAGAGCCCCTGAGAGGATGAATATCATCTGTTTCCAGTTGAATTGTGTTTTGGAGCATGGTACATTTTTTTCTAAATGAATAAATATTAAGCCTTTTTCACTTCCAGAGGAAAGTTAGGGTTAGATGCTGAAATTCAAATTACTAGACTTATTAAATCAAATTAAAATGGAATGTAAAAAGCCATTTGATTATATTTATAAGTACTTGTCAGAATATACTGCTCAGTGAAAATGCCATGTTTTGGGTAAAAAATTAGATACCAACACTAAGACTAGAAACCATTTCATTCATTGTTAGCATGAATGGATGGTATGGCTGACTGATCAGGTAGTTAGAAATAATGGTTAAATGGTGTTGGTAACTGTACAATATCTTCATATAACATTTAAAACCTTTTAAAGCAGTTTTTATCCAAATGTTTTCAGACTTTCATATCATAGACCTTATAGTTTGTGTATGCAAACCAAAATATATATGGTGACTATTTTAAGCACTATCACCATTAAAAAAGGATTCACTTCTGCCTTCTGAAAAAGCTGATTTGGCTGGCGGTATTCATTTGTTCATAAACAGTAAACTTCCTGATAGAGATCTTAAAGGAAAAGTAAGAACCAACTTGAAATGGATGTCAAAAGGGATTTTAGAGTGATTACATACATTCTCGGAGTATAGCAATCTAGTGATGGTAAGTGACTGCTCCAAAGTTAGCTCCCTGCTAACTAATGGCCACGCTGGGGTTAGACCCCAGGACTCCTGACTTCCACACCTGTGTTCTTCCTACCTTATCCCCTTGTCTCCCTGACATGATCATTTGAATTAGCAAGATATGCATGTAGTCTACAAAATTTCTTTTCTGTATCTGTTTCAATGAAAGCAGCTATTATATAAACAATGCATATATACCCTGTGGATTATTTACACCTGCTTTCCCATGTGTCCTTGCCCCTCCCACCCCACCTCCATCATTTTCTTATCAATCTCTGAGAAAAAATAGGTAAGATAGGCTGTTTCATTGTGCCTCTGTGAGCAAATCAGTGAGACTTGTCCAGTGGCATAGAGAACAGACAGAGCTTTGATACCTCTTGGGTGGTGTACTCTTCTCCTGGTCTCACCCAGCTGACTTGGATGCCAGCGACAGGCTTGGTTTTTAATGGCCTGTCCACTCTGACACTAAAGAAAGCCTTTTGGGGCCCTATGTCTGGTCAGTTCTGGTAAACTGCTTATGTATTCACCTTGACACTTTAACTCAGCACTGTGTTTTGTTTTGTTTTCAGTAAAATCTGGAGCTCTGAAACAGAGTTAACTATATATATTTTAAAATGTAAAACACTGTGAATTCATTTGACTTAATTCCACATCTTAACAGTGAAAAAGCCTAAAATACCACTTTTCAAATTGTAATGCGCTTATATGTTAACAAAGTAACTATGAGATAAAGGAAAATATACAAAAACCATTTCACAGATTTGTTTTAGTTAAAAAAATCATGCTTGGAAAGATTATATTAAGCCAAAATATCTTTTAAATATCTATATTATTAAAATGTACAGATTATTGTAGTAAGAAAAAATTAAGAATCTGTCTTACATCAGAATTCTTATATTGCCAGAACTAAAAATAGCATAATAACTATTATTTGTGGTACATCCAGAGGTTCAGTATTGCCTGAGGGTCCTTACCACTGAAATATATCGCCTCTAACTATGTTCAAAGGGACAGATCTCTTAACTCTTTGGTAAATTTCCTAGTTCTGCTTTAACTGTATTCAGTTCCCTGTTAAATGCTTGGAGGAATATGAGTCCTTGGTTTATTGACTGAGATGCATTTTGCAATGATTAGTACATCATCAAATACACAGAAATCGGTGGAATATTATTTTTTTCTAACATGTCAGTTGGAACATCTTTTCTTCTCGAATTACTCCAGTTGATTCTTTTTAATAAAAAGGAGGATTTTTAGAAACCCCCAAATTGTGCATTTCTTGGTATTTATTCCTAATACAAGTAACACTCTGATATTTAAGAATTAAATGAATATGAGTTGGGAATTTTTTTTCTTCTTTTTACAGATCTCCCAAGAGGGCTTTGACCCTGTTGATAGTTTTGAAACTGTAGTAGGTAGACTAATTAGATTGTCTAAAAACTAGTGTTCTAGTGTTCCCAGAGTTCTAAAGTACACTTTTTCTCAAAGAGAGGTTATAAATGCGAGAAACACAATCTGAGAGACCGCCCCCTCCCCGTGTCCATTGGCGATGGGATTCAGCAGACCACACCCCCTTCCTCCAAGCCTTCTCAGTCAGACACTCTGAGCCGCACTCCTCACAGGCTCCCTCCCATACAGCCTCCTCCTGGGCTAACAGCTTTGATCATTCCTTTCTTCTGAACTATGAATCTAACCAATACCTTAATCTCACTTATTGACCTATTTATCGTGATTTCTTATTGTTACATTATCACACTGTGTCTGCTAATTCTTTTTGGAATGTACCTAAACTTTGGTTCATCTAGAAGGAGGCTCATTTGGTGCTTGTTCTGAAGTGCAAAATGAAGATCCGTGTTCCTGACTGTCCCTTCCCTTGGATCTGTATTCTCTTCCAAGGAGTTTATAAATATCAACAAGAGGTCAATGCCAGACTCCCCATTTCTGCCTCTGATGCCTTTTCTAGACAAGTCCTTTCTGGAGAGCGCTACCTATACCCCATTTGCACTCCCTTCCCCAAAAGGGTTATTGATAACTAAGGCCAAGTCACGGGATGCCTCGCAGAGTTCTGCCAGTAAATATGTGGGGATAAATGACCTTTAAAAAATCCTTTAAGATTTTTTCATTCAACATATTTATTTTGCCTGTTTTCTTTTAGATCATCTCAGCTTTGGTCCCTTGGAACCACCCACTGGCGACAGTCATAAAGTAAGTAAACATTTAAAATTTTCTTTCAGTTGCTGTAAATGGAAATCTCAGTTTTGTTCTGTGGTTTTCACCAGAGACAATTTCATTCATATATTTTATCAGTGAGTAATAGTATAATAAACGGGAGTTTGGGGGCTTCCCTGGTGGCGCAGTGGTTAAGAATCCGCCTGCTAATGCAGGGGACACGGGTTCGAGCCCTGGTCCGGGAAGATCCCACATGCTGCGGAGCAACTAAGCCCGTGCACCACAACTGCTGAGCCTGCACTCTATAGCCTGTGAGCCACAACTACTGAGCCCACGTGCCTAGAGCCCGTGCTCCACAACAAAGACAAGCCACCGCAATGAGAAGCCTGCACACCACAACGAAGAGTAGCCCCCGCTCACCGCAACTAGAGAAAGCCCGCACACAGCAGCGAAGACCCAACGCAGCCAAAAATAAATAAATAAATAAATAAATAAATAAATTTATGGGGAAAAAAAGGGAGTTTCATATACAGGAAAGATAATAAACCCTCTCTTTAAAATTTGTGAAAAGGATAATGGATAGAAATTAAATAAATAAGGCACTGCTTATCACTCTTGAATATTGCCCATAGCATAATAAAGTATATCTGCAGCCACCTAGTGGAGTGTTTTTTTTTTTTTTTTGCGGTATGCAGGCCTCTCACTGTTGTGGCCTTTCCCGTTGTGGAGCACAGGCTCCGGACACGCAGGCTCAGCGGCCATGGCTTACGGGCCTAGCTGCTCCGCGGCATGTGGGATCTTCCCGGACCGGGGCACGAACCCATGTCCCCTGCATCGGCAGGTGGACTCTCAACCACTGCGCCACCAGGGAAGCCCTAGTGGAGTGTTTTTTATGTACCATCTTCATCCCAGGCAGCTGCCAGAGTCCTTTCAAGGGGCACATTACAACAGCTTCTTCTTCCATTTTAAATTGGGCCGTAGTCCAAGAAGTATCTCAAATGGCATTAAGCACCAATTAACATCTAGCAGAGAATTTAGCACCTAATGGGCACATAATAGAAATTTGTTGGAGAATGAATGGAATGGGTGGATTAATTAATTCATCAATTTTATGCTCTTTGAGGTCCTCACTAGTGTGAGGCAATGTGGTGCACTGATTAGTGCCCCAAATCTGGAGCCAGATGCATGCTTGGGTTCAGGTCCTGGCTCTGCCACTTACTAGCTTCATGACTTTGGTCACAGGTCCAAACCTTTCAGTGCCCGGGATTTTCCATCCACAAAATGGGGCTAATAAAACTACCTCTCTTGTTGTTGTTGTTATTATGAGGTTATTACAAGACTTAGATGAGTGAATATTTACGAAATGCTTAAAATAATGCCTGGCATGTGGTAATCTCTATAAAATGTTTGTTGAATAAATTAAAATATATTAAACATATAGGGATATTTTGAGGTTCCAGATTTAGAGATTGAAAAACTGGTTTAGCCTAGAAGCAATAATGCTCCAGTAGCAATAAATATATCTACCACTCAAATCTTGGTTTCAGTATTATTTCCCAATAAAAAGAACCAGAGAAATGGCTGATTGAGGACTGGGACAAGAAATATGCAAAATGAGCCTGGAGTATCTTATAGTGCCAGAAAGTAAGGAAGTACTAAAAGAAAAAAGGTAAAACAAAAACAAAATCTCATAATGATGACTGTGACACAATGTATGTTGAAAGGATATAGGAGCCAACTAAAATTTCTCCCAATGGCCAAAATTGGAACAATTTGAACCACAAGATAAATAACTAGTATTGAGGTATAACCCAAATCTGATAACTATCTATTCTGATATAAATAAATGATTGGATAAATATAGGAAAATAGACAAATCTCTTATGCAGAAGAATTCCAAATAATGTATGTAGATACTCTGCTTTATGGGAGGTAAAGCATAACTCCGGATGGGGCTGCACAGAGTTTCTTTCTTCCAAAGAGCACAGTATGGAAAGGGGGTGAGATTTTTTTTAAAAAAGAGTAACTTACAATAGAGAAGCCTGACAAACACTACCTCAAGCCAGGTAGTCAAGGTTAACATTAACAGAGATATGCCATATTGATAGTAGGTATCCTTCACATCATGTGAGATGAGAATGGCATTTGACCTCTGTGATCTTCCTCCCAAAACATATTACCCCAGTCTAATCATGAGAAAAACATAAGAGAAATTTCAGTAGAGGTGCATCCTACAAAACACCTGAATAGTCCTCCTCAAAACTGCCAAGGTCATCAAAAACAAAGAAAGTCTGAGAAACTGTCACAACCAAGAGAAGCCTAAGGCAACTGGCCAGCTAACTGTAAGGTGGTATCTTGGATGGGATCCTGGAACAGAAAAAGAACATTAGGTGGAGACTAAGGAGATGTGAATAAAGTATGGAGTTTAGTTCATAAACATGTATCAATATTTGTTCACTAATTGTGAAAGACGTACCATCCTAATGTAAGATGGAATAACAATGGAAACTGGGAGCGGGGTATACCAGAATTCTCTGTTCTAGCTTCACAATAGTTCTGCAAATCTGAAACTTTCAAAACTAAAGACTTTATTCTAAAAAATAATGAAGTATGCACATTAAAAAAAAACTGGTTTGAAGGTATACTCTCCAATTTTCAAGTGCCAAGATAATAGTTTTTTGAAAAATGTTGAGTTCAACTAATTTATGTTTTGAGACTCATAAGTGGAGAATTATATTCTGCATTAAAGTTTTGAATTGGACAGAGGTGTACACATCTATAAAGCTTTAGGTTATATTTCTGCTATCCTCAAATGGATGAAGAAAATAGCACTGGCAACACAAACCTCTTTTGCAAGAATAATTGTTATTGGAGTTCGAAGTGGATTGTCAAATTTAACAGCATAACAAATTTAGTGGCGTAAAACAACATGTAACCGTTATCCCGCAGTTTCTGTGGACTGGGAATCTGGGTGTATCTTACCTGGGTCCTCCGCTTAGGGTCTCATAAGGGTATAATCAAGATGTTGGCTGGGCTGTGTTCCTTTTTGGAGCCCGATTTTTTTTCTTCTAGGTTCACGTGGTTGTTGGTGGGATTCACTTGAGGTTGTAGGACTGAGGTCTCTTGTTTTCTTGCTGGCTGTCACCTGCGGTCCTCTCACCTCCCAGGTATCACTCAGGATTCCTTGCCGTGTGGCTGATTGCTTCTCATAGGCCTTGTCACAATGTGGCAGCTGACTTCAAAGCCAGCAGGAGAATCTCTGACCCCAGTCTGCTAGGATGGAGACTTACATAGTGTAACCTAATCAAGGGAGTGACTATCCCCTATGGCTTTGCAATATTCTCTTGGCTTGGGAGCAAGTCACAGGTTGTGCCTACACTCAAGGGGAGGGGATCATCCTAGGGCGTGACTCACTGGGCAGTCACGTTAGGGTGTGTCCACTACAACAGAGTTTTGAAACCGACACAGGCAGCTGGGCATATAGGAGCAAACCAAATAAAAGGAGAACAAATCAGAAATGCTTGCTTGTTGCCTTCAAGCAAACTACAACTCGAGGTAACGAAATAAGTTTCATCCCACCCATCCACACACAAATACACAACATTATATTGAACTTGGATGAATATTTTTAAACTCTGAGGAGTATTTGAAGATGAAGGAGTCAGAGAAATATATTTGAAGGTAGCTCATAAATACATCACTGTTTTCCTGATTAGGGTGGTTTTTTTTTCCTTTTCAGTGAAGAAATTTGCACAAAAATATGTTCTCAGTGGCAACATTTATGCACTCTCATTATAAAAGTCCAAATAATATTATCTCATTTTCAACATTTCGTGACTTAATTTTTTTCATTTTTGAGACTGTTTAGTTTTTTAATACTTAACGTTTTTACACTCTGCCTACTAATAATTATTAATAGGATGATACTGTTTAATTTATAATTTTTACATTTTACATGATGCTTATAAATTTGTATATTTTAAATGTATTAAATATCCATTTTCACTGATTTCTTTTTATGGGTTCTGAATCCTTTTCTTATAAAATAGTAAATACAGAAATTCTGCTATTGTCATTTTGCTCCAGTTTTGTAATCACCACCCAGATTTTCAGGAACACAATTTTTTTTTTTTTTCTGATTGCTCCTTATAAGACCAAAATGTCCCAGAAATCCTAACATTTAGTCATTGGAACTGCATTTGCCAAGCTGCTGCTTGCATCTGGAAATAAAGCACAAGTACCCTTTGTTAGACCCTGCGTCTGAGTTGTGGGTTTGGATAATGTGTTCACTGTCTGTGCATCTCCATGGAGGTTAATACAAACCTATTAGCAGACTGAACCAGAGACCTTTGCAGTTTGTCTCAGATACGCAGCCACCTTAAAGAAAACAGGCAACTTGTGGAAATGAAGCTTGTTAGCAGCCAAGTTGACATGACAAGAAAATATGTATTGCAATACTTCAGTTAAGAAACTCAAAGGAGAAATGATTTCTTGTGGCTCCTCCTCCCTTACCCCTCACCCTTTTTCTAGTCTTTTTCTGCCTGTATTTCTCTGCTCACACACCACTAAGCCTTAAGCTGCAGCTATTGGTTCTCTTATGCCAAGGGGTGCAAAGGGTTGTTATTCAGAATGGTGAAAACATAATCACTTGTAACTATTGGTAAAATAGCTCATGTAGCAAATAAAGGTCAAAGCTTGCTTGCTTCCTTCCTTTCTTCCTTGGAGATGTTTTCTTTGTAAGAATTAAATAAAGGGACCTTTTTTTAAAAAAAAATACAAGATAAGTTAGAGTAAATAGAAGTAACCTTTCCTGCTTAGGAAGGAAGTATTATGTGAAAGCCCAGAAGAAGAGCATTTGTTTTTGGCTGGAAGGTCACAGCATAAAGCATTCTTATCAGAGCTGAATCCAGGGGAATGTCTTGGAATTTGCCAATGTTGTTGGCCTGTGGTGATCATCAGATCTCTTTCCCCCTGGTTTTAGAGGGGTTTAGTCTTGCCTAATGATATAATCAGATTTATTCACCACCTACCTTAATATATAAATCTGTTATTTTCACCTATTACTGAAATTCTGGGTTTTTTAATAGTACGATTGGAACAACCATTCAATCTTCTTATCGAAAGACCTGAGTTTAATTTGAAGTAGTATATATTCTAAATAGTATCTCTGTACATTATATCTGTCTTCAGATTTTGTTTCTAGACCATCTTAACATCTAATCAAATCTGAGATGGATTTCCTTGTTTGGGAGTACCAAGGTAGCAATTCGTTGTTGTCACCTGGGTCTTCTTTTGGCATAAGACAGGCATTCACCAACTCATTCATCATATCTCTTTATTTGGTACTGTCCTTGGGGTCCTGTGTCCCCAGTGATGCCCACACCACCTCCTCCCACACTGAGCTCTCCTTTTCCTGAGTTTCCTGTCACACGTGTATTCTGTTGTTGGTCATTCCTGTCTTGTCTTATTTACCCATTCTTTGCTAGGGATACTTTTTCTCCCCAAAGAGACTGTTAGCGCTTTGAGGGCAAGGATTCTGCCTCTTGTCTTTTGCACCTTCACAAAGCTCAGGCTCCTCAGCACTTGATGACTACCTATCACCATGCCCCATGCCTCCAACTCTTACACCTGATCAAAACAGTGTTTCCTCAGATTGAGACTTATGTACGCTCCATTTGGCTCACCCTGTGCTGGGGACCACAGAGGTGGGGTCAGCCAAGCAAAATGATCACTCCTGACTTTGGGACCACTCCTGACTTTGGGACCTCTCAGGACCACTTTGCTATTCCCAGATCCCAGCCTCCTTTCTAGGCATCTCTCCTGTGACTCATTCTCTGAGGCCCTGATGTCATTGAGGTCTCAGCTGAGTATGACACTACTAGGGCAGTCTTGTTCTAATAGAGAAATCCTGAAAACCAGAACGACTTCAAGACCCAAAGTAATGTATCTCCGATGGTGAAATTCCAGACACTGTGATAAGCAACAGTGAAGATATTTTTAACCCATCCTTGTCTGGCCTCCCTTAAATAACACCACACAGGGAGATTCCTACTCTGCTTGCTTACAGGTTTACCCTGCCTAGGAACTGTTAAAAAAATGGAAATGTTGATCTCTTTCCTTATAGTGTAAATAACCTAGCAGGGCAGTTGGACCACATGTGCCTATGGAGCAGACAAGTGTACTGTTTAAGAGTCTTTCTGATCACACAGTTCTGTCTTCTAATCTCAGTTTTTCTACCTGTCAGCTGTGTAGACTTGGACAAGTTTCTAAAATTTTCTGGGGATCATTTCCTTCATTTATAACACCACAATAACAAAGGCCAAGGATGCCATGAAAATTCAACAAGTGAATGTATGGGCCGTTCTTGGCACATAGTAAATATGCATGACACGGGTGACTGCAGTAATAATAACTAAAGCTAGGGAGGATTGTAAGTCCAAGCAAGGCAGTTTGGAGGTCTGAGGCTGAGAAGAGGTATGCAGAGCAAGGCAGTGATGGAGGTGGAGGAGGATGGAGGATAGCTTCCTAGAAAGGACCTCCTCCCTTCATAGGAGAACATGAGTAGTGTCCAACGTCTGTGCTTGCTTAGCGACCGGTACCTAATCCCCTGATCGGTTGGTCTGCAGAGGCATTTTTGGCCTGGAAGCAGTCTGCTAAGGAGTGGAAAAAGTCTGCGTGGAACCCATGCACATTATCACTGTAGAGTGGAGGGATAAAGGTAGCTTCACCCCTTTTCATAACTGTTTACTTCTGAGTCTCCTCCATTGGACTGTGTGGTCCTCAAACCCAGGTTCTGACAGTTCATCCCTGTTATCCCCAGGTCACTGTCTAGAGCACATGCTCAGTGCTTAATTATTGGTAGAAAGATTGAAAGGACAGAAGATGCTGGAGTTTTGCTGCACTACATCTTCTAACAACACAAGACTTAGTACAAGTATGAGAACATATTTTCCCTGCATGAAAGAACAAGATTTGGTCAAATGAAAGATGGAAATATTGTGGTTTGTGGTTCTTTCTCCAAAGCAACATTGTTTGTGGGGTCAGAGGCCAAGAAAGATGTGACAGGAAAGTTGCAACAGCCTTAAAAATGCTGGTTGTGGTGCATGAAAGAAAAAGAGAAAAACAAACAAACAAACGAAAACCTAAGCATATAAAACTGAAAGAGGGGTCCGTAAAATCAAGCTTGATGCTAAAAGGGATGAGTTGGCAGATTGGAATGGGTCACTGCAAATTCCTGCACCCACCTAGCTTGTGATTTTAACACTTCTCTGAGCTTTGTTCCAGATATTTGAGGCTCAATTTATTCCCATCTTATCGTCCTTGTCGAAAGCAACTTTTTTTTTTTTAAAGGCTATATGTTTTCTTTCCATTCTTGTTTATACCTTACCATCCTGCTGTTTACAAGATTGGTCTCTCACACTTTGCCTGGGGTGTCTTCTATTTTTGTGTAGTTAAAATTGCCAGAGGATTCTTTCAGCAGCTCTATTTTGATGAATGGGGAAGCCATGCTGCCCTGTGGAATCCCAGCATGGTGTGGCAGCTCCCCCAATGAAAGAGGCACATAGCTGTTATGAACATGTGACCAACTGTGAAACTTTGCACATTCAAGTACTTTAAAACTTGAAAGTGCCTGTTGTACATCTCATTACAGAGATATAATACCAGGTGTGACCTCTCATGTGGGTTGATGCCTCCCTGGAAGTTGTTTGGAGTAACATGAAGTGTGATTTCTTTCCAAAGTGGAGCACCTGCCATTTTCTCCCTGGCACTGGGTTGGAAGTGATACCCTAATGCCTCCTGTCCCTCTCCTCAGCTCCTGTATCCTGTCCTCACTTTGGTCTGATCCTTCTCTCCCATCTGAATGGTCTCCTCTGTGCCCTGTGTTCAGATGATGTTCCTTCTGATCACAAAATTTTGGTGGCACCTGTGACAAATGGGAACTGGAAGCTGGAAATTGCTCTTTTGCTTTCTTTTTTTTTTTAACTTTTTATTTTATAGAAAGTAAAAATAAAAGTTGATTAACAATGTTGTGTTAGTTTCAGGTGTACAACAAAGTGGTTCAGTTTTACATATACATGTATCTATTCTTTTTCAAATTCTTTTCCCGATTAGGTTGTTATAGAATATTGAGCAGAGTTCCCTGTGCCATACAATAGGTCTTGTTGGTTATCCGTTTTAAATATAGCAGTGTGTACATGTCAATCCCAAACTCCCTAACCATCCCTCTCCGCCTTCCCCCCTCCCCCTCGCCGCCTCCCTGTAACCATAAGTAACCATAAGTTCGTTCTCTAAGTCTGTGAGACTGTTTCTGTTTTGTAAATAAGTTCATTTGTGTCATTTTTTTTTTTAGATTCTGTATATAAGCGATATCATACAATATTTCTCTTTCTCTGTCTGGCTTACTTCACTCAGTATGACAATCTCCAGGTCCATCCATGTTACTGCAAATGGCATTATTTCATTCTTTTTAATGGCTGAGTAATATTCCATTGTATTTATGTACCACATCTTCAGAAAGATTGGGGGGTTTGAGCAGAAGTTGCATTGATGGATTACAATTGCTTTAATTACAATTACAATGAATCCTAGCACCAAGAGGATGACCCTTGGCAAAGGGGTGAAGCAGGCCAAGGTTGGCCTTGTCCTTTTGAGCCTCATCATGCCTCCATCCTCCCAGGGGTTCCTAACACTCCCTCTACTCCCTTAACCCCCTGTTTACCTCAGGTCTTCCTTATCAGGGTAGATAGCACTCAATACTTCAGGATCCTTCCCTTATGTGCTAGTTTCCTCCTATCAGAATTTCTAGTCCTAGATATTATTCCTTTTGGGAACTCTCTATGATATGAACATGAGTGGTACTGGGTCAAAAATACCTATGCTGGGGGTGCTCCTCTAGGGTGGGAAGGATATAATGCAAAGCACAACTCACCAGGCCTCAGGTGACCTAGGTCTATAATGCCAGTTTTGCCACTCATTAGCTGGTGACGTTGGGTTATGTTACCTAACCTTTCCGAGTATGTCCTCACCCATATAATAGAACTGATGAGTCCATGCTAGCGTGCCTTACATATGAGACTTTTACCTCCCAGGTTTATCATGAAGCTCCAGTGAGATGAAGCACTGGAACGCTCTTTACACACGAGGGAGGTTCTGTGCACATGTTAGGGAGACAGGCAAAAAGGTGCCTTAACTATGTCCACAGTGTTAGCTGTTTGATAGGTAATTAGTTGTAGCAGGAAGCTTCCACCTGGCTTTAATATTTTCTGTAATCCTCATTTATTGAGCCTCCATTTCCTCATTCATACAAAAGAATGTATACAAAATCTCATTGGCTTGTCATGAGCAATGATGGTTAGAAAGTTCCTTACCCTAGTGTCACTTGGGACTTAGTGTGTATTTTATAAAATGTTAGTTCCCTTTTCACCTTAACATGTCCCTCAAAAAGTGACTCTGGACATACAGGTACAAGAGCTTCCACACGCTTCAAATCTATTTGTGTATGAGGCAGGTCCAGTAACCGAAATGGTATCAAAGCAGCCCAGAGGAATGATCCAGTCCAAAGGTAACATTAAAAAGGTGTACATCATCCTCTGAAAGGCCGTGGGTGCTGATAACGCACCCATAGGGTGACATGGGGCTGGTTGTAAGGAATGGGGAGGGAGGTGACTAGGGCACTCGCTTTGTCACAAAATTAAAGAAGGCACCATAAAACTCCATAGAATAACGTTTAATGCAATATTTTTTTAAAAAAATCAAAATTAATGCAAAAAAACCTATGACAAACAAAACATCAGTTCAAAACAATGTTGACTTTCTAAAGTATTGCATTAATATATTTACTTTGATTACTGAGTTTTTTGGTGCCCCCCCTTAAAATTTGTGCCCAAAGAGAGTGAGCTCCTCACTCCATTGGCCTTGCCCTGCCCCCACCCTGGGGTGGTGTCCACAGGGCCGGGGGAGGGGGGGAGTCCCAGGGAGGGCTTCCAATACCCACTCCTGATTTCCCCTCATCCACACGGGGTCCTGAATTTGGTTTAATTATAACCTTGTGAAAAAAGGAAAGGCCATATCAAATGAAATTCTGGTATCCTTTCTAATCAAGTGACCACAATGGAAGATAGAGTTTGGAAAGAAAATATGAAGCCAGTTGTTCACCAGAAGCTTGATTTAGGTTGGGGGTTGGCAAACAATGACTCGCACACTGACTGCCTGTTTTTGTAGGTAAAGTTTTATTGGCACATAGGCCTGCTCATTTGTTTTTGTGTCATCTAGGCTGCCTTGGTGACACAACAGCAGAACTGAGTAGTTGCAGCAGAGACTATATGGTCTGCAAAGCTGAAAATGTTTATTACCTAGCCTGTAGCAGACCCCTGATTTAGATTATCAAAGGACTTAGATTTTTTTAAAAATAAATTTATTTTTGGCTGTGTTGGGTCTTCGTTGCTGCGTGCGGGCTTTTCTCTAGTTGCGGTGAGCGGGGTCGACTCTTCATTGTGGTGTGAGGGCTTCTCATTGTGGTGGCTTCTCTTGTTGCAGAGCATGGGCTCTCGGCACACGGGCTTCGGTAGTTGTGGCAGGTGGTCTCAGTAGTTGTGGCTCGCGGGCTCTAGAGCGCAGGCTCAGTAGTTGTGGCGCACGGGGTTAGTTGCTCCGTGGCATATGGGATCTTCCTGGACCAGGGCTCGAATACAATCTCCTGCATTGGCAGGCGGATTCTTAACCACTGTGCCACCAGGGAAGCCCAAAGCACTTAGATGTTTTTGAATCAGCATGTGGGGTTGGCTGCAGATTTACATAACAGAATTCAAGGACATTTACAGAGGACATTAAAACTTTCCAAGTGTAAGAAATGGGGGAAATGGGGAAGAAATCAGTTTAAAAAGTAAATCAAGAGAAGCAGCTGAGAGCGAGAGTGGGTGGGTCTGTGTCTGTCTCTGCCCCTGGGAGTCCCATCAGACTCCAGCTGTGACTTGACATCGCAGGATACGAGATGCTTTTGCAAGCTTGACATTGAACATATTTAGCAGTAAGCAAGCAATGGATTTGTGAAAAAGTCCATTCACTTGCATTATCATATAAGTGATTTGTAGATTTAATTCTTCATCCTGTTCATGTGGACAATTTAGAACTGACTTCACAAATTCAACAAGCATTTAGTGAGCATGTTGTGAGCATTATGCAGAAACTGCAAGAGTCACCCTCTCCTAAGTGTGAGCAAACTAATAGGAAGACCCCAACAATGTATCCTGCTGTGCTTTGAGTTTGGGATGCATAGAGGAGACCACAGAGAGGTAAGAGGAGAAAGGTCAACTCATGGATGGCCCTAAATCCTGGCTAGGGAGTTTAAACTTTCACCAGGAACCAGTAGAAGCTTCCTTGATCAAGAAAGTGGCATATCCATACTTGGCTTTAATTAGGATGCTAATTGAATGACAGCTTGTGGAGGGAGGGAGGGTGGATGAGAAGATAATGAAAGGTGATTTCAATACCCTGGATAGTCTGGTGTGGTTTGTAGTCATACAGAGATGACAAGGACTTCAAGTTAGCAGTATCCATGGAAATGGGAAGAGAGATCTAAGAATGCTGGTGAGGATAAAATCAACCGAGATTCAGCCACTTGACTAGGAAGGCTACTACATTTGGAGTTGAGGTGATTGGAAGGCTGGAAAAGATATTACTAGAGATAGAGAAGCCAGGTAGAGAAGTAGATTTGAGGGTCTAAAACAATAAGTTCAGTTTTATATACAATGAATTGAAGATGCTATAAAATATCCAGGGTAAAACAGAGAAATGCATCAGAAGGAGAGAGAGAGGGAGGGAGGGGGGAGATGAGCATTAAAGAAACAACTATGGTAGAGTTGCCAGTAAAATACAGGATGCTTGGTTAAAATTGAATTTCAGGTCAACAGAGAATGTTTTAGTATAAGAATGTCCCATGAAATATTTAGGACATATTTATACTAAAAATTTATTCATTGCTGATCTGAAATTCATATTTAACTGGGTATTCTATACTTTAATTACTAAATCTGGCAACCCTAGACTATGGGGATTTGTCATATTTATGGATGATCAGGAGAGAAGGAGATAGTGGAAGAGCCTAGGAATGGACAGATAGGTCCCAGGAAAGCTAGGATATTGTACTATCATGGCATCAAAGGGCAAAGTGGAATTCAGGAGGCCTGAGCAGAAAGGTCAAGGTCATTGCATTTGGCAACCTGGAAATCATTAGGCACCTTGGAGAAGGCAGATGAACGTCTGATTGGGTGGGTTAAAGAGTAAATAAGGGAAGCGAGGTGGAAATAATCAGTGTAGACCCTTTTAGGAAGTGTGATGCAGAAGAGTAGGAGAGAAATGGGTTGGTAAGGGTTAACAAAATAGAAGGCAGATTTGCAGGATTAGAGGCTGAAGCTTTTTCCAGCTTCAGAGAAGGAGAGGAGGGAAGTAGCATCTTAAAGCTATAAGAGGAGTGATGGGGATAAGGGATGGATCAAGCTGTGGATGATGCTGGGAGAGGGGGGGATCTGGACATAGAGAGATTAACCTTTGCATGAAGGATGCTCCTTCATCCTCCAACTCATGAAGGAAGGAGGGGGAGATGGATAAAGATGTGGAGACTTTGAGAGTAGGGAAGAGGAAGGAACACTTTTTATTCCTTTTATTGCTGTCCAGCTGTGCTATTGAGAGTGCGTGTTATGGAGGAGGGGTTAGGGGAGCAGGAGGGGAGGACTCAGGCTTGAGATACTCCCCTTTTGCTGGTTGCACAGGACATATTTGATGAAACGCTCAAAAGTACATATAATTCATCCAAGCGGGAACCATTTATTTTGCTCACGTTGTATTTTCCTCCCGCTCTAGCGAGCCATATCGCTTCATAACATAATTGAATTGCTCACTAGGGAAGGGAAAATGACAGAAACAGAATTGAACAGACTTGCCCTCCTCCATTTTGTTAAGTTAGGAGATCCTGGCCATGAAATGATCGTGGTCATTTATCCATGTCACAGTCTTAGAAGTGGGCAGCAGGGGCTGCCAATCCTAGAATGCATTTTGGGGGACATGTGAAATTCCTAGTCTGTGATTTCCTGTCTCCACCGTGCAGATTGTGTCATGTGGGGTTAATGACTCTGCCATGTCACACCCAGCATACCAGGGACTCACTGATATGTAGGCAGCACACACTGATCCCAACCACTCTCTGATCTCCAGAAGCTGAGGTAAAAAATGGCCAGGATATTCTGCAGTTAGGAGAGGGTGAGGCTGAGGAGCAAAGCAGCCTGCAATCTTTTAGCTGCTTTTCCTCTCTGCTGGCAAGAGCAGGGATGCTGTTTGCAGCACAGGGAGGGGCCATTTGCAGAGCTGCAGAAGCCCGAGAAAGCTGAGAAAGAGGAAGAGCTATTTCAGGGAGGGGATGGGGTGGTACTGTCTGCCTGGGGAAGCTCTTAGGGCCTCCACCTCCAGAGAACATTAACATTTCCAGCCCCTTCTCCACAGCCCTCTCTCTCTCTCCCTCCTCCTCGCCCCCAACACAAAGGCACAAATGAAATTCCTAAAAGTAGACTACTTCTGCCTAGTTATTTTTAGTATTGGCTGTTAGTATTTATCAAGCTTTTCAGTGTTAATTTGTCCTCCCACCCATTTCTCTTCTTGCCTCTAGTTGTGGGGCTTGGGATGGAAGGAGCACATATCAGAAGCAGCTGGTGACCTCATAGAAGTATCTCCTAGAGAAAGGAGACTACGGACCTTTAAAATTAACATCCCTTGCCCCCACCTTGAAGAGAAGAAAGAAAGATCTGTACTCTGTTAGCTTTGGAGAACAACACTAGTTTTGGGAAAAATAAACCCATTAAAATGTGTAGGTGGTGTTTAACTAGGTCAAGGGCCCCAGTTAAGGAGCTGGGTCAGGGAATCCACACATGCATGAAGGGTCATAATGCAAGCAAAAATGGGTAAGAGACCAGGTAAACAAGCAGAATGCCTGAGGAAAAGTATGCAAGAGGAGAGAAAAGTATAAACATTCATGCAAAGAGTCTGGGATCTGAGGGAACTGAAGGACTGAAGTACCATTAGGTGGGGTGAGGGTGAAAAAGCCAGAAAAGAAAGCTTTATAGCACCGTGGTAAGTTATGGCTTACTGCTGAAATACTGCTTGTTCCTACCTCAACTGCCTGTCCTGTCCCCTGGGGGCAGTCATGACCAGAACAGCCACATTGCTCTGGAGAGGAAATCCCAGGACATGTTCTAACAGAAGGCTGTTGAACTGAAGCAAGACCCTTTGCCTGGTCACCAAGGTATTCATTTCTTAGGAAGCAGAAGATAGCTGTTTCCTTTTGCAACTTCAAAAAAAAAATGTTTTGGCTTGATTTTTGTGTTCTTTGTAAAATTTTATTATCATTTTCAGTTTCCTGGAAACTGAAAAATATAATAAATGAAGTAAAAAAATTCAATACATAGGCTCAACAGTAGAATGGAGAGGACAGAGGAAAGGATCAATGAACTTACAGATAAAATAACAGAAATTACCAACCCTAAAAACAGAAAATTGTTTAGCGAATATACCTTCATTCCTGGAAGGAGAGAAGGAGGACAAGGCTAAAAAGGTATTCAAAGAAACAAAGGCTGAAAGTTTTCCAAATATGGCAAAAGTCACAGACCTACACTGTCAAGAAGCTGAGTGAAATCCCAACAAGATTAACCCAAAGAAGTCAACACAAAGACTCATTATAGTCAAACTTCTGAAAAATAAAGGCAAGGAAAAGATCTCGAAAGCAGCGAGAGAGAAGTGAAATCTTATCTATACGGGGAAAAAGTTATAATGATGGTGGATTTGTCATTAGAAACCATGGAAGCCAGAAGGAAGTGGGCGAATATTTTTCAAATGCTGAAAGAAAAGAGCTGGCAACCCAGAATTCTATATCCAGTAAAAATATCCTTCAGGAATGAAGAGGAAATTAAGACATTCTCAGTTGAAGGAAAACCTAGGAATTTGTCACCAGCAGGCTTATCTTAATAAAATAGCTAAAGAAAGTCTCTAAACAAAAAGGAAATGATAAAAGTGGGAATCTTGGAACACTAGGAAGGAAGAAAGAATAATATAAAAATAGGAGTAAATACAATAAACTTTACTTTTCCTGAGTTTTCTAAATTATGTGTGATGATTGAAGCAAAAATTATAACACTGTCTGATATGACTTTCAATGTATGTAGAGGAGATATTTTTTAAAATTACTTTATAAATGAGGGAGAGTAAAGGGATGTAAAGGGAGGTAAGGAGTTTACTTGAGCTGGTATAACATCAACAGTACACTGGTAAGTTATGTATATTTAATGTAGTGTGGAAAGCAACCATTAAATAAGCTATACAAAGAGATATACTGAAAAAACATTATAGATGGAATTCTGAAAAATGTTCAAGTGTCCACAATAATATTGGAAAATGAAAATAAAGAGAAAATAGAGAACAGAAAACAAAAAATAAAGTGGCAGACTTTAGCTCAAGCATATCATAATTACATTAAATGTAAATAGTCTAAATACATAATTTATAAGATGGAGATTAACACAGTGGATTAAAAAATGACTTTATGCTATCTACAAGAAACTACCTTCAAATATAATAATATAGGAGGGTGAGAGTAAAAAGATGGAAAATGATATACCTTGTAAACATTAATCAAAAGAAAGCAGGAGTGGTTATATTAAAATCAGATAAAGAAGACTTCAGAGCAGGGCTTCCCTGGTGGTGCAGTGGTTAAGAATCTACCTGCCAGTGCAGGGGACATGGGCTCAAGCCCTGGTCCAGGAAGATCCCACATGCCATGGTGCAACTAAGCCCGTGTGCCACAACTACTGAGCCTGCACTCTAGAGCCCGCGAGCCACAACTACTGAGCCCTCGTGCCACAACTACTGAAGCCCACGCACCTAGAGCCTGTGCTCCACAACAAGAGAAGCCACCACAATGAGAAGCCTGTATACTGCAACTAAGAGTAGCCCCCACTCGCCACAACCAGAGAAAAGCCTGCACACAGCAACGAAGACCCAATGCAGCCAAAAATAAAATAAATAAAATAAAATAAATAAATTTATATATATATATATATAAAAAGACTTCAGAGCAAAGAAAAAGACCAGGAACAGAGAGGGACATTACATAGTGATAAAAGGGTCAATCCACCAAAAAGATATAGCAAAGATACATATTTTGCATGCAAATCCTAAATATGTCCCAAACAACAGAGCAAAATTTGTGAAACAAAACTGCAAAAACTACTGGAATAGACAAATCCACAATTAGAGTTGGAAGCCTCAACATACCTCTCTCAACAATTAATAGAACAACTAGACAGAAAACCAGCATCATAGAGAAGAACACAATACTACCAATCAACTAGATCTAATTTATATTTATAGAATCTCACCAACAACAGCAGAAAAGATGTTCTTTCACCACAAAATATATGCCAAGATAGCCCATAAACCATAAAACAAACTTCAACAAATTAAAAAAAAATTAAAATCATAGAGAGTGTATTCTCTGACTACAGTGGAATCAAAATGGAAATCAATAACAGAAAGATGACAATCTCTAAACATTTGGAATTGAAAAAACAAACTTCTAAATAATCTGTGGGTCAAAGAGGAAGTCTCAAGGAAATTTTAAAAAATACATTGAAGTGAATGGAAATGAAAATAAAGTATATCAAAATTTTGTGAGACTCAGCTAAAGCAGTTCTGAGAGGAAAATTTGTAGTACTAAAATATTTGCATTAGAAAAGAGGAAAGTCTCAAATCAATAATCTAAGCTCCCATCTCCAGAAACTAGTTTTTCAAGAAACTAGAAAAAAAAAGAGATGATGAACCCAAAGCAAGCAAAAAGAAGAACATAATAAAGAAAAGATCAGAAATCAATAAAACTGAAAAGAGAAAAATAATAGAGAAAATAGTTCAAACAAAAAACTGCTTCCTTGAAAAGATCAACAAAATTGATAAACCTCCAGCAACACTGACAAAGAAAAGGAAGACACAAATTACCAATATCTGGAATCAAAAAGGAGACATCACTATAGACCTCCTGATGTCAAAAGAATATTAAAGGAATATTTACAAATAAATCTACACATAAAAGTTTCACAACTTAGGTGAAATGGACCAATTTCCTGAAAAGCGCCAACAACCACAACTCTCACAGTGTAAGGTAGGTAATTTGAATAGTCTTATAACTAAGGAAATTGAATTAGTTTAGAAACTCCCCAAGCAGAAAATTCCAGGCCCAGAGGGTTTCACTGGAAAATTCTACCAAATATTTAAAGAAGAATTAATGTTAATCCTATAAATCTCTTCCAGAAAATATAAGAGGAGGGAACACTCCCCAATTCATTATATGAAGCAATTCTGATACCTAAACTGGAAAAAGACAGTACAACATAAGAAAACTAGAGACTAATGACTCTCATGAAGATAGATGCAAAATTTCTTAACAAATATTAGCAAATAGCATTCAGCAGTTAATAAAAATAATTATATACCATGATCAAGTGATGTTTATTCTAGGAATGCAAAGGTCATTCAATGTGAAAAGCAGTCAGTATAATCAACTGTAGAAACAGTGTAAAGAAGAAGTATCACAATTATACTAATTGAAGCAGAAAAATCATTTGACAAAATTCAACACCAATTTATGATTAAAAAAAAGAAATACTCTCAGAAAAATAGGAATAGAGAGGAACTTCCTAAAATTGATTTTTAAAAACTCTACAAAACACCTGCAGCTAACAGCATACTTAACAGTGAAAAACTAAATCCTTTCCTCATAAGATCAGGAGCAGGCAAAGAATGCCCTCTTTCACAACTCCTATTCAACATAGAACTGGAAGTTCTACACAATGCAATAAAGTAAGAAGAGAAAATAAAAGGCAGATCAGAAAGGAAGAAAGAAAACTGTTCACCATTCATATTTTTCTTCTCTGGGATGATGTGTCAGATCTGTTGTTCACTTTTCTATTGTGTTGTCTTTTTCTTACTGATTTGTAACATTTCTTTATATAATCTGAATACCGGTCTTTTGTTGATTTCACAGGTTGCAAACTTGTCTCAGATATTGGCATGTCTTCTTTCTTTATTGTACCTTGCGATAAACAGAAGAACTTAATAGTAGAGTAGGCAAATTTATCAATCTTTCCTTTCGTGATTAGCACTTTTGAACTTAGCCTTAAGAACTCTTCCCATTTGGAGGTCAGAAAGATGTTATCCTATATTTTCTTCTACAAGTTTTAACATTTTGCTTTTTCAGCTAAGTCCTTAATTCCTCTGGAATTGATCTTTAGGTATGGCTCCTCCTTGACTTTTGGCTCAGTAAATTATTCCAGCCTTTGTGAGAGCTCTGTTATCTTTCAGTTCCAACTTCCCTGCCATGCTGGTTCTGATGCTCTGTCTCTAAAAACTGTGTGGCTTTTTCTTTTCTTTTGGTATGCCTTATAATTTTTTCTTGATAGCCAGACATGATGTACCGGGTAAAAGGAACTGCTGTAAATAGATCTTCAGGAATGTGGTAGCGAGTTTTCAGGGAAAAGAAGCGTCCTATGCATCCTACGATTAGGTCTCAGTCTTTTGGTGAGCCTGTGCCTTTGGACTGCCAAGTTCACAAGTGTTTTTCAGTTTTTTTCTCCTCACTTAGGTGGGACAGGATGGCTAGAGTGGGGTGCAGTTGAGCAGTTCCCTTCTCCCACAGTGGAAGCCTAGAGGAGTCTAGAGCTGAGTATTTCCCTTCCCCAGGTCAGTTAGGCTCTGATGATGTTCTAGCAGGTTAGACTCTGGTTAACTAGTTTCCCCTGAGGGCAAGAACAGAGTGTTATGGCATATTTAAAAAATGTTCATTTTCCCCTACCCCTTCCAGAAGCCTGAGGGGATTTTTCTCTGGTATTTACTGTGGGCATCTGGTAGAGCTCCGGGAAGTAAATCTCACAGTATTGTAAGGACCCCCCACAATGACTGTGTCCCCCTGGAGTGTTTAACTCTCAGAGTTGTCCCCAGGGAGACTCCAGCAGTTGGTCAATTACAGTTCACATTTTCCTGTCCTGGCACTGCTCCCTGCGGTGCTTTCTGTTGGCAAGTCTCTGCTCAGTTTCAGGCATAGGAACAGGAAGGGCAAAGAGCAAAAAACAAATGCCAGAGCCCTTTAAAAGAGCTTTTCCAGGAGCTCTACCTAGCACCTCCAGCTTACATCTCCAAGGCCCAAACTTTTCCACCTGCCCATCCTTAGCTGTAGTTTAAACAGGGCAAATTGCTGCCCTGAGCAAAATCAAGGTTCAGTTAGGACAAAGGGTAGACTGGGTGTTGGATAGTTAACCAGCAGTGTCTGCCCCGCTCTCTAAGGTCCTGCCAGGATTGCCTATCCCCCTAGCAGGGTTGTTTGGATAACAAAATGGAAGATCACATGCAAGAGCATTTCATACATTATAAAATGTATTTCATAAAACAAAGTGGAAACATTCTGAACTATTTTCTCAGAGAGCAAACCTAATGTTAATAGGAAGTCTTACTAAGTGCAAAGACTTGGTTAATCAGTATCTCTTAAACCTCAGCGCATTCTCTTTCAGACGTCTTTAGATAGCCGAAGATCCAGTGTTTTCATAGATACACATCCTCAAACACTGGTCTTCAGATTCAGGTTATTGCCGAACATTGTTGCAGTGGACATTTGTTGATTTCCTCCAATACTCCTTTCCTCCTTTTCTCTTCCTCTTAGTAATCTGAATGCCCTTCCATGTGATTTTTCTTTGGAGTGTCCTACCCTCTCCTCTAAGGATAAGGCTAGATTAGTTTAAAGTCATTCAGCAAAGTATCGTGACATTCAGTGATGGGCAGTCAGAATGACTTCAGAGCTTGAGACTGGCAGCATGCTAACACTACACTATTGGGAGATGGATGTGTGGTCTTAAAACTGCTGAAGCTATTTTTTTGCACCATGAGGAGAGGCAGCCACAAGATGAAGTCAATCTACAGAGAATGCCATGCTAAGAGAATTGCAGAGTCAAATGATGTACATAGTGAACTCCTGTTTTCCAAAAACCAACCCTACATCCAGGTTTTTCTTCCCCAGCCCAGTGAACCAAAATATTTCCATGTCTTATTATTTATTTGTTTAAGTGAGTTTGAGTTGGGTTTTCTGTTATTTGTAGCCAAAGGATTTCTGAATGATAGTTTCCACATATATTCCAGGAAAAAATTATGTATATTATTTTAATGTTTATTATTTTAAATGTATATATTTTAAATAATATATTACTTAGCGTATTGTTTATGTTTATATATACACACATATGTATATACATATTTATAAGTATAATATATATATATAAATATATATTCTGAAATTTATAGTCCTTCCAGGATTAAGGCCATAAGGCCTGAATATTACTAAGAACGCTTTTAATACACTTCCTGCATGGCATCTGTCTAAAGGATTTTAAACTTTGACATGCCAGGACCTGAGTCTTGCTCTTTTAGGGACTGTATTTATCACCCCTGCAGTACAAGATTTACCCCGGAGTACTTTGAGCCAAAGGCCAATTAGGCTGAGATATATCAGTGTTCTTGTAGGTGTGTTTCCTGTTTCCTGTTTGCAAAGGCAACTACAGAAGAAATAAAAGTAACGGCCTTACATAAACCGCTTACTGAGCTGTCAAGTGTTCAAGTAAGTTATTCATTAATTATGAGTGATCTCAGTCACTGGGCCAGCGAACTGCGGGTGATAAAATCTGTCGTGATAACTGCAGAAGGCTCTGAGATCCGAGGCGCTGCATGACTGCATATCGTGAGTTACTTTTTTAACCTCTCAAATGCCTGGGTTTTAAATTGTGTAAATTATGATTCAGAATGCAAAGATGTTGCATCCTAGTTAAGTTGTTGTGTGGTTATATGTCTTTGGTATTTGGTAAATAGAAAATAGTAATTTGTATCTGCCATGAAAACTTTGTTGTGAAGTATACATTTCCATTTTTAACTGTAGATGAATTTGTGTGTTACCAAAAAGAAAACTATGCCACCATTCTACTTGTGTAAAAATTCTTTTCTCTTCTGTGGTGCCTCTGATTAAATAGAAACCTAAAGAAATTTACTTAAAAAAATGTAGGAGAAGTTATAAAGAAGGAAAAACCTGACTTGCTTCCTGGAAAAAAAAGGCAATTACTTTCCAAATCTACTCATTTGGTATGGAAAATTGAAGAGGATATTGTGCAGCAAGTAGATGGAATGTTTTCTAATTCAGAAAAGATTCTTTTGAAATTCTAATGAGGGCAGCAGCACCCGCAGTAGTGAATTTACTGTTAAGATAGGAACATTATTACTTTCCTACTTTGTTGATGTGGGTCTCAAAAGCCATCTCATTGAATGTTTAGGAAATTGGCTTTTCAGGAAGGGAAATCTGCTGATTTATGAATTTCTTGGAAATTTTTCAAAATATGCTAATGGCCCCAGATGAGAGCCAGCCAAGATTTGTAGGCAAGATAATATCGCTTAAGCCCTGGTAATAATACTTTTTGTGACTGTTTGTAAACAAGGCATGAATATTTACTTGGCCAAATAGTATTATATGAGGAAAAAATGGCAAAAACATTAAAGTAAATGTGGGCCAGAACAAAACTTTAGTTTGTATTTTGCTGATATTGCAGGGAAGGGAGATAAGTCAATATAAAATGAAACTTAAATGTACTTAGCTCTTTTTCATCCCACTTCCTTCATCCCCATTAAGTGTCTATGGTTCATTTATTAGATGAGCAATATGGCTCATCTGGATGTAATGTGAAAGTGAAAGTGAAAAGCCTTTATTCCAAGTTGGATAGGCCAGTTCTTTTAATGAGATCTATAGGACAGTAATAAAATATTTGAAGTCAGGCTAACCAAAATCTTTTTTTTTTTTTCCACATGACATTGATAACTAAGCCTCAACCCCATTGCATTTCTCCTGGAGCCCAAGAAAGAACTGTGCATTTAAGTTGGCAGTGATCAGGCAGCTTGAGATATTTTGAAGTACTTATAGATCTCAACCCTAAACATGATAGTAGCCATTGCATTAGTTCCTTGGATCTTTCTGATATCAAACTAAAGGATAATAGAAAAATGTGCATTCTTGTCCCCAAAGACAGTAAACCATGAGTATGATCCAGCATAAGAACCCTTCCCCTTGACGTGAAGGTGTAGAGAACCAGTATGTCTGCTGTTGGCTTCTGGTTGTTTCTGCCCCTCCTCAAGCATCCAGGTTTCTCTTCTGTGTCTGTGATCTGAGGGACAGGTGATTCCACACTGCAGATTCCCTACTTGAGTGAGCCCCAAATATACTCTACTTCATCTCTGCTTTATGCAGAGCAAGGAAAGGCTACAGGAGTTTGTGCTGCAGATTTGAGGCATCTGCCAGACCCAAAGGAGGACGATTTGAATAAGAAATTGACCAAAAAGCTCTTGAGGCAGTGAAGGAACCACTTCCTGCTCAACTACTGTTGCCTCGAGAGAGGAATGGGCAAGGCAGAGATGAGGATGACCCCTTAAACAGAGGCTAAACTGTCTAACTGGGGCTTTCCAAAAGAATGGCTTAAGTTAGCAAACACTGCCCCAATTTCCTGGGCTTTCTGGAATTTTGTTCAAGAATTCCAGACACTCTTGTAAAAATTACCTAGTGACAGAGTTCCTGACAACAATAGATAGGAAAGATATATGTAAGGAAGCTATTTTAAAGTGAAGTATATGAATAGACTCTAGGTTTACAATCATTTCTGATTTCCTGTTGTCTGGGTATCTCTCTTTAGCTCCCTTAGGCTAGAATTATTTGGTCTGGATCCCCAAGAAATCCATACTCTTCCCCAACGCTTCCTATGTGACTAGCTTCTCTACATGATATTACATGGAATTATATTTTTTCTACAGTTTTCTGCACTAAAGGCTTTCCTTCTTCTCTTAAAAAAATGCTATTTTAATCCTCTTAGCCTAGGAGCTTACTACTCTTTAATTTCAATGTCTCAGAAATCCTCCTCTATCAAAAAAACCTACTTTGTCAATAGCATACCTTTCGTTCAGGAGTAGTAATGGGGAGAGATTATCTCAGAGGCTGAGAAAACAAGACGCCAAATATCTAAAGGATAATTAAAGTATCCTTCCAGATGCTTTCAAGTAGAGACAAATACTGATCACTCAAATAATTGATTCCCTGATAACGATTTTTCACTCAGTCAGGTTCTCAATGCCAAAACAGCTAATAAATTCAATGGGAAAAAACCCTGCTCTTTTATTAGTTTGTAGAAAAAAGAAGAGAAAGAGAGTAGTTGACTTCTCAGCAATTTTGCAACAAGTTCTTTTAGTGTCATGTAGACTTAGGAGAATGCAGTTTGTAGTAGATAACTGATGATTCCAGTTAACCAAAAAGTATTGATTAAGCACCTACTAACTTGAGCCCTAGTGGAGAATGATATAGTATAACATGGACTCATATATTTAATAATAGATCATGTTCCTAGAAACCTAATTCATTTACTCATTCAATAAATACTTATTGAGTGCTTGCTGTATGACAGGCACTGTGTTAAATGATGGGGATTTTAATGGGGAACAAGGCAGGGATGGTTTCTGTCTACAGTTGAGTGTGGGGTGTAGGGAAGATGTTAATCAAATAATTACACAAATAGATTTTACGAATGTGATCAATACTATGATGGAGGAAAAAAAAACAAAGAAAAATGGGAAACCAAGACTATAAAATACAGGCACTACCTACATCTAGTCTAAGTGGTGATCAGGGAAGACTTCCCTGAAGAAATCTGAAGAGGTTGGGAATGGGGAGGAGAATGTTCTGGGCAGAGGCCCTGAGGTAGAAGGGAGCTTGGAGCTTACTGGGAACTGAACCAAGGCCAGTGTTGCTGGAGAACGGGGTGGGGCAGGAAAAGCTAGAGAGGTGGCAGGGGCAGATCGTGAAAGACTTAGTAGAGAATGAATGAATGAATGAACGAATGAACATGAGTAGTTAATAACATGGAGTTAGTCCTGTCGTCTCCTGTCATTAGTGTGAAAATAAAAGGAGTTTGCAATTGTGTAATGACTCTGCTGTTTTGGAGGTACGGTATTCATTCATTCATTCATTCATTCAGCCATTCAGCCAATAAACCCAAGACAAAAATCCCTGTTCCCATGGATCTTAAATTCTAGTGGAACAAGCAGCAAATATATAGGTTTTATAGTAAATTTTTATTCATGAATAAATGGTGTTAAGTTGTCTTTCGATGGAAATTTAAAAATAATTTCAGATGTATATCATATTGCATATTCATTTATATGAATAAATGGTGTTAAGTGGTCTTTCGATGGAGTTTTAAAAATAATTTCGGGCCTCCCTGGTGGCGCAGTGGTTGAGAGTCCGCCTGCCGATGCAGGGGATACGGGTTCGTGCCCCGGTCTGGGAGGATCCCATATGCCGCGGAGCGGCTGGGCCCGTGAGCCATGGCCGCTAAGCCTGTGCGTCCGGAGCCTGTGCTCCGCAACGGGAGAGGCCACAACAGTGAGAGGCCCGCATACCGCAAAAAGAAAAAAAAATAATAATAATAATTTCAAATGTATATCATATTGCATCTATGTCTGGTTATTCTTCTGTTTAGTTAAATAGAGTTATATCCTTTAGCAGATCTAGGTCCATGCTCAGCACAGGTGTTCTTCACAGTACTCAATTCACAGTCAAAGACTTTGGAGAAATTCCAAGAGAATAAGATAAGAGAGGGAAGCTAAGAGATCTGCATTTGTTCTTGTTTCTGAGAAGCTAGTGATGCCGCTGCTCACCAGCACCTTTACCAGCTCTTCCTGGAGTCGTGGGGGCAGGAGGAGGGGAGCGATGGAAAAAATGAAAATAACTGAGGCTAACACTGATGGAAAAGGATCTCAGAGGGAGAGTATTCCAGCGTCTTGCTATTTCTTTTTATAAAAAGAGCTTAAAACATCTTATTGTATACTTAAAATACTTTATAGATTTTGCACATTTACCATCTCTATAAAAGGTTCACATTTTACAATCAATGTACACATTTAAGGAGAGATGTTTCTTTGTCACATTCCCCAAAGCTCTTATTTAATTGATGGCGCGTCTTAAAATCATCAGTGACTTACAGTCAGAAAATAGTACTTATCTGGAACCTTGTTTGAGTTTTCAGTCATGCCTGTCTTTTCTGCTTGAAGATCTGCTTGAAGATTTCCTGGTGACAGTGTTTCATATCTGCATATAAATTATTACCATAGATGGAATTAATAAACCAGAGCACCTGTGAGGGTCACCTTCAGGTCTTGTTTGCAAAAATCAGAGAGTAGTTCATTGTATCAAAGGGAGGCATAATAATGATCTGTTTTAATCTTCAGGAACTTCCTTGCTTCTGATTTCCAGATTGCATAAATCAAATCACTTTATATAGAAATCATCACTTATTTCTATATAAGCCAAGAGGAATAATAGAAATGTTGCTAGTGTGATCCTTTAGTACAGGATTTCTTAATTGCAGCACTGTTAACATTTTGGACCAGATAATTTTGTTGTGAAGGGCTGTCCTATGCAGTGTAGGATGTTTAGTGGCAACCTGGTACCAATAGTATCCCCCCAGTTATGATAGCCATCTCTAGACATTGCCAGGTGTCTTCTGGAAGGGGCCAAATCACTCTCAGTTGAGAACCATTTCTTTAGTATATCATAATCATGGACTCACAATGCTGCTTTAGCTTTTGTGTTGTTGTTGTGTTGCAAACGTGTCCAACTCTAAATGCATAGCTTTCAGTTTAACAGGATGGTATCTTTCTAATTCTATAGTTCTTACATCACAATTAAAAATAATGTTATGAAACCAGAATTAGATTTTTATTCAGCCAAATGTGTGAAATCCTGACACGGTAATATGTTTTTTTTTTGGGGGGGGGCCAGGGAGGGAGGTGGGGGTGGTTTACACTTTAAGGGCCTTGTTTTATTTGTTAAAGCCTGGCAAAATTTTATCCTCAAAGTTTAAAACTTACTTAGTGGCTCAACTATTTTTTTAAAGGTACATTTATGGGAATCTTAATGCCACAAAAGACTCCTACTCAGTCAGCTGCAAGAATTAATAGCCTTTTGGTGACACATAGAAACTTGAATGAGGCACATTCAGCAAGTTCATTTCTAGTTTTATAGGAAGCCGAAGACAGCAGAGAGAAAAAAGTGTTACCCTTGTATCCTTTGGTGATGGTACTTGACATTTTAGTGTAAGTTATTACAATAGTATATTGGTTTAATGTTCCCTTAATATCAGTGGTTTACTCAAAGTTTCTGAAAACGGGAAGAATGTGTGTTCTCTCTGTCACTGTTAAGCTAAGAAATGGCATTTCAAAATCACTTTAATCGTACATGATTAAATCTTCTAAAGTGGTATTTTACTATGCTCTGGTGCCTGGGAAGACTTAAGATTACATAAATTCACTTAGACGTATGACTAATATATGACACCATTAAGAGAACTATATTTTAAATTCCTTTTACTATTAATATTTACTTCACCTAAAGGCCTCTTGACTCAAAGTGTTTCATATAGCTCAAATGAGACCAGTGTTATTTTGTTAAATAGAACCTTCTTTCATGTCACTATTATGTTCAGGAATATTTAAGAACTTCCAGTTGTCTCAAAAATAAAGTTCTAATTCTTTTTCATGGCACTTAAAGCCCTCTACTAACTGGACTGCAATTGATCTCTTCAGATGTATCTCCTTTACCTCCATTTGCCCCTGTCTCCATATCACACTCCAACTGCAATGAACTAGGTTGCCCAGGGCATCCTTGCATTTTTCTGCCTTTATAGCGCTCTCATGCTATGATCTCTGCCCCTTAGATTCCAATCCATGCTTAAGAACCATTTCTTCCTTGAAATTTCCCCAAATTTTCTCAGTTGGAATTAATCTCTCTCTCTCTCCTGTAATGTTTGGAAAGCACTACACTAGTGTTCCTCAAACTACCTATGAGAAGGACTAGATTTTTTAAAATTACAGGACAATATGTATATTCCTGTCTATGACCAGTACTTAGATCTCGCCCTGTGAAATTCACATATCTGATCTGGTCTAAACCCCATTCAATGAGCCAAGTCCACTTGATCACACATTTGAGTAGTGCAGCTATGTCCAATGCTGTAAAACTGTCTGAATAATTACTCGCAATCTCTGTACTTGTGCTGTTGCTGATAAGAATAGTTCATGAGGTGCTGCTGGGCCACAGACCACACTAGGTAGCTCTGCCCGAGACTATAAGCTCTACGAGGACAGGGCCCAGGTCTGCTTTTTTTTTTTTTTTTTTTTTTTTGCGGTACACGGGCCTCTCACTGCTGTGGCCTCTCCCGCTGCGGAGCACAGGCTCCGGACCCGCAGGCTCAGCAGCCATGGCTCATGGGCCCAGCCGCTCCGCGGCATGTGGGATCTTCCCAGACCGGGGCATGAACCTGTGTCCCCTGCATCGGCAGGCGGACTCTCAACCACTGCGCCACCAGGGAAGCCCCCCAGGTCTGCTTTTTCATCATTATAATTCTACCACCTGGCATTGCCTGTCACATAGTAAGCACACTTATTCCACGTAGAAGTATCATATTACAGATAACAGCACCTAAAAGCACCAAAGTAGCTTGGATCAGATCGTGATCACTTTTTAGCACCTACAGGATTTTCATGCCTAACCTGTATGAATGAGAAATATCAGACTGAAAATAGAAATGAATGAGAATATCAGACTGTTTTATTTTAAAAACACATGTTCTTTAGTATAAAATCTACTGAAATGAAACACCCAGCCTGCTAGCTCTGGTATAGGCTTTATAAATGAAGCTCACTTAATCAATAATTTAATTTTCTTTCCCTAAATAGTTGCAGAAACTCACTGTATTCAACTTCATTTAAGTAAACTAAATGGAGCTTAAAAGAAAGCTAAAACACTTTGCCTGTTAAATAGCAATATTGAGAAATTGTCTAAGAGAAATATATTCCTCATAGAAAAAAACCCCACAGAAACAAAACTATATTTGAAACTAAAATGGCTTTCTTTTATGCAGCTCAAGGGGATACATTGAAACTCTTAAGCAGTCCAAAATTGTATTTTTGAAAATGAGAATCACATGGAGTTAGTTTAACATCTACCACTGTAAATTCTACTGGGTAAAAACACCTGGAATATGAGTAACATTTTTCAAAATTTAAAATGTAAGAGATTCAGAACACTTGACAATGCTATCTGAACATAGATTTCTAACTTTCAGTAGTTCAAGAGTATCTTTCTGAAGTGGTAAGAAGTAGTTGCTGTTGAATGTTCATATTTTTCTTTGACTATTTCATTATATTAAAATTGACAGCCAAGAAGAACAAGAACATTTACTATATGTTTTTCTCACCATTATTGGCCACTTACTTTTCCATGGAACATTTGTTATTTCTGGGAAACATATGGCATATGACCAGAACCATAATTAGTCACAGTCTGATGTTATAGGAATTCAAATTTTGGCAATTTCTAGCTTCTTCCTCTGAAACATAAAAGCAGTAAATACAGATCGTAAGGGTGCATTCTGGAGTCAGCTTTTCCCTCCTTTACAAATTGTGGAATTTACTTGTTTTGATTGGGGAGGTGTTTGAAGACTCACAAACACTTTTATAGCTCTGCCTCAGACCTAGAATGTTCCAGAAGGAGGCACCGTTCTAAGCACTTTACACACATCAGCTTATCTAATCATTGCAATAGCAGGTGAGAAAACAGAGGCATGAAGACATTAATTTGCCAAAGTCACTTCAATAAGAAACTGTGTAGTTGCGATTCACCTCAGGGAGTCTGGCTCCAGATTCTGTGTTTTAACTTTCATAGAGTAGTGTCTTTTGCTGCATTGCTCCTATAAGTAGAGATTCCATTGGTAGAAACCTGCTGAAGAAGTTACTTTCTTGCAGACTGTCTCTGCCTAATACTTCATAGCTGGGAAATGCTGAGTAACTGGGGAATATTAGATGACTATGAATGATGGGTAACTGGGAATTCTGGGTAACTAGAGAATGCTGGGTAACCAAGGAATCCTGGGTAACCAGGGAATGCTGGGTAACTGGGGGAAAAGGGTGAGAAGCTATTAGTTGACAGTTTACTCTGAGAAACTTTCCAGCATCTGTAAACCAAAGGGTTGTCATCAATATAAGATCTGGGACTGTCCTGCAGAGTCCGTCACTCTCACACAGGATCCCTAAAAACAGTGCTATCTTCGAATCAGAAGGATAAATATTTGCAGTAATCACTTTTGCTTTGTGTTGGAAGCCATGGTTGCTGAGGCTGATTATCACAGAAGTAAAGCATCCTTTGTTACTAATGGAGTTATTGAGGACTGAAAATGCAACATTGCTTAGCAACATGCATCATAGTATTTACTCTTTGAGCAGGAACAGCAAAAGCAAGTAGTATGTCTTATAAATGTCCTGGCAGGTATTTTTATTTTCCTTTCCAACTAACATTGCTTGTATCCATTGTCATGGTATTAGCAAAGTGCTTAGACGGTGGCTTGGTGGGGGTAGGTTTAGGTATATTCCCTTAAGTACAGAGATCAGCCCTGAAAGCTGGCATTAGCCCAGTGAAGAACCAAAAAGAAATTAGGCTGCAGGTAAGAAAAAGTAGTAAAAGATTCCTACAACTCTAACGTTCTGTATAAGGCTCCCAATTTTCACTGCTGGCAAGTATGTGACGGTAGCGATAGCACCCCTGCGAGATGTGGGAACTTGCTGTAATACTCTTCAGACTTCTTGTTTTGTTGGCTCTGGTCTTTCAGGCGCTGATAGAGTCCATAATAACTAAAAGCGAACATAATCCCTATTTCCTCCTAATGAAAATTTAATAGTTTCACTAATAACAGTGCTAGCACCCCCCTGTCATTTACCCTTCATCCTGCGTGTTGGAGAACAAGTTTGTCTCTGGGGAGAATTTGATCTGGATGCACTTCTACCTAAGCCCTCCTTTCTTCTCCAAATTAAAATAGTAACTATAGATTGGAGAATCCTGGCATTCTTTTACTATCTTTTCTTTCTCTGCCTCCAAAGTCATCCTAGCTTGGTGTCTTAAATTATGGTGTTCTAACTTGACTTCTGCTCTGATGAAGAGCAAGAAATCCCAGGGGTTGGGGCCATCTTAAAGGAAAGACTGTCTCTGCAGTGGCTTGAACAATTGTGGAAGAAAAGAGGGACTAACCGTCCTGCGTGAAAACAATGGGGAAAGAATCAGTTCACCCCTAAAACAGAGGCAGCTGTTCATCCTGGAGGGGGAGATGTTCCACTTGGGATTGTCATCCAGTGATTAATGTCTGTTCAATCCCAAGATAGGTGGAGAAGCTCGGAATCTGAGTGACCATATTGTTCGATTCTTTGTCCGTCTTGGGGAAGGGTCCTGGAATGTGTAAATTTTCCTCCTGTAGTTTCACTTTTCAGGGCTTTCCACATTCTTGGCTTTGCTTTTGCTTTGTTGTGTCCTGGAATAACTAATTAATTATGGACCCAGTTCCTTCTATGCACTTGTAATTGGACGTCTTGAAAATTGCTCCATGCTGGCTTAAATAATGAGGAGAGAATTAAAAGGCTGAGAGGTGCTGGGAAAGATAGAGAGACCATGACCCCTGGAAATCCAGCACATATCACACCAGATATCGGTTACACCAGTAACCAGGGGAGACAGGGCACTGGGGCAGTGGGGCTAGAAAAACACTCACAGTGAAGTGATAGAGGGACAGGGGCAGCTAGAGGGTCCATTGTTGAAAAGAACCTTTTTGTGGAAGGAAGTCCTGTTGGAAGGCTGTACAGGCTGGGCAGCTCTGGCCAGCTAATGCCTTCTCTTGGGGAGGTGTGTGGGATGTTCCCTGAGAACAGGGGAAGAGCCAGGACTTTGGAGTCCAACATACTGACATCTGTGTCTGGACTCTGCCATTTACTAACTGTGGGATTTGGAGCAAATGACTTTACCTCTCTAAGCATCCAGCTCTTCATCTGTGAAATGAAAAATAATAGTACTTATCTCAGAAGGAGTAAGTGGGATCAAATTGGTTAGTGTCTAGACCACTTCCTGGCACATAGCAAACTCTCAGTACTGTCTAGCCATTATTATTATGCAGTTATGTTGTCAACATAATGATTTAATAACAATAGATATATTAACAACAGGTAAGGTAATGAGCCTGGCACAGCTCAGGAAGGGTTGGCCTTAAAATGCATTGTAGGAGAATTATTATTCCCATTCTGTCTTCTCCACTCTCTTCCTGGACAATTTGGTTTTTCCCCTTATTATGTCCCCCCTTCACTCTTCCACTTAGGGAAGGAGAGGAATTTAAAAATTGGATAAGAACAGTGCAGCTGTTCAGCTGGGGCCTTTGGTTGTTGGAAAGTAGGCCACCAGACCACAGCTGGCCAAATAACCCATGGAAACCATTCCCAAAATACATTCTGTTATCCTGTCCTGCTACTTATGTCATTTAGACATAAGGTGATTTGCAATTTCAGATCCTAGATCCTTCTCCCCCATTAGAATGTAAGTCTTCAAGATGGCAAGGATTTTTTTCTTTTGTTCACTGCTGTTTCTCTAGTGTTTAGAACTATGCCATGCACATGCCTGTGTCCAACGAATATTTGTTGGAGGGAGGAGGGAGGGAGGGAAGGAAGGAAGGAAGGAAGGAAAGAAAGAAAGGATGGACAAATGAACTTCACCTAGCAGAACTTGAAGGCAAAAAAAAAGTCTTGGAAAGGAGACCTCCTGGCTAGCCTAATGGGTTGACAGAGAAGGCCTGTAGGTATTCAAATCAACAAACATTTAGTGAGTACCTACTCTGTACCTGGCACTGCACCAGGTTGTAGGGATATAACAAAAAATAAGCTACCATCTTTGCCACCAGTGACAGACGTCTAGGTGGGATCCAGACAGTCTTAAATGTGATGTAACTGAGGTAGCTTTTGGAGTAAAGTGGATAATTTCTGTATTATCATGTTATACAGGGTAAAAACAGTATCAACTTGATAGGTGCTGTATTAGTTTCCTAGAACTGCCATAACAAAGTATCAAAAACTGGGTGGCTTAAAACAACAGAACGTTATTCTCTCACAGTTCTGGAGCCTAGAAGTTTGCAGTCAAGTTGTTGGCAGGACCATGTTCCCTCCAGAGGCTCTAGGGAAGAATCCTGTCTCTTTCAGCTTTTGGTAGCCCCAAGTACCAGGTACTTGGCAGCATAACTGCCATCTCTACTTCTGTCTTCACATGGCAGTCTTCCTTTTGTGTGTGTCTTCTCCTCTTCTTATAAGGACTCCAGTCATATTGGATTAAGGATTCATCCTACTCCAGTATGACTTCATCTTAACTAATAAAATCTGCAACTACCCTATTTTCAAATCAGGTCATTCTGAGGTACTGAGGGTTAGGACTTCAACATGTCTTTTTGAGGAGACACAATTCAACGCATAAGAGTTGCTGACTAGGATTTTATTTATTTATTCTCACTAGGATTTTAGATGCAAGGTGGAGGCTTTAAGATGACACTGTGTGTCAATATTAGGCGAGTTGATTCAAAGTAGCTGAGTAGTATCTGAGGATATCGGTATAATCTTATGTTTATACTGATAGATAGACAGATGTGTATATTTACACAAATACATACATATATGTAGATGCATGTATATATATCACACACATATATAGACTCATATACACACATATGTATACATATTTTATATTCACAGGCAGATAAATAGATACAGAAATTAATATTGATATGTGTATTGATGGGTTCATGTACATACATGTGTTTTCTAGCTCTGTCTATTGAGAGCGCCTAGAAGCAATGATACCCTGTAACAGTGAACACACCCAGCTCCCACATCTTGGTTTCTAAATACCATTCTCTATTCAAAGAAACCAAGGCCCTTTGTAGGAATGGCTGACTGTAGAGCTGAGGCAGGGAAAATAGAAGATGAGTTTGGAGAACCTTGTAGTGCTAGAAAGTTTGAAAGTGCTATTTTTTAAAGGATAGAGCATGTCAAAGGTTACAGGAGTCAACCTGAAAGCTCCCTATAGCCAAAGCTGTAATTTAAGGGAAAAAAAGTGGGCATTCCCTAGCGATCCAGTGGTTATAGGACTCCATGCTCCCACTGCAGGGGGCACGGATTTGATCCCTGGTCGGGGAACTAAGATCCTTCATGCTGCGTGGAATGGCCAAAAAAAAAAAAAAGTAATGATAGTATTAGTATAGATTATAGCAACAAGAATGAAATAAATATCCATGTGTCCATATTGATATAAACAAATGATAGAATAAATAAATAAACAAACAGGAGTGAAGGAACAAATCTTTCTTACAGAAAAATTCCAAACTATAAATGTAGAAGAAATGAGGGCAAAAAAATCATCCTTAGAACATTGCAGCAATAATTGCTGCAGGCAAGATCCAGTGGTGAATCTTAAGATTAATGGGCAAATTTTTAGGAGAAAAAGGATATTTGCATAGCCTCAAAGTCTCTCTCCCAAAATATTTCCTAATTACTGTGGTAGTTTTAACCTTTGTCACAAATTGTTTGATACTTCTCCATCCAGGAGGTGGAGCTTAATTTTCTTGGGGTGTAGACTGGACTTAGTGACATAATTCTAACGCATAAAGTATGGAAAGAAAAAGAGAGGAACTTTTCAGTAGTAAACTTCACAGACACTACCTTAAGCAAGGGGTCAACATTAATATCATTGTTGATAAGTCATGTTGATAGCATCTATCCCTTGAAATGAAGGGCACTTTACCTTGGTGGTATCCTTCCTCCGATTCCTTAAACCTAATCATGAGAAAATACCAGACAAACCCAAACTGACAAAGTTTACACAACACTTGACCTATTCTAAAGTGTCGAAGTCATGATTAACAAGGAAAAGTCCAGAAACTGTCACAGATCAGAGGAGACTAAGGAGATATGGTGACAGATGCAGTGTGGTATCCTAGGTTGCATCCTGGAACAACAACAATGGGAAAACTGCGGAAATCCAAATAAAACCTGTAGTTTACTTAGTAGTATTATACCAATGTTAATTTCTTAGTTTTGATAAATGTACCATGGCTGTGTAAGGTGTTAGCAATAGGGTAAGCTGGGAAATTCTCTGTATTACCTTTGCAGCTTTTCTGTGTGTCTAAAATTATTCTAAAATAAAAAGTTAAGAAAGAAGGCTCTGAGAAGAGGACTCTATAGCAATAGTATCAGATTGTCCCAGTGACTGTTCTCTGAGTGCTTATGTCACTTACTCTGGTTCTGTTGCCTAGATGAGATACAGCAATCAGCTCCATCTTTGAGTTAGACCCCACAAAGTCCTCATACTGGCCTGAAGTCCTGACACTGTCTCCCTCCCACCATTCACGTTACCTCTCTGATTCTACCTCCCACTACTCTCTTAAATATAGCTAGATATAATCAGGAATAGATAAGACTTGTTGGGCATCAGAAAGACTCGTCTAGCAGCCATAACATAGTAGACAGATTTAGAATGAGCAAACTTCGTGGTTTGAGTTCTAGTTCTGCTGCTATTCACTTAGGGAGATACTGGCCAAGTCATGTAGTCTTTCTGGCTTTTTAGCCTCTAAACTGAAAGAGTTGGACCAGAATGCTTCTAATTGTAAATTCAATGGCAGTGTTATCCTTGGTTTACAGCAGGATATGAATTTGATTTATCCATTCAGGAAAATTTCTGCATATTTTGATCCCTAGTGTGCAATTGTGAATCTCTGCCTGGGTAACAGCTGTGTTCCCACTCTCTGCCCCAAGCTCAGGGCTTTGCAAGGAAAGAGGAAATATAGCCAGAAACTGACCTCATGCCCCATTCTTCCTAGTTCCAAGTCATTTCTGTCAAATGGCTTCCCAAGTTTTAATTCATGTTCTGTCTTCATGATTTTTACTATATCCATATTCTCTGTGTACTATTTTTACTTAATATCTTTCTTTAAACCACCCCCTCTTTATATTTTAACTTACATTTGCCTTAAGCAGTAAGCTGTGAAATTGCAGATTTGATGCTCCAGCTATATTTTTTCGAACGTACACTACAACAAATACACAGCCCAAATCCACCATAACTATGCACTACCTAAAATGGTCTCACGTAATGCTAGCGGTATGCGTTCCACACTTTGGGAAACCCCTCCTTGAAGGTGAGTGGCAGCACCCTAGAGTTCTCAGTGCCATCCGTGTCTTTCCCCCCGTGATTTTAGAGCTTGGGAGTATATAAAAAGGCACTCCTATCAGTGAAAATATTGGGAATCCCATTCTAAGACACTGGAGACTGTCCACCTTATTTTGGAATGAAGTAACAGAAGTGACTAAGCTTTCTCTTTGAGGGAAAGGCCTAAAAGGAGCTGGAATGAGAAAAAAAAGGTATTTTTCTGGCTTAAAAAATAGGAATGAATAGCAGAGGAAAGGGCTGGAGAGAAAGAGCAATTAACAGGAGTAAGACAAAGTAGCAGGAAAACAATGGGGGTGAGGTGATGGTGAGGGAAAACACTGGAGGGAAATGCAGTTTCTCAAAGAGGCAGAGTATTAAATGAAAGGTAAGAGATTTTGTAGAGGTCCTCATATCCTCCTCCTTTTTGACTTTTGGACTCTCATACACGGTGTGAGCACTGATTAGATACACCAGAGGGCCAACTTGAAGGGCCAAAGGAATTGTACTCTCCAAGAAACTTCCTGCTAACGGAATCGTGCTCTGAACAGATTAGTTTCTCCTTGACATATGACCTTGGCATAAAAGATAGATTTAATACTATGAGACAGAAGGAGTTAGAAAAGAGTCTAGATTTTCCCTAGCATCCTTTCCTACTTAATAAAGAAAGGAAAAGACCTTAGCCTTTATCATAATACAGATCTGATTGATTCAAACCCACACATCCCTTAGCCTTTATCATAATACAGATCTGATTGATTCAAACCCACACATCTGCAAAGGTCAGTCAGATTTAAAGAGTAAATATTTTTTTCCAAAATCTGAATTCCAGAGGATTAAAATATCTGTTTGGGCACATGTTCCCTGGCACACAGCTGAAGTAAGTGCCTGCAGATGGTCACGGCCCTGTTGGGCAGAGGCATAGTGTTGGGGTACAGCATGCATTGGACTGGACTGGTAGAAGCTGATGATCCTAATACCACAGAATTTTAATCGGGGATGGGGGTCGGGGAGAGGGGTATGATAGGAGCCAAGGCAGCTGCACAAGGGGCAATTAGGAAAATTTTCCATGTTGTTCTGTATTTTTCCAGATTTTTCTATTTTAAAATAGCGCTTTTTGAGAGGGAGTGCTGATATGGTTTCCATCCTTTCCAAAAGAGGACAGGAACTGGGAGGCTCTTAGGAGACTAGGTATGGTCTACACATCCAAGAGAACAGATTCAGCCAAAAGACAGCACACTCTTTGTCAAGCTGCACCAAGAATGCTGTTGATTACCCCTTCCTGAGATGAATTTAGGAAAAGCCCAAGAATTAAATTGCACTCAAAGCACATGACATGCAGCCTCATATACTGTTCTTCCAAAACCTCAACTAGGATATTTATAATAAGGTTTTGGTGTCTTTCCAGACTTGAGAGAACACTCATCTGAAATTACATTTTCACATCAATTTCTGCCAGATGTACTTTAGGTAACTTATGACAACATTTTTCCTTCTTCATTTTTCTTTTTTGCTCAGAACACTGTCCCTTGAAGGTCCCCTTGCCTCTTTCCCTATTTATTTTCTCTTCTCCATTTTATAATTGGTTCTCTTTAGAGGCGGGACCCATGGATAAAATCTTAGTTCTCCAGGACTTTCCCCTCCAGAAAAAAATAAAAAGACCATTTTTGTATATACCTTGACTTTCTCAGAATTTTCAAGACTATGTCAAGGCTTTGACTAAGTCAAACCTTTCTCAGCAGCCTTCATGGTGAGTTGGCTTCTTCCAGAAGAAAATTCATCACATGGTGTGGGCCACTGAGTTACTGTGCATCTGACAGCTTAGCTCACTGCCCTTGGCTGGCTCTTGGAATGATTCAAACAAAATAACAACTTAGATTATTGGACCAGAGGAAAAAAATAGCAGATTCTTTCATGTGATTTTGATTCTTGTTTGTTTGTTTCATACGAACTTTATGTGAACAAAGTGACTTGTGGTGAGTATATATACAATCAGGTCAAAATTTAAGAGAATATACCCTAAGATAAAATAGAAACTGTGGGGAAATGTTTTTTTTTATTAGGTATTTGTTTTGCCCATCCTCTAAACACTCATTTCTAGTACTTCTTTTGAATTGGGAAAAGAGTCATTGTTCTGTAGATCTAAACCACTGAAGCAATCACATTTCTGATGGGGAAATTTTTTTAAGTGTATGAATTGAGGGGAATTGTCAGAGTCTGAGTTGAGCAAATCAGGACATTAATTCAGTCCTCCCTAACCCTTGTGAATTAGCATTGTGCCCATGCCGATGGCCTGTTTTTATTTTCTGTTTTTAATTTCCTCAATGTTTGAACTGTAGAACAACATATTATGGTGTCTGTTTCCTGGGAACAGAAAACACAAGTAAATATTTGAGAAATTTGATACAGGGAAATTTGGGTTGAAGCTTGTCAAAAAGATGCATGAAATCAAGCCCCAATAAAATATCATTCTTCCTTACATCTGGTTTATCATGATTTGATGAAATTCTTCTTGGTGGCCCACTCCTGAATCATTTCATGACTAATACATAAGTGGATGGATTACGTAAATACTGTTGTTCTAACAATACCCGGCATTTTGGCCACTGCACAGATGTGACACATAAAACTTAGATTGCATGTGTAGACTTTGGTTTAAGTCTTTCATTGAAACAATATCTTTTGAGTCTGTATTATAAATTAATATTTGAGCCTGCCTGAGACAAGAGTACAGATGGAAGCCTTAGCCTGCAGCCCTTCACCTTCTGGCCTCTCAAGAGAGGCCCTCCATGCAAGCAAGCTGTATTAGTTTTCTGTAGCTGCTGTAATAAATTGCCACAGACCTAGTGGCTTAAAACAAGGCCAGTTTACCATCTTGCCATTCTGAGGGTCAGAAATGTGAATCAGGGTCTTAGCAGGGCTGCATTTCTTCTGGAGGCCTTGAAGGAATAATCCATTCCCTTACCTTTTTTAGTTTTTAGAAGCTGCCTACCTTCCTTAGCTCATGGCCCCTTTCTCTCATAATTCCAACATCTTGCTTGTCATTATTTCCTACAACTAACTCTTTTCCACCTGCCCCCCTCTTTTTTAAATTAATTAATTAATTAATTGATTAATGGCTGAGTTGAGTCTTTGTTGCTGCGTGCAGGCTTTCTCTAGTTGTGGTGAGGGGGGCTACTCTTCGTTGCGGTGCGCGGGCTTCTCACTGCGGTGGCTTCTCTTGTTGTGGAGCACGGGCTCTAGGCACGTGGGCTTCAGTAGTTGTGGCTCACGGGCTCTAGAGCACAGGCTCAGTAGGTGTGGCGCACGGGCTTACGTTGTTCCACAGCATGTGGGATCTTCCCAGACTAGGACTCGAACCCGTGTCCCCTGCATTGGCAGGCGGATTCTTAACCACTGAGCCACCAGGGAAGCCCTGCCCCCCTCTTATAAGAGGTCTTCTGATTACATTGGGCCCACCCAGCTACTCCAGGATAATCTTTCCATCCTAAATCCTTAACTTCATCATGTCTGTAAAGTCCTTTTATCATGTAAGGTAACATATTAACAGATTCTGGGGACTGGGAGGTAAACACCTTTGGGAGGCCTAAGATACACGTGAACTCTCCAGTCCTGCATTTTCAAGCTCCATCCTCTACCTGCCCCCTCCATGCACACACACAAGGGATGCTCTGTCTGCCCTTGGGAATAGCAGCAGTACTGCCTGTCTGCCCTTGGGAGGGCCAACCTGGGCAAGGGTTCACATAGGTCCTGTTGGTGGCTTGGAAAAATTGGACAGGATGTTCTGGGATCCTGGGCCCTTGGAATGTAGTCTGGCTTTGGAGAAGGTCAGTGCCAGCTCAGTGTGGGCACACGCTCTCGGCTTTTGTGCTCCTTGACCTATAAGGAGGAGTGCAGTCGGCAGAAGGGCAGAGTAGGGCCCTCTGGAGCTGGAGACTCAGAACAGGGCCCGTTGCTGACATCTACAAGCAACATTGCTTCCAGCAGCCAGACAAGTGACAGAATCAAATGCCTGGAGCTGGACTGTGGGAAAAGAGAGACTGTCTGCCCTTCTAAAGAAGGTAGATACAGTGTCCCAGAGGAAGGGGACCCAGTGCTGCTACATCTTCTGAATGTTTTGAACAAAACCAGAAATCTGTTTTTGTTTTATTTTAAACCCTGTGTGAGGAAAAGAAAAATGTGCACAAGGGCCATTCAACTCTCCAGTTTGCAACTGACCTGTGGTTTAAAGGAAAAAGCACAGAATCCCTAGGAATAGACAACACGATATTGAATGAGTGAACAGTGAATGTCAATGCTAAGTTCAGAGATGGTGCATTAATTAAGTTACTCAAAGCTGAAAAATTCATCCCTAATCATGCCACAGCGTCCAGTAGGCTCATCAGAAATTTGGCAGGGAGATTAAATGACAATATTAAGATAAATATTAATGAAATGTCAACAATGTGATGATGCCTTCAGTATGGTATAAACTTTTTTCACATTATGAATTTCACAGAGAAAAAGTAAAGTCTATAAATTAAAACTCCAAAATCAAAGCCCCAAAGAATTAAAGTTCAAAATCCGAAACTTTTGCTCTTGTGAATGAAAAACCTAAAGGAATCAAAGCTTCAGTCATTAAAGCAAAGTTTAAAATTACTTCAGAAATTTCTGAGAAATTACTTCACAGTCATTTAGTCATTCAACAAATAATTATTGAGCTTCTACTATGTGCCAGGCCCTGTATTAGGTACTTGAGATAGAGCAGTGAGCAAAACACAAGAACGTCATGTTCTTATGGAGTTTATGTTTAAGACAACATAAATAAGAAAAATATATAGCATTTTAATGATGGTTGCTGAGGAGGAAAAAGAGTAGGGGAACGGGGAGTAGCAGCAGTTTGGCATTTTATGTAGAATGGCCAGGGATGCTCTCATGGAGAAGGTGACTTTTAAGTAAAACTTGACGGACATGAGGGAGGAGCCTGGCAGAAAGTTGGAGGAAGGCTGTGCCGGGCCCAGGGAGCACAAAGGCCCAGGACCTGCAGCAGGTGTGGGCCTGGGATGTTTGAGCAACAGCGGACGTCCAGAGTGGCTGGAGCAGAGGGAGTAGAGGGGAATGTAGGAGATGGTGGTCTGAGGGGACCTGGGGGCCAGGTCACGTAGGGCCCCGAAGAGAAGGACTTGGGCATTTACGGTCAGTGCGATGGGGGCCCGGGAAGATTTTGAGGAGAGAAGTGACATCATCTGACTTAAAGTGTCAGTCAGACCCCTCTGGCCACTGTGCTGTGAGAGGCTGAAGGAGATGAGGGACAGAAGCAGTGACACCAGTTAGGAGGCCATTGCAGTACTCCTGGCGATGGTTTGTGGTGTTTAAACTCAGTGGTGAAAGGGAGGTTATGAGAAGAGTTTAGATTCTGGGGATATTTTGATGGGCCAGATAACAGAATTTTCTAATTTGTCTGGGGTGTGAGATAAAAAGAAGTTGAGGATAACACTGTGGTTTTTGATTTGAACAACTAGAGTGGAGTCGCCATTAACAGACTGTGAAAGACTGGGAAGGAGACAGGTTTAGAAGACCAAGGGGCCAGTTTTGTATATGCTAAGTCCTAGATGCCTATTAAACATGCAAAAATAGATGAGCAGGCATTTGAACATAGGGGTCTGGAGTTCAGGAGAGAGGGACCAAGCTGGAGATACAAATTTGGTGATTATCAGTATGTAGATTTTAGTTAAAACTATGAGGCTGCATGAGATCACCTGGAAGGTGCATGTGGACAGAAACGCGAAGAATTTTGGGACCTAAGCCCTGGGGGACTCCAACACAGAGATCAGGAAGATGTGGCGGGGGGCCAGCAAAGGAAAAGGAGTAAAAGCATCTGGGAAGGTGGGGAAAAAACCAACCAAGTGAAGAAATTGTTTCAAGGAGAAGGGACTGAACAATTGTGTCCAGTGCTGCTGGGAGGTTGGAGGGGGAGGACTGGGAATTGCCCATTGGATTTAGCAACACGGAAGCTAATGGGAACTTTGATAAGAGTAGACTCAGCCAGACTGATAGACACTCTGTGCCTGGGTGGGGCTGAAGTTCCTTCAGCAGCTATAGACTGGCTGTTTTCCATGGATGTTGTTTCTTCAGGTATTAATGTACTAAGTAGTAGAGTTAGACACAAAATCATTCAAGTGGATTGCTTTTTAGTAAATCTGAAGAGTTGATGGGACACTTAAAAGTATTAACACTGGCCTCGTACACATGAAATTAGAAAACAAGGTAGTCCACGGCTCCTGAAAAATTACTTAAGGCACAAGGATATTCCCCAAGCCAAGTGTTCATTATTGCCAAATACCACAGCAGAAATCCGCTGGCACTGAGTGAAGGAGGGTAGTTGGAGAGAATGTTGATTTCTGTTTCACCAGAATCCAGTAAGTCAGCAAAACTGGAGACCAAGACTTGTGAACTCAAAATGAATGGGAGAAATACACACCCACTCCACCACCACTACCATCAGAAAGAGGAGAGAGAGAGAGAGAGAGAGAGAGAGAGAGAGAGAGAGAGAGAGAGAGTGAGAGAGAGAGAGAGAGAGAGAGAGAGAGAGAGAGAGAGAGAGAGAGAGAGAAGAGCTCCTTACAGTGATAAGCCCCACATCCCTAAGCATATGCTGAGAGCATACAAGTGTTCATGCTTCCTGCAGGCAGTTAGTATCACAAAGAGGGAAAACAGAGTGAGGAACAGCTGAGGCTACACATGCTCAGTTCCTATCCCCAAGGGTCTGATTCAAGAAAACGCTGCTTCTCCCTATAGGACAGTGAGGCAGGGAGGGAAGAGGCTAGGAATATCCCTCCAAGAGTTCTCACATAAGTGCAGAATCAGAGGAAAAGGGATTTGACTTCCATACCCCCAAGCCCCAACAAACACAACAGGGAAAGAAATTCAAACTATCGTATTTGGTTGCTTCTTTGGTATCAGTTTGATTGGCAACAATGATAAAATTTCATCGGTTAAAATGAAATTAGGAACAGGTGAGTTTTCATTATTCAAAATCTCTCATTCTGGGAAATCAAGAACTGGGTTTAGAGTATTTAAGCCACAATTTTAGATGCATATGTGTACAGGTCTGTTGATGATCAGGGAGAAACTGTAAGCCCCTGACCTCTTGTTTTTGAGTCCTTGAGTCTCATCTGCAGCTGGGAGCAATTGAGTTACATCACTGTAACCAATCTTTGTGATTACCTGATGGAACAGTTCTATTTTTAGTCCTCCATTTAAAGTAGGTAAAAATTACAAGTACTCTATATCCTTCTAGGAAATTAGAACAATCCTATAGGGCATGTACAGGTTTTTTTTGGTCAAATCTTTATAATAAGCTGTTTCTTGTTACCTTAATGTTTAGCTCACTCCCCTTTCCTGGTTGTGCCCCTTTTCTCCATCAGCATTTAAGAGTCCAGCCGTCCATGCAGGTGTCCATCGTTAACCCCATCGGCCTTAACACTGACATTCCAGCACTTAATGAGCAGGAGGGATCCTGGTGCTCATAGGTTGTTGATATCCATGTGTAGCAAGTAGATGCATTTCACTCACTGTTAGCCTCTTGGAGGGAGGCTGGAGCTCAGAGTTGCCTTCAGGAGTGATTTGACACAAAAAGCTTCCTGAAAATGTTTCCTGAACCACCATATGGCAGTAAGTAGTCTTGCTTCACGGGTCTTATAAGGTTGATTGAGGTTAATTGAGGTTCTATGAAGTATGTGAAAATGCTTTCAGAAGTATACAGTACTCTCTGTCAGATGGTGTTCTGATCGCTGATTCATGTAGTTCAGTTCTCTGTCTTGTTGCATGTTAAAGTCGCGGGTCTCTTCAAAGTGCTTTTGTGTTCTTCAAAGCACTCCGACACATTAATATATGTGGAATGATAAGGAATTGAATTCCATTTCCATGGAGGAACGGGGTCCTGCCCTCTAAGGCATCATCCCTACATTTCCAATCCCCTATTATTTTTAAGAATACCAACCACAGAATGGAATGCTAGCCTAAAACCTCCTGGCTGCTGGGGAAAAGCAGATGATAGAGGAAGCCGGAGTTTAAAAAAAAAAAAAAAAAAAGTGAGAAACATGGCTTTAAGACATTCCAAAAAGAAAAGGGAGGAGATCCAATCTTTCTAAAAATTGAAAGCAAGTCTTTGGCAGAGGCCAAACTGACAAATGGCAAGAAACCTCATCCCTGTAGTTATAGAACCAATATCCAGGTTGAGGGAATAAATCTGGCTTGTCAAAGAAAAACCTCAGAGTTGAGAAAAAATGGTCACAAGCCACAGAGATGCTGCATTTGTCCCTGTCATGCCTCACACCTGATGAAAGGCAATGAGAAGCTATGGCGTGAGGTGGGTGAGGAGCTTGGTGGGTGTGCTGAGGAGGAAGCAGGGTCTAGGGTCAGCCTGCGTGGATTTGAACCCAGGCCCATTGCTGAGCAGCTGTGAGGATTTACAGACTTGACTTTCCTTCCTGAGCCTTCATTTCCTGTAAGGAGAGAACAGCAGCCCTGGCCTCATTGGATTATTAGAAAGTTAAATGAAAAAATATGGAAAAATTTGCAGGAGAACTTTTGGGAAATAGCAAGTGCTTACAAGCATCTATTATAATATGGCATTTTAAAAAAATTTATTTATTTTATTTTATTTTTGGCTGCGTCGGGTCTTTGTTGCTGTGCGCAGGCTTTCTCTAGTTGCAGCGAGCGGGGGCTACTCTTCGTTGTGGTGCGCAGGCTTCTCATTACGGTGGTTTCTCTTGTTGCAGAGCGTGGGCTCTAGGTGTGCGCGCTTCAGTAGCTGTGGCTTGCGGGCTTAGTTGCTCCGTGGCATGTGGGATCTTCCCGGACCAGGGCTCGAACCCGTGTCCCCTGCATTGGCAGGTGGGCTCCCAACCACTGTGCCACCAGGGAAGCCCTAATGGCCTTTTTTTAAATTGAAGTATACTTGATTTATAGTGTTGTATTAATTTCTGCTGTACAGCAAAGTTATTCAGTTATATATATATATATATATATATATATATATATATATATACACATATATATTCTGTTTAAAATTCTTATCCATTATGGTTTATCACAGGATATTGAATATAGTTTCCTGTGCTATTCAGTAGGACCTTGTTGTTTATTACTGCCATTTAAAAAGTATAAACTGCCAGAGAAAGCTGGAAGAAGTTTTCTTTTAGTCATATGGCATTAATCCCAGGGGACCAGGGATTAATGTGACATGTGACCAGACTTTGACTCTTCCCAAAATACTGGAAGGGTTCTGTTGTCCCCGTGAGGGAAAACTAGTGTTAGATTTAAACAGTAAGCGACAGTAGTCAGAGTTATGAGAAATGGGCAAACCTACACTCGGGTATTTGTCTTTTAAAAATGTTTATCCAAATTATGTTCCTTCTTTACTATGCTACTAGAAATTAATCACTAGTTAATATTTGCTTGTAATTTGAGTAATTTACTTTCAGAAAAAGCATGTGCTAAACATTTTCTAACTTTTGTCCAAGTCTTAGAAAGTTCAAGCCAAAGAAAAGCTTCATGGTCATAATTAAGAAAACACTATTCATTTGAAACCAGCCCTGACCAGGTTACAGACTTTGTATCTATGTCCTCAAAGGGATAACTTAGGGGAAATCTGCTGTGTCCCAGAATACGTCACAGTTGTGTAGTGGTTCATTAATTACTATTCAGATACACTTTAATTTATATATTAATATAAATTAATTTTATATAGTAGCTACAGTAGCTATAAATTATATAGTAGCTATGTTCCTGCACACCTGAAATGAATTTTTATAATTTGATTCATTTCCCCATTAACTTATAATATCTGTGAAATATTGTTTTTGATTGATTTTAATTCACAGTAACTTCTAATTCATTGTCAGGTGTGGTAGTTAAAAGCCTACAAATGAATACTTAGTGGTATCAGGGAACATAACAGTCTTCTTTACTATTTAAGGGCAGCCTGGTAATGAACTCTTCTGCAAATTTGAGGGATTTTTTTTTGCAATGACAATTACATAATTATGAGATAATAAGTGATAATAAGTTCTTTGAGGGCAAGGATTATATCTTCTATCCATCACAGCATTCTACAGTGAAAAACAAAAACACTTGTACATGAAGCCAAGACCTAGATACACAGGCAGCCCTAAGAACTAACTTGCTGTGGATAAGGCTTCTTCTTTGGGTGAACACTAACTTTCTCATCTCCCTTTCTATCTCGTGAAACCAAAGAGTTTCAAATGGAGTCATATATGTGAGAAATGCAATCAAATATGTGAGAACAAGTGGCAGTCTAAGATTGTCTTTATAGCAGGTCCTCACCCAGTTATCCAATGATTCGTTACCATTTAATGTATTTGTTCTTTTACATTGCAATTCTCATGTTTACTTTTCTTGAAGTAGAGCACTTATATACTTTGGTTAGTTTTTTCCTTTTTAAAAAAAATATCCTATGTGTGGTCTTAAAATCCCAGCTTTGCATTGCTCAGTCTGGGTCTTCAAGTTTCTTTATGAGTTCTTTGTTCCCTCTGCTCCTCCCGTCCAAATGTTCAACCCCTGCTTTTCGCATCTGTATATATTGTGCTCTGCCAGCAAGAACCACAGTGGGACTACCCTAGGGGGGGCTGAAAACCCCAGGGACCCAGAGGGGAAGGGCAAGGGTTTAATGAGCTCCTCAGTGAACTTCCCCTGTGGGCAGGGCTAGCCCGGTCTCTTGACACCTCAGCCCTGATAACTAACTCAAGCCAAGAAAAACTAAGCAGCCTGTATTGGTTTCCTTTTGCTGCTATAACAAATTACTACAAACTTAATGACTTAAAATAACACAGTTTTGTCATTTTACAGTTCTAGAGGTGAGAAGTCCAAAACGCACTTCACTGGGCTAAAATCAAGGTGTAGGCAAGGCAGGTTCCTTCCGGAGGCTGTAGGGGAGAATAGGTTTCCTCGTTTTTTCACTTCTAGACACCACCCAAATTCCTTGTCTCCTGGCTCCCTTCCACCATCTTCAAAGCCAGCAACAGTGGGTTGAGTCCTTCTCATATCACCTTGCGCTGACCTTCCTTCTGTCATTACGGCTCCTCTCCTGAGTTTTACTCTGCGTCCCTCGTACACTTTTAAGGACTCTTGGGATTGCACTTCCCAGTTAATCCAAAATACTTTTCCATTTTAAGGTCAGGTGATTAGCAACCTTAATTCCATAAGGAAACTTAATTCCTCTTTGCCATTGGGACCTAACATATTCACAGGTTCTGGGGATTAGGAAATGGGCATTTGGTGGGAGGGGGCATTGTTCTGCCCCCACAGCTCCCCAGAGCAATCATTCTCAACATGTGACCGTCAGGACAGCTGCATTGGAATCACTGTGTGGAGGCGGAGGGAATGTCACTGCTGATTAAAAGAAAGAACGCTGGGTCCCACAAAAGCCAAAAGAATCAGAGTGTCTGGGAGCAGAGTCCAGGACTACATTTTTTCAGGTTTCTCTGGTGATTAGTATACTCACTAGAGCTGAGAATCATTGTATTCAAGCATTTAGCCTACCTTAAAAAAAAAAAACTTGTTTTATTCAATAAGTTCATTATAGATTATGTTGTTTCATTGTAGAAAAATTAAAATATATACAAAAGGGGTTTTCTGGGATGTGGATTATTCAGTACTAAAACTGGCAAACCAAATGCATTAATTACGCTACTAATTTCTTTAATTTTGTTGATTTATCATGATTTCCCCAACCTCTTTGAAGCAGAGATAATTATTGACCCTGGGAGAGAAAGAACTATGTCTTGTCCTCCCTCTTTCACCTCCATTTCCTCGTGTCTCCATCTTCTCAGCAGACAACAGAATTTGACTTACTACCCTATTCAGCACGTAAATCTCTTTCCCCTTTTCCTTTGGAGATAGAAGAGTAAATTAAAGATAGTGAAGAAGTGTAATAGCAAGATTAATGGCATTAGCAGAAAATCAGAAGCCAGTGTTACATTACATTATTTCTTCTGGCCTTGTTCTTGGAGACTAGAACTCAGTGAAAAGTCAGAGTTCTGTAGGATAGAGAAGTCAGAATATCTCTGAATGAGTAGATACGTGCATCTGTACTGTCTTGGCTGTGTCAGTATTAGATTGTTTTGGGGGTGGGAGCCATGTTGGAAATTCACAAATGCCAAAGAGAAAATGAGTTGTTGTGCCTCCAAATAGGTCTTATTGAAACTCTATTATCCAAAAGAACTATGAATCAAAAAGGAGACAGAGTTTGAGGAGGAAGATGGACATTGTGTAGTAAGGGCAAGTTAAAATGAAATCAAATCCTGGCATCTTATTATTTATTCCGTGTTTTGCTATGTCACAGTCATATGGTAGCAACTCTTGGCTCATAAGCAGTTTTGATATTGTCTTCATTTATTAAAATATCAGTAGGCACTGGGACCCAGAGTTGAAAGAGCTCACAGCACGGTGGGGAAGAGAGTCAAAAATATATAAAACAGATTATGACAGAGATGTTAGCAAAGTGCTATAATTATAAACAGACTGGAAGGAATAACTTATGTGAGGAGTAGGGAGGGAGTTAAGAAAGGCATCACTGAAGGTAGACATCTGAACTGACTTCTTAAACAGAAAGCAGGAATTTGCCAGCAGATGAAGGAATCAGGACATCTTTTATAAAAAAAAAATCTGTGTGTGTCATGACACAGTACTTTGAGAGGCTATTTTATGTCTGGGGAGTGTGTCTAGCTTGGTGGAAAGTGGCAAGCCACAGAGCTGGGAAAGTAGGATGACCCTGGATTCCGGGGGCCCGTTATACCTTGGTAACAAGGAAAATTTTCTACCCCAGAGGATAATTTTTTGATTCATTAATTATCCCATAAGATTTCATATTTATACTAAAAAATTGTGATTTTTGATTCACCAAGACCAGTAGTTTTCTTTGTCTTTTTTTTCTTAATAGCAGAACTCTTTCTTCAAATAGAAACTTACACATAAGCTCAATATAGAAATAAGTAAAATCAGAGCTGCTGTAGTATATGTTGCAGGGATGGAGCTTAGATTCCATTCTTCACCTTTTCCTATCCTCAAAGTTCCTTTAGGTAACCTCTAGTGTCCTGCAAAGACTATTTCAAATGCAGTGACTCAACCTGAGATGAAACGCTAAGAATGTCTCAGAAGTGTGAGTGTTCATGAAGATATAAATATTTGATCATCTATAGGCTTCAAAGGAAAGAAGAGAAAATTATTGCTAAGATCTTATCATTAGAAACAAGTAATGTGGCATCAACAATGCAATAGACTTTTAAGAGCATTGAGTTTCTAAGATACCACTGTCTTTTTTTATTTCCAAATTTTCTATTCTGGGGATCTTCCCTTTTCCCCTCTAATCTATTTTTCACATTATATGTTTTTTCTGCACCCATGATTTCATTTTCCACTTTCCACTGGTGACTGTCCAATTAGCCCATATATTTCATCTGACCCCCTGACATGTCTCCATCTGGACATGCCATAGTCATCTCAAACTTAATGTTAGTTTAAGTTATGGCATAGCCATGTGAAACACTTTATCTTCCTTTCTAAATTTGAGCATCCACAGTGCAGAGGAAGCAGGCAAAAAAGCCTGTCTCCCAGTTTCTCCTTGGAAGGGGTTTGACTGCATACTTTCCCACCTGCTACCTGAGAATCGGGCTTCTAATTAGCCTGTATCTAGGTGCTGACTGCAATCCTTTCCTTTGGGACACTCATGGGTCTTGAAATACGCTCAACTACTGGGAGCTACTAACAACAAAGATGCAGTTTAGACAACTACAAAGGTTGGAGAGGCAACTTGAGCTTGGGCCAGGCTGATTGATGAGGTTCATCTCCTACATGAGACCAAAACTAGAAGAGGTGGCTGTTTTACCTACTGTGCAGAAACAAACAGAAGAGTCAAGGAAAATAAAGAAATAAGGGAATATATTCTAAACAAAAGAACAAGATAAATCTCTAGAAACTGATCTTAATACAAAGGAGATAAGTGATTTACCAAATAGAGAGTTCAAAATGTTGGTCATAAAGATACTCACTGAAGTCAGGAGAGCAGTGCATGAACAAAATGATAATTTCAACAAAGGGATAGAAAATATTAAGAAGTACCAAACAGAAATCATAAAGCTGAAGAATACAATAACTGAACTGAACAATAGCAGGTTCAAAAGCAGATTAGATCAAGCAGAAGAAAGGATCAGCAAATTCAAATACAGGTCAGTGGAATTCATCCAATCAGAGCAGAAAAAAAAAAAAAGGAATGAAAAAGAGTCAAGATAATTTAAGGGACCTATATAGATCACCAAGTGGACCAATATATGCATTATAGGCATCCCAGAAAGAGAAGAGACAGAGAAAGGGGTAGAAAGCTAATTCAAAGAAATAATGGCTGAAAACTTCCCTAACCTGAGGAAAGAAACAGACATCCAGGTCCAGGAAGCCTAAAAGGTACTAAATAGGATAAATTTAAAGAGATGTACACCATGACACATTATAATTAAACTTCCAAAAGGTAAAGACAAAGAGAGATTCTTAAAAGCAGCAAGAGAAAAGCAATTTGTTATGTATAAGGGAACCCCATAAGACCATAAGCAGACTTTTCAGCAGAAACCTTGCAGGCCAGAAGGAAGTGGGATGATATATTCAAAATACTGAAAGAAAAAACTGCCAACCAAAAATACTCTAACTGGCAAAATTATCCTTCAGAATTGAAGAAGAGATACAGAGTTTTCTAGACAAATAAAAGCTAAAAGTCTTTATCACCATTAGGCCAGCCTTACAAGAAATATTAAAGGGAGTTCTTTAAGTTGAAATGAAAGGATACTAATTAATAACATGAAAACATATGAAGATATAGCTCACTGGCAAAGTAAATATATAGTTAAATTCAGAATACTCTAATATTATAATGGTGGGGGGTAAATCACTTATAATAATTCCAATGTAAAGTATAAAAACAAAAGTATTTGAAATAACTATAACAAAAATAATTTGTTAATGGATACACATTATAAAAAGGTGTAAATTGTGACATCAAAAACAAAATATAGGGGGGTAAAAATGTAGAGTTTTTGTATGCATTCAAAGTTAAGTTGTTATCAGCATAAAATAGATGGTTATAAATATAAGATGTTTTATGTAATCTGCATGGTAACTACAAAACAAAAACCTATAGTACATACGCAAAAGATAAAGACAAAGGAATCAAAGTACACCACTACAGAAAAATAATCAAATTACAAAGGAAGAGAGCAAGAGAGGAAAAAAGGAATAAAAGGAGTTACAGTTGGCCCTTGAACAACATGGGGTTAGGGGCACTGACCCCTGGGTAGTTGAAAATCCACATATAACTTTATAGTCAGCACTCTGTATCTGTGGTTCCTTCATATCTGTGGTTCCACAACCATGGATTCAATCAACTGCAGATTGTGTCATACTGTAATATTTACTGAAAAAAATCTGCATATAAGTGGACCCACCCAGTTCAAACCCATGTTGTTCAAGGGTCAACTGTACAAAACAGCCAGAGAGCAATGAACAAAATGGCAGTACTAATTCCATACTTGTCGATAATTATTTTAAATGTAAATGGGCTATTCTACAATCAAAAGATGTAGAGTGGCTTAATAGATTTTTAAAAAGACCCAACTATATGCTGCCTAGAAGAGATTTATTTCAGGTTTAAGGGCACACTTAGACTGAAAGTAAAGGGATGGAAAAAGATATTCCATGCAAGTGGAAACCTAAAGAGAGCAAGGGTAGCTATACTTATGTCATACAAAATAGACTTTAAGCCAAAAACGTTAACAAGAAGAAAGGTCATTATATAACAATAAAGGAGTCAATTCATCAAGAAGTTATAACAATTGTAAATATTTATATACTCAACACTGGAGCACCAAAATATATAAAATAAACTTTAACATACCTGAAGGGAGAAATAGATAGCAATACAATAATAGTAAAAGACTTCAACACCCCACTTTCAACAATGAATAGATCATCCAGACAGAAAATCAGTAAGGAAACATTGATCTTAAACTTCATATTAGACCAATGGACCTAATAGACAAATATAAAACTTTCCTTCTCAGTTGCACATGGAACATTCTCCAGGATAGATCATATGTCAGGCCACAAAACAAATCTTAATAAATTTGAGAAGATTGAAATCACATCAAGCATCTTTTTCAACCACAATGGTATGAAACTAGAAATAAATTACAAGAAGAAAACTGGAAAGTTCACAAATATGTGGAGATTAAACAACATGCCTCTGAACAACCAATAGGGCAAAGAAGAAATCAAAAGGGAAATTAAAAAATACCATGAGACAAATGAAAAGAGAACATACCAAATTTATGGGATGTAGTAAAAGCAGTTCTAAGAGGGAAGTTTATAGTGATAAATGCCTGCATTAAGAAAAAAGATAGATCTCAAGCTAACAACCTAACCTTACATCACAAGGAACTAGAAATAGAAGAACAAACTGAGCCCAAAGTCAGTAGAAGGAAGAAAATAAAAAGATCAGGGTAGAAATAAAATAGAGACTAAAAAGACATTAGAAAAGATCAATAAAACTAGGAGCTAGGGGCTTCCCTGGTGGCGCAGTGGTTGAGAATCTGCCTGCCAATGCAGGGGACACGGGTTCGAGCCCTGGTCTGGGAAGATCCCACATGCTGCAGAGCAACTAGGCCCGTGAGCCACAACTACTGAGCCTGCGCATCTGGAGCCTGTGCTCCACAACAAGAGAGGCTGCGATAGTGAGAGGCCCGCGCACCGCGATGAAGAGTGGCTCCCACTTGCCTCAACTAGAGAAAGCCCTCGCACAGAAACGAAGACCCAACACAGCCGAAAATTAATTAATTAAATAAATAAATAATAAAATTTAAACTAGGAGCTAGTTTTTAAAGAGCTAAACAAAATTGACAAAACTTTAGCTAGACTGGTGAATTCTACCAAACATTTAAAGAATAATAATACCAATCCTCCTCAAACTGTTCCAAAAATAGAAGAGAAGGGAACACTTCCAAACTCATTTTATGAAGCCAGCATTACCCTGATACCAAAGGCAGACAAGGACACTACAAGAAAAGAAATGACATGCCAATATCCCTGATGAATACAGATGCAAAAATCCTCAACAAAATATTAGCGCACTGAATTCAACAGTATATTAAAAGGATCATATAACACAATCAAGTGGGATTTATTCCTGGGATGCAAGGATGGTTCAATATATGCAAATCAATAAAGATGATATAGCACATTAACAAAAGGAAGGATAAAAGTCATATGATCATCTCAAAAGATACAGAAAAACCATATGACAAAATTCAACATCCATTTATGATAAAAACTCTCAATAAAGTGGGTATAGAGGGAACGTACATCAACATAATAAAGCCCATTTTTGACAAACCTACAGCTAACATCATACCCAATGGTGAAACCCTGAAAGCTTTTCCTTTAACATCAGGAACCAGACAAGGATGCCCACTCTCACCACTTTTATTCAACATAGTACTGGAAGTTCTAGCCAGAGTAATCAGATGAGAAAAAGAAATAAAAGTCATCTAAATCAGAAAGGAAGAAATAGAATTGTCTCTTTTTGCAGATGACATGATATTATATATAGAAAATCTTAAAGACTCCACCAAAAAACTGTTAGAACTAATGAAAAAATTCAGTAAAGTTGCAGATACAAAATCAATATACAAAAATTATTGTGTTTTGAAACACTAACAACCAACTATTGGAAAGAGAAATTAAGAAAAATCCCATTTACAATAGCATCAAAAAGAATAAAATACTTAGGAATAAATTTAACCAAGGAGGTGAAATACCTGTACAATGAAGACTATAAGATAGTGATGAAAGAAATTGAAGAAGACACAAATGAAAAATGTTCTGTGCTCATGGATTGGAACAATTAATATTGTTAAAATATCCATACTACCTGAAGCAATCTACAGATTCAATGCAATCTCTTATCAAAATCTAATGGCATTTTTCACAGAAATAGAAAAAACAATCCTAACATGCAGTGAAATAAGCCAGACAGAGAAAGACAAATACTACACAGTATCCCTTATGTGTGGAATCTACCAAAAAAAAAAAAAAAAAAGTTGAACACAAAGAAACAAGAGAGTAATGGTGTTTGCCAGGGGCTGGTGGTGGGGGAAATAGGGAAAATCTGGTTAAAATGCACAAACTTTCAGTTATAAAATGAATATTGTCTGAGGATCTAATGTATAACAGTGATTATAGTTAATAATACTGTATTCTGTTATTGAAATTTGCTGAGAGAGTAGAACCTAAGTATTCTCACACACACACAAAAAAGAAGGGTAAATATGTGAGGTGATGGATGCATTAATTATCTTGATAGTGGGAATCCTTTCACGATGTATACATGTATCAAATCGTCATGTACAAAACCAAAATAGAGTTGCAGATGTAGAAAATAAACTTATGGTTACCGGGGGATAAGGGGGAGATAAGTTGGAAGATTGGGTTTGGCATACACACTACTATATATAAAATAGATAACTAATAAGGACCTACTGTATAGCATGGGGAACTCTACTCAGTACTCTGTAATGGCCTAAATGGGAAAAGAATCTGAAAAAGAGTGGATATATGTATTTGTATAACAGATTCACTTTGCTGTACACCTGAAACTAACACAACACTGTAAGATTGTACCCCAATAAAATTTTTTTAAAATCATCATGTACACTTTAAATATATTAAAAATTTTTTTCAGTTATACCTCAATAAAGCTGAAAAAAATATACACTTTACAGTGTTTTGAGATCATGCTTTGTGGAAGTAGGTCCTATTATCATATACATTCTTATTCTGGTGAAATATATGATTCAGGATGATGAAGGATATTGGTGCTTTGAAAGTTATGTTTCACCCACACAGATGAAAGTTTCCCTTTCACCCACACAGACAGGAAAGCCTCCCTGGGAGAGAGCTTTGAGATAAGAGGATATAACTTAATGGTTAAAACTGTGAGGGCATTGAAATGGACATTCAATCTCTGAGTAGCCAGAAGGAGCCCAGAGTGGCTGAGTTTTTGTGTGGCAAGTACAAGAATGACCTGTACTTATCTGTGCATTCATAAAAGGCAGCTCTTTCATGAGTGGTACATACAAGTTCAAACATGAAATAAGAATAGAAATAATACCAAGAAACCTTTTAAACTAAAAAAGAAATTAAATAGTAAGTAAATTTGAGCCTCCATTTATTGAATGTATCCATTTCTCTAAATATAGCTGACTGTTTCTGTCATGATAGACTATATTATGCTGCTATTTAAAAAAAAACACACGACCCCTCAAATCTCTGGCTTAACACAGCTAAAGTTTATTTCTCACCCACATATAATCCATTACGGTTCCAAGTGAATCTCCAGGGTAGCTCATTCCATGCATAGGCTCAGCATTCCAGACTGCTTCTCATCTTATGGAATCTTCTTATCAGCATATGCTTCCAAGGAAAGATAAAGCGGAGGATCTTGCATTAGCGATCAAATGACCTGGCTCAGAAATAACACTCGTCACTTCTGGTCACAGTCCGTTGACCAGACCTAGCCATGTGGTCCTACCCAAAAGCAAGAGAAGGGGGTATTATCCTCCTTTGTGTCTAGAGAAGAGACCCAGACGTGGAAGAACAGTAGAAGTTTCTACCATATTACCAAGCCACATAGTTCGGGTCATCCTAAATTTCTCTTTCACTTGCTACATATAATCAGTCACTTAGCCCAGCGTCACTGTTGCTCATTCCCTCTAAATACCTCCTCCAGCCATCTCTCTATTTCATCCCCATTATCACTGTCTTCATTTTGATCCTTATTATGTTTCACCCACATCACAACAATAATTTCTTAACAAGTGTACCTGCCTCCCATCTAGCTTTCTTTCCATCCAACCTCTACCTGCCTCCAGAGAGATGTAGAGTGTCTGAGTGGCTCCCATCTCCTTCATTATAAACTCTGTTCCCTGACTGTGACCTTTCAGAAGCTGACTGGTGAAGGCTTTACCTGCCCGGCTTCATTTCTCATCACTTGCCCACGTGCTCCAGCCAGACCCAATCCCTAGAAGATCTTGCAAGAAGCCACGAGTGCTCCCTCTCCTCTTTGCAACTGCTGTTCTCTGTGTTAGGGATGCCAGTCCCCTGTGACTTTGCCTGACACTCACCCGTCCTACTCAGCTTGAGCATCATCTCCAACTACTCCCCCTTGTCCCCAGCAACCTCCTCGGGAGACTCTGACCCCTACTTCCAATGTGCTCTGTGCTTCCCTGTATCCCAGCCTGTTCCCACTACTGGTCCACTTGTGTGGAACACGCAGGTCTCCCTGTCGGACCAGCTCAGTGGCTGCATCATCGATCGCAGTGTCCCCCGTACTGAGAGTTCTCACTGCATGGGAATACTCGTTAAGGTTTGCTGTATGAGGTGAATGAATAGTATTGTAAATTCCTAAAAGAATGATTCAGGTGCCCAGTCTTAATCCATTATCTTGTGAAATTTTTTGAAAAGCCATACGATATTGTATCAAAACCTGTTATACTCTAGGATAATAGCTGTCCTAGCTCTGCATTTAAGCATGAGGCTTATGTCTTCTCCCATGGCAGACTGGAAAAACCATATGTTTATTCAGCAGTAAAATATAGTTTGGGATTTAAATAAACGATGGATCAGTGGCTGGTCTTGTGCTATAAGGAATGAAGCATGAAGAATAAGAAAAGGCTTACTGGAGAGACCAGGGAAATTAGAAACAGACTAATAAAATGCAGGACATGAGGGGAAGTGGAAAGGCAGTGAGTGGGAGAGAAAATGTCCATGGTCAGTAGAAAAATGAGTGTAGGAGCTTCCTGTCACGTGCACTTCAGGATTGTAGTTCTACCATCCCGGCCCCCCTCCCCCGAATGCTCTCCCATGTCTTAGGTTGCAAATAACCAAACTGTTTGAAACCAGATTAGAAGTAGAGTGGCTCCAGCCTTGTCGTCAGGAGAATCGTTTGATCCGTTCAGTGGAGTCCACTTGTCTTCAGGCACCGTCTCGGGGCTGGCAGCTTGTGTTACTCAGACCCTCAGAGAGCACCAAGCAGCACCTGCTGCCCTAGTTCAGAACATTCACAGAGACCTCTTTGGCACAAGGGAATGCTTTCATCTTTCTAAGTAAACAGCACATAGAACTAGAGGTTTCTTTTTTTTCTTTTTTTGAGGTTTTATTTTTTAAATGTACTTTATATCCCTCATTTTAGGCAGCTCAAGCTGGCTCTTGGGCCAGAGCAGATGTTAAGTCTCTGACTTATAATCCTCAAAACAGCAGTTGTTCCTAAATGTCCCTTTTTGCTTCTTTGTGTTTCATATGGTGACCTGTAGGTCAACCAGTCCTCTCCCATGACTTTTGATGTGTAAGGGCTTGCGTTTCAAATGGGTTTGGTTTTCTTAACTTCACACCGGGTTTATGGAAGGAGGTTAAATGGGATATCAGGGGTTCCCAGGGGAGGTTTCAACAGATGGAAGTTAATTGTCTCTTGAGAAGAGAGGAAGCTATTGAGCTTTCATCCCACAGTCAGCTGCCCCTGGTCTGCCTGTTAGCAGAGAACCAGCGTCCACTCCCAGTCATTGTGCCTCACCTTCCACTGTGCCTCCGCTCAGAACCTACAGGCCAACTTAGTTCAGTCCAAATTCAGAAATTAAACAAGTATTCCTTTCTTCCTGTGTACAGGAGGAACCATTTACTTTCCCTCTTTCAAAATTGCCCAGGTCTTGTGGAGGGTTGTTAAGTCCACAGAGACATCCTAATCGACTCAAATCCCATTTCCATGTAAAACCAGCAGACCCTAGTGCTGGAATATTTAAGTCCCTCTGTCTTTTAGGCTATGACACCCAAAATTTTATACTGCAGTTTCTTCACCTTTCCCCATCTATTTTTGTGGAATATTTTATCCCCAAATGTTTTTCCATCCTGGTGAGCTTAAGCATGAGGGAGAAATTTGAATATATCTGCCATCCAGAAGTTCCAAAGCTGGCCTGGGTCCTTGGGATATATTTTTTAGAACTTTAAAAGAAAAAACAAACACTTAATTTAGCATTTAACTAAATGTCTGATACCACTGAAAGCCCTTTATGGATGTTAACTTATTTAATGTTCATTAAACTTTATTAGCAGGTACTAATATTATCCTCACTTTATAGAAAAGGAAACTGAGGCAAAGAGAGATTACAGGACAGCCAGCAAGGGATGGGGCCAGGACTCGGACGTGGGCAGTCTGCCTCTAAAGTCCATGTTAACTACCATGCTATGCAGCCTCTCAAGCAATGTACCTTCCCAATCAATGTTCTAGATCAGAGAATGTAGATTGGCCCACAAATGTATTTTACATGGCCCATTCACAATCTGAAATTTCAGAAAATTTACATAGAAATCTGGATTTTCTGACTTCTTTTGAAAACAGGAACGCCGGGAATCGTTCTGTTTACATTCCCAGCACGTGCCGAAGCTGAGAACAGTCAGCTGCGTGGACAAGGCTCGCACGCTCCAGCTTGCCGCAGTCCTCATCACAGTGGGGAGACCACAGTGTCCACTGAAATTTCCTGTCTGACCCCGCCGAGCTTTTGAGCTTGTGAGCTTGTGACCGCTAGTCTAGCTGCTGCGTGTATGGGCACTTTCAATACAGCAAGGGCCAGGTTTAAAATGCATTGCTCGATCTTCTAGACATTTAATTTCCTCACTTTTCCCAGTAATTGGGTTTCTGGTAAGTTATGTCTAGTGGTTGATCTTGTCCCAAAGATAAAAATTGAAAGGGAGTGAATCACTCCCTCTGGCCCGGGTTCCCAAACCCCTACTGTTCTGGAAAAGGTTCTAGCCAAGTGGCTGATGGTGTGGGTTGGTTCCCCCCATGGTGAGCTGGATTATAGGATATGTCAAACTTGTGTCTAATAATGAAAAGCAAGGTTCCAAGGCCAATATGAGCCCTAGGTCTGGAGGCTCTGCACATTTTTGCACTTCTCTCTCATCAGTTACTTACAGAAAATATGATCTATCAGAAAGCAATGTGCTCTATGTTAGATTCATTTACACAGCAGGTTAGCTGGTGTGTCCTGGCTATGTGCGTGGGCAGCCATCTCCCTGTATCTTGGAAGTGCCTTGACTCAGGGTTCATCTGGGTTATGTTCCATGGAAGAAGTGTTTTGGGGTATTAGCCCAGAGGAGACAGGACCCTGGCTATAGGGAGAGGCTTCCTCTGCAGGGCCGGTGGCTGATGCCAGGGCCTGTGACACTCCTTTGGCCCTTTCAAAGTCTAGGGCCTTTTTAGTGACAAGCACCCCAAGGGGCAGTACCAGGTCTCTCTGAGTGACATCCGAGCTGGATTGTGTACGTGCTTGGTCCAGAGGCCTCTTCAGTCGTGACAAGGCTACTTCCACAACCAGATGTGGAAAGTACTTTGAATTAATATCATCCGAAAAGAAACCTTCTACATTTTTATTAGCTTTATTGAATTTGGAAGAACTTCCTGAATCGTGTGAGCAGTTGGGGAGCCACAAGAAAGGGTGTCTGTCTCTAATGTGAATGTACCACATTGCCTTGCTCAGAGCCCTTTCAAATTCCATGTCTGTCACAGGGGCAGAGATGAAAGCCGGCATTAGCTTGTCTCTGTTCGCTTATAATTCTATCCAAGACAGGTTTATGAAATAAATGATTCTTTCCATCATAGTAGCTGCGTTGGCTAATTTTAGAAAGATTAGGATGCAGGAGACTTCCGTTCCTGTGCTAGTGCAGCCAGGCAAGTTACTACCATCACCCAGCTGTATTAAGTGAATTTTACTTTGTTGTGTTTTCTGGTTTCCTATCTGGAAAATGGGCAGAGAAATAAAGACCTTTTACAGAGTGACATTATGAATAATTAACAAAAAAATTATTACAGGGCATTTTACAAATCAACAGCTCCATATTCATGCTAAGTATCAACATATAATTTTTATCTTATTAAAAAAACAAGGTAGTCACAAATTCTCAGCACACTTTGAATCAGATACCAAATTCTATTCATTTATCTTAAAATTTTTAGAAGCAATAATGTAGAACATTTTTTTAAGCTGGATTTTGTCTTTCTCTCTTTTTTTTTTTTTTTTTTTTTGTGTGTGTGTGTGTGGTACGTGGGCCTCTCACTGTTGTGGCCTCTCCCGTTGCGGAGCACAGGCTCCGGACGCGCAGGCCCAGCAGCCATGGCCCACGGGCCAAGCCGCTCCGCGGCATGTGGGATCTTCCCAGACCGGGGCACAAACCCGTGTCGTCTGCGTTGGCAGGCAGACTCTCAACCACTGCGCCACCAGGGAAGCCCTGTCTTTCTCTTTTGTTACTGTCTGATTTATGTACAAATTCAAAGTTAATGTCATAGATTTTATTACTTTAAAACAGAAAGTAGAGAAGGGATTCAGTTAAAGAAACTTTTAACTTTCAAGAGCAAAGAGCAACTGAACATTAAAAATCTTAGGACTATTTCAGTGCAACTCTTCAGGTAAAATCTACAGCCTCTGGGAAACATGACCTCTTCTTTTCTAAATATAATTTCCCCAAACTTAGGATAAAACGCTTTTAGGGCTGGAAAGCACCTTGAACTTGGAACTTCTAAGAGGTCCAACAGCTTTCTTGTATCAGTCTGGGAGTTAATAGTTCAGCAGACCTAAAACATGTTCAGGAGGTCTTGAATCCCCAAACAATACTTTTTTCCAGTTTTCTCTTGCTCCTTCACCTCTGAATTATTTCATGGTATCTAAACCACTCCATTTCCCACCCATACCTTCAACTTCTTTCCCTCATTTGGTTCTTGTAGCCCTCGGTGCTCCATGGAAACCCCAAGATGCAATGAGAAAGGAAAAGTTAACTAAGGTTCTCTTATGACTTATTAACCAGAATAGCTCCATTTGGGGCTCTTTTTCTTACGATGCTTTCCTGAAATAAGGGCTCCAGGGCTTTAAAATGTTTGCAAACTCCTGCTCTCCCCCATCAGAACCACATGCTTGTCTTGCTCAGTATTAGTATCTTTATGTCAACTTTGGATCATTTCCCTTCTTACTTGAGACGTTGCCTTTCTCAGACTTTTGTAATGCTTGTTCCTCCTCATTTCCCTTTTGCACCATAGGTAGTTCTTTACCATTTCCCATCCTTATGACAGACCTGAACATGTCCCTGCATCCTCTTTTCACATAGGATCATTATTTCTCATGAGCTTAAGTGCCTGGAGTTAAACTCTCTTATCTCAAGGTCCCTAAGTTCAACCACATATCAATACCTCACCCCATAATCTACTCTCTGATCTAAGTCTCTCTAAAATGGTTATGCAGAAAGCATTAACCTTCGGGTCCCTTGAGTCTCACATGCACCCAGGAGCAGTGTCTGTTTTCTGTCTTCATTGCTGTACTATAAACTCCTTGAGGGTAGAAGACACATCTTATTTTAGCATCTCCACATTGAGCATTGGCCTTTAATACGGTAGGTGTATTAGTTAAGAATTCCACTGGCTTCAAATAACAATGGCTTGAATAAATTAGGGGCTTTCCTTTAGTCACGTAATTAGAGGTCTAGAGGGGAGCAGTCCAGAGCTGGCATGATGGCCCATTATGTCATCATGGACCCAGGTACCTTTGTCTATTCAAGAATCCCTAGCATCTGCTTGTCACCTGTGGTCCCCAGATGGCTGAAGCTCCTCCAGCATCGGGTCCACATTCCAGGAAAGAAGAAAGGGAGGGAGAATGGGCAATTTGTCATAGACAAACTTGTTTGTGGTCGACACCAACAAAGCAACAATCAGCCAACCCTCTTTAATCGCTTTCTCAGAAGTGATATGCATTGAGTCCACTTACATTTCATTCATGAAACTGTGTCATATGGACACCTGTAGTGAAAAGAGTCTGAAAATGCAGTGTTCTTGAAACTGGGTATGTTGTTATTAATAAAATTGGGGTTCAGTTGGGAAAGAAGAAAGCGATAATGGATATTTGGTAGGCACCTAACATCTCTGCCAGGGTTAGTATGCAAAAATACTGCATATGGATGGAGTGGTAGGCTTCCCCCCACAAATGGACTGTATTGAGTCCCCGGAAGCGTGATTGTCCAAGTGTACACCACCTACATCAGCATCACCTGGGAATTTGTTAGAAACACAAATTCTCAGGCCTTACCCCAGACCTACTGAATCATAAGCAAGTGGAGTCAGTAATCTGTTTTAAATACCCTACAGGGGATTCTGATACATTCAAAAGTCTGAGGACCACTGAACCAGAGTGACCAAACATGGAATCCTAGCCTTTTGGGCTCTTCCTGTCCTGACATCACCAGTGTAGGCTGCATAGGCTAGTGGTCCAGTTAGGCACTAGAAAGTCTTTATAAAACAATTAAGCTCACCCAAATAGGGCCAGAACAATCCAGGGTCATGAAGTTGCTGGGTTCAGGAAGAAATTGAAGAAAAACCTGTGTGGAATAACCAGGCAATGAAGGAAACTTAGCATGCCAACAAATGCCAAAGGCCTCTTCCATTCAGATGGCCATCTTCCTTCCTACTCAGTTGAAGGCTTCTATCCTGTGTGGCAACAAAGCATTACTCTAGGATTTTGTAATTAAAAATTATTTGAAAGGTACAATTCTTTTTCTTTTTTTTTATTGGGGTATAGTTGTTTTACAATGTTGTGTTAGTTTCTACTGTACAGCGAAGTGGTATCTATTTTATATATATTAGTGTATATATGTCAATCCCAGTCTCCCAGTTCATCCCACCTCCCACCCTCCGCTTTCCCCCCTTGGTGTCCATACATTTGTTCTCTACATCTGTGTCTCTGTTTCTGCCTTGCAAACCAGTTCATGAAATGTACAATTCTTAAGCTTCCATGGGGCCACTAAAAGGTAACTTATGGGGAGGGGGTTCTAGCCATCCTGTAATACCCATGTACATTTCCTCCAAATAACCCAAAACTAACTAATGCAATTATGTAACAAGTGCTCACAGAGCACATGCAGCTCTAAGTTAGGCTTTGTGGCCCAGGCCTCCCCAAAGCCTGGTTCACAGGCAGATCCAATCCAAGGACTCTTTGTTACTGGTCTGCAACAAGCTAAAGAACTTGAACTCGAATGTAAATCAAGTACAGTCATCCCTTAGTATTGCTAGGGGATTGGTTCCAGGACCTCCTGCAGATACCAAAATCCATGGATGCTCAAGTCTCTTGTATAAAATAGCCTAGTACAGTCAGCCCTCCTTATCCAATGGTTCCTCATCTGCAGATTCAACCACCCATGGGTGGAAAAGGGCCAACTGTATGTTACTAAGCTCACTGTTTAGTTCAACTGACATTTTTTTCACACTAAGACTTTCTTAAAGAAGAAATCAGTGCAGGAGAGAAACAAATGGTTTGCAGACCTGCTCCTTTGTGAAGCACTGTTCTAATAGTCTCCTTCCAGCAAGACAGCCACCCTGGCCCTTTCTTCCTGGAAATTCTGGATCTGACACTTTAGGCATCCTTCTGTCCTTCATTTCTTTAACAAGCATTTAGTTGGTGCTCACGGTGTACGAAGTACTGTGCTGGATGCTTGGGAGACTGGTCAACAGGGCAGTCTGTGAGGATATCAGCTGTCATCAAATGGTAGTATCAAATGAGCAAGTGTATGTGGATGTACTTTATAAACCTAATTAGATTTCAGAATCAGATAGTATTCTCTTTCCTCCATTAGCTGGAATAAAAGGTTCAAAGAGAACAAGAAGATAACACTGGCCAAATTAAAACCCACCACTCCCCAGCATCCCTGCCTTTAGCGGAACTTGCTTTTTAGTTCTTTTCTCTTCTATGGTAGATCTCATCTGAAAGAGCACTGTTCTTGAGCTTAAGAAGAGGAAAAAGAATTTAGAGTTACATTTTGGATGAGAAACATACAATATTGACAATTCAGTTCACAGTCAACCTCCCTCCTGGATGTCTGAACATAAAGCCAATCTCAGTAGGTATCATCGGAACCTAAGTGAAGGGGTAATGAAGCTCCAGGTCATGAAAGTTGCTATTAACTTGGCCTCTGGGGGAGCACCAGTGAGAATATGCTCCTCCATCAAATTGCTTGCGGTCTCTTAGCCTAGGGATTTAAGAAGCAGCAGGAAAAGGCCAGGATGCTTAGGAATGGAGACGAGCTGTCAGAGAGGATTGGAGGGATGGGAGAGAACAATGCTGGGCCTAGCAGCTTTAAAAGACACGCAAGCAACTATGGCAAATGTTAACATCTGTTAAATCCTAGGAGTTTATATTTTTCTCTCTACTTGTCTTTACATTTTAATATTTTGTAACTTAACATTTAAAAAGTTAAACAATATCCCTAAAACAGAATAGTGTCTTCAGATGATCAGTGTAACACAGAAGAGATATTGCAGTAAATAAAATATTCATGGCCTTAAAATTATGAAGGACACAGATAGCTTGGGGTGTGTGTGTGTGTGTGTGTGTGTGTGTGTGTGTGTGTGTGTAACTTTTCCTCCTTCTGATTCAGTAGGTCTGGGGTGAAGCCTGAAAATTTGCATTTCTAACAAGTTCTCAAAACAAATCCTGATGATGTCTTGTTGAGTAGACATTATGTGCTCTTCCCACAGTGATCTGGATTGCTTTGATTCATTTATTCAGTAGATATTTAGTAACTACCTACTATGTGCTACGTATTAAGTTACGTGCTGGAGATATGTAACTTACAACTCCTTATCAAGAAGCAATCGTTAAGTACAGTTTATATCAATATGTTTACGCCAAAAGATGAGCAGTCATTTAGACACTGAAGCAAGCTGTTGGATATTATAATAGCTAATCAGCAGGCTAGGGGAACTCCTTAGTGAGGGTTGCGTATGAAAACTTTGCTTTTTTGTAGATAGTAATTAATAATGATTACAGATAATTTTCCTTTGCTCTTCTTGTCTCCCCCCTGCCAATCTTCTCCTATTCTTTTCTCTCTTTCTGCTCTTCCTCCCTTGGATAAACATGGTTGATTGACTAATTTGATAGCTATCTCAACCCCCTTCTTCCTTGCTTTGTGTAACCATAGGTTCTGGAAAGCCAGGTATTTGCTGTGCCAGATGCCCTGGCAGCCAGGGCTGGCCATGGGACCCAGTTGCAGTCAATGAGACATAAGTGGAAGTATGCTGGGGGGTCTTCTGGGAAAGGTTTTGCTTCTATATGAAGGGGACAGCAGTAAGAGGAAGATCACTGGTATAGTCTGTTTCCCTGTCTTTCTGCCTTGAAGGTGGACATGATGTATGGGGTTGCAACAGCCATCTTGTGACCATGAGGCAACCAAAATCAAGATGAAAAATCCAAAGGTGGCAGAGTAGAAATAGTGAAAGAGCCTAGTCTTTGATAACATTTGTGGCCAGCTGAACCACTGTTAGCAAACTGCCCAAATTCAAACAATGTTAGTGATAAAAGCAAAACCCTATTTTAATACAGTTAATTTCTATCACCTGCAGAGGAAATCATTCCCAACTGATACATCCGCCTCTCTGCCCACCCCGCCCCCTTTTTTGTCTTCTCTTCTGGCTTCCTTTTTCTTCTTTCCTTGTTGTGGGATGAATTGTGGGCCCCTCCCCCACCAAATTCATATGTTGAAATTCTAACCTCTAGTACCTCAGAATGTGACTGTATTTGGAGATAAGGTCTTTAAAGATGTAATTAAGTTAAAATGAAGTTGTTAAGGTGAGTCCTAATCCAATATGACTGATGTCCTTAAAAGAAAAGGAAATTTGTATACAAAGATGCACAGAGAAAAGACCATGTAAAGACACAGGGAGAAGATGGCCATTTATAAGCCAAGGAGAGAGACCTCAGAAGAAACTAACCCTGATGACACCCTGATCCTGGACTTCTAGCCTCCAGAGCTGTGAGAGAATCCATTTCTGTTGTTTAAGTCACTTAGTCTGTGCTGCTTTGTTAGGGCAGTGCTAGCAGACTAATACACTTCTTCCTCCCCTTTTTTCATTCTCGATTCTTTTTCTTTTCCTTTGTTGACGTGTGTGTGTGTGTGTGTGTGTGTGTGTGTGAGAGAGAGAGAGAGAGAGAGAGAGAGAGAGAGAGAGAGAGAGAGAAATATCCAAGGAACACCCAAGAGTGAGGAATCCTTTCATTGGGGCCCCTCAGCAGACTTTACATGCCCTTGTGTAAACCAATAGCTGAGAAGAGGCCTGGGTCCACCATAACTGACCTAGACCAGTCAAGATTGACCTCTTTGGGCTGGGAGTGGAAACTGCCTTTCTTACAGCTCACAGATGCTCATAGAATGACGGGGACCAAATTACAAACAGGGTTCTGTAAGAAGAGTGGTTATCATCAAGGGATGATCTTTGCCCAACTCAAGGGGCATTTGGTAATGTCTGGAGACATTTTTGGTTGTCACACCTAGGGGGAGAGTGTTGCTATTGGCATTTATTTCAGAGAGACCAGGGATGATGCTAAACATTCTACAATGCACAGGACAGTCCCTACAACAAAGAAGTATCCTTCCCAAATGTCAAAAGTGTAAGATTGAGGAACCCTGTGATACAAGGGGCTGTGGGGAGCTGTTGGGAAGGCAACAAGTAGTTGCCCTCAGATCTGCCACAGATGGAACTACGTGTGTAGCACCTCCCTGTCAGCCTAGCCAGCTGCAGGCTACAGCACCCTGAGTGATGGAAATGGATCTCATTACATTGGCTGGCCAGCCCTTAGTCTACAACTGTATGTCAGACACCTGAGTGAGTCAGAAAGATTTGTGCAGACTAAAGTTAGAAGAGAGAAAACAAATGATGATTTAAAAATAAATTTGAATAGGCCTATTTAGATCCTCTGAGACTGCAGTCTGATACATATATAGGACTAAAAATATAAAAATATGGTACTCTGTCACTCGAATCACTAGATTTCACTAGCTCTGAGTATAATAATGCCTTAATCACCATGTAAAATTAATGCCTTTTAATATTTAAAATATATTAATAACCTTATGTTGGTATATTATTGGTATATATTTAATTTCATAATTTCTAGGAGTAACTCTTCTTAGCATTATAATCAATGACTAGATTTTTTTGTATCCATCCATCTTGACATTTTGCAGTAAATAAGAAATGATGTAATAAAATATATTTATGGTTTAAATAATAGTTCAACAATTTTTAAGCTTCCTTTGCAAACTTTACTTAAATATCATTTATATTATTGAATGATAGGCACACTTGTTTCTACAAAGGTCGCTAGATTTAAAAGAAATCAATGCCATGACCTGTAATTTCCTTTACAAATAGAATTTGTTCTGTTTGCTTATGGCTTCTGTTTGCAAGATCACAATTTCCCCTCAAATAACAATGAAAGAAGTGACATAGAAGACTTTGGCCAAATTTGCTGACAGTTTCATGGTGTCCAGTTTTGTTAAAAGTGATCGTGTACCTACTTTTATATATATCATAATGTATCAGCTTTGGATATAGCAAAAAGCATTAAACTGTAAAACATTTACTGTTTTATAGGCTATAGTTTACAGGGCCTCCCAAGAAGTGCTTTTGCTTAAACATTCTTTAATCAGTTCATGAGGAGTTTGCCTTGGACTTCATTTTTAAAAGAATGACCACTAATATATTCACTTAGATGTGCTCCTTTGCATTCACATACATTTTTTGCATTCACTTCTTTTTTTCTTAACCAACGTCTAGAAGCCAGAACTATCATCTTTCATTCAGCCCTATTATAGACCTAGGGTCTTCATAGGAATATTCCTTCAGCTTGAGGATGATCTTAAGCTGTGTTTTTCTGTTTAGTGGCCTACGGATGACAGATAATGATGTTTTACACATTTAAGAGCGCTCCAGTTCCCTATTACATGGACATATTTCTAATTGGCTTCAAGCTCCTTGCTATTAATAGCCGTGGAAGATACACTGTACATCTAATTTAGTGCTGCCTGGGGTGACACAATTGGTTCTGTTATTTTACTGCCAATATGTACAGCTTATGCGCCAGGGAGCCTGGAGCTAATTGACAAGATCCCTGCCCTCAGAGGCCGAATCCAAGCCAAGCTTCTCAGATGGTTTCCCTTCAGTGACCTCAGCCCTCCTCATCACCCAAGCTACCTTTGGTTTGGTGCCACGACTGAATAAGGAAGGCAAGCCACCTCGTAGGTTCCACTTTATTCAAGACTCATTTGACTTCATCCAAGCCCACCCTGATGGACTGTGGAAGCCCTCAGCGGCAGCTCCTGAGTTCCTACATATTTCGAGGTAGCAGTGTAGAAGAAGGCTAGGGGATTTGTCTTGAATGAGTGTTTGCAGGGCAAACGTGTTTTATTTTATTTGAATTGTATTTTTTTCTTTTTGAGTCAGCTGTGCAGAGGCTGACAGATATTTGTGGGGAAGGGAGTATAAAGCCCCCTGAGTTACCCTTTGGCACAGACACTGGTCATTCCCCTCATGGAAAGCCCCTTCTAGTGGAGTCACTGAGGGCTGATTTCTCTGCATGCCTCTTCTGAGTATCATATCACCCAATCTCTCTTATATTCCACCACCCAACCCCAGTTTCCCACTCAGCCAAGCTGCAGCTACGCAGGGCTTGTGACTGCTCCAGGAACTGGACACACAGCTTTCTCTTTTCTTCTGCTTCTTAGTTTTTGGTGTTCCCAAGGCCTAGACTCTCTCCCCTTCCCCAGCATCCATGACCTCTACCAAAACCCAGTGTAAACCCTACTTCTTCCCCTTTTTTTCCAGTTTTGTTGAAATATAATTGACATACATCTCTGTATAAGTTTAAGGTGTACAGCATAATGAGCTGGCTTACAAGTACTGTGAAATGAATACTGCAATAGGTTTATTTAGCATCCATCATCCCACAGAGATACAATAAAAAGCAGAAAAAGAAAATAACTTTTTTCCTGTGATGAGAACTCTTACGATTTACTCTCAACAACTTTCACATATATCATACAGCAGTGTTACTCTAGTCATTACGTTGTACATTACGTCCCTAGTACTTATTTTCTTATAACTGGAAGTTTGCACATTTTGAACACCTTCCTCCAATTCCTCCCTGTAAGATGTCCCAATTCCACCGTAAGATGTTACCAAAAAACCCAGACAGACTTTCTGGCCAAGCCAATACCTTTTGACCATCTTTCTCCTATTCCCCCTCCGCTCACCCCCTGCCTCTGGTGACCACAAATCCGATCCCTTTTTCTCTGAGTTTGGATTTTTCTTTTTGTTTTCTTTTCTTTTGTTTTTAGAGTCCACAGGTAAGTAAGATCACACTGTATCTGTCTCTCTCTGTCTAATTTATTTCACTTAGCATAACGCCCTCACATTTCACCCATGTTGTTGCAAATGGTAGAATGTTCTCATTTTTATGGTTGAATAAAATTTCATTGTTTATATATACCACAGCTTCTTTATCCATTCACCCATCTATGGGCACAGGCTGTTTCCATGTCTTGGCTATTGTAAATAATGCTGCTGTAAACATGGGGGTACAGATATCTTTCTCAGTTAATGTTTTACTTTTCTTTGGATATATTTCCCAGAAGTGGAATTGCTGGATTATATGGTGGTTCTATTTTTAATTTTTTGAGGATCCTCATACTGTTCTCCATAGTGGCTGTATCAATTTACATTCCCACCAGCAGTGCATGTGGGTTCCCTTTCTCCACACCCTTGCTAGCATTTGTTGTCTCTTGTCTTTTTGTCGATGGCCATTCTAACAGGTGTGAGGTGATATCTCACTGTGTAAACCGTACTTCTGAGAAATCATCTTGAACCCTCTCCAGGCAGAATTAATCACACCCTCTCTCATGTATGCTGACAGCACTTCCTCTGCACTACTGGTCGCCCCAGGTCTGGCATGGAATTCTTTTTTATTATTATTATTTTATTGGAGTCTAGTTGATTTACAGTGTTGTGTTAGTTTCAGGTGAACAGCAAAGTGATTCAGTTATACATATAATCCTTCTTTTCCAGATCCTTTTCTCATATAGGTAATCACAGAATATTGAGTACAGTTTCCTGTGCTATATAGTAGGTCCCTTTTTGTTATCTAACTTATATACAGTAGTGTGTGTATGTTAATCCCGAGCTCTTGATTTATCCCTTTCCCCCACCTTTCCCCTTTGGTAAACAGTTTGTTTTCCATATCTGTAAGTCTGTTTCTGTTTTGTAAATAAATTCATTTGTATCATTTTTTAAAATTAGATTCTACATATGAGTGATATCATACGATATTTGTCTTTCTCTGATGGCGTGGAATTCTAGTTGTCCAACACAGTTTTCCTTAGCATTTGATTGTGAGCAGTTTGAAGGCAGGATCGTATCTGACTCACTTCTATATCACCAGTGCCCAGACAGTTTCTGACATTTGGGTGGGCTCAGTAAAGGCATGTTGCATTAATCTCTTGTTGTTACTATGGTGTCTGTCTTTACCAGCATCAATGAGAAGGAGGTGTTCCCCAAAGGAAGGGTGAACAGGTAGCTAAAACATAACCCTATGAATGCTGAACCATTTTCCGGATGAAAAAATTTTATGTACATCCCTGCCTTAAGAAAAAGGTCTAACATAATGCTTTGCTTCATGACTAGGGATCTTCTTGTGGGCACTGGTTATTCCACTGAGCTCTAATATTATCAGTGTTCTGCATCCTATGAAAGTGCCATGAAATAATGGTGTCAATCAGTGCTCTTTAAATCAAACATATATATTAACAAAACAAAGCATTGGTCCAGCCAGTGACCTTCCAATGGAGCACCAAATGTTAGCCTGTCAGATTCTGATTTGAATGAATGAATACAGGTTGACTTGGCTTACAAAACATCTGGAATACACTGATCTTTCCTTACATCATTTAGTGTGAACTTCTCCAAAAAATTTCCTGTTTCTGAAAAATACTAATTTTCAGGAAGGAAACTTTTAAAATACTCAATGGCTACTGAGGGTATACGAACTTGAATTATATTACATATTTTCACCTCCTTTAGAGAAGCAGGTGTTGCCACACCAAAATGGCTATACATTGCCTTTTATCCATCCAGTCATTCAATAAACACCATGTGCTAGGCATTGTGCTAGGACCTAGGGACCTAAGAGTGAAAAATGTAGACATAGTTCTTGCCTTAAGGTCTTCACGTTTAGAGAGGAGAGACAGAGCAACACACAGAATTGCAGTAGAGAATGTCTTTCAGTTTTGAGAACGTCACCAGCCCATAAAACATTGTCTGCCTCTGCCACGTCACTTGACATTACTACGACTCTTCCATCACTGGTTTAAGAGACCATCGTAACCCAGACAAGAGCCAGTTGTGTTGCTCTGGTGGTGCAGTTTGGGTTTTTTTTTTTTTTTTTGCGGTACTTGGGCCTCTCACTGTTGTGGCCTCTCCTGTTGTGGAGCACAGGCTCCGGACGTGCAGGCTCAGCAGCCATGGCTCATGGGCCCAGCCGCTCCACAGCATGTGGGATCTTCCCGGACCGGGCCACGAACCCGTGTCCCCTGCATCGGCAGGCGGACTCTCAACCACTGTGCCACCAGGGAAGCCCCAGTTTGGGGTTTTGAAGAGGGTCTGCGGTGATCTCTCTGGACTTGGTTATTCTTGGTGCTTTTGTGGTAGGGTTGGGGAGCTAGTTAAGGGGAATAAGATTTATATTTGTAATCTCAGAGGTTTGGAGAAGAATAGTGATGCCTATCAGTAATGCGAGGGGGCTGTCCCAACGGCAGCTCCAGTGGCAGTGATTGTGTTCAAGTAGAGAAAGTGGAAGTAATTGCTGCTGCTGAAAGCTGGAGCAATATTTCCTACTTGGGGAGTTTCTAGAAGCACATTTTGTTTATACAACAAAATATGATTGAGTCACGTGGCTATCCAAATGTTAGTAAGTAATGGAATTAAGTTGTTTGATTTACATCTGTTGGTCTTTGTCACATGTGTCTTACGCTAATGTTTAGTTATTTATTTCTATTGTATGCAAAGAGCCATGCTAGATACTGAGGGGGCTCTGTTTTGTTCTCAGTGGGTTTATAGCTCAGGAATGACATCAAGCAGGGACATAGGGTGTGCAGATTCAAGATCACAGGGAGAATGCCAACTGTGAATGGAAGTAGGTCTTGGTTCCTAATGGGAAAGTAAGAGTATTGTCGTGTTGAGATGTTTTAAAAGCTCATTTCTGTGGAGTGATGGGCAATGGAGAGTTTCCCCAGGTCTTGGTGCAGGACGAAGGGTCCCTTAACCCTATCGAAGCAGTGTCATTGATAATAGCAGGTGCTATTAACAATGTTAATGGTCACACAAAGATCAACTATTAACGGTCACACAAAGATCAAATTTATAATAGATTTTTGAGATCAGAGTATATTTGAAATGTAAAAATTCAGTTTAACTAATAATTATTTAGAATCTGCAGAAGTTCTCTGCAGGCTGTGAGGGGTTTCATTGCATATTCTTCTACATGAGACTAACTTTAATGTATATGGAGAAAAAAAAAGATCAGGCCAGACTAATTTTGCCTTTTCAATGGTAATTTAAAATTTAGAAGTAAGACATTGACTTATTGTGGAATGAACAGAGGTTTTTACGGGGATCGTTCTTGTCACGTGAGCTAATCATGGACTGTTAGATTTGGAAATGCGTGATGATCTCTATCAGGGACTTTCAAATGTTGTAAACAATATTTTATACCGATATATATAGTATGTCAGAGAGACAAAAGTGGAGTTGGATATGGGGACTGATCCCCATCGACTTGCTCTGTTAATGTCTCCAAGAGGTTCCCTGTGACACAGTTTGCAAACTGCTGCTCCAGGCCTGTCTCCACATTTTGCCAAGGAGGGTGCCAGGGCTCAGGAAGGGAAAGTGTATTCCCCTGTAGTACTGCTTGTCAGAAGCAGAAGGGGGTCTGGGTCCAGATATTTTGACTTATTTCATTGAGCTTTCTTCTGAAAACCTAACACAATTTGCATGTCTTTTCATTTGTGTTTCCACATGTCCGTGTCCTTTGAAACTGGGTCACACTCTGATTAGTGATAGTAACTGAGGAAAAGAATGACTGGTGTTCTGGGCTGAGAGGCAAAGAGGTTAAATCCACTGTGTCATTTTTAATCTCCTTATTGTATTTGACTGTATTCATCTTTGCTCTTCAAATAGAAAACAGAGCTTTCCATGAAGCCGAGCCCCGGTCCCTTCCCTACAGTGGGAAATGCAGTTGCACAGAAGATGGTAGATTTCCATGCGCATCTTCTGTGTGATCCTGGCAGCCAGTCAGTGCTTTTTATGAGCACTGGTGGGGGTCCTTTGTAGACTCTCAGGTGTTGCCACACTTTGGGTAGCAAGACCCTACACAATTCTGTCTTAGCACTGCTTAGGTAATCTAGATCTGTCATGTGTAATCTTTGTCATTAGGTGCGTTCAGCTGCGGAGACCAGGCGGCAGACAGCTAACTGTCCACTAGCTCTTCAGGCTCCCCTTTGTGTAGTACAGGTTTGTTTCTGGGGGGCAGTAGCTTCTCAGTCAGAAACCACATCTCTTCCGCTCCCCCCAACCCTGCCCCCCGCCCCACACACACGGTTAGGGACAGCCACACAATCAAGCTTAGCTCATGAAATGTGAGCAGCAGTGATACACACCACTTCTAGCCCTGGCCTATCAGACTCCCATGCAACGTTCCTCAGTGCTCTTTCCCTATCTGTTGGCTGGATATACAGAATTTAAGGACCTAGACCAAGGTTTCTTAAGTTCAGCACTGTTAGCATTTGGGGCTGAATAATTCTTGGTTGTGAGAGCCTAGCCTGTGCATTGAAGGATGTTTAGCTGCATACCTAGCCTCTACTCGCTTGATGTCAGTAGTATTTCCCCACTTTGTAGCAACCAAAATTGTCTCCAGACATTACCAAATAAATGTCCCCTGGTTTGGGGGCAGAGGGCAGACAAAATGACCCCTGATTGAGAACCATTGCCTAGAGTGTTACAGAGCCACTGATGGAAGGAGCATGGGGCCCTGCATCACTGTGGAGTAGAAAGTCAACTGGGTATTACTGCACTGGATTATCAGCTGTGGTAAATGTGAGGTTTGTTAGTTAAAACACATGGTGGTACCTAACCAAACACACTGCTTTGATCTGCTTTGCAAATTGGACTTCTGCATAAGATTCCTTTTAAAGAAAGTTTTCCCTCAAAAAGAATAAAATGAACAAAACCTTCAGAAACTTTGGACCCAATTCAGCCTCTTCCCTTTACAGATGAGGACCAGGTACGAAGATGTGAGGTGACTTCTCCAAGATCACCCAGCTAGTGAGCTGCAGAGGCAGGCCCAGGACTCAGGCCTCCAGAGGCCTTGTCCAGTGCCTTAACCAGAAGTCACCCACCTCTAACACTTTCCAGTCCAAACAGATGGAAGTGCGACTTCCCTGGTGGCACGGTGGTTAAGAATCCTCCTGCCAGTGCAGGGGACATGGGTTCCAGCCCTGGCTGGGGAAGATCCCACATGCCACGGAGCAGCTAAGCCCGTGCGCCACAACTACTGAGCCTGCTCTCTAAAGCCCGTGAGCCACAACTACTGAAGCCCGAGTGCCTAGAGCCCCGTGCTCCACAACAAGAGAAGCCACCATGATGAGAAGCCCACACACCGCAACGAAGAGTAGCCCCCGCTCGCCGCAACTAGAGAAAGCCTGCGTGCAGCAACGAAAACCCAACATAGCCCCCCAAAATTAATTAATTAATTAATTTAAAAAAAAAACAGAGGGAAATGGGAAAACCAGCTACACTGAAAAGTAGCACTATATCAAAAACCTGGTACAGTTTAACTTGGCCAAAACTTAGGCTGATGTCAGCCTAGTCCTGCAGGTAGGATAGGTGTATAAAGCACCTTTAGTTCAGCCCTCCATTGTTTTTTTTCTACCTGTTCATTGTGTTATATTACCTGAGTTACTATTTGGGGGTAAAACATTTCCCCAGTCTTCAATGATGCTGTTCAGTGGGGTCCCAAGGAGGTGAGTCCCTAGAGCAGGTCCAGCATGGAGTTCCAACTGGGAGGAGAGGAGGACTAAGGGACCAGGAAACCAGGGAAACAGAGGCCCACCAGGTGGCCCAGCCACACCTGCTGTGTGCTCTGAGTTGGGGGACAAGCCCACTTGCTAGTGGAAAAGATGTTTCTAGGAGAACTTGAAGCCTGGCTCTCTTTGGCTCAGGCCCCGGGCATGCTAAGCTTGCAGGCCATTCCTGGGGCAACTGGGTAAGGCTAGTCCTAGCAGGAGATGTTGGCACCTGTTCCCATGTGAGAGAGGCGTCCTTCGGAGGAACTATGGAGTAAGCTCACCAGTTAATGCACCTGTACACGTTTACACCCCCCCTTCCTCTATTCTACGTCTCTATCCCCCGAGCCAGTTCTGACCATGTGGACCCTGGTACTACTTCTGCAATTACAAATTCCCACCTAGAAGACACCTATAATATGGCCCCTTATTAGCGTTTTCTTACCAGTTATGGAGAGAAGAATGGACTTACCTTCCCTGCGGTTTGTACAAAACAGTGATCATCTGTCCCAGGTGGTTAAGTTTCTGTAAATTCTCGCAGGAAGCAGAAGCCAGGCTCTCACCCACCAAGGAAGGCTGAATGTCTGCCTTACCACTGCCAGATTCACTAGGATCAGTAGTTTCTCTCTTCTGCAAACTCGTCCTTCCAGACAAGTCTTAAATTGGGAGAAAGGGAACAACTATTCTCATTCTTTGAGAATTGCAAATTTTATTTTAAGTTGGGATACTCACCAATTTTAAACACTTCTCTCTCCTTTTTCCTACAGTTTGGGTAACAGTTCTTGGAATTAAACTTAAGATCTCAGGATGTCTGAGCTGGGAGTTAATTGTTGAATTTTCCTGAGTCATCATAAGAAAAAATTTTCATCTTAATTGCTCATGGGGAATAAGTAAAAAAAATGTGTAGAGGCTTCCCTGGTGGTGCAGTGGTTGAGAGTCCGCCTGCCAATGCAGGGGACACGGGTTCGTGCCCCGGTCAAGGAAGATCCCACATGCTGCGGAGCGGCTGGGCCCGTGAGCCATGGCCGCTGAGCCTGCGCGTCCGGAGCCTGTTCTCCGCAACGGGAGAGGCCACAGCAGTGAGAGACTCGCGTACCACAAAAAAAAAAAAAAAAAAAAAAAAAAAATGTGTAGACATCTGAAGTCCTATATGCTTTGTCAAACTAAACTGTTAACAGTCCTGGCCAAAGTGTTTGGGCAGTCTGCTGAACTGGGTTATTGTTAAGAGACTTCAGTCTTTAGATATTTAGCTTTTCTTTATTATTATTATGTTGCAACATTTGTAGCTTAACCTTGTGGCATCATTCTGAATAGGAAAAAAATGCAGCACGAAAAGTTTCTTTAGAAGTCATCTAACTCCTTGCTACTCAAAGTGTGTCCACAGACCAACCAGCAGTACTGGCACCCCTGGGAGCTTGCTAGAAATGCAGGATTTTAGGCCCCTCCCCAAACCTATTGAATTAGAATCTGCAGTTCAAGAAGGCCCGCAGGTGATTTGTGTACACATTAAAGTTAGAGATGCACTTGTCTAGTCCGACTCCTTCATCTGACATGTGAGGGAACTGAGGCCCAGGCAGGTTCTCAGCGTCTCAGAGTGCAAGGAGAAGCCATGGCACAGGACCAGGGGCTACATCTTGAAAGCAAGCTGCCACAAACCACGTCATCTTTCCAGATGCGGGCTCACGGGGTGGCTGAAATCTCTGTGATATTCACTCTCAACCATACTTAAACACGACCACAAAGTAAGAGAATGTTCTAGAGCTGCTTCCATGGTGGGCGTTTTTCTAAAAATAACTGAAAGACACCCTGCTGGGACAGATATGAGCTGATGTGGCCATTTCAGACCAGACAGGTAAATAGTGAGTCCCCATCTATTCAGCCCCTGGCTGTGAACAGTTTCTCAGTGGTAGCAGGAGCATGGTTGTCTCCTCTACAAGGAAGTAGGAGGTCAGAATCCACAATATTTATGTTGGGATTTTCACTGTTTATATGAGGAAACATCCTCATTAATCCAAAATGTGTCTATTGAGTAGGTCCCTAAAGTCAGGTGTTCCTTTAAAACAATAAACGTAACCTGTGTCTCATATTTCAGGTTTGATGCAATTGCTGCCTCAGGCAGCCTACCTAGTTCTTTGGGGCTACAGTTTTCAATATAAATGGGACTAGAAATTCAATAAAACTGGACACCGATGTATAGGTTCTCACATTTTGCTGTCATTATGAAAAAGAAATTGTTTTGATTATCAAACCTTGCTATGTGCTAGGAAGCAATGAAAACAATTATTTTAGAAACCAAGATGGAGAGAATAGAATGCTGTGTATTTCCAGTGGGAGAGGAAGACGTTCAAATGCCCTGTCACATGTATAGGTCTGAACTCTCTGCCTGCAGCAGAAGGGTCAGGCTGTTAGAGACCTGACAAAAGGAGATCCCATGGGTTTATGAGCCGGGAGAGAAGGAGTGTTTCTTTCCCTTGGAGAAGGCAGAGAAAGGAGGATTTGCATTCCTTTGTTTTTGAGGGTTGGATGCATGTAAATGAGCTATAACATACCCAGACCAGATCTCGAAGTATGGCGTACAGGAGCCAGTTAGTGTACGTTCTTTCTTCACCCGCTTCTCTCTTTCCTGTGGAGAGTCAGGCTGATGACATAGCCCTGGCAAGACCCAGAGGTAGATTTGGTTTTTCTCAAGATGGCTTTATCTGTAGTGGCAAAACATAAAGGAGAATGTTTCTATTGTTACTAAATAAAAGAACAGCTGTATGAATCACGACTGCTTCATGAGAACAGTAGCAGCAGATGCAGAATCTCCATGCCTCTGGGGTCAGGAGAAATTTGGATTTCCTGACAAGGACTAGGGTTCCTGCGGGTTTAACCTGAAATGATGGGAGTGGAGCCAACCACAATCCATGCTTGGCTGTCTAGATCTGGAATATGCCAGATGAAGTCAGAGGGAGCACATGGCAATTGTGACCCAGTCTGCTATGCTGAGACTGCTGTGGCAGAAGAGAAGATGCTGAGGAGAAGGCAGAGCGACGTCAGGAGGTGATTCTCAGGGTTCATAGGAAAGGTTACAAGAAGCCCATAACGTTTTAGGGGGAAAGAAGTCTGCCTAATGCATCCCAGTTTTTCTTTCAAGGGAAATAGGTACAATAATGGGGAGGGGACAGAGCGGCAATGATCTTCGAGTTTCAGATACTCTTTGATCAGTTTCTTCTATCAGATTATGACAATTCTGATTTGCCAGGGAATTGGAGATAAATTTGACATTGGGTCCGTGCGAGGTTAAGATAATCCAAATGACACAGGTAGGCCTTCCAGGGTAGTAATAGTCATTTCTTTTTTTTTCTTTTTTTTAAAATTTTATTGAAGTATACTTGATTTACAATGTGTTAATTTCTGCTGTACAGCAAAGTGACTCAGTTATACATATATATTCGTTTTCATATTCTTTTCCATTATGGTTTATCACAGGATATTGAATATAGTTCCCTGTGCTATACAGTAGGACATTGTTTTTTATCCATCCTATACATACTAGTTTGCATCTGCTGTTCCTAAACTCCCAATCCTTCTCTCCCTCGCCACCCCCTTGGCAACCACAGGTCTGTTTGCTATGTCTGTGAGTCTGTTTCTGTTTTGTAGATATGTTCATTTGTGTTGAATTTTAGATTCCACTTGTAAGTGGTATCATATGGTATTTGTCTCTCTCTTTCTGACTTACTTCACTTAGTATGATAATCTCTAGGCCCATCCATGTTGCTGCAAATGGCATTATTTCATTCTTTTTATGGCTAAGTAATATTCCATTATTTGTGTGTGTGTGTGTGTGTGTGTGTATATATATACCACATTTTCTTTATCCATTCATCTATTAATGGACATTTAGGTTGTTTCCATGTCTTGGGTATAGTAAATAGTGCTGCTTTGAACATACGGGTGCATGTATCTTTTCAAATTATAGTTTTGTCTGTGTATATGCCCAGGAGTGGGATTGCTGGATCATATGGCAACTCTATTTTTAGTTTTCTGAGGACGCTCCATACTGTTTTCCATAGTGGCTGCACCAGTTTACATTCCCACCAACAGTGTAGGAGGGTTCCCTTTTCTCCATACCCTCTCCAGCATTTGTTATTTGTAAACTTTTTAATGATGGCCATTCAGACTGGTATGAGGTGGTACCTTATTGTGGTTTTGATTTGCATTTCTCTAATAATTAGTGATGTTGAGCATCTTTTCCTGTGCCTGTTGGCCATCTGTATGTCTTCTTTGGAGAAATGTTTAATTAGATCTTTTGCCCATTTTTCGATTGGGTTGTTTGTTTTTTTGTTATTGAGTTGTAGGAGCTGTTTGTATATTTTGGAAATTAAGCCCTTGTTGGTTGCATCATCTACAGATATTTTCTCCGAGTCTGTAGGCTGTCTTTTTGTTTTGTTTATGGTTCGCTTTGCTGTGCAAAAGCTTAGAAATTTGATTAGGTTCCATTCTTTAAGTAATAATCATGTCTTACATGGGCATGGATTGTCAGTCTATAGACCATTCTCATGGCAGTATTGTGAGGAATTTCTCTCTAAGGCTAGTGCTTCTTCTACTAGACCAGTGGCCTCTAAAATGGACAACCCACTACACCCTGGAGGGTACACACGATAATCCATTGCTTGTAAAAAGAAGCTATTTAGAGTTTTTCCCCCTAAAAATCAGAAAGAAATTCAGCTTTACCAAATATTGACTACACAGATTGAGCTTGGCACGTTTTGTCAGTTTTTATATCAGACAGCCCCACATTACAATGTCCAGGTGTCCATTACAATGTCTCCTGAGGATTGAGGGCATTCCCATGTCTCGGATCAGAGTGACCCCCAGCTTGTTCACTTTCTGCCCCCTGTTGCCCCTTATTCACCTGTAGTGAAGTGAATTGATAGATTTCAGGGTCTCCCTTCCTCTGACAGAGAGGAAAAGCAGCTTAGAATGAATCTTGCAAAGAATGGGATACTATTAATGATGCAAACACACACCAAGCCCAGAAAACAGCAGAGCCAGCGTCTCTTGTTATTTTTGGTATGCGCTCATTGTCTGCCATAGTATGATATTGAAAACAACAATCTCATCTGAGCTAACAAGTTGCCAAAATATTTTCAAGAAGATGATTTGAAATGTGAATTACCTTCGCTGTCCTTGATGATGAATGTCACCCAGGTATCCATTGTACCTTAATGTAAATTCAAGGACAGTAGGAAGCCATCATGATTAGCAGTTCATTTAAAAGCAATACATGTAGGACTTAAAGACAAAACTCTGTAGTCCTCCTCCCTCCACCCCTCCCCCAGGTGGTTAAAGGCATGCGATTCTCACCAGTACTTTAAAATTTTGCCAAATTTAATGATAAATCTTTAAAAGCCTCTCTTGAGATTTCTTACTTATTACTGAAAAAGCCACATATGACTGGGTAAATCTGTTCTTCTTGATGCTGTTAAAAATGGTTGAAATAATGCCTAAAATATACTTAGGGACAAACAAAATGTGTTTCTTGTCAGCTGATACTGTTGGAATAGAAATAGAAAATATTGTTGAATGTCTGAAGAAGCAAGGATTAGAACAGGTGTTGCAGTGTAGGATGTTTGCTGTGTAGTTGTATAAAAGCATTTATTTTGTCAATATGTTTCTACTTAGAGTATTTGCTAGCTTCTGTTTCAATAATTCAGAACCTAAAGAACTACTTTAAATTTTTGTGTGTGTGTGCGTGCGTGCGTGTGGTGTCTGTTTTGCCAGTGTGCATACCACATATGAGAAAATATACTGGAAATTATACTGGAAATACCTTCAACAATTATTTCTTTAATTAAAAAATGTTTCATGGAAAACCTAGGTAAATATGACCACTGAGACAGAGATAGGGCCAGATGAAAGTCATTCCCCAAATCGTACAGAGGAAAGCTTTTATAACAAAGTAGTTAATGCCAGAAGTGCATAGAATGTTATAAGATGTTATCCATATGGGTTAACTTTATAAAAACAAGACCTTTAAAATACAGTGGCGTCCTTAAGCACCGTATAAAGAGATGGATAGTGACCATGAAAATCTTTTGTAATACATGGAGTTTCCTTTCAAATTTCTTGTAAGTTATCTTCTGTCAACATATTAAAGGAATTGTTGAACTTAAGATGAGTTCATTTATTTTTCTTTTATAAGAAGATGAGACCCAAAGAGGATTGTTTCTGTGATGACAATTATGCTATCTAGAAAAAATAAAAGTGTCATGAAGAATGACGGTGGGAAGGAGGCATATTCATTGACTAATTGACCCATGAAGGGTATGACCAGGAGAAATGAACATTTTGCCTTCCCAAAGCATATCATCTCGGGCTGCATTTAGAACTCTCCTCTTCTTTGCGTTCCTATAATACCCTGTGTACACATCCACCCACCCATCCACCCACCTTTCCATCTCCCTGTCCTTCCATTCATCCATCCATCCATCTAGCCGTTCATCCATTTATCACCCATTAATCCAACAAATATATGTTGATCACCTACTAGATGTCAGCATTCTAGATGGTGGGTGTACAGACAGACAGTGAACAAAACTATCAATAATCCCAACCATCATGAAACTAACATCCTAAGGAGGGAAAACAGATCATTTGAAAAATAAGGTATGTAATAAGTTAGACGGTGATAAATATTATGGGGAAGAACAAAGGAGAAAAGGAAATTAAATTGTAACAGGGAACACACTGCAACTTTTAATTCAGTAATCAGAGAGCATCACTGAGAATATCACGTTTGAGTAAACACGCAAAGGAGGTGAGAGGCTGAGTCCTGCAGATACCTGTGCAGTTTACTGAGCAGAGGGAACAGTAAGGATAAAAACCCCGAGGAAGGATTGTGCTTCAGGTTTTAATTGGAGCTGAATGAATGAGGGGAGAGGAAGCCCTGAGGTCAGAGAGGTGACAAGTCGAAGGAGAGGGGCAGTGGCAGACTCTGCAGAGCCCTGCAAATATTTGGGCTTTTATTCCAAGTGCAATGAGAAGCCCCTGGAGGGCTCTGTGCAGAGGACATGACTTGGTCTGACTTAACGCTTTAACAGGATTGTTTTGTCTGTGTTATAGAGAATAGACTAAACGGGGGCGTCTTAGTCTGTTCAGGCTGCTGTAACAAAGCACCATAGACTTGGTGGCTTGAAGCAAGTCCTCTCGAGACTCTTGTAAAGACACTAATCCCATTGAGAGAGCTCCACCCTCATGACCTCATCTCATCCTAATTACCACCCAAAGCCCCTGCTTCCTAATAGCATCACATTATGGGGTAGGGCTTCAGCATAGCAACTGGGGGGTGGGGAGGGTGGGGAGACACAAATATTCAGTCCATAACCTGGGGCAGTCACAGAAGTGGAGGCCTGTTGGGAGATACTGCAGTAATCAAGGTGTGGTAGTGAGAGGTGGTTGGATTCTCAATTATCATATTATATTGAAATGATCCACTTTTTTTCTGTCTCTGCCACCTGTATAGGGCATTCCCAGCACCTATCACAATGCCTCACTCATAAAAATCATGAAGTATCTCCTTTTGGTGAATGAACTATGCTCATTTTGAGGGTGGTATAGGGCTAATTGTCTCAACTTGTAGGTAAGAGGGAAGTGAGGTAGAAAAGGTAATTTATTTAAGGATTAAAAGAAAAGTAAGTGGTTGATACTGGGTTATTATGAGAAATAGGATGCTTGGGGGAGTATATTCTTGGTCACAGGGGATGATTTTAAGGAAATCTTTCCTTTCCCAACACAACTCTGGGAATTTGGGTCAGACTCAAAACTGTTTCTGTCTGATGTAATACTTGGAACCACTGCATTGCACAATACCTGGACTTGCTTTTCCCACAAAATGCAACATGTCTCCTTGAAGTTGTGCAGTGTGCTGATTTGTGGATATGTATCTATATTTTTGAGAAGTCTTCAGCCATTGGGGTGGCGTCATAAATTCAAATAATCATAGAAGCAAAGCAGAAGCCATGATCTTAAATACTGTTTGTTCAACTCTATCACCTATAAGATGGGGATAATACTTTTACCTCACAGAGTTCATGTCAAGATTAAGTAAAAGAGTTAATATAATTGATTTCCGCACTGCTAGGTAAATAGTAGTCACTCAAATCTTTGTCCTTTTCAGCCGATGTTATTGTTGAGCTAAAGAAAATTCACAAGGAGAGTATCAGGCATACCTCAGTTTATTGTGCTTTGCTTTATTGTACTTCACAGATACTACATTTTTTGCAAATTGAAGGTTTGTGGCAACTCTGCTTCCAGCAAGTCTGCTGGCACCATTTTTCCAGCAGCACTTGCTCACTTCATGTGTCTGTATCACATTTTCATAATTCTCACAATACTTCAAATGTTTTCCTTATTACTGTATTTGTTATGGTGATTTGTGATCAGTGATCTTTGATGTTATACTGTAATTGTTTGGGAGCACCACAAACCATGCCCATATAAGACAGCAAACGTAACTGGTAAATGTGTGTGTTCTGACTGCTCCACTGACCTGTTGTTCCCTCATCTCTCTCCCTTCCCTCGGGCCTCCCTGTTCCCTGAGACGCAGCAATATTGAAATTAGGCCAATGAATAAACCTACAATGGCCTATAAGTGTTCAAGTGAAAGGATGAGGCACATGTCTGTCAGTTTCAATCAAAAACTAGAAATGATTAAGCTTAGTGAGGAAGGCATGTCAAAAGCCAAGATAGGCCAAAAGCCAGGCCTCTTGTACCAAACAGTAAGCCAAGTTGTGAATGCAAAGGAGAAGTTCTTGAAGGAGATTAAAAGTGCTACTCCAGTGAACACATGAATGCTAAAAAAGCAAAACAGCCTTATTGTGATATGGAGGAAGTTTTACTGGTCTGAATAGAAAAAATCAAACCAGCCACAACATTCCCTTAAGCTAAAGCCCAATCCAGAGCAAGGCCCTGATTCTGTTCCATTCTGTGAAGGCTGAGAGAGGTGAGGAAGCTGAAGAAGAAAAGTTTGAAGTTAGCAGAGGTTAGTTCATGAGATTTAAGGAAAGATGCCATCTTCATAACATCAAAGTGCAAGGTAGATACAACAGCAAGTGCTGATGTAGAAGCTGCCCCAAGTTATCCAGAAGATCTAGCTGAGATAATTAATGAAGGTGGCTACGCTAAACAATAGATTTTCAATGTAGATGAAATACCCTTATACTGGAAGAAGATACCATCCAGAACTTTCATAGCTGGAGAGGAAAAGTCAGTGCCTGACTTCAAAGCTTCAAAGAACAGGCTGACTCTCTTGTTAGGGGCTAATGCACCTGATGACTTGAAGTTGAAGCCAATGCTCATTTACCATTCTGAAAATCCTAGGTCCCCTAAGAGTTATGCTAAATCTACTCCGACTGTGCTCTGTAAATGGAACAACAAAGCCTGAATGACAGCACATTGGTTTACAACATGGTTCACTGAATATTTTAAGCCCACTCTGGATAACTACTGTTCAGAAAAAAATGCCTTTCAAAATATTACTGCTCGTTGAGAATGCACCAGGTCACCCTAGAGCTCTGACAGAGATATACAATGAGATGAATGTTGTTTTCTTGCCTGCTAGCACAACATCATTCTGTAGCCCATGGATCCAGGAATAATTTCAACTTCCAAGTCTTAAAATTTAAGAACTACATTTCATAAGACTATAGCTGCCATAGATAAGTGAGTCTTTTGATGGGTCTGGGCAAATTAAATTGAAAAACTTCTGGAAAAGATTCACCATTCTAGATACCTAAAGACCATTTAATTATCTAAATGATTCACGGGAAGGGGTCAAAATATAAACATTAACAGGAGTTTGGAAGAAGTTGATTCATGGATGACATTCATGAATTCATGACTGAAGTTCAAGACTTCAGTGAAAGAAGTAACTGCAGATGTCATAAAAATAGCAAGAGAACTAAAATGAGAAGTGGAGCTCAACGATGTGACTGAACTGCTGTAATCTCGGATAAAACTTGAATGGATGAGGAGTTGTTTCTTATTGGATGCGCAAAGAAAGTGGTTTCTTGAGATGGAATCTGCTCCTGGTGAAGATGCTGTGAAGATTGTTGAAATGACAACAAAGTATTTAGAATATGACATATACTTTGTTGATAAAGAAGCAGCAGCTTAACTCTATTTTTGAAGAAGTTCTGTCGTGGGTAAAATACCATTAAACAGCATTGCATATTACAGAGAAATTGTTTGTGAAAGGAAGAGTCAATTGATGTGTCAGACTTCATTATTGTCTTATTTTAAGAAACCACCACAGTCACCCCAACCTTCGGCAACCACCACTCTGATCCGTCAGTAGCCATCAGCTTCAAGGCAATACCCTCCATCGGCAAAAAGGTTACAACTTGGTGAAGGCTCAGATGATGGGTATAGCATTTTTTAGCAATAAAGTATTTTTAATTAGGGTATGTATATTGTTTTTCTTTGGATGTGATGCTATTGCACATTTAATAGACCACAGTGTAGTGTAAGCATAACTTTTACATGCACTGGAAAACCAAAAAATCCATGTGACTTGATTTATTACAATATTCACTTCATTGTCGTGGTCTGGAACTGAACCTACAGTATCTCTAAGGTACAATTGTAGTATATTTAATGAGCTCATCATCTAAAGTGGTGGTAGGAGAAGTGGTTCTGCCAAAAAAAAATTGTAAGAACTTATATGAAAATAAGAGGATGAATCTATAGTGAGTTATTAAGGGAAAATAGGGTCTGTACCTATTTGTACCCCAGTATGATGGTTTTATTTGTAATTTGGAAGCTGCTGTCAGCCTGTGAGAACAGCAATAATTCATGGGTGCAGCTTTGGTCCCCATCAGGGCCAGGGTACAAACGGCCAGTAGAAACTGGGAGGGCTCAATAGATAGGGAGTTTGATGCGGATCAGTACAAATACTGCCAGTAATAATAACATACTCCAGCTTCTATAGAGAGGCTGGGAATGGGCCAAGATGACAGTTAGAAGAGAGCATAGGTCCTCTGCTCTACTTACAGAGTTTATTGTTTTCTTTCCTTATTCTTTGAGATCAGAACAAAGAAACAATTGACTGGATATAGAAGTTTCACGACAATTAAATGACATTTTGTTCAGGATAATTATAGGATTTACACTGTTCCCTTTTGACAGTTGATCAAAGGGAAATGAAAATTTGTAACACAAACTTCCCCCATGTCGATCAATAAGTAAGCTGCTGCATTTAATTTTCTTCCTAGGACTTTGGAAGGCAAACAGGGATCTTCCCAGAATTTTCCTATTCTGTTGCCTCAGTTGGCACTGTCCTATATAATTGCTCCACTGATGCTTCCAGTGGGTTGTTGTCAACTTTCATCATACTCAGAAAATTGTCTGGCTTCTCTCTGGGGCTTTCCTGTATTCTGATCTTAAACCCCAGTTAAAGAGCAATGTCTTTTGAGTACAGTCTTGAATTTTCTAGTATTCTGAGAACCCATCAACCTGTAAACATTCATTGGCTCCTTCCCTTTTTCTAGAAAGGTTTTTTTCCCCATGCTATTGACCTTAAGAAGCCTGGATACTGATGGTTTTTACATTTTTATTTCCTGAAAATCTTGTCAGGATTGACGAAAAATATTGTTTTAGTACCTTTGTCCTAAAAAGCACTGTGAAATTCCAAGGCAGGCCATACTCAGGAGGTTGGTGGGAGTGATTTTCACCAGTGCGGAGGCCTTATGTATAGAAACTTAAACTTGAAGGAAGAATATTGAAAGATCCTTCTTGTCTTTCATGTGGGTGCATCTTACAATTGCAACCTTTTAAACAGAGGTTCCAGGACCTAGTTTTTCAGCCAGTTCTAAGATCTCTTTTTCTTCTCTTTTTATTAAGTAGAACATTTCACGGCCTTGCTAACAGCAGGAAAAACGTTTTTTCACATTCTACATACTCACTATATCTTTAATTTTCTAAAACTGTAACTAGTTGCCAAAACTATTCTGGCATTCCATGAAGCGATGTCGTTTGTCATCAGAAAACTTTTGAACTCTACATAAATGCAAAATATCAACACTTCTATATCCTGACAAGGCTTATAAAAACAATTAGACTGCATTTTATGGGCTTTGTTTGGGTTAAATATGATTCTGGTCATCAGAAAAGGATTATTCATTCTTTTTTTTGGCTAAATGTATCAGTAAAGGTTTAATCAGGAAAAGAGAAACCACGCTAGGTATGTCAAATAAAGGAGGTTTAAAATAGGGGACTGATTCCAAAAGTAAGGCCTGAAGGAACAAAAGAAGGGAAGGTGGGATAACACAGAGGTTGGTGTCAAGCTGCTATTACTGGAAGAACAAAAGAGCTGAGGTGGTGCCCCAGACCTGAGAAGTGCACTCCTTGGAATTGTCCAAGTGTGCATCTGCTCCTGGACCTCCTGATGCTACTGCTGGAACTGCAAAGGCTGCTGGACCACAGCCACTCAAGGCTGCTGCTGCTGCTGCTCCTGCAACAGCCAGCACCATTGGAGTCCAGAGCCACCTGCTGCCTCCATGGCTGGACATGGGGCTGGAAGCAGAGAGAGGATGAGTAACGGCTTCTCTCCTCCTTGCATCTTCCAAACACATGCCAGTGTGGCCCACTGCTTGGATCTAATTGATAGTCAGTTGGCAGGATTCTGGAGAATGTAGCTAGCTGGCAGAGTCCAGCTCGCTGCAAAACAGAGCTGAGCCTAGAAGGGAAGGAATAGAATTGAGAGCAAACAGGCAAATGACAGCTCATGTCTGTCCTTCACACAGAGGAGAAATGTGTTCTAGACAAATCTGACATGGAACAACACAATGTGTCACATCCCCCTTTTCCAGCTTCATGAATGAATAAATGTTCACTTGGCTTTCTTTTCACTTCCCCCAATATTTTAAATTTTAAATAGCTTCCATTTTTTAAATATTTAAAGATGGAATATGAATGAAAAAAATCAAGCAATACATTCTATAGTTTATCTTTTGTAATTTGTTTCTTCAGCAAGTTTTGGAGGAAGGCAGCTTTGGCTTATGCTTTTACAAAATGCTAGGTGATATACAAATATTTCTCATTTAATACTTACAACAGCCTTATGAGGTAGGAATTACTTTTTTTTAACATCTTTATTGGAGTATAATTGCTTTACAATGGTGTGTTTCTGCTTTATCACAAAGTGAATCAACTATACATATAAGTATATCCCCATATCTCCTCCCTCTTGTGTCTCCCTCCCACCGTCCCTATCCCACCCCTCTAGGTGGTCACAAAGCACTGAGCTGATCTCCCTGTGCTATGCAGCTGCTTCCCACTAGCTATCTATTTTACATTTGGTAGTGTATATATGTCCATGCCACTCTCTCACTTCGTCCCAGCTTACCCTTCCCCCTCCCCGTGTCCTCAAGTCCATTCTCTACATTTGTGTCTTTATTCCTGTCCTGCCCCTAGGTTCTTCAGAACCTTTTTTTTGTTGTTGTTTTTTTAGATTCCATATATGTGTGTTAGCATATGGTATTTGTTTTTCTCTTTCTGACTTCACTCTGTATGACAGACTCTACGTCCATCCACCTCACTACAAATAACTCAATTTTGTTTCTTTTTATGGCTGAGAAATATTCCATTGTATATATGTACCACATCTTTATCCATTCATCTGTCGATGGCCACTTAGGTTGCTTCCATGTCCTGGCGACTGTAAATAGTGCTGCAGTGAACATTGTGGTACATGACTTTTTTTGAATTATGGTTTTCTCAGGGTATATGCCCAGTAGTGGAATTGCTGGGGTGTATGGTAGTTCTATTTGTAGTTTTTTTTGTTGTTGTTGTTTTTGTTTTTGTTTTTGCGGTACGTGGGCCTCTCACTTCTGTGGCCCTCTCAATTCTGTGGCCTCTCCCCGTTGCGGAGCACAGGCTCTGGATGCGCAGGCCCAGCGGCCATGGCTCACGGGCCCAGCCGCTCTGCGGCATCTGGGATCCTCCCAGACTGGGGCACGAACCCGTGTCCCCTGCATTGGCAGGCGGACTCTCAACCACTGCGCCACCAGGGAAGCCCCTATTTGTAGTTTTTTAAGGAACCTCCATACTATAAAATTCTTAGAGGAAAACTCTTAGAGGAAAATATAGGCAGAACACTCTATGACATATATCACAGCAAGATTCCTTTTGACCCACCTCCTAGAGAAATGGAAATAAAAATAAACAAATGGGACCTAATGAAACTTAAAAGCTTTTGCACAGCAAAGGAAACCATAAACAAGACAACCCTCAGAATGGGAGAAAATATTTGCAAACGAAGTAACTGACAAAGGATTAATCTCCAAGATTTACAAGCAGCTCATGCAGCTCAATATCAAAAAAACAAACAACCCAGTCCAAAAATGGGCAGAAGACCTAAGTAGACACTTCTCCAAAGAAGACATACAGATTGCCAACAAACACATGAAAGGATGCTCAACATCACTAATCATTAGAGAAATGCAAATCAAAACTACAATGAGGTATCACCTCACACCACTCAGAATGGCCATCATCAAAGAATCTACAGACAATAAATGCTAGAGAGGGTGTGGAGAAAAGCGAACCCTCTTGCACTGTTGGTGGGAATGTAAATTGATACAGCCACTGAGGAATTACTTTTATAGGCACCACCCTCACTCCCCAGGAAAGCAGAGTCTCAGACAAACCTTCACCTCTCTTCGTCTCCAGAGCCGGGACAAGAACTCTGCCTAGCACTTTGCAGCCAGCACATGGTGGCTTTGTAGCCTGGAAAAAAACGGCAGTTTTTTACTTGCAACCCAAGAGAGACCTTGATGTGGGAAAAATAGGATTTGTAAATAGGTTGCCAAAATATTTTTTTCTACTGTAATACTACTGTGAGCTCAAGGAAACAGTGTACACTCCAGTGCTTACTGGTGCCCATCTTGAATTTCCAGATCTCTTTGCTTGAATCTCTTTTTAACACAGGTTTCATTGGCCTTTTATAATATTCATTTGCTTCTCTGTCGTTTCCTCCCAATAGATTATTGTAAGCACCTTGAGGACCACCGCAGTGGTTACATTCATCTCTGAACCCCACACAGAGCCTGGTGGAGGGCTAGCACTTAGGAAGAGCTCAAGAAATGTGTGGCTATTGGATTGTTGGTTTTGGAAGGTCCTGCCCTCGTCATGGGCTGTGTAGAGCCAGACCACAGGAATCACGACTTTCAGAGACAACTTAGTTCATATCCTGTCTTCACTACTTACTAGCTATGTGACCTGGGAAGGTTATTAATTTTTCTGTACTCTCTTCCATAAAATGGAAATAATACCTACCCCTTAAGAGGGTCACTGTAGGGGCTTCCCTGGTGGCGCAGTGGTTGAGGGTCCGCCTGCTGATGCAGGGGACGCGGGTTCGTGCCCCGGTCCGGGAAGATCCCACATGCCGTGGAGCGGCTGGGCCCGTGAGCCGTGGCCGCTGAGGCTGCGCGTCCAGAGCCTGTGCTCTGCAATGGGAGAGGCCACAGCAGTGAGAGGCCCGCGTACCGCAAAAAAAAAAAAAGAAGGTCACTGTAAAAATATGTTGGTTCATGAACAAAAAGTTTCAGATACTATAGCTAGCATAGGCTAAGTGCTTAATAAATACCAGTTTACCATTGTATAATTTTCTATTGGTTAAAAAAACATAATAATTTCATCAGGACTCAAAAGTATATTAAGTGATTAACAAAGAGATCTGTAAATGAGAAATCAGAAAGACTTAGCTCATTTATATGTTGAATATCTGGAAGCTTTCTGGGGGAGAAAGCAACTGGTTGAATTGAAGTGATCTGCGTTTTCAAGTACAGATGTAGATGTCTTAGTCCATTTGGGCTGCTGTAACAGAATACCATAATGGATAGCTTATAAATAACAAATATTTATTTCTCACAGACTAGAGCCTGGAAAGTCTAAGATCAAGGTGCTGGCATATTTAGTGTCTAGTGCAGGCCCACTTCCTGGTTCATAGATGGGTGTCTTCTTGCTGTGTCCTCACATGGCACAAGGGGCAAAGGGGCTCTCTAGAGCTTCTTTTAGTAGGGCTCTAATTCCATTCATGAAGGCTCTGCCCTTATAACCTATGTACCTCCCCAAGCCCCCACCTCCTAATGCCATCCATTGGGGGTTAGAATTTCAATATATGAATTTTAGGGGGACACATTCAGTGTATAGTAGTAGTGGGTAAATCACATCATCTCTGTGTGTATGTGTGTGTACTTGCCCACATGGTATCACCGTATTCACTTCCTCTGCAAAACTATCCTCTGGAATTTCACATGCAGATTTACTTACCGTGAATTTACTATACACTTGATGATTAAAAGGTCCCTATTTGGTTTTGCTCTCCTGTTGCTTTCCCAAGTAACTGGATATTTGCCATTTCCTGCTGTGGAAGCACTAGAAGGCTGGTGCCAATGTAGATAATTCAGATACTGGCTGCATATATCCAAGTGTATTGTTTTGGAGAAGTTGAGGGTCAAGGATCAACATACTCTGACATTTGTAGCTTTGGTTTAACCTGGAAAAGCTACTTTGAAATTAGCTTTTTCATGCATCACGCCGTAGTCAGAATGCCTTTAGAGCCTATCCCATTCTTCATCAGGGATTCCTTTGTTACCAGGGCACATGTTACTTTGGCAAAAACTGAAGAAACTGGATATGATTTTTCAGAAAATCCAAAACTGATAAAAACTGGTTTTCCTTAATATTTCACATCCCTAGACCCTAGTCCAAGTTGAAGAAACCACACTTGAGTCAGTTTTCTAAATTCACATCATACATCTGTACCTTTCTGCAGGGTCTTTACCCTAAAAACTGAATTTTAGTTCACTCATTCACCTATCCATTCATTCATTCATTGAACAAGTACATTTTGATCACTTGCCATGTGCCAGGCACTGTTCAATGCTGTGAGTACAGAGTGAATAAAATAGGCAACGTCCCTAGGTTAAAAATGTTAAAGCTAAATAATCCCTAACTTCTTGATACTTCAAAAGCACCTTAATTTTTGATGCCATTTTTCATTAAAGCAGGATTACCACTATCTGTGTACAAAATTCCTGGAGGTCAGCAGGTGAAGGGTGGAGGATGGTGCTTGTTTTACAGATGGCCAAGTGGCTTCATACTTAAGTCCTTCTTAATAATAAAAAACAAACGAAAATACCTACCCTTATAGTTATGAAGGGCACCGTTCTACATTAGTCAGAAGCCTCTGATTGCTAGTAGCAGATAACCTAATTTAGAATGTTCTAGACAATAAAGGGAGCCTAACAAAAGAAAAGTTGAGAAGAAGGGAGGCTTTCGACACTGTTTCATTCACAGGTTTGTGAGATGATAGGGCCTCATCAGCCCCATTTTTCTGAAATTCTTGTGGGACCTCAGCCCAGTGCCCTAGCTTCTCTCCTCACTGCGGTGTGTTTACAGCTGGGACGTGGGTCATCCTTTCCTCTTCACTCTGTTGAAAGGGCGCCGTGCTCTTTATCTCACCAGGCGTGACTTATGGGAAGCATTAGAACAGTGTAACTGCAAATAAGGTCATTCCTTCATCAAGGTCCGAAATCCTTTAAGGAATATATACAGATGTACATGAGTAACAACGTGTCAGAAAATGGCGTGGCACTGCTGCAGACTTTTCTGGTAAAAACCAGGGGGGTGGGAAGGAATTTAGGTGGAGATTAACATAAAGCTGAAATCATTACCATCATCATCTCACTGAGCAGACTGGGAACTGGGGAGAGAAAGATAGTAGTTTTGGAATTATACAAAGCTATATCTGGTGAGGATTGAAATCTGGATCTCAATGAATACAGAAGTACTAAATACAATTTACAGACAAGGAAATACAAATGGCAAACAAATATATGAAAAAATGTTCAACTCTCCAGTAGGGCAAGAAATAAAAATCTGAGTGATGACAGGTTGTTATTTGGCACTTATAAACTAAGAACAATAAATAAATTATAGATAGAGCAATTGGTCTAGATCTAGATATATCTGATGCAGTGCTAACAAGCCTGTGGAGATACAGTACATCTAGTTCTTGCTAGTGGCTAGAAAAACAGTTACAGTTCATTTAAAAGTCTGACGAGAAGTAGTTAGTACCTATAATAGGCACAACTTTCACTACCTATGACTCAGTAGTCACGTTCATTAGTCTCTTTTGCCCAAGGAAACAACTCAAAGGAAAAAAAAGTAAACGTATAAAGATGTTTTTATGTTGCTATTTATAATAGAGAAAATCTAGAAGCAACTGAACTCTGAAGCAATCAGAGAATTAAATATTCAATATACCATGGCATATCAGTTCATTGGAATTTATGTAGCAACTGAAAAGTATAAATACGGAGGCTCTGAAGGCTTCAGAAGGTATTCATTAGCCCACAGTGAATGGAAAGAAGGGAAAACCTTTGGCTTCTGGATTTGAGTGCCAGCTCTTGTGTGAACTAACTCCACGGATTAAGTCAGGCACCTCAGGCAAGTGATGGTCACTCTTCTAAAACTCAGTTTCTTCATATCTGTAATAATGGTACTTACCTCATGGGGCTGTTATGAAGATCAAATGAAGATCAAATGAGGTAACTCACATAAAGCACTCAGTGCCAAGTGCAAAACAAGCCAATAAAAAGAATCATACCTAAATATTATCTTTGTAACTGTGTTCATTTTTTTCTCTGTCAAAATTAAAGGTTAGAAGAGAGCATGAGAATAACATGGGGGGGAAAGTCTTAAGCAGGATAATGGAATGGGTGAATATTTTATTTTTGAGCATTTCCCTTTATAATGTTTTATATGTTGACATTTTAAAAAACGTATTTCTAAGTTCAGACGCCTCCCAGGGCGAAGTCCTCATATCAGGGCCCCTCCTCTTTCTGGCAGCTGGAAAGGCCCATTTCGTAACCCCGCCACAGCTCTCAGAATGCAGACATTAAGCCGGGGAGTCCACTGCACAGATTTTAAATGGACCAATTGTATCTTTATCTTTTCCGCAGCTGTTTTTGGAGAAGCTGCTGTTCTTAGATGCCTGATTATCCCACACCTGTGAGGATATGGTATCGCTCCCTGAGAACCAAATCATGTTTGAAATTTCTGGTGTCAGAGGGTCTTTTAAAAAATGGTTGGCTTAGCATTTCCTCAGAATGCTGCATTCATGGGAGGGGTCTTCCACCTGACCTGTCGGGAACAATGCGTCTTTCAGGCTGTGGCCGCAGTGAATGGGACGCTCTGAACCTCCTCTCTTTAGGGTTATTATTCTGAAATCCTCATTGTCGGCAGTGCCCCCTTGGCAGCTGGATAGTAAAATGCATCTTTCTATCAATTCAGTCTCTTTCCTTTTTTTTGGTAGTTGATTGGTTAGAGAAGCAAAAGCCAACATAGCTACATTTTATTTCTGTGCACCTGCATTATTTATGCTGTCAGAATCTCAAGGCAATAGGCTGAAACTGTGATTATCATTAGGCTTGGGAACTGCAAACACAGGCAAAAGAGACTTTCTTTTTTTTTTTTTTTTTTTTTTTTTTTTTTGCAGTACACGGGCCTCTCACTGTTGTGGCCTCCCCCGTTGCGGAGCACAGGCTCCGGACACGCAGGCCCAGTGGCCATGGCTTACGGGCCTAGCCGCCCCATGGCATGTGGGATCTTCCCGGACTGGGGCACGAACCAGTGTCCCCTGCATCGGCAGGTGGACTCTCAACCACTGCGCCACCAGGGAAGCCCGAGACTTTCTTTTAATGTGGGTGGCAGGAAAATAAAATGACAATCCAGAAATAACAAATTCTAAGGCATGAACTCTAAAAACGATCTGCCAATTAACTGTGAAGAGGAGGGCATCTTAATCAAGCACTTTATCTGCTGGCCAGGCTTCCTGGGGCTCCTTTGCTTGCCACTCCAACTAGGAGGGAAGGGTTGATTCCGTAGCCTTGCAGAGCGCCTTCCCAGGAGGAAGGACAAGGGGCTTCTATTCTGGTACATGAATCCTTATGAGAAGTGCTCAGTTAGGGTTTGACCAAGGAATTGAAGCTGCTGGCAGTGCAGAGAGAGGCAGGGACATCCTAAAGGGCTTCTGTGATTGGGTGATGAAGACACCATCTTCTGATTTTGAAATGGACAGAGACGTTCTGGAGACCAGGCCATGAAGAGACCAGGGAATGTGCAAATATAATTTATCAGATGTCTTTCTGAGTATAATCACTCGATTATCTTCAAGTCTACATTTTCATGCAGTAAAAATGGGCAAGCAGCTGACATATGGGGAAGAGTGTGGGGTCCTTTGTGTAATGGACAGATTTTCATCATGAACCCTAATCCTGTGACTTTTGTATGGCTCAGTCTGGACAAATCCTATAATTAAAGACATTCTAAAGATGTCTAGTGTCTGGGGATAATGGATTTGCTGAGGGTGATCATTTGATGTTATACATCACGCAAGGTGGGTACTGGGTACCTGGGGGCCATTTGCATAGTGCTCTTTGTGCCAATAGAAGATACGTTCTCTCTACAATCAGCATGTGTTACCATTAGAATCAGAAAGAACTTTTAAAAGAACATTACTTAAAAAAGTTTAGTTGGTCTCTGAATTAGAGCTCAGATGACCTAGGGTCCAATCTGCCACCTGTTAACTGTGTGTCCTTGAGCGAGTGGCTCAGTTACCTGTTTACATTGGTTTACAAAGCCCTCTATAAGCTGCCCACAACTGGCTTGCTCATCGTGTGCCACTTGCTTTTCTCAGCGCTTTGCCATCCTGACCTCTCAGTTCCTCTAACATGCCATGTGGCCTCTCGTCTGTGAGGGTTTTTTTTTTTTTAAGTTAATAATAATTTTTTTTATTGGAGTATAATTGCTTTACCATGGTGTGTTAGTTTCTGCTTTATAACAAAGTGAATCAGTTATACATATACATATGTTCCCATATCTCTTCCCTCTTGTGTCTCCCTCCCTCCCACCCTCCCTATCCCACCCCTCTAGGTGGGCACAGAGCACTGAGCTGATCTCCCTGTGCTATGTGGCTGCTTCCCACTAGCTATCTGTTTTACGTTTGGTAGTGTATATATGTCCATGCCTCTCTCTTGCTTTGTCACAGCTTACCCTTCCCCCTCCCCATATCCTCAAGTCCATTCTCTAGTAGATCTGTGTCTTTATTCCTGTCTTATCCCTAGGTTCTTCATGAATTTTTTTTTCTTAGATTCCATATATATGTGTTAGCATATGGTATTTGTCTTTCTCTTTCTGACTTACTTCACTCTCTATGACAGGCTCTGGGTCCATCCACCTCACTACAAATAACTCAATTTCGTTTCTTTTTATGGCTGAGTAATATTCCATTGTATATATGTGCCACATCATCTTTATCCATTCATCTGATGATGGACACTTAGGTTGTTTCCATCTCCTGGCTATTGTAAATAGAGCTGCAATGAACATTTTGGTACATGACTCTTTTTGAATTATGGTTTTCTCGGGGTATATGCCCAGTAGTGGGATTGCTGCATCAGATGGTAGTTCTGTTTATAGTTTTTTAAGGAACCTCTCTGAGATTTTAAACCCACTGTTTTCTCTGCTCAATACATCTCCCAGCTCCTCAACTGGCTCACTCCTCTTTATTCTTCACTCAAGGGTCATATCTTCTGAGAGCTTTTCTGTGAAATCCCAGACTTCATTATGTTCTCCTGGGCTGGCACCGGGTAGCTCTCCTTCTATATCACTCATTATTTACTAAATGTTGTAATTGTTCAATGACTATAAACGCCATGAGGCCAAAGTCTGTGTCTTTCTTATTCATTGCTGTGTCCTCTGACACACAGAGAAAGCACTCACTCAAGATTATTAGGTGAATGAATGAACAAATGAACGCAGTGATCAAGGTAATGAAAGTCTTTTCCATTTTGAGGAATCAGTGACACTAATTCAGTGAAGGACAAAGATGATTGTGTTTATATTAGAGATCACTTGCTTCAGATGATGGAACGCCCACTCAAGCTGGTGAGGCAAAAAGAGAAGTTATTGATTTGATGTTGAGGTGCGCCTAGGTGTAACTATAGGGACTGGAGAGGCCCTGCAGAGCTCAGAGACTAGCTGGGGACTCATGCTGTAGGACTCCGACTCCAAGCCCCTCATCCTTTTTTAGAAGGTTTCCACTGATACTCATTCCCAAGTGAACAGCCTTACTGAGTCAGAAATCTTCCTTTCATCTTGACTTCATGATTCTCCTCCTTTGGTGAGGGTCCCCCCGCCCTCCCCCGAGCCCCTACCAAATTGCTTCTCTCCTCCCATTCCTGTTTCAACTCTGTTTACTGGGAATTATTTCCCCATGAAATTCCTTATAAAAAATTTCTTGGAGAAAAGGCCAATGTCAAGTCTTGTTGCTCCGGAAAGTTTTGAGGCCCTCCAGCCCTGGCACAAGTGTATCCAGGCACTGTGGGCTCTCACTCCTTTTTGGTGAGGTTGCTGATCTCATGACACTCATCCTCATGAGCTCGGAGGATGCTGACAACTTTACACCATGGGAAACTTAATAACTAAACATCTCATTTTTGATAGGTTAAATATGATTCTATGCTGTGGTTTCAACTGTCATTAAATGCTATTAAGTGGAAATATAGACTATGAAAATATAAATATAATTCATAGTTCTCTTGATGTTAGGAACTATTATAATTTACTTACTAAGGAAGTCCATGAAAATAAGAAATCACACTTCAAGTAAGTTTATTCTTTAGAAAGCGTAAACTTAGGTAACCTGGACCCTAATTAGCACATTTGTTAATTATTCTTCCTAATTGTGAAGTTTAGCTTTCTTTTAACTGTATCAGATGCCCTACTAAACTTGAGCATCACTCTTTATCACCACCCTGCAGGGCCATTAGTACTGCTATTTCACAGATAATAAAATGAAGCCTCAGAGGGGTTAAGTAAGTTGTTTGAAGTCACAGAAATGAAAAAGTCATGTTTTGGGTGCCCACATTTAAATCTGAGTGTACCCGATTCCAAAGTTCATACCCTTTCCATTATAATGCAGCAAGAATCCTTGATACCCACGTTTTGTACAAAAACTCAACACAATGCATGACTTGGGGCTGCAGATAAATTTCAGGATTGATTCTCTATTCTTGTTTATAGGAGTTGCATTTCAACACAGGCACCACAGAAAGCATCTAGATTCTTCATGCTTTTCAGTCTATTTCTTTATCTCTTGGAAGTAGGAAGGAATAGAATCCTTGATGATTTGTAAAAATCAGGTTTATAAATGTACAAGAGTGTCTGACAGCAAAGAGAGAGTTATGATTCTAAACCAATCTTTAAAAAGAAAAAAGCAAAAACAAAGATCAATGTTTGTTCTAATTGTACTGGATGTTGCTGATGGAAAATTAACATTTTGCAGCTTTCCTTTTTGTATGAGAAATTGAAGAGGTGATTTGTCAACGGTTTTCCCATGAAATCCTTAGTTTCATGTGAAAAATTGTCTCTCTTTAAAAGAAAAGAATTTATATCCCTCATGCAGTCTATGAAAAGGCAAGCAGGGTGAAAGGAGAGCCCATTTTTATTCCCTGAGTAATTTTGTTGTTTCTTTTCTCCTTTTTCTTTATCTTCAACCCATGTGACTCCTCAGTGTCTAGAAAGACTTTAAAGAATCTTCACGTGATTATTACCAAACATTAATTAAAGGTTACTAATTTAATTACCTGGAGAAATGAAGAACTGTTTTCTAGGATTTCTTTTGCAATGCTTTTGCAAAAAGCAAAATGCATTGCATTCTGTTTTCTTCTAGATGGATTCCTGGAATTTCATGAAATTTCATAGTTTATTTAACATCTGACATTTCACTTGCACAAAGTCCCCCCCCCTTTTTGATGGTGGAAACTCTAACACTTGGGATTAGGTTTGACATATAATAATTGTGCCTTAAATATGAGAGAACTTCCTCTGTCTCTCTCTCTCTGTCTCTGTCTCTGTCTCTGTCTCTGTCTCTCTCTCTCTCTCTCTCTCTCTCTTTCTCACCTAAAAGTCCAGAGGGAAGAAATGTAGGACTGGATTGACAGCTTTTTTCCATGAAGTCTTTGGGAATCAGGCTTCTTCCAGCTCATAGCTCCACCGTCTATCTCTAGGATCTATAGCCCGCTTCCTCATGGTCCACTGGTGGCCATCACCTCCATGCTCCCAAGCAGTAGGATGGTAAACAGAATAAGACAATGAAAAGGGCTCAGGCAAGTTTGTTTGCTCATTTGTTTTTAAGCAAGGTTCTGGAAGCTACACATGACCTATCTATCTACATCCAGTTGGCCTGTTTTAATCACAAAGCTACAGAGCTAGAAGGGAGGCTAGAAAATGTCTTCATTCTGGGCAGCTCTATCCCAGCTCTTCTTTGCCCAACTACGTGAGGTAGAAACTTAGATCATGGATTTTTAAACCTTTTAAAAAATTAATGTTTTTATTGATTCAGGGTCAAATGAAATAGAATCATGGAAGTGCTATGTGAACCATAAAGCACAATACAAGGGTGCTACTCTTACCACTGTTTCAGTGACTGTGCCCAGTCAGCTTGTGATGATTAGTTTTAGCATGGCTCTCTTTAACTGTCTTTTCCCCTGATCTCTGTTATACTGTCTGCCACATTTGGTATCACACCCAGCTGTTGGGCTTCACTAATTTTTGGCTGATTGCTCTAGTATTTCTTACAATGCTCTGGGGCATAAGTTGCTCCACAGTATGATCCAATTAAATTCATTAGGGGCAGTTTTTGAGGCCAATCTGTTTGTTCTGATCCCAGAAGTGCTCTTTTTAGCCGTCTCTTTCCCTGGTTCTCTCTGGTAAACTAGCTGGTCTACGGGTTAGCTTTTGCTCTTCTATCAGTCTCCTCTCAATTGTTTACCACCAAAATCTCCATTATTTTCAAGAGCAACCTTAAACTTGAACTTCCCCACATTCTGTTTAATAAAGTCAGTTCCTCTGGGAAGGTCTACAGAGCTCTCTGCTCTCACGGATTGTCTCTTCCTCTGGGAAAAACCTCTGAGCAGCTACTCTGGACATGGAGCAGTGTTGGTAGCCGAGTCTCAGATTGCCTCTGGAATAGAACCTCTGCCCTACAAGTGAGCTGGATGGAGGGTAATAAGGACCTCAGGACTTTTGACCTGTTGTGCCTGGAGTAGAGCATCTGCCCTATGAGTGGGGGCTCGGTGGAGGAAGGGAGCCCCCAACCTCTTGGCTGCACTGGCCAGGAATGTAACACCAGAGCTGGGGAAATGCTGATGGCCTGCCTTTCCCAGTGAGATCCTGTGTCCCTTTATCAAGAGCTGAGGGGAAAAGGAGCCCAGTCTTATTGGTTACACCTTTCCAGGATGGAGCATGCATGGAAGTGACTCAAAAGTGCCACAGATTCTCAATCTTCTTATCAAGTTTTAGTATGTTTTCTTGAATAAATGTTTCTTCATTGGCTCTATACCCTAAGGATAATTCTCAGAGACTTTCTATGATATTTAAAAATACTTTCACAAGTTATGCTTGTTTCACTAGGGAACAGGTCCACGGAGGTCCTCAAAGTACCATGCTAAAAGTGGAACCTCAGTATTTTTTTTAAACAGATACAATAATTTCCATTAAGTAGTGCTTTAGGTGCATGTAAATTTTGATACATTATATTTTTGTGGTACAGTTCAAAATATTTTTACATTGCAATGTAAATCTTTTTAATTCATGGATTATTTAGAAATGTATTGCTTGGTTTCCATTTAGAGATTTTCTATTTGTCTATTTAATACTGAGTCCTAGCTTTGTTCCACTGTGTACAGAAGAGTATACTCTGTGATTTTGATCATTTATAATGTATTGAAAAACTCCTGTAGCCCAGCATATAGTCAGTATTGTTAAATATATTTGAGAGGAAAGTTGTGTATTTTGTAATTCTTGAGATCATCATTCTTCATGTGTTAATCAAGTCAGATTGGTTAATTGCATCATTAAAATATTCTATACCTCTACCTTATTTTGCTACTTGTTCTATAAGTTATTGAAAAAAATATGTTAAATCAATACTATGAGTGAATATTTCTATTTATCTTGATGCTATTTTATTAGGTGCATGCATATTTAGAGCAGTGAATTATGAAGTGTTCTTCTATGTCTCTAGTAGTATCTCGCTTATATTACAAGTAAGTACTATTGCTTGATAATAATGCTACAACAGTTTTTGCTTGTTAGTTTGTATATCAATTTTCATCTCTTATGTGGAGTAAAGAGTTAGAATTTTCTTATTAATACAGTCTGATGTTTTTGTCTTTTAATTAGAATATTTGGTCAGTTTATATATTATAGTAATCATTGTAATTATTTACATGTTTGCAATTCACTCTTCAATGTTACTATTGGGTTGGCCAAAAAGTTTATTTGGGATTTTCTGTAAGATGTTACAGAAAAACCCAAATGAACTTTTTTGGTCAAACCCATATTTCTTCCTATTTATCCTATCATTTTCTCTCCCCTCCCCCACCACCTTTTTTTGCTTCTTTTGGGAATCAAGTAATTTTTAAAATCATTTTCCTGCTGTATTAGTTTATTAGCTATACATTCTTCTGTTATTCTTTTTATTCATTATTCTTTTAATGGATACTACAAGGATTACATTGTGCACCCTTATCTTATTAGAGACTATTATTAATTAGTATTTTGACTGGAATACAAGAGTCTTAGAAAACTTTAATTCTGTTCATTGTCTCTTACCTTTTGTGCTAATGTTGCCCTATATTTTGAATCTACACACATCGGGGTTTATAAAGTTGGTATTCATTTAAATTTATCTATATATCTGCCCTTTCTGTATCTCTATGTTTCCATGTGGGATCATTTTTCTTCTGCTTAAACAACTCTTCAGAAATTTATGTAATTCTATTGGAACAAATTCCCTCAGTTTTTGAGTGAAATGTCTTATGTCACCTTCATTTAAAAATTTTTAATTAAACTTTTATTTTGAGATAAGTGTAGATTCACATGCAGTTGTGGGACACAATACAGAGAGAACCCATATACCCTCTACCCACTTTCCCCTAAAGGTAACATCTTGCAGAGCTGTAGTACAATGTTACAGCCAGGATATTGACATTAATACAGTCAAGATGCAGAATGTTTCCATCACACTATAAGCATCCCTCCTGTTGTCCTTTTACAGCCATAGGCACTTCCCCTAATTCCCTCCTTAATCTCTGGCAACCACTGATCTGTTTTTCATTTCTATAATTTTGTCATACTGTTATAGAAATGGAATTGTACAGTAAGTGACCTTTTGAGATTAGTTTTTTCACTCAGAAAAATTCTCTGGACATTGATGCAGGTTTTTGTGTGCATCATAGTTTGTTTCACTTTACTACTGAGTAGTATTCCATAGTATGGATGTACTAAAATGTGTTCACCCATTCACTCATTGAAAGCACCTGAGTTGTTTCCAATTATTGACCATCACAAAGAGAGGTGCTAAAAGCATTTGTGTACAAGCTTTTCTGTTAGCATAAACCTTCATTTCTCTGGAATACCCAGGAGTACAATTGCATGAGTACATACAGTAGTTGCATGTTTAATTTTTTAAAAAACTGCCAAAATGTTTTCTGTAGTGGCTGTAACATTTTACTTTCCCACTAGCAATATGAGTGATTCAGTTTCTCTGCCAGCATTTGGTATTGTCACTATTTTTTATTTTAGTCATTTTGACAGGTATGTAGTAGTATCTCATTATGGTTTTAACTTGCATTTCCCTAATAGCTAATGATGCTGGAAAATCATTTTGTGTGCTTATTTGTCATCTTTATATATTCTTGGGGAAAATATCTTTTCCTGTATTTTGCCAATTTTCTAATTGGCTCGTTTGTTTTACTGTTGATTTTTACTGTTAAAAAGTCTTTTTTTGCTCCTTATAAATTAATATTTTTTTTTGTTTCACTGCTTTAAGATTTTGTCTTTGTCTTTAGTTTTCAGCAGATTGGTCACGATGTGTCTATGTGTAGTTTTCTTTGTCATTATCCTGTTTAGGATATATAGGGCTTCTTAAATCTGTTGTTTCGTATCTTTTATAAGTTTTGGAAACTTCTCAGCCAATTCTCTTCAAATATTGCTTCTGTCCTATCTCTCTCTCCTCTTCTCTCCTCTCCCCAATATACATGTTAGCCTTTTCATATGTCCCAAATGTCTCTTACATTATTTTCAGTATTTTCCATTCTTTTATTCTTCTTATACTTCAGTCTAGATATTGTCTGCTAATCATTCACTTCACTATTTTTCTCTTTTGCTATATCTTCTATGTTCTTGAACCCATCTGTTGTGCTCTTAATTGTATTTTTCAATTAAATTTAATATGTTCTCTTTTTTATAGATTTTACTATTTTGCATGTGGAACTCTCCGTCCTGCTATTTCCTCGAACATATTAATTATACTGTGGACCCTTAAATAACACAGGTTTGAACTGTGTGGGTCCACTTATGTGGGGATTTTTTTCACTAAATACACAATACAGTACTACACAATTCATGGTTGGTTGAATCTGTGGGTGTGGGACTGCAGATATGGAGGGCTGACTGTAAACCTAGACCCAGATTATCAACTGTGTGGACAGTCAACTTCCAGATTGTTCAGGGGTCAACTGTGGTCATTTTAAAGTCCCTGTCTGGTAACTATAGAAGATAAATCACCTATGGATCTATTTCTACTGTCTATTTTTTCCTCTTGGATTTTGGTTAGTTATACCTATTTCCTAACATGATTAATGATTTTGGAGTGAATTGGAAGTGGTATATGAAAAATGACAGAGGCTCTGTATGATGTTATCTTCCCTTAAAGAAGGTTAATTTTCTCTGGAAAATAGTAAGAATAGGGGTGAATTACCTTGATCCAACTAGGTATTGTAATGATTCTAGGATGGATCCAGGTTTTTGTGAAGATGCATCTATTTTCTGTTTTCTACTACTTCTGGGGCCTTTCAGTTATGAGGCCTGAAAACTTAGGATGTTCACAAGCTCCAGCTCCTTGAAGGATCCTGAACTCCCAAACATAAACTCACCCTTTATGTTTTTATCTTCTTTGCTGCATATTAATGCTTTGTCGAACGCCATCTAGGAATTGGCAGGTGCTTTAAGGGGAAAACAGTTCAGAATGTTGGGATCTCTTCTCTGTGATTCCTTTTTTTTTTTTTTTTTGCGGTACGCGGGCCTCTCACCGCTGCGGCCTCTCCCGTCGTGGAGCACAGGCTCCAGACGCGCAGGCCCAGCGGCCATGGCTCACGGGCCCAGCCGCTCCACGGCATGTGGGACCCTCCCGGACCGGGGCACGAACCCGCGTCCCCTGCACCGGCAGGCAGACTCTCAGCCACTGCGCCACCAGGCAAGCCCTGTGATTCCTTTTTTTTAAACCAAGATCTCAATCCCTGAAGTCCTGGATGTTTTTGAATATATGAAGCCCCAATTTTTGTCTCTCCAGTTTTGAGAATGCCAAAAACCCCATACCACTTAGGAATTATCAAGTAATTTGAGGAGAAAAGTAGCAGATAATGTGGAGAATGCTGGGCTTACATCAATATATATTCCTTTTATCTGGGATCTTGGCATTTAAAGGTTTTGCTGCCTTTGCTACTCTTTGATGCCTTCCAACCACTTTTAAAAAATCCAGCTATTATTATCTCAGTGAGAGTATTAGTTTGAATACAAAAAACTCCATCATACTGGGAAACAGAAGTTACCCAAGCCTGCGTAGTCCAGATGTTTGCTTCAGTTAAGACTATAATAATTTGGGTGATTTCATTCAGGATATTTTCAGTTACTTTGCCCATTTTCCTTTATTCAGATCTTCTGAATTAGATTTTTCTTGCCATATTACGCCTTAGGCCAAAGCTAGATTAAGATCACCAGAGTTCCCAAATGCAGAAAAGGTAAGTTGGTCTTCTCCCCCTCATAAGAAATTAAAAATAAAAACAACCTTCAAGTATAAAATAACCATAAGAAATAATTCAGTGCTTTCTAAATATATATCAAATGTAAATTATTTCCAAAATTTATGGAACCAGATTTCCTGGGTGTAGGTCCTGGCTCTGCCATGTGCTAGGTAGGCAAGTTACTTAATCACTCTATGCTTAAGTGTCTTTAGTTGTGAAATGTGGAAAAGAATAATGCCTACCTCATAGTTATTATAGTGAATAATTTAATATACCTATAGCACTTAGAACAATGCTCCAGATATAGTAAGTGCTCAATTAATCAGTTAATGTAAAAGATTATCCAACATCAACAGCTATAACCATAAAATACATCAGCATATAACTTATGTGCACTCATAATAAATATGATTTAATAGAGATAAGTTTGATTTATTTGGCAAATTTACTTGAACCCATTCATCGCTAGAAAATTTTGTGATAACTCAACATTTTTGGTTTTGTTTTTCCTTCCTTTGCCTTTTTGGGGGGTTATGGGGAGGCTCTCTCCTCTCTGTTAGCAGGAAGAAAAAGGAAACATTTCTTTCTCAGCATTTTGAGGAGTCACTCAACATTTATTGAGCATTCGTGTTCTGGTCCTTGTGCTATTAACCATAGAGTTGTAGAGATGAATAAGATTCATCCTTTCCCTGAAGGTCTTAGACTTATCAGAGTCAGACAGATAAGTAAGAAATTGCATATACATTGAGCCACTGACCCTGTCACAGGGTATCAGAATTTTTAAAAACCTTAAGTTTATAATCCTCACAACAACCTTAGGATGTAGGCACTGAGGCTCAGAGCACTTGAGTAACTTGCCCAGATGAGATTTGAACCCAGTGCTTCCAAACAATAGGTCTGTGGCCTTCCCACTAATGCTGAGACAGGGATACAGCAACATTTCTACCTAGAAACATCAAATAAAAGGCTGATTATAGTTGTCTACTCATTGCCTAAAACACCTGTTAATTCAGGTATGTGAACCCAAGTCAGAATGCTTGTTTAGTGGCATTTAAGTGTTATTTCTGGAAAAGTGGTCAAACTAATAATGGGTATTTTTACCCATTTGGCTATTTTTAAATTAAGTGAATCATTTACCCCTTTGGGTATTTTTAAATTAAGTGAATCATTTTCACCTAAAAAATGAGTTATTATTTATAAAAGAAAATGACTCATATTCTCTTCAATGCAGTGGGCTGTGATTGGAGAAGGCCCTCATATGTATTTCCTATGATATTTTTACCTACATTTGGATTAATTAGCCAAATGGGTAGAAACCTGAGCTCCAAAGAGATCATCGTCACAATTTCCTCTCTGCCAGAGACCTGTGACTTCCTTAGCTGTAAGAGGAATCTCTAATTCTAGACAGTTTGCAAAGGGAAATGAGTGATGGCAGGTTGGAAGCATGCTATAGAAAAAAGGATGACATGTATCCACTTTTCATTTTGAAGGTCAGTCCACTGATAATTTTAACTTATAATATGAGTGCCCAAGTCAGTATGCAATAAAGTATACTAGTCTTTTTAAAAAACAAAAATCTTTATTGGAGTATAATTGCTTTACAATGTTGTGTTAGTTTCTGCTGTATAACAAAGTGAATCAGCTATATGTATACATATATCCCCATATCCCCTCCCTCTTGTGTCTCCCTCCCACCCTCCCTATCCCACCCCATCCCACCCCTCTAGGTGGTCACAAAGCACCAAGCTGATCTCCCTGTGCTGTGCAGCTCCTTCCCACTAGCTAGCTATTTTACATTTGGTGTTGTATATATGTCAATGCTACTTTCTCACTTCGTCCCGTCTTACCCTTCCCCCTCCGCATGTCCTCAAGTCCATTCTCTACATCTGTGTCTTTATTCCTGTCCTGCCCCTAGGTTCATGAGAACCTTTTTTTGTTTGTTTGTTTAGATTCCATATATATGCGTTAGCATACGGTATTTGTTTTTCTCTTTCTGACTTACTTCACTCTGTATGACAGACTCTGGGTCCATCCAGCTCACTACAAATACCTCAATTTTTTTCTTTGTATGGCTGAGTAATATTCCATTGTATATATGTGCCACATCTTCTTTATCCATTCCTCTGTCGATGGACACTTCCATGTCCTGACTATTGTAAATAGTGCTGCAATGAACATTGTGGTACATGTCTCTTTTTGAATTACGGTTTTCTCAGGGTATGTGCCCAGTAGTGGGATTGCTGGGTCGTATGGTAGTTCTATTTTGAGTTTTTTAAGGAACACCCGTACTGTTCTACATAGTGGCTGTATTAATCTACATTCCCACCAACAGTGCAAGAGAGTTCCCTTTTCTCCACACCCTCTCCAGCATTTATTGTTTGTAGATTTTTTGATGATGGCCATTCTGACTGGTGTGAGGTGATACCTTATTGTAGTTTTGATTTGCATTTCTCAAATGATCAGTGATGTTGAGCAAACTTTCATATGTTTGTTGGCAATCTGTATATCTTCTTTGGAGAAATGTCTGTTTAGGTCTTCTGCTCATTTTTGGATTGGGTTGTTAGTTATTTTCATATTGAGCTGCATGAGCTGCTGATAAATTTTAGAGATTAATCTTTGTCAGTTGCTTCGTTTGCAAATATTTTCTCCCATTCAGATGGTTGCCTTTTCATCTTGTTTATGGTTTCCTTTGCTGTTCAAAAAGCTTGTAAGTTTGATTAGGTCTCATTTGTTTATTTTTGTTTTTATTTCCATTCCTCCAGGAGGTGGGTCAAAAAGGATCTTGCTGTGATTTATGTCATAGAGTGTTCTGCCTATGTTTTCCTCTAAGAGTTTTACAGTGTCTGGCCATATATTTAGGTCTTTAATCCATTTTGAGTTTATTTTTGTGTACGGTGTTACGAAGTGTTCTGATTTCATTCTTCTACATGTAGCTGTTCAGTTTTCCCAGCATCACTTATTGAAGGGGCTGTCTTTTCTCCACTGTACATACTTGCCTCCTTTATCAAAGATAAGGTGACCATATGTGTGTGGGTTTATCTCAGGGCTTTCTATCCTGTTCCATTGATCTATATTTCTGTTTTTGTGCCAGTACCATACTGTCTTGATTACTGTAGCTTTGTAGTATAGTCTGAAGTCAGGGAGCCTGATTCCTCCAGCTCCGTTTTTCGTTCTCAAGATTACTTTGGCTATTCGGGGTCTTTTGTGTTTCCATACAAATTGTGAAATTTTTCGTTCTAGTTCTGTGAAAAATGCCAGTGGTAGTTTGATAGGGATTGCTTTGAATCTGTAGATTGCTTTGGGTAGTAGAGTCATTTTCACAATGTTGATTCTTCCAATCCAAGAACATGGTATATCTCTCCATCTACTTGTATCATCTTTAATTTTTTTCATCAGTGTCTTATAATTTTCTGCATACAGGTCTTTTGTCTCCTTAGGTAGGTTTATTCCTAGATATTTTATTCTTTTTGTTGCAATGGTAAATGGGTGTGTTTTCTTAATTTCGCTTTCAGGTTTTTCATCATTAGTGTATAGGAATGCAAGAGATTTCTGTGCATTAATTTTGTATCCTGCAACTTTACCAAATTCATTGATTAACTCTAGTAGTTTTCTGGTAGCATCTTTAGGATTCTCTATGTATAGTATCATGTCATCTGCAAACAGTGACAGCTTTACTTCTTCTTTTCCAATTTGGATTCCTTTTATTTCCTTTTCTTCTCTGATTGCTGTGGCTAAAACTTCCAAAACTGTGTTGAATAAGAGTGGTGAGAGTGGGCAACCTTGTCTTGTTCCTGATCTTAGTGGAAATGGTTTCAGGTTTTCACCATTGAGGACAATGTTGGCTGTGGGTTTGTCATATATGGCCTTTATTACGTTGAGGTAAATTCCCTCTATGCCTACTTTCTGGAGAGTGTTTATCATAAATGGCTGTTGAATTTTGTCAAAAGCCTTTTCTGCATCTGTTGAGATGATCATATGGTTTTTACTCCTCAATTTGTTAATATGGTGTATCACACTGATTGATTTGCCTATATTGAAGAATCCTTGCATTCCTGGAATAAACCCCACTTGATCATGGTGTATGATCCTTTTAATGTGCTGTTGGATTCTAGTTTGCTAGTATTTTGTTGAGGATTTTTGCATCTATGTTCATCAGTGGTACTGGTGTTTAGTTTTCTTTCTTTGTGATATCTTTGTCTGGTTTTGGTATCAGCGTGATGGTGGCCTCGTAGAATTAGTTTGGGCATGTTCCTCCCTCTGCTATATTTTGGAAGAGTTTGAGAAGGATAGGTGTTAGCTCTTCTCTAAATGTTTGATAGAACGCACCTGTGAAGCCATCTGGTCCTGGGCTTTTGTTTGTTGGAAGATTTTTAATCACAGTTTCAATTTCAGTGCTTGTGATTGGCCTGTTTATATTTTCTATTTCTTCCTGGTTCAGTCCTGGAAGGTTGTGCTTTTTTAAGAATTTGTGCATTTCTTCCAGGTTGTCCATTTTATTGGCATATAGTTGCTTGTAGTAGTCTCTCACGATCCTTTGTATTTCTGCAGTGTCAGTTGTTACTTCTCCTTTTTCATTTCTAATTCTGTTGATTTGAGTCTTCTCCCTTTTTTTCCTGATGAGTCTGGCTAATGGTTTATCAATTTTGTTTATCTTCTCAAAGGTTTTAGTTTTATTGATCTTTGCTGTTGTTTCCTTCATTTCTTTTTCATTGATTTGTGATCTGATCTTTATGATTTCTTTCATTCTGCTAACTTTGGGGGGGTTTTTGTTGTTGTTCTTCTTCTTTCTCTAATTGCTTGAAGTGTAAGGTTAGATTGTTTATTTGAGATTTTTCTTGTTTCTTGAGGTAGGACTGTATTGCTATCAACTACCCTCTTAGAACTGCTTTTGCTGCATCCCATAGGTTTTGAGTCATCGTGCTTTCATTGTCAGTTGTTTCTAGGTATTTTTTGATTTCCTCTTTGATTTCATCAGTGATCTCTTAGTTATTTAGTAGTATATTGTTTATCCTCCATGTGTTTGTATTTTTTACAGTTTTTTCCTGTAATTGATGTCTAGTCTCATAGCATTGTGGTTGGAAAAGATACCTGATATGGTTTCAATTTTCTTAAATTTACCAAGTCTTGATTGGTGATCCAAGATATGATCTATCCTGGAGAATGTTCCATGAGCACTTGAGAAGAAAGTGTATTCTGTTGGTTTCGGATGAAATGTGCTATAAATATCAATTAAGTCCATCTTGTCTAATGTGCCATTTAAAGCTTGTGCTTCCTTATTTATTTTCATTTTGGAGGATCTGTCCATTGGTGAAAGTGGAGTGTTAAAGTCCCCTACTCTTACTGTGTTGCTGTCAGTTTCCCCCTTTATGGCTGTTAGCATTTGCCTTATGTATTGAGGTGCTCCTATGTTGGGTGCATATGTATTTATAATTGTTATATCTTCTTCTTGGATTGATCCCTTGACCATTATGTAGTGTCTTTCTTTGTCTCTTGTAATAGTCTTTATAAAGTCGATTTTTTCTGCTATGAGAATTGCTACTCCAGCTTTCCTTTGATGTATGTTTGCATGGAATATCTTTTTCCATCCCCTCACTTTCAGTCTGTATGTGTCCCTAGGTCTGAAGTGGGTCTCTTGTAAACAGCATATATACAGGTCCTGTTTTTGTATCCATTCAGCCAGTCTGTGTCTTTTGGTTTGAGCAGTTAATCCATTTACACTTAAGGTAATTATCGATATGTATGTTCCTATTACCATTTTCTTAATTGTTTTGGGTGTGTTATTTTAGGTCTTTTCCTTCTCTTGTGTTTCCTGCCTAGAGAAGTTCCTTTAGCCTTTGTTGTAAAGCTGGTTTGGTGGTGCTGAAATCTCTTAGCTTTTGCTTGTCTGTAAATGTTTTAATTTCTCCATCGAATCTGAATGAGATCATTGCTGGGTAGAGTAATCTTGGTTGTAGGTTTTTCCCTTTCATCACTTTAAATATGTCCTGCCATTCCCTTCTGGCTTGCAGAGGTTCTGCTGAAAGATCAGCTGTTAGCCTTATGGAGATTTCCTTGTATGTTATTTGTTGCTTTTCCCTTGCTGCTTCTAGTATTCTTCCTTTGTATTTAATTTTTGATAGTTTGATTATTATGTGTCTTGGTGTGTTTCTCCTTGGATTTATCCTGTATGGGGTTCTCTGCACTTCCTGGACTTGATTGACTATTTCCCTTAGCATGTTAGGGAAGTTTTCAACTATAATCTCTTCAGATATATCAGACCCTTTCTTTTTCTCTTCTGTTTCGGGGACCCTATAGTTCGAATGTTGGTGCATTTAATGTTATCCCAGAGGTCTCTGAGACTGTCCTCAATTCTTTTCATTCTTTTTTCTTTATTCTGCTCTGGTGTAGTTATTTCCACTATTTTATATTCCAGGTCACTTATCCATTCTTCTGCCTCAGTTATTCTGCTATTGATTCCTTCTAGAGAATTTTTAATTTCAGTTATTGTGTTGTTCATCATTGTTTGCTCTTTAGTTCTTCTAGGTCCTTACTAAACATTTCTTGTATTTTCTCCATTCTATATCCAAGATTTTGCATCATCTTTCCTATCATTACTCTGAATTCTTTTTCAAGTAGACTGCCTATTTCCTCTTCATTTGTTTGGTCTGGTGGGTTTTTACCTTGCTCCTTCATCTGCTGTGTATTTCTGTGTCTTCTCATTTTGTTTAACTTACTGTGTTTAGGGTCTCCTTTTCACAGGCTGCAGGTTCATAGTTCCCATTGTTTTTGGTGTCTGCCCCCAGTGGGTGAGGTTGGTTCAGTGGCTTGGGTTGGTTTCCTGGTGGAGGGGACTGGTGCCTGTGTTTTGGTGGGTGGGGCCGGATCTTGTCTTTCTGGTGGGCAGGGCCACATCCGGTGGTGTGTTTTGGGGTGTCTGTGACCTTAGTATGATTTTAGGCAGCCTCCTGCTAATGGGTGGGGTTGTGTTCCTGTCTTGCTAGTTGTTTGGCATGGGGCGTCCAGCACTGGAGCTTGCTGGCCGTTGGGTGGATCTGGGACTTAGCGTTGAGACGGAGATCTCTGGGAGAACTCTTGCCGATTGGTAGTACTTGGGGCCGGGAGGTCTCTTGTGGTCCAATGTCCTGAACTCGGCTCCCCCTTCTCAGAGGCTCAGGTGTGACACCAGGCCAGGGCATCAAGACCCTGTCAGCCACACGGCTCGGAACAAAAGGGAGAAAGAAAGAAAGAAAAATTATAATAATAATAAAACAATTTAAAACATTTTTTAAATTTATTAAAATAAAAAAATAATTAAAAAAAGAAGAGAGCAACCAAACTAATAAACAAATCACCAATGATAGCATGTGCTAAAAACTAAACTAAGATAAACATTAAAATTAGAAACAAATTAGTCACAGACAGCAAACCCCAAGTCCACCACCTCAAATTTGTGATGATTCGTTTTCTGTTCAGGTATTCCATAGATGCATGGTACATCAAGCTGATTGTGGGGATTTAATCTGCTGCTGCTGAGGCTGCACGGAGAAATTTCCCTTTCTCTTCTGTTTGCGCATCTCCTGGGCTTCAGCTTTGGTTTTGGCCCTGCTCTGTGTGTAGGTCGCCCTCGGGCATCTTTTGGGAAGTCTGAGGTCTTCTGGCAGTGTTCAGTAGGTGTTCTGTAGGATTTGTTCCACATGTAGGTGTATTTTTTTTTATTTGTGGGGAGGAAGGTGATCTCCACGTCTTACTCCTCCGCCATCTTAAAGATCCCCCTCTACTTAGTCTTAAAAATGATAGAAAATTCAAAATAAAAAGGTGTTAGTATTTGTTGAATTTTAAACTAATTTAAGGCCAGGATTTTAGGAATTTTTAGAACTGATAATTTCTTGTTTCAGAGGACATCACCTATTGGCAAACTGTGGTACTGCAGTTTCACTGCATAAAGAGGAAGAGATGATCAGGCAGCTATGGATTTGGAGTCAAAGAGATGGTAAAGCAGGCAGCTCAGAGAACATGGGGCCCTGGAAGTGTAGAAGGAAATGCTTTCTCTCCTCTCTTCCCATTCCCCTCATTGCTGTGATGTACATTTCTGACAGAAAACCAGAACTGTAACTGGAACAAATTACAGATTTGTGAATTGTGACTGTTGCTGAAATCTTACCACTGGTGTGACATCCTGACCCATTTAGATAGGCATTGGATTCAATGAGCCAATTGTCCTTGTGCTAACAGGTAAATTCCTAGCTATCATTAATCTGCAATTAAAGGGGGGGAGCGTGGAGCGTTCATTATAGCATAACACTTTGATTTTACTTTTGCAGTGCTACAGCTAATAGCATCAGGAAAATAACTTTTCAAATAAAAATGTATCTTTTCTCCCAGATGGGGCTGGGCCAGAAGTAAAGGAAGCGGAAGATGGAATAGGAGGATTCTATGGTCAGTTTGAACATTAGTCTTACTGTGCTAGAAGTAATTCCTGACTCTAACTGAAGAAATTTCATTCTTTTGCAGTGACATAAATGTAGTCTGCTCAGCTGGTTTAGTTTCCATTTATATTTTGTAGCACCCCAGAGCTACTTTTTTTCTTTTTAAAGAAGCCAGCGGAAGCCAGCCAGAAGAAATCCTGATAACTTTAGCATGGGAAGGTTTTGAGAGCAATCTCTTCTCCCCACCTTTTAACCTCTTTCCCCTTTGAATGGTGTATGTTTCAATGGATGCGTTTTTCAGAGTACCTTCCTCTGCATTTTATTTCATCTTATTTAATGGACTTCCTATTAATTAAGAGGGAGAATGAACTAGGAAATAAGCACCATGTAGAGTTAAAAGTAGGGTAGGGTTGTCCCAAAGGAACTGAAGCTGAAGTTAGAAAATGTGCCGGACCTTCCTTTTATTCTGCTGTCCTAGGCTTTCACTGAAGTTTGTGTTTGGGGACACCCATTTACTCCATGCTGAGTCCCAAAAGGATGTGGACAAGAGCATTTAGAAGGGGAGGATTTGGCACCCGTATGGTGACCCACAAAGTAAAAATCCAAAAAAGTTTAAAATGTAAAGTATTTTAAAGTAGCACTGTTTTGAAACTCTTTTGGTCATTCATCCTTGCATAGACATTTTACAATGCAGGGATCCTGAATTCATCTCACCTGATTCCCCATTCTAGTTGATGTGAGGCTCATTAGACTCTCATCTGACTCAGGGCCACCACGCCCCATGTTTCTTCTCTTTCTTTCCATTACTAGCCTGGTCTCAGTACATTAATGTGGATTCTTATATCATTTTAAAAATATCTTTTCTTCCAGCTCCCCTTGAGCTTCTGTTTTTATCCATTTACTTACAAATAGATTTAATTAGCTTAGAATACTACCCCCAGAATTTCTTAGTTCTTTCCTTCTGTTCTACAGAGAGAGACACAAACTTCATGCTGGTGACAGTGAGACCAATGGGAAGTTCAGAGGGGCATGCATTTTCTTGCCAGAAACTGTAAGGAATAGCCTTGAAGAGGAAAGTTGTAGGCACTCTTCAGTCACAACTTCAAGGGTTGAGGTTGCTGGGTAGCTGTCCGTGATGGTTGTGGGGTGTGTGCATGCACACACACACACACACACACACACACTCACATGCACTCACAAACACATACACATCACAGTGACAGATGACCTATTGAAATAATTTCAGAGCTGTTCTGTGGTTGCTATGACAACCAGTGCTCTCTTGGCTTTCATCTGGCCATGTGACAGGGACTTTGACGTCAGCCGGAGGCAGAGTCTGTGGCTGAGTCCACACAGTCAAAGGCCTGTGAGAATCTGGTGGATGCTGGCTGCCGCTGCTGCTCTTAACGCTGCTGCCGCTGCTGCTTCTGCGTCCCAGGGGCTGCAGAGCATGGACTGTTAAATCTTGCACTTCTTCTGTGTGAGGTAATTAGTTTGCTTTATATACAATAGTTAGATGTGTTTGTAGATCATTGTGGTTTTCCCCTCTCTCTTACCTCTTACAAGTTTGTCTTCATGAACAATTACTGTTGTACCAAGAGAAAAATATGAAGCAGCTTCTAGTTGTTAATTTTGGGTGGAATCTCTGGCATTTGGTTAAATTTGGATTAATGTTCTGTGAAGTAGGTTAAAATATAGCCGCCTTTTTTGTTCGACACTTGCTAACATGACATTATTTAGAGATACAGGTTTTGCAGCTTAAGCCAAATATTCCCCGTTGAATTCCAGGAATCCTCCCTTCAGTATTGCTTTGGGTTTAAAGACTCCAGCATAGCCTTGCAATATGTTGCTAACTTTGCTTTTTTTATATTTGCTACCATATTCTGAATCAGCCTAGAGTAGTTTGGTATTTGGTTTCTGTCTTGTTTGTAGCATTCATAATTAGCAACAATAGGCACGGCGGGAAAGAACATTATACTTTGAAACAAAAGTTGGGGTTCTTCTAGTAAATAAAGTATTCTGAAAATACCAGGGAAAACTGTCAAGAGCTTCCTGTTTAGAGAAAAATAATCTGGAATATGCCAAGGAAGTTGGGGTGGAACCTCTGACATGTGCTCATGCAGTTGCTTTTTGGTTCTTAGAGCAAAGTGCACATTTTCAGTATCTTCCTCTGAAAATTCAGCTGTGAAGAGAATAGCATTGGATGGTCTTCATTCACTAAGGAGGCATGTAAGCTATTTTTATATTTAAAAATTGAAATAATTACCTAGAGAAGAAAACAATAGCCCTAAAACTAAATTATCATTGGTAGATCTACTTTAATTCAAACACAGATATAAATAGCCACTAAAAATCGCTCTAGATCTTGAATGAGTAATTTGATAACTGTGATTAATAAAGCTTTTAATCTCTATTCCTATAACAATATATACTGCAAATGGGGGGGTTGCATTGTTGTAGTTCATTTCTTTCCCAAGTTTAGTAATTTTGAATTTTCCATCATTGCACACAAGTTGGATGGTTTTCGTAGCTTGTAATTCAACAAAAACCTCTGGTACTGAAGTTGATCGAGCCTAGATTTATAAGCAGGTATCTAAATCTTACAAATTTAACTGGAAAAAAAAGGCAAATTTTAGAGCAGCACATGTAATATACCTACTATTTTGATGAATAGAAAAATAATGGTTTAACTATGTAAATGAAGAATACACATTTTATAGTATGTGAGTTACATATCAGTTTTACAGTGTGTGAGTTATATATCAATATAGCAAGAATATATTATTCTTTCCTATATTCTTTATTAGTTTCTGAATTCTGATCACCTTTATTTTACTCTTGGAGATGAACATTTTGAACAGTATTTAGCTTCAATGATAAGTGAATAATTGTGAGTGCATAAATAATTTCTCAATAGCTTTCAATGAGTGAATATGCATTTAACTTGCTGGCATTTGATATGTCTATTTTTGGCCAGAGTCTCCATGGAGGATTTTCCAAAAAGTCTTAATGTGCTTACACTCGAGGCACATCTACTGAGGCGTTATCTCATTGTTTAATTTATCTCATAATTTTAATAACTCAGAGGCCCTATTCTTAACACTCCTAGAAATATGTTAATTGATTTGCAGTATTTCAAGTGAGCATGAATAGGACCCGTAGCCAGTAGCACTGTCATTTAAAAGCAGTCTTTGATAGGATACTTTGATGTTTGCCTCTTTTGCTCAAAATAAGGAATTTTCGTTATAGTTTTTCCAGGTAGTGAAGATTTTCTTGATGCTCTCTCTATGTTTTAAAGTTATAAAATGATTGTATTCAGTGCCCTAATAAAACAGACTGGATTTCAGCAACGAAATAAGTGAATATTTTAGTGTTGATTAGCAAAATGACAATGATAAAGTTTATCATTAGAAGAAAACAACCTCTGCTATGATGGCAGAAATACTTTAGAATCTACAGGTCTTTTCTTATGGCAAAATAAGGGGGAAAAATGACTCTCATCAGAATCATCTGTTTACAGCAATGAGACTGTGTTGATTTCAAGGTCAAGTTTGCTTCAACTTCAAAAGATACTAGCAAGGAATGATTTACTCTAGAAACCTGGATGTTGCATTATTAAATGCTTTATGTACAGTTTCAAGGGATTTTAATCTTTTGGGTGCCATGGACCTCTTTGGCAGGCTGGTGAAGCTTATAGGTTCTTCTTAGAATGATGATTTTAAATGCATGATAGAGTATGCAGGATGACAAAGGGAATTACTTTTATTGAAATACATTAACCAAATTTTTTAAATTGTGACGTGTGTGTTGTCAATAATTCACTATTAAATAAAACAAATTAGCAGCAGTTATAATTACTACCATAATTTTGAAGTAGTGATGAACATAAAAGGTATTTTGAGATGGCTACAGTGACTGTAATGTGATGTGAGAATATCTGTGATTTCTCTTGGCAACAAAACCGCAGATACGGTGGTTTATGCTCTACATTTTAATCTAAATTTTACTTTGAGGTTAGTGAAACTAAAGATAGAATATTTTTCCCATCCAAGTTCCTGGATCCCATGAATTCTCTCCACCCCTCAATTAAATGATATGTAAGCTTGTGATGCTAAAAGGTCTTGGAACTGCACTGGACAAAATCCACACCACCATTTCCACATTCAGCTCTACCACATCTGATTTTATTCTCTGAAGGTGTGAATTTCACAGTATTCTCTAATTTCTGTGTGAAAGGGGTGGTATCCACATTGCTACCAAATTGTAAATTTCTTTTGTTTTCCTCCTTAATCCATAAGTAGGCTTGTGTACTTGGACTGAGCTCATACCTAGTTAGATAGGGGTTAAGAGGAAAAATTTATAGTGTTAACGCAAGTTATGCAAGTTAAAACCATGGACCATAGAAGTAAGACTATAGCTATTTACAAAGGGACCCTTATCCAGTCAAAGAAAATAAGCAAGTAGTACTTTCATAAAGAATGCAGGATGTTATATGAGATTGTAGCTGAAGAAATATTCTAGAAGGTACTTTGTGTGCTCACAACAATCGAAATGAGCATTAAAGAATTTATGTCCCTGTTCAGTTTGATGTAAAGCACATATATGCGTAAATTGATCAATTGTAATGTAAATTTCAGTTACTCTGGATAGAGCCTGCTGGTTCACCTGTCAGAGGTCCCTGGAACAGGAGACATTCATTCAAAATGAAATGAGGAGTGGAGACACTTCCCAAGTAATCTGAACACAAAATCTTATTTGACTTATTGGATATTCAAGAACAACACAGGAAATATTAATATTATTGTTTAGGGTGACTTATATAAGAATTGTCTCATTTCCCATGTCACTCTTAACTTGCAGAAGATATTGCCTAATTTTCCTCTGCAGCTAACTAGGTGACTTTGCAGTTAGTTAGCTGATGTCGTGTATCGCTGCCTTTCCAGCTCTGCGTTTAGTCCTTGCATCCTTTCTATTACATCAGCACCATCACCCCAGCATAAGAAAATTGGAGCTATGACATTATGCACAAGCTGGTGTTTAAACTCAATCCAAATCCCTAACATTTGAAATGGAAGCTTAGCAGTTTTTCCTTCATGTGTTCTCAGGGGAATTACAAAAGAGGATTTTCCCAAACATTTCTTATTCTTCGGACTAGAAAAGAACACCTTCTTCGGGGGCTTTGAGTGTCTGTGGCACCTTGATAAAGAAGCTTGGAAAAAGTCAAAAATCTCAGACTCCAGTTGGAAAGGAATGTGCCACTATTTTTCATGAAATCAGCTGTTATTTTAATGGTTCCCTGTGATGGAAATCAACTAGAAATAGCATTCCAAAATGCAGCATTTTTATTGTTTCCAGAAGTGATGCCATAAAAGTTAGTGCTCATTAAGACTTCGATACAAAAATTATATGATAGATATTTAAATCCAACGGAGGCATCTACTGCAAACCAAAAACAGTCTGCTCTTTTTATTTCTGCAGTGGACTTTAGGGAGTTTTTGGACATATTTCTGTAAATGTCTTTAATTAGAGACATAGCATCCCTTTAAAATTTTAGTTTACATTGATGTAAAACATAGTGTACTTAACATCACATTAAAGTTCTATATTTGAGTTTCAAGAAAGAAATCTGTAGTCTGAAAGATAGTCTAGCTGCTGCCTGTCCTAAAAGGAGGATTGTCCGTATTTTCTGATTTCTGAATTCCAATGAGTGCAGGAAAACCAAAGACTGCAAACTGCTTTCATGCCAAGATGAATTCTTTTATGGATGATTCTAGAATTGCTTTACTTTTATGAATTTAAACCCTATCCATGAGAGGTAAATGTTGAGAAGAGTGTTGTAGTCTTTGGCTGACTGCTCTGTTGACTCCCACAGACTTTCGTATGATTCATACAACTAAAACCACGACCAATTTTGTGACGACCATATTTACAACATCCTTGGAGATAAATTTAAAACTAGCATCCCACAACAGTTATCCGATCCTGTGCATTCCCACGTTTTGCCATGGATCAGGTGAAGCATTAGGTAGCATCACTCAGTCAGCAAGCATTTTATCAGGGGGCTGCTGCATCCACAGTATCATAGTAGGCATTTTGGGCTCCTCCCTCATGTGGTCTTTGAGGGATATGCCACTGGCATAAAGAGCCCAAGTTACTTTATAGACTTCTGACTTTTGTTTGCTTGAGCTTTTATTCAAACATTCAGTCTTTCATGCATTCAGTAAGTTTTGAGCACCTACTGTGTGCCAGACATTAGACTAGACACTAGGGATGCTATGGTGAACAAGACAGACAAGGTCTCTGCCATCATGGAACTTACAGTCTAACTATATAGGGGACCTGCCCAGAGACTTAAGTGTAACAGCAACCAAGGTTTCTCCCTCACAGCTGTGCTGGCCAGCGTAGTCAAAAAGAGAATCTTCTCTATAAGGGAAAAAAATCAAAACAAAAGAGACAAGCAAACAACCTGGGAACCATTAGATTTTACACCAGAGTCAAACCTTAGAAGAGGCATTCCTCAGCTGGTGAACAGTCAGCCTAATTTGTGAGCAGTCTGTTCATATCAGTGTCAAGGATTCCAGATCAGTACACCCAGCCCTGTTTTCAAAGGCTGCTTGTCCTCTCCTGTTCAGAAGATATATGAGACTGGTAGGGACTGACCTAGAGAATAATTTTCTTTTATGCATATACCCTGCCTTATGCAAATAACAAGAGCCATTTCATCTTATGAAAGGAATCCTTAAGTTAGTTGTGCTCAAGCATATCAATCTCATCTTCCCTGTACTCACCCAGTCAAGATAGGTTCACTGCTCTAATAAATAACCCCAAATCCCAACGGCATAATACAGTACTGTTCCTTTTTCGCTCAGCCACAGATCAGATTTGGGAGACAGGCTCTGCTCCGTGCGGTAATCCAGGGATTCAGGCTCCTTCCATCTAGTTAAACTGATCTGGGGACAAATCCCATCTCTACCACTTGCAGGTGTCACTTTGGGCAAGTTAGCAAAGTCACAGTTTTCTTACCTGGATAATATTAGCACCTACCTTATAGACTTTGAAGTCAGTTTACTTGGCATGGTAACTGACAGGTATTAGGTACTCAATAATGAGAACATTTTCTACCCCTGGTCGTGCTGCCACCACCACTGTCCCCCCAGGAACCGGGAAGTACCACTGCCAAAGTTGGAGGACGTGTATCCCTGGTGTCATGAGAACAGCTGACACTTAGAGAGCTAGATAGTCTTCTAAGCTTTTTTCAAAATAACTATTGTTTTTTCTTCACAACATCCCAATTTTATAAATGAGGAAACTAAGGAACAGAGAGGTTGAGCACATTGCCCAGCATCACACAAGTATGTAACAGAGCTCTGGGAATTTGGCTCTAGAGTCACTATGCTGTATTACCTTTTAAGCTGGAATATTTTTTCTAGAAGTAATGTTATATGTTGTGGCAGATTGTACACTATTGTGGGATGCTATTTTTAAATTTCTCTCCAAAAATGGGCTTGTAATTATATCTACTCCCCCTTGCTCTTCTGGAATGTTGATACTCTCCCTCAAGAGGTGGAGTCTATTGCCTTCCCCTTGAACCCACATGAGCTTTGTGATTGGTCCAACTGATAGAGCACAGTGAAAACAACGCTAGATGACTTCCAAGGCTGGATTTGAAAAAAAATTCAGTTATTTTTTTTCTCTCGGCTATTCATTGTTTCTCTTACACATGACATTTGCCCTTGGAAACCAGCCACCATAAGGAAGCCCAGACCATATAGAGGGGCCATATGTAGGTTTCAGCCAACACCTCCAGCTGAAATGTCAGCCAGACAACCAGCATCAGCTGCCAGAAATGTGAGCGGGCAAGCCTTCCGAGGATTCCAGGCCCCAGCCCCAGGTCCCCCTTACCCTTCCTGATGCCAAGTGAACCAGAGATGAACTGTCCCTGCCGAGCCATGCCCTAAATTGCAGATTCATGTGCAAAATAAAAATTGTTTTTTTGGTTTGTTTGTTTTTTTGCGGTACGTGGGCCTCTCACTGTTGTGGTCTCTCCCGTTGCGGAGCACAGGCTCTGGACGCGCAGGCTCAGCGACCATGGCTCACGGGCCCAGCCACTCCGCGGCATGCGGGATCCTCCCGGACCGGGGCACGAACCTGTGTCCCCTGCATCGGCAGGTGGACTGTCAACCACTGCGCCACCAGGGAAGTCCTGTTGTTGTTTTAAGTCCATACATTTTAGAATTATTTCTTAGGCAGCCAGAGTAAGTGGAATGTATGGGGTAATTAGAAATTACTAAAATACGTGTGTAAAGGACTAAACTGTAAGTACACGTAGATTAAATAGGTCTTGGGGATTTGGCATAAGTATCTAACCTAATTAAAATAATTTCTGGAGGAAAATATATTTCAGTTACCAATTAAATTACAAATGGGCTTTGGGTACATATCCTGTTCGTAAATTTGGAAGAGAGTCCCTACATAGTAATGCTATTGCTGGTTCTAGGAGAAGATTTGGGCTACACTGCGATGGACTGTATGCATTAGTGAAATCTCCCTCCTTGCCTCCTCCTGGCTGGGACCCTCTCAACAGGAGAGTCCTGTGCAGACAGCAGTACTTGTGCCATTTTCCCTTGGTCGCTGCTTAGTCTCTGTATCTGCTTTTGTCTCTCTCACACCTACTCTGTCTAATCTGCTGCCTAGTTTTCTCTTGTTAGATCCTGCTGTCTCCTTGACACTCTCTTCTGGCCCATTTCCAATGCTTCTAAACCTATTTTTCTGCTCTAATGATTTATAGTAAAGCTAGGGAATTTCTATTGGCCAGGTAAGATTTAGCTCATTCAGCAAAGTCTTTTTTTCTTTTAGTAAAGCTGCCAAAATGGCAGCTGTCCCACTGGCTTGCGGCTCCATGTGTTGGTCAAACCTAGTATTTGAAATACTCAGAAATGTATTCCTTAGGTCCTGACTCAAAGAAGCATCTCTGTCTCTTCTGCTGCAGAGAAATCAATACCCCTGACTTACTTCTTGCTTAAACATCACCCCATCCTGAGGGTCTTCCCACCTTCCCTTTAGAAGGCTAATTGTTTGTTCACTTTTGATGTATTCATTCAACACATATTAATTCCATATAGTGGGCCCTGTTGTTGAGCACCTATGAAAAGATTTCCTTTGTGTCCAAGGACTGGTAAGGTTCCTCCAGTTGTCTCTCATTTGCTCACCACTAACACCAGGCAGATGTTGTCCAGTCACCTAGACCTTTCAATGACCAACACATGTCCCACCTCACCCAAGATGTCCCAGCTAAGTAGGATACTACAAGGGTAACATAGGACCAGCCAGTCTTTGAAAGGGTTACGGTCTAGTTGGGGAGGCCAGACAGCATATGCAACTGAGGTCCAGAGCTTTGTCTTCCATGTTGGGTAAAACTTCTTATAGTGCCTAGTGTAGCACTGGACACATAGTAACCACTTATTAAATCTCTGGTAGGTGATTAATGAATACATTAACTATAGAAGGGTATATGGCATTGAGATGACTTCAGAGGGGAAGTGAGCTTTGAGTTGGGCTTCAAAGGATATAGAATATTTGGCATGAACAGGAGTGAAAGGATTGCCCATGAATAAGAAACATCATAAGTACATTCCTAGTAACAGAAATAGACACTCATGCATCTGAGATCAAGGAAATGGCTGGGAAGAAACAAAATGTACAACCTGTAAGGTGGGTCTGTGGAGGACCTAGAATTTATCAATTTAAAACAAACTGGGACTTCCCTGGTAGTGCAGTGGTTAAGAATCCACCTGCCACTGCAGGGGGCATGGGTTCGAGCCCTGGTCCGGGAAGATCCTACATGCCACAGAGCAGCTAAGCCCGTGCACCACAGCTGCTGAGCCTGCGCTCTAGAGCCTGTGAGCCACAACTACTGAGCCCACGTGCCACAACTACTGAAGCCCGTGTGCCTAAAGCCTGTGCTCTGCAACAAGAGAAGGCACCACAATGAGAAGCCCGCGCACCACAATGAAGAGTAGCCCCCGCCTGCCACAACTAGAGAAAGCCTGCGTGCAGCAACGAAGATCCAGTGCAGCCAAAAAAACCCAAATAAATAAATAAATAATAATTTTTAAAAACTGGATTTGATCTGACGGCAAGAAGCTAGTGAAAGTTTGGGAGCAGGTAAGTGATACATGTGTCAAGTGGTATTATAATAATTTAATAACCCTCTTTCCTTTTGCTTTAGACAGCTTATTTTAATTATGAATATGTGTTAAATGATTCCTTTTCCTCCATTTTTCTCATAGAAAAGTTCTCACTTTTTTTTTTCTTGCAGTACGCGGGCCTCTCACTGTTGTGGCCTCTCCCGTTGCGGAGCACAGGCTCCGGACGCGCAGGCTCAGTGGCCATGGCTCACGGGCCCAGCTGCTCCGCGGCATGTGGGACCTTCCCAGACTGGGGCACGAACCCATGTCCGCTGCATCGGCAGGTGGACTCTCAACCACTGCGCCACCAGGGAAGCCCTCAGTTTACTTCATATTTCATCTTACTTCACTTCAACAGAAGAAAAAGAACACTGAAATGAACTCAAGCATTTGAACTTCAGATAACTGTTTCTTTAAAGCAGGAATTAACAATTTTTAGCTAAATTAAATTGCCAATTAAAAATTGAAATTTAAGGCTTCCCTGGTGGCGCAGTGATTGAGAATCTGCCTGCCAATGAAGGGGACACGGGTTCGAGCCCTGGTCTGGAAAGATCCCACATGCTGCGGAGCAACTAGGCCCGTGAGCCGTAACTACTGAGCCTGCGCATCTGGAGCCTGTGCTCCGCAACAAGGGAGGCTGCGATAGTGAGGGGCCCTCGCACCGCGATGAAGAGTGGCCCCCGCTTGCCCCAACTAGAGAAAGCCCTTGCACAGAAACGAAGACACAACACAGCCAAAAATTAAAAATTAAAATAAAGGAATTCCCTTAAAAAAAAAAAAAGGAAATTCAATCGAACAGTAAGAGATTGAGGAATCAATGTTTCTTAAAAACGAATTGCTTCTCAGTGGGTATGGGTTTATATTTTCAGTTAGTAAAGCTTAGTTTACAATCTCATAAGATCAGAAAAGATCAGGGATAATCAAAAATACCTTTGGGGAAATAAAAAGTTTTTAACCAGAGATCACCTTTAGGAATGGCCTCCTGGGGAAAAAGTAGATAAAAAAGTTAATATGTAAGGAATATAGTTCCTAAAGTCAAAACCACTTTCAAAAGGAAAACTAAATCATACAATAGGGAAGCAGTTACTTTACCCAGTTGCCTAGAACTCACAGAGAATTTAGAGGAATTCACTATATTTATTAACCCTCTCCCTTGACCATAGAGGTTTAACTTTATTACTTCAGACACCAGTTGGGCTTTTTTTTAAAATGACATTTTATTTATTTGTTTATTTGTTAACATCTTTATTGGAGTATAATTGCTTTACAATGGTGTGTTAGTTGCTGCTGTATAACAAAGTAAATCAGCTATATGCATACGTATATCCCCATATCCCCTCCCTCTTGCGTTTCCCTCCCACCATCCCTACCCCACCCCTCTAGGTGGTCATAAAGCACCGAGCTGATCTCCCTGTGCTATGTGGCTGCTTCCCACTAGGTATCTATTTTACATTTGGTAGTGTACATATGTCCATGCCACTCTCTCACTTTGTCCCAGCTTACCCTTCCCTCTCCCTGTGTCCGCAAATCCATTCCCTACATCTGCGTCTTTATTCCTGTCCTGCCTCAGGTTCATTAGAACCTTTTTTTTTTTTTTTTAGATTCCATGTCCATGTGTTACCATACGGTATTTATTTTTCGCTTTCTGACTTACTTCACTCTGTATGACAGACTCTAGGTCCATCCACCTCACTACAAATAACTCAGTTTTGTTTCATTTTATGCCTGAGTAATATTCCATTGTATATATGTGCCACATATTCTTTATCATTCATCTGTTGCTTCCATGTCCTGGCTATTGTAAATAGTGCTGCAGTGAACATTGTGGTACATGTCTCTTTTGAATTATGGTTTTCTCAGGGTATATGCCCAATAGTGGGATAGCTGGGTCATATGGTAGTTCAATTTTTAGTTTTTTAAAGAACCTGCATACTGTTCTTCATAGTGGCTGTATCAATTTACATTCCCACCAACAGTGCAAGAGGGTTCCCTTTTCTCCACACCCTCTCCAGCATTCATTGTTTGTAGATTTTTTGATGATGGCCATTCTGACCGGTGTGAGGTGATATATCATTGTAGCTTTCATTTGCATTTCTCTAATGATTAGTGATGTTGAGCAAACTTTCATGTGTTTGCTGACAATCTGTATATCTCCTTTGGAGAAATGTCTATTTAGGTCTTCTGCCCATTTTTGGATTGGGTTGTTTGTTTTTTTGATATCGAGCTGCATGAGCTGCTTGTAAATTTTGGAGATTAATCCTTTGTCAGTTGCTTCATTTGCAAATATTTTCTCCCATTCTGAGGTTTGGTTTTTCATCTTGTTTATGGTTTCCTTTGCTGTGCAAAAGCTTTTAAGTTTCATTAGGTCCCATTTGTTTATTTTTATTTTTATTTCCATTTCTCTAGGAGGTGGGTCAAAAAGGATCTTGCTGTGATTTATGTCATAGAGTGTTCTGCCTATGTTTTCCTCTAAGAGTTTGATGGAGCCTGGCCTTACATTTAGGTCTTTAATCCATTTTGAGTTTATTTTTGTGTATGGTGTTAGGAAGTGTTCTAATTTCATCTTTTACATGTACCTGTCCAGTTTTCCCAGCAACACTTATTGAAGAGGCTGTCTTTTCTCCATTGTATATTCTTGCCTCCTTTATCAAAGATAAGATGACCATATGTGCGTGGGTTTATCTCTCAGCTTTCTATCCAGTTCCGCTGATCTATGTTTCTGTTTTTGTGCCAGTCCCAAACTGTCTTGATTACTGTAGCTTTGTAATGTAGTCTGAAGTCTGGGAGCCTGATTCCTCCAGCTCTGTTTTTCTTTCTCAAGATTGCTTTGGCTATTCGGGGTCTTCTGTGTTTCCATACAAATTGTGAAATTTTTTGTTCTAATTCTGTGAAAAATGCCATTGGTAGCTTGACAGGGATTGCATTGACTCTGCAGATTGCTTTGGGTAGTATAGTCATTTTCACAGTGTTGATTCTTCCAACCCAAGAACGTGGTATATCTCTCCATCTGTTTGTATCGTCTTTAATTTTTCTCATCAGTGTCTTATAGTTTTCTGCATACAGGTCTTCTGTCTTCTTAGGTAGGTTTCTTCCTAGGTATTTTATTCTTTTTGTTGCAATATTAAATGAGAGTGTTTCCTTAATTTCTCTTTCAGATTTTTTGTCAGTAGTGTATAGGAATACAAGAGATTTCTGTGCATTACTTCGTATCCTGCTACTTTACCAAGTTCATTGATTAGCTCTAGTAGTTTTCTGGTAGCATCTTTAGGATTCTCTATGTATAGTATCATGTTATCTGCAAACCACGACAGTTTTATTTCTTCTTTTCCGATTTGGATTCCTTTTATTTCTTTTTCATCTCTGATTGCTGTGGCTAAGACTTCCAAAACTATGTTGAATAATAGTGGTGAGAGTGAGCAACCTTGTCTTGTTCCTGATCTTAGTGGAAATGGTTTCAGTTTTTCACCATTGAGAATGATGTTGGCTGTGGGTTTGTCATATATGGCCTTCATTCTGTTGAGGTAAGTTCCCTCTATGCCTATTTTCTAGAGAGTGTTTATCATAAATGGGTGTTGAATTTTGTTGAAAGCTTTTTCTGCATCTATTGAGATTATCATATGGTTTTTATCCTTCAGTTTGTTAATACAGTGTATCACATTGATTGATTTGCATATATTGAATAATTCTTGCATTCCTAGGATAAACCCCACTTGATCATGGTGTATGATTCTTTTAATGTGCTGCTGGATTCTGTTTGCTAGTGTTTTGTTGAGGATTTTTGCATCTATGTTCATCTGTGATATTGGCCTGTATTTTCTTTTTTTGTGACATGTTTGTCTGGTTTTGGTATCATGATGATGGTGGCCTTTTAGAATGAGTTTGGGAGTGTTCCTCTCTCTGCTATATTTTGAAAGAGTTTGAGAAGGATAGGTGTTAGCTCTTCTCTAAATGTTTGATAGAATTTGCCTGTGAATCCATCTGGTCCTGGGTTTTTGTTTGTTGGGAAATTTTTCTCTTTTTATATTTATTTTATTTTATTTTATTTTTAAAATTTTTTTAATTAACAAATTTAATCAGTTATACATATACATATGTTCCCATATCCCCTCCCTTTTGCGTCTCCCTCCCACCCTCCCTATCCCACCCCTCCAGGCGGTCACAAAGCACCGAGCTGATCTCTCTGTGCTATGCGGCTGCTTCCCACTAGCTATCTACCTTACGTTTGGTAGTGTATATATGTCCATGCCGCTCTTTTGCTTTGTCACAGCTTACCCTTCCCCCTCCCCATATCCTCAAGTCCATTCTCTAGTAGATCTGTGTCTTTATTCCTGTCTTACCCCTGTGTTCTTCATGACATTTTTTTTTCCTTAAATTCCCTATATATGTGTCAGCATACAGTATTTGTCTTTCTCTTTCTGACTTACTTCACTCTGTATGACAGACTCTAGGTCCATCCACCTCATTACAAATAGCTCAATTTCGTTTCTTTTTATGGCTGGGTAATACTGCAAATAGGACTAACTACCATATGACCCAGCAATCCCACTACTGGGCATATATCCTGAGAAAACCATAATTCAAAAAGAGTCATGTACCAAAATGTTCATAGCAGCCCTATTTACAATAGCCCGGAGATGGAAACAACCTAAGTGTCCATCATCAGATGAATGGATAAAGAAGATGTTGGGAAATTTTTAATCACAGTCTCAATTTCAGTGCTTGTGATTGGTCTGTTTATATTTTCTATCTCTTCCTGGTTCAGTCTTGGAAGGTTGTGCTTTTGTAAGAATTTGTCCATTTCTTCCAGGTTGTCCATTTTATTGGCATATAGTTGTTTGTAGCAGTCTCTCATGATCCTTTGTATTTCTACAGTGTCAGTTGCTACTTCTCCTTTTTCATTTCTAATTCTGTTGATTTGAGTCTTCTCCCTTTTTCTCCTGATAAGTCTGGCTAATGGTTTATCAATTTTGTTTATCTTCTCAAAGAACCAGCTGTTAGTTTTATTGATCTTTGCTATTGTTTTCTTCATTTCTTTTTCACTGATTTCTGATCTGATCTTTATGATTTCTTTCCTTCTGCTAACTTTGGGATTTTTTTTTTGTTGTTGGTGTTGTTCTTCTTTCTCTAATTGCTTTAGGTGTAAGGTTAGGTTGTTTATTTGAGATTTTTCTTGTTTCTTGCGGTAGGACTCTATTGCTATCAACTTCCCTCTTAGAACTGCTTTTGCTGCATCCCATAGGTTTTGGGTCATCATGTTTTCATTGTCATTTGTTTCTAGGTATTTTTTGTTTTCCTCTTTTTCTTCGGTGATCTGTTTATTTAGTAGCAAATTGTTTAGCCTCCATGTGTTTGTATTTTTTACAGTTTTTTTCCTGTAATTGATATCTAGTCTCAGCGTTGTAGTCAGAAAAGATACTTGATACGATTTCAATTTTCTCAAATTTACCAAGGCTTGATTTGTAACCCAAGGTATGATCTATCCTGGAGAATGTTCCATGTGCACTTGAGAAGAAAGTGTATTCTGGTTTTTTTTGGATGGAATGTCCTATAAATATCAATTAAGTCCATCTTGTTTATGTATCATTTAAAGCTTGTGTTTCCTTATTTATTTTCATTTTGGATGATCTGTGCATTGGTGAAAGTGGGGTGTTGAAGTCCCCTACTATGATTGTGTTACTGTCGATTTCCCCTTTTATGGCTGTTAGCATTTGCCTTATGTATTGAGGTGCTCCTATGTTAGGTGCATAAATATTTACAATTACCAGTGGTTTTTATATTCCATTAATTGTTTAAATACAAACTGAATTTTAGCTTGCTTCATATTTAGACCATGATTGCCTTTTATTTATATTTATCTTTCTAGAGTTTTAAATTATCTTTTTCTTCTCTGGTTGACCTGGAGAAACTTGAGTCTTCAGTACATATGTGGCATGTCATGGTGTACTTCTTGATTCTTTTTTTTTTTTTTTTTACTTCCTGATTCTTAGGTATCCAGTTTAATCATCATAACCTTTTTCTCTGTTGAAGATGCTTTTTCACCAAGCATTCTGTCCCACCATTGTAATTTGGACTAAATATAAGCTGTTCCACTAGGATTTCTTTCCTTCTGAACTGGATTATTTCCATTGTTTCCAGGTCTTCCTATTTCTTGGATTCATTTTCAATTTTGCTAGAGTATATTTTTCAATTATTTTTTCAAAATGGCAGAAGAAGGACTAAGTCCTTGTAGATCTTCATTTTGCCTTCATAGTTGAAAAATAGAGGTAGGTTAGGTAAACTTGCAAGCTTAGTCTGCCATCTTAAAGTGAGATTGTACTACCATTCAGAGTGGCATGAGGCCGTGGCACATGTCTTACTCACCACAAGGCCATTTCTCTTTCTTTCATGGCCCTGGACAGCACTCCCAATGCTGGTTGATCATGTGATCAACATGGATCATTTTTACAAAGAGAGCAAAGAGTGAGAGGATGGATCACATGAGCCAATTCCATCACCAGGCCCATAATATCTGCCTCCAACAGGTACTCATCCTGCAAGACACCAGTCAGGCCCCACCTCCTCTAGGAAGCCTTGCTAACTTCCCCAGTACTCCTGCATAATACAAACCCCAATTATAACACCAACCCCACAGCTCTACAATTTCCTACTTGTCTCTTCCACTAAACTCTAAGCTCCCTGAAGGTGAATGAGGTGCCTTATTTCAGGTCTGCATCCTTGCTGCACTCCACAGGGGCTGGCATGCATTAAATGCCCAATACAGATCGATTAACCAAGAAACCGAATGCATAAACAAGGGAATGAACAAGCTTGATGTTGACCTTGGAAACAGGTTTGTTGACCTTCCGTGTTGAAAATGAGGCCACTGACCTGCTCATTAGTCAGGAGAAGCTCTGGAAGGTTGTTTCAGGGAGAAAGAGCAGTATGGGGAAAGGCTTGAAGACAAACTGGGGCATGGCTTTTTGGGGGAAACGATGGAGGTTGTTCCCAAAGGGCTGTAGATTTTTCGTTCATCCAAGTTCAGTCTCTTATCTTTGCTGTGTCCTTTTGTTCTGAGTGGCAGTCTGATTAGAGGGTTCTTCAACTTTGCCAGTTCAGTGAATGCAGGTTTAATGTTTTGTTTTAGCAGAAACGCTGGTGCCTCAATTCCATAGGTGTCAATAAAGGCTCCTTCATGACACTTTACAATCATGACTTAAAACCTATATCAATGTTCTTTGCACGTTTATATTACAGGATCTGCTTACATTTGTATTAAGTATCATGAATTGTGTTGAGCCCTCACTTCACAGGAACAACATGAAACCCCAGATGGCTTAGAATGGAGCTTTTCCATCATCGTTGGGCTCCTGAAGCCTGCTGGAAATTGGTGAAGTGCAGAGCTGAAGTTACAGATCTCTGCCGTTCATGTGATTTTCTGGCAGAACTTCCTCACTCAAATGCCTCTGATCCCAGTCGCCACCTGAAAGTCCTCCCCAGAGGTCTGAGGGCCTCACCTCCTATGTCTGGTTACTTAATTAAAAACTACTAGTTGTCAGAAGCAAGTAGGCTGTTGATTCCTGGTTGGTTAACATGGGGCTTTCGATGTTGAGATGTGTTATTCTACCCACGTAGCATGTGTTCTGTTCATGTTTGTCAGCTGGGTGAAAGAATGAATGAAACGTTCAAGAAGAGATGGGGTTTTCCTGTTCTGAAACTAGAGTTAAGGAGCACATTTGTGGAAATTGTCCCCGGTAAGTGAAGGGAGCTGTTGTAGATTGCAGGCCACTTACTCTTTCCATTCCAGCCATTTTCTGTTCCATCATGTATTGCACACATGATCCATCTCTTGTCTTTGGGGATAATTCATTCCAGGATTTAGAATGTCACCAAAGACATCTCAGCAGGGTCCTTTTATTTGTCCATAACACAGGATTGTCTGGCGGATGTGCTGTTCCCCGTGGCAGAGACCCTGACTCAAAGGGCACATCCATCACACACCAATTTCTCGGCATCGATCTGGGTTTGTTTTTAAGAGTAAAGTTGTGTGGCCCCTCAGCAGTCCGGTGTTAAATGTGAGGTGTATAAAGCAGGGTGTTCCCAGTTGTCTGACTCAGGAGCTGCCTTGGCAACCATCAGTAAAACGCCAGGCCATGCTAATAGGAAAACAGGTCTGGGAATGCTAACAGTGTAAAGTGACTGGCAAAAAGGGACACAGTTTTTGGCAGCCCTTGCAGTTTTCAGGGCCGGAGACATCAGGAGAGAGATGACTGCATGAAGATCACACGGGAAGAGCAGCTCAAGTCTTCTCATTATTCAAAATTCCAGAGCTGGATCTGAGCTGCTGGGTCAGTGGAGAGGAACACCAGCCCAAACTGACCCCCAGGGGCTCTTGGCTGGAATCTTCCCAGGAGCCTGAGGGGAGAGGTGCAAGGGCTAAACACAGTCCCCCCAGCCACTGGGGTTAGAATCACAGCCCTGTGGTTGAGATGCAGATTCCTGAGGCTGAATTCAGAACTTTGGAATCAGAATCTGGAGGGCTGGGACTTGGGGTCTTCCTCTTTACAAAACTTCCTAGGTGATTCTTAACTTACACCAGCTAAACCTTGAGAGCCACCTGAACTTACTAATCCTCTCACTCTCCAAGGATCTCTTGCTGTGGACAGACTGCCCAACACCAGGAATTTCAGCCAAGCATGTGGCTGGTCAGTACATGACTTGAGGAGGTCAGTTCTGTGCCCTTGCATTTAACAAGTGATTCTAGAACACGGGCACTGCTTTAGGCCTTGAAGGCAATTCTTTCTTTCAGGGGTTATTAAGTTGTGAAGTCATAATCTGCACCCTCAACCCAACAGGACCACCTAGTATCACTGAAAACTCCTTTTATGGCTGTATGCCATTGGTCACAGAGATCTGATGCAAATAGGAAGTCATCAGCCTGGTGATGACTACCACAGCTAGAAAACAGCTCCAAATTCCCTATTTTTGAGGAGCAACCTAAGGGTGGGGCTAATTCACAAAGTTCACAACAGGCCCTACAGATCCCTTAAGTAAGGTTGTCAAATTTAGCAAATAAAAATACAAGACACCCAGTTAAATTTGAGCTTTCCAACATCGAGTAGTTTTCTTCAGTATAAGTATATCCCATGAAGTATTTGGGACATACTTATGCTAAAACATTATTCATTGTTTATATGAAATTCAGATTTAACTAAGCATCGTATATTTTATCTGGCAGTCCCACCCCTAAGCTTATTTAGGGACACTTCCTAAAAGATCGAGGCTGTCAAATTTGGGTATCTGGTCACCATAAATTGATGAGAGTAGAGGGTCAGGGGGCTTGCCCTATTATCGTCACCTTCCTTAGCAAGCCTAGTACAGCACTCAGCTTATAATAGACACATGGCGTGAGGGGCGGGGTGTCAGTGTTAAATGGTTCTTAGTCAAAGGAGACTAACCTCGGTGCTGGCCACTTAGGAGTGGTAGGAGGGGAGAGTCTACCTAGCAGAACTGACGTGCTATGGTAGGCCTCCTCACATCCCCAGTGGTGAGTGCCTCCACCCTGACTCGCTGACCAAGCTCTCCATCAGTTATGGAATGAGCTGGTGATTGGAAAGGGCTGAACATTGTATGTCTAAATATGTCTTTTTTCTCTTAGAGCTCTTTATAGCTTCATGGGAATAAACCTCACTTCAAATATCGTGAGTTACTGTAAAGGTTTTGTAAATTAAAGCACATTTCCCCACTGGATAACATGGTCATTTCGGAGTTACATTTCCATTTTGAATTGATTTTTTTCTCCCAAGGGTAATAAGTTAATGAACTATGCACAAGGGAAGTTCCTATTTCAAGAAAGCTTTCTAAAGTGGAAGAACACTTTGGTTATATCTTTCATTGTAGATCCACCGTCTTGAAGTTGAGGCACACCTGTTTCCAGGAAACAGTTTGTCAGCACTACAGTATTGGCTTTGTGGGAGTGTGCCAAAGAAGCTTCAAGATATTATGTTCTTTTCTTTTGATTTATTTTCAAATTGCTCTCCAGAGGAAAGATATTAATAGGAGAGAGTAGCCATCTGTAGGTAATCAGGGGGTCCATGCTGCCTGCTTCATTGCAGTCCACTCTGGCTCTTTATTTACAATTATTGGGCTATCTTGACAATATTTAAGAGGCAAATCACTCAAATTCTCTTGCTTGTCGTAGAAGCATTTTAACTTTGCCTAAGTAGTACCTTATGATCATCTGAGTTAGTCATTTCTCATTACCCACCTTCGAGGCAAGTTAACATTAACCCTTCATTACTGGCTAAGAAAACCAAACTCCAAAGAAGTTGTTTCTGGCCCAAGAGCACATGGTGATCAGAGTCAGACCCATGATTCTTAAACCTCTTTGCTCCTCTGAGTATGCACACTTGTCATCTTTCACCAGCTTCAGTGGGATGTACAAAGACCAAAATTTAGACACGGTGTTTCTATTTACATGGCTAACTCTATGTTTAAAAAAGGAGTATTCAGCTCTAGTCTCACATAAAATCACCCAGAGAGCTTTAATATCATGCCAGTGCTAGGGTCCCACTCCCAGGGATTCTGAGTCATTTGGTTTGGGGTGTGGCCTGGACATAGGTTTTTTGCTAGATACATAGAGAGAGAGAGAGAGAGAGAGAGAGAGATTTTTGCTAGATAGGTAGGTAGGTAGGTAGGTAGGGAGAGAGAGAGAGAGAGAGAGAGAGAGAGAGAGAAGCTTCTATGGTGCTCCTGTGCAGGGAGTGTTGAGAATGCTGGTCCAGGCAAAGTGAGCAGGGGTTCATGGGATGCTAAGTTCCAAACCTGACTCAACAGTCTCCCCACATAGGTGTCCACCATCCTACCATTACAGTATACATTTAGCCTGGGTTAAAGCATGTTGTTACCAGAAAGGAAACATTAGCACAGGGTTAACTTTAGTAGAAATACATCACTCTGATAGAGGGACGGGGAGAAGAGAGCAAACCCAGGGTATGGAGTGCTGACCAGACTGGTGAGGGAGGGGTGGTACTGGGAACCCTGGGCTGCCCCAAGACCCCGACCCCATAGGAGTACCATGCTCCCGGGCAGTGGTTCTGGAAGGTGAATAGGTAGACTTTGATAAGAGGTGGGGAATCAAGGGAGGCTTATTGGCTCAGAGCAGCATGTACTCAGAGGTCAGACTGCCTGGGTTCAAATCCTGGCTCTATCCCTTAAGCTCTGTGACCGTGGGCAAGTTATGAGCTCTCAAAGGATCAGTTTCCTAATTTGGAAAACAGAGGTAAAAATTGTAATTACCTCATCATTTGTTGGGGCAATGAAATGCGATAATATGTGATGCAATCATCAGTGGCCCCTGGCCTTTCCAGCATCACTGGATCACTGTTAAGTTCTCTTAGTTAAAATGGGGATATACCATAACCCTCTCCTTCAAGGTAACTAATCCTCACAAGGAAATATAAGGTTAGATTTAAGGTGGTGACTTAACATGTTGACTCAGAAGCAAGAGTGGACAAAACCTTACAAGGGAGCCCCTTGGCCTCAGAGCTGTAGGGTCAGGCTATAGCCTTGGACTAAAGAATGAGAACAGGTACCAGGAAACCAGATGGGGTTGTCACAAGGCTTGGGTCCAAGAGCACAGAGAGCTACCAAGTCAGAGTCTATGGGGCCAAGTCCCAAGAAAATCCATGACCCAGAAACCAAGGGAGGTATGTACCCAAGGCTGAAGGAAGTGGTCTCAGGAATAGCCTTCTAGAGTTCACTGTTGGGAAGCAGCAGGGCCTTGGTCTCTGCCTGATTTAAGACCTGCTTAAGCCTGGAAGGTCCCAGTTGTGAGTATCTTCGCAGGCCATTCTGACAAGCGTGTGTGCTTCTGAGAAAATATGGTTTCTAAATCAGAGCCCCCTGACTCTGCTCTAAGACTGTGGACTTGTTAGCATTTCTCCCAGCAGGACCCACAAAAGGATGGTTCTATGGGATGTCCCATGGTAAACAGACTTCCTGGGTAAATGAAAGTTAGCATGTTTCTTAATTAGAGAACTTTTCAGTATTTTTAATTTGCTTGTAAATTTCTAAGAGGAAAATATGGTAAGATGGGTTTCCCAAACTAATTTGATCATGGAACTCTTTCTCCTTGGGAAGAATTTCCAACTCCTCTGGCTCTTTTGCCTTCTTAACTCCTGGAGCTTCTGCCTTAAAGCCCCTTCCTCACTTCTCAGGGGTGTGTAGAACCCTCTGTGGGATGTGGCCTCCTTCCCAGGTCCCTACTACTCAGGTAGGGGCATAAGATGAGGCTGTAAACTGTACAAGGGCAGGGCCCATGCCTGTCTTGTTCTTCTCTCTGGCACATAGTTGGGTCTCAAATACTGCCTATTTGTGGAATGACTATTCATTGAGTGAACGCATGAAATCTATTTATGCCAAACTCCAGTTGCTGCCACAGATAGCACCTTGGGTGTTCAGAATTAAATACTCAACTGACCCACTCTTGTTGGAGGGAAGTGATTTCTGAGGTGATTTTGTATAGGACTAAGAATCAGGAGATGTGAGTGATTGTCCTAACTTGGTGTCTTTCTTTTTCACCTATCCAAAATGACCTCATAATAATCCTGCCCATCTTACTTCAAAACAGTCATGGAAATATAATAGTTTGCAAAAATTAAACTCTCCACAAATACAAAATATGTTCTTAATGATTTCCTTAAGAATTAGTCCCAGCTATTAATAGTCTAGTAGGCCCTTCAGTATCTAGTCTGATCCTTCCTGAAAATCGTGGCATATGACAGTAAAGGCTGCCCCCAAGTAGGTTTTGTAACCACAGGCTCTGCAAGTTTAAAGGGAGAAGGGAGATGGAGCAAGAATGGGATATCTTCTTCGACTCTTTTATAGTGGGTGGTGTTTATTTTAAGCAGTTTCCCAAATAAGTAAAGTGTTTCTTCTGTGCTACTACACCACAGGAATGATGCATTTTTGTGAAAGTTTTCACCTGCCCCGCCCCACCCCTACCCTGAACTTGCTCATCTGGAGGTGCCATGATGCTGCAGTGGTTCCTGCTAAAACTCTGCAGAGGCCACGTCAGATAGAGCAGAACCAAAGCCCCGCCAGGAAAAGAGCTGGAGCTTGTTATTACTTGCGCGTCTCATCCATCTGCGCCTACCCTACAGTGCTTCATTTTTATTTTTATATTTTGGAGAGTGTGCGTAGAAGGAAAGCAAGCTACTTTGATGGGGAGGCATTGGGACTTAGATGAGATCCACAGCTGCAGTGACTAGGAAAGAGAGCTCATTTGTCCAGACTCTGCATTGTAAGTTATGTTTGATTTGGGGAGTTAAATTTAAACCTCATTACTACACATAATGTATGAAAACATAGTGACCTTATTTGCTTAACCCTGAGTCATCAAACAGTCTATAGAGAGTTTATCTATTTCTTAAGCGTTTATGTGAACAGTCTTCAACCAGAATAAGGATTAAACCACATTTAGATTTAAACAAATCACTGTGTTGAAAAATGAAATGATTTGAAATCAGGACTTTGGGAAATCTGAACTGTGGCCCTGTCTGCCCTGTGCCCTGGGAGAGAAAAAGAGACTTGGAAGTTCGTGCCATTTGCCAAGTGGTTCAAGAGGCCCCACTGTCCCAGATGACAGCTGGCATACACAGACATGCCACTTGCTCTAACTTTATTTTTTCTTGGTAAAGAAATAGCAACTATATTTGCCAGCCTCCTTCTTCTTTGCAGGAAGGCAGCAAGGCGTTTGCATAGTGATTCTGGTATTTTTAGTCATTTCTTCAGTGTCAATTGCTACTATCAGAGAGTAAGAAGGAGCCTGTTTACAAGGAGACCATAGAAAATCCAGGAAAAAATAATAATTACGATAATTTTGGCTAATGAGTATAACGCCAGCTCTAGATGAAATTTCTTTAAGGGAGTTAGTCTAGTACGCCGGGCACATTCAGCTGTTTGGAGCACTCGATTGGAGAAATGAATAATATAGGAGAACCAACAAATGTTCCTTTGGCTATTCCAAAGCAGTTTAGTATCTGCATAGAAACAGTGATGATTGTGATGTCCGGTTGGAGAGCATAGGGCTACACAGCAGGTTTCCAAAACCCAAAACTTTCTCTCTGAAATGTATGACCACAAGGGATGCATTTCTGGGATCTGCTGTCTCCTGGCTTATTCAAATAACAATGATGTTAGGAGCCTTCCAGGGCTACAGGACTCTTCTTCACACTCAGTGACAAGGACAACAGAAGCCTCATCAATCAGCCAATGACCTTCCTTCCCGTTATTTGGATTCTGTTCCTGGGCTGCTGGCTCTTCATCAGTGCTTATCTGCTCTCCCTTCAGCTCAGATGGCCAGTGTTACCCAGAGTCCTGCAAATGGCTCAGCCTTGGTTAATTAGGTTATCTGATATTTTCTTTCTGCCGGTGGCTAATTTTGTTCGAGATTTCACCGTGCTTCTAAATTTATATATATAAACAAACAGGGACACACCTTTCTTCAAGTCATTTATTAGAATCAAAATTAGGAAGAGTTTTTAACCGTCTCACAGTTGAGCCAACGGAAGTAGCTATTGGAGGTGGGTGTTGAAGATGTTCACAAGTGTCTCCACAGAAGAGGGAATTCACATTCCCTTCCCGTCATGCCTGCGTGTGTCAGATTTGTCACACTGAGGGTCAACGAGTGAACGTGTGTCAGTCAGAGGACAGCATGCCTAGGTCATTTTCCAGGGGAAAGGAAAATGACCTTCCTCTCTTAGGTTTTGGAAATCTCTAGAGTATTTAGTGCAAGGTTCACTTCAAAGCTCACAGGTGGTATATTAGAATTCATTTTCTCTACGAAGAGGAAGAACGAGATCAATCAGAACATCACTGATAGGCTGTTTGAAATATCAGGAAACATTAATCTTAGGAACTTAAACAAATTGGGTATAGGACTTTAATATGGACAATATTGTTATGAGATACTTGGGATGTGGACGTTGTATTAGTGTCCTATTGCTGCTGTGACAAGTCACCACAAATCGAGTGCCCGAAACAACAAATTTGTTATCTTACTGTTCTGGAGGTCAGAAGCCTAAAATAGGCCAGCGGGGCAGAGTTCCCTTCCGGACACTTGAGAGGAGAACCTGTTTTCTCACCTCTTGTAGCTGCTAGAGTTCGCCCACGTCACTCCAGACGCTGCTTCCATTATTATCTTCTCCTCTGAATCCAGCCTTCCTGCCTCTCCCTCGTCATGGCATGGGGCCCACCTGGGTCATCCAGGATAACCTTCCCGTCTCCAGATTCTTATTTTAATCATGTCTGCAACGCCTTGTTTGCCATATAAGGCATATATGCACATATATATGAGTACACTCTGCCCTCGAGTGTAGGCGGAGGTCTTTATGTGAGAACTAACAGGATCTTTAGGACTAGTGACGTGTGCTCTGTAAGAACTGAACAGTAAATGAGGTTAATCCTACATCGCACAGGAAGGGAGTAAAGGATACTGTAGGAGAGATCTGTATGCTAAGCAAACTTGCCATATTCACAAGTTTCAGGGATCAGGATGTGGACATCTTTGGGGGCCGTTAGTCTGCCTGCCACAGATAATTTAGTTTATCCTTTCTGATCAGTTTTCTCACTGGTCTTCCCACAAATCTGCAGGAGTTAAGCTTAGCTTCGTTATAGCTAATATCTGCAGATGTGGACTGTGAATTTGATTGCGCCGTCCTGCAGCAAGACCTCCTACCAAGAAGGCCTGCTGGTGCTTGGAATCTACTCTGTCCAAGGGAAACTTCCAGCGGACAACAAATCGATATTTTTTCCATTTCCACCAAGTCTTCCAAGTGTAACATGGAGCTCACTACACAGAATCAAAAGCTGTTGTGATAGCATTCAGAAGCGCCAGGGCTCTGGAATAAAGCAGTTCAACTACCAAAACTGTCCCTTACTAAGTGTGCAATGTTGCACAGATATCTTACTTTAGTTAAACTTCCACTTCTGTACTGAAAAACACAGATGATAACTTCCAGAATTGCTGTGAGATTAGGAAAACAAAGCGTGCAAAGTGCTTAGCACATGCCTGGCATATAGTTGTTGCCCAGGGAGTGGTGGCATGGTCAGGCCTCACAGCAGGCCTGCCCTTGCTCTGGGCTGCCCAGACCCCAGGGGTAAAGAGTGGACACAAGCCAGGCAGAGAACACTGGAGTGGAGAGAGCTGCAGGTCGAGCCAGAGACCATAGCCATTCCTCTGTTAATAAATGAGGCAGCCCACCAGCTTCCTCAAAGGAAATGGAATTCTGCATGTACATTGATGGGACTTGCACCATTTGCAGATGCAAAGTCTGAGAACTTAGTAATAAGACCCAGAATGGGAAGGCAGACCCCAGCAAAGAATGGTATGGATCGTGACCTTTGCAATATCATAGAAGAGGAGGATTGGGATCTAAGAGATAAGCAATTCCCTTAGCCATGCTGGTTAGTACTGATACCCGATCCTTTGTAACATTTACAGCTGTATAAATCATCATTTGCTTGAAGACTTACTCTTCAGCAATGGATAATACCATCTTATCCCAGAGTGTGGCTTCACCTTTATTCTCAATAATCCACTTTATTGTCATCCTAAATCCTGATTTTAGAACTTCTCCAGATGTTGTCATATATATGAATTTGGACCAAGTGCATTCCACCTGGAAAAAGCGCTAATGTTTATTGTATATTTACTATATGCCGGTCAGTGCCAACTGCCTAGAATATATTTCGTTCAGTCTTTGTAGTAACTCTATTATAATTCTAGTCGATTTTAAAGATGACAAAACAGACTTCTAAAGTCTGAGTAACTTGCTAAACTTACAGAACTTATAAGTGGTGGAGCCAGGAGTCCAATCCAGATCTTTCTGTCTCCAGGCCCAGATTCTGGCATTTAAAGGGAGAAAAACCAAGTGACAATAAAATACTATCAGAAACAACGATTATTTCTAAAATGGAAAAATGTCCATAAATGGAAAAAATGAGTGGTGGAATTGTATGTAGATTATGATTAGATTTTTGTAAACTAAATAGGAATATATATATATAGTTATACATATGTTATACTTTATTGTATTATACTTTATGTTATATATAGTTATATGTATATATAGGTAAATATATATACATATAATTATATATATATATTTTAACTTTTTGGGAAACTGATGAAATTTTTGGTCCCTTTTCCTTTAAAATGTATATACATACATGCACACAAAATTTCACATACAACTTCAAGAAGTTTAGATCAGGGATCTCTAATGTATATGTATTACATGTAAAGAAAAATGTGGAAGGTTATACACCAAATTGTTAATCATGCTCTTTGACAGATGGGATTGTAAGGTATTTTTTTTTTTTTTGCTTTATAACAAATTTAATCAGTTATACATATACATATGTTTCCATATCCCCTCCCTTTTGCGTCTCCCTCCCACCCTCCCTATCCCACCCCTCGAGGCGGTCACAAAGCACCGAGCTGATCTCCCTGTGCTATGTGGCTGCTTCCCACTAGCTATCTACCTTACGTTTGGTAGTGTATATATGTCCATGCCGCTCTTTCACTTTGTCACAGCTTACCCTCCCCCCTCCCCATATCCTCAAGTCCATTCTCTAGTAGGTCTGTGTCTTTATTCCTGTCTTACCCCTATGTTCTTCATGACATTTTTTTTCTTAAATTCCATATATATGTGTTAGCATACAGTATTTGTCTTTCTCTTTCTGACTTACTTCACTCTGTATGACAGACTCTAGGTCTATCCACCTCATTACAAATAGCTCAATTTCATTTCTTTTTATGGCTGAGTAATATTCCATTGTATATATGTGCCACATCTTCTTTATCCATTCATCCGATGATGGACACTTAGGTTGTTTCCATCTCCGGGCTATTGTAAATAGGGCTGCTATGAACATTTTGGTACATGTCTCTTTTTGAATTATGGTTTTCTCAGGGTATATGCCCAGTAGTGGGATTGCTGGGTCATATGGTAGTTCTATTTGTAGTTTTTTAAGGAACCTCCATACCGTTCTCCATAGCGGCTGTACCAATTCACATTCCCACCAGCAGTGCAAGAGTGTTCCCTTTTTTCCACACCCTCTCCAGCATTTATTGTTTCTAGATTTTTTGATGATGGCCATTCTGACTGGTGTGAGATGATATCTCATTGTAGTTTTGATTTGCATTTCTCTAATGAGTAAAGATGTTGAGCATCCTTTCATGTGTTTGTTGGCCGTCTGTATATCTTCTGTGGAGAAATGTCTATTTAGGTCTTCTGCCCATTTTTGGATTGGGTTGTTTGTTTTTTTGTTATTGAGCTGCATGAGCTGCTTATAAATTTTGGAGATTAATCCTTTGTCAGTTGCTTCATTTGCAAATATTTTCTCCCATTCTGAGGGTTGTCTTTTGGTCTTGTTTATGGTTTCCTTTGCTGTGCAAAAGCTTTTAAATTTCATTAGGTCCCATGTGTTTATTTTTGTCTTTATTTCCATTTCTCTAGGAGGTGGGTCAAAAAGGATCTTGCTGTGATTTATGTCATAGAGTGTTCTGCCTATGTTTTCCTCTAAGAGTTTGATAGTGTCTGGCCTTACATTTAGGTCTTTAATCCATTTTGAGCTTATTTTTGTGTATGGTGTTAGGGAGTGATCTAATCTCATACTTTTACATGTCCCTATCCAGTTTTCCCAGCACCACTTATTGAAGAGACTGTCCTTTCTCCACTGTACATTCCTGCCTCCTTTATCAAAGATAAGGTGACCATATGTCCGTGGGTTTAACTCTGGGCTTTCTATCCTGTTCCATTGATCTATCTTTCTGTTTTTGTGCCAGTACCATACTGTCTTGATTACTGTAGCTTTGTAGTATAGTCTGAAGTCATGGAGCCTGATTCCTCCAGCTCCATTTTTCGTTCTCAAGATTGCTTTGGCTATTCGGGGTCTTTTGTGTTTCCATACAAATTGTGAAATTTTTTGTTCCAGTTCTGTGAAAAATGCCAGTGGTAGTTTGATAGGGATTGCATTGAATCTGTAGATTGCTTTGGGTAGTAGAGTCATTTTCACAATGTTGATTCTTCCAATCCAAGAACATGGTACATCTCTCCATCTATTTGTATCATCTTTAATTTCTTTCATCAGTGTCTTATAATTTTCTGCATACAGGTCTTTTGTCTCCTTAGGTAGGTTTATTCCTAGATATTTTATTCTTTTTGTTGCAACGGTAAATGGGAGTGTTTCCTTGATTTCACTTTCAGATTTTTCATCATTAGTATATAGGAATGCCAGAGATTTCTGTGCATTAATTTTGTATCCTGCAACTTTACCAAATTCATTGATTAACTCTAGTAGTTTTCTGGTAGCATCTTTAGGATTCTCTATGTATAGTATCATGTCATCTGCAAACAGTGACAGCTTTACTTCTTCTTTTCCAATTTGGATTCCTTTTATTTCCTTTTCTTCTCTGATTGCTGTGGCTAAAACTTCCAAAACTAGGTTGAATAAGAGTGGTGAGAGTGGGTAACCTTGTCTTGTTCCTGATCTTAGTGGAAATGGTTTCAGTTTTTCACCATTGAGGACGATGCTGGCTGTGGGTTTGTCATATATGGCCTTTATTATGTTGAGGAAAGTTCCCTCTATGCCTACTTTCTGCAGGGTTTTTATCATAAATGGGTGTTGAATTTTGTCGAAAGCTTTCTCTGCATCTATTGAGATGATCATATGGTTTTTCTCCTTCAGTTTGTTAATATGGTGTATCACGTTGATTGATTTGCGTATATTGAAGAATCCTTGCATTCCTGGAATAAACCCCACTTGATCATGGTGTATGATCCTTTTAATGTGCTGTTGGATTCTGTTTGCTAGTATGTTGTTGAGGATTTTTGCATCTATGTTCATCAGTGATATTGGCCTGTAGTTTTCTTTCTTTGTGACATCCTTGTCTGGTTTTGGTATCAAGGTGATGGTGGCCTCGTAGAATGAGTTTGGGAGTGTTCCTCCCTCTGCTATATTTTGGAAGAGTTTCAGAAGGATAGGTGTTAGCTCTTCTCTAAATGCTTGATAGAATTCGCCTGTGAAGCCATCTGGTCCTGGGCTTTTGTTTGTTGGAAGGTTTTTTATCACAGTTTCAATTTCAGTGCTTGTGATTGGTCTGTTCATATTTTCTGTTTCTTCCTGATTCAGTCTTGGCAGGTTGTGCTTTTCTAAGAATTTGTCCATTTCTTCCAGGTTGTCCATTTTATTGGCATAGAGTTGCTTGTAGTAATCTCTCATGATCTTTTGTATTTCTGCAGTGTCAGTTGTTACTTCTCCTTTTTCATTTCTAATTCTATTGATTTGAGTCTTCTCCCTTTTTTTCTTGATGAGTCTGGCTAATGGTTTATCAATTTTGTTTATCTTCTCAAAGAACCAGCTTTTAGTTTTATTGATCTTTGCTATCGTTTCCTTCATTTCTTTTTCATTTATTTCTGATCTGATTTTTATGATTTCTTTCCTTCTGCTAACTTTGGGATGTTTTTGTTCTTCTTTCTCTAATTGCTTTAGGTGCAAGGTTAGGTTGTTTATTCGAGATGTTTCCTGTTTCTTAAGGTGGGATTGTATCGCTATAAACTTCCCTCTTAGAACTGCTTTTGCTGCATCCCATAGGTTTTGGGTCGTTGTGTCTCCATTGTCATTTGTTTCTAGGTATTTTTTAATTTCCTCTTTGATTTCTTCAGTGATCACTTCGTTATTAAGTAGTGTATTGTTTAGCCTCCATGTGTTTGTATTTTTTACAGCTCTTTTCCTGTAATTGATATCTAGTCTCATAGCATTGTGGTCGGAAAAGATACTTGATACAATTTCAATTTTCTTAAATTTACCAAGGCTTGATTTGTGACCCAAGATATGATCTATCCTGGAGAATGTTCCATGAGCACTTGAGAAAAATGTGTATTCTGTTGTTTTTGGATGGAATGTCCTATAAATATCAATTAAGTCCATCTTGTTTAATGTATCATTTAAAGCTTGTGTTTCCTTATTTATTTTCATTTTGGATGATCTGTCCATTGGTGAAAGTGGGGTGTTAAAGTCCCCTACTATGAGTGTGTTACTGTCGATCTCCCCTTTTATGGCTGTTAGTATTTGCCTTATGTATTGAGGTGCTCCTATGTTTGGTGCATAAATATTTACAATTGTTATATCTTCTTCTTGGATCGATCCCTTGATCATTATGTAGTGTCCTTCTTTGTCTCTTCTAGTAGTCTTTATTTTAAAGTCTAGTTTGTCTGATATGAGAATTGCTACTCCAGCTTTCTTTTGGTTTCCATTTGCATGGAATATCTTTTTCCATCCCCTCACTTTCAGTCTGTATGTGTCTCTAGGTCTGAAGTGGGTCTCTTGTAGACAGCATATATATGCATCTTGTTTTTGTATCCATTCAGCCAATCTGTATCTTTTGGTGGGAGCATTTAGTCCATTTACATTTAAGGTAATTATCGATATGTATGTTCCTGTTCCCATTTTCTTAATTGTTTTGGGTTCGTTATTGTAGGTCTTTTACTTCTGTTGTGTTTCTTGCCTAGAAAAGTTCCTTTAGCATTTGTTGTAAAGCTGGTTTGGTGGTGCTGAACTCTCTCAGCTTTTGCTTGTCTGTAAAGGTTTTAATTTCTCCATCAAATCTGAATGAGATCCTTGCTGGGTAGAGTAATCTTGGTTGCAGGTTTTTCTCCTTCATCACTTTAATTATGTCCTGCCACTCCCTTCTGGCTTGTAGAGTTTCTGCTGAGAGATCAGCTGTTATCCTGATGGGGATTCCCTTGTGTGTTATTTGTTGTTTTTGCCTTGCTGCTTTTAATATGATTTCTTTGTGTTTAATTTTTGACAGTTTGATTAATATGTGTCTTGGCGTATTTCTCCTTGGATTTATTCTGTATGGGACTCTCTGTGCCTCCTGGACTTGATTAACTATTTCCTTTCCCATATTAGGGAAGTTTTCAACTATAATCTCTTCAAATATTTTCTCAGTCCCTTTCTTTTTCTCTTCTTCTTCTGGAACCCCTATAATTCGAATGTTGGTGCGTTTAATGTTGTCCCAGAGGTCTCTGAGACTGTCCTCTGTTCTTTTCATTCTTTTTTCTTTATTTTGCTCTGCAGCAGTTATTTCCACTATTTTATCTTCCACCTCACTTATCCGTTCTTCTGCCTCAGTTATTCTGCTATTGATCCCATCTAGAGTATTTTTTATTTCATGTATTGTGTTTTTAATCGATGCTTGATTCATCTTTAGTTCTTCTAGGTCCTTGTTAACTGTTTCTTGCATTTTGTCTATTCTGTTTCCAAGATTTTGGATCTGGGAAATAGAATCTTGGATCATCTTTACCATCATTATTCTGAATTCTTTTTCAGGTAGACTGCCTATTACCTCTTCATTTGTTAGATCTGGTGGGTTTTTATCTTGCTCCTTCTCCTGCTGTGTGTTTTTCTGTCTTCTCATTTTGCTTATGTTACTGTGTTTGGGGTCTCCTTTTTGCAGGCTGCAGGTTCGTAGTTCCCGTTGTTTTTGGTGTCTGTCCCCAGTGGCTAAGGTTGGTTTAGTGGGTTGTGTAAGCTTCCTGGTGGAGGGGACTAGTGCCTGTGTTCTGGTGGATGAGGCTGGATCTTGTCTTTCTGGTGGGCAGGTCCACGTTTGGTGGTGTGTTTTGGGGTGTCTGCGGACTTTTTATGATTTTAGGCCACCTCTCTGCTAATGGGTGGCGTTGTGTTCCTGTCTTGCTAGTTGTTTGGCTTAGGGTGTCCAGCACTGTAGCTTGCTGGTCGTTGAGTGAAGCTGGGTGCTGGTGTTGAGATGGAGATCTCTGGAAGATTTTTGCCGTTTGATATTATGTGGAGCTGGGAGGTCTCTTGTGGACCAGTGTCCTGAAGTTGGCTCTCCCACCTCAGAGGCACAGCACTGACTCCTGGCTCCTCAATTTGGGATGATGTGTTGTCTATTCATGTATTCCACAGATGCAGGGTACATCAAGTTGATTGTGGAGCTTTAATCCGCTGCTTCTGAGGCTGCTGGGAGAGGTTTCCCTTTCTCTTCTTTGTTCTCACAGCTCCTGGGTCTCAGCTTTGGATTTGGCCCCGCCTCTGCGTGTAGGTCGCCGGAGGGCGTCTCTTCTTCGCTCAGACAGGACAGGGTTAAAGGAGCAGCCTCTTCGGGGACTCTGGCTCACTCAGGCCGGGCGGGAGGGAGGGGCACGGAGTGCGGGGCGAGCCTGCAGCGGCAGAGGTCGGCGTGACGTTGCACCAGCCCGAGGCGCGCCGTGCGTTCTCCCAGGGAAGCCGCCCCTGGATCCCGGGACCCCGGCAGTGGCGGGCTGCACAGGCTCCCGGAAGGGCGGTGTGGGCAGTGACCTGCGCTCGCACACAGGCTTCTTGGCGGCGGCAGCAGCAGCCCCAGCGTCCCACGCCCGTCACTGGGCTCCGCGCTTTCAGTCGCGACTCGCGCCCATCTGTGGAGCCCCTTTAAGCAGCGCTCTTAATCCCCTCTCCTCGCGCACCAGGAAACCAAGAGGGAAGAAAAAGTCTCTTGCCTCTTTGGCAACTCCAGAGTTTTCCCGGACTCCCTCCCAGCTAGCTGTGGCACATTAGCCCCCTTCAGGCTGAGTTCTCGCCGCCAGCCCCAGTCCTCTCCCTGCGCTCTGACCGAAGCCCGAGCCTCAGCTTCCAGCGCTGCGCGCCCCGGCGGGCAAGCAGACAAGCCTCTCGGGCTGGTGAGTGCCGCTCGGCACCGATCCTCCGTGTGGGGATCTCTCCGCTTTGCCCTACCCAGGTATGTGGGGGGTTTCTTGCCTTTTGGGAGGTCTGGGGTCTTCTGCCAGCGTTCAGTAGGTGTTCTGTAGGAGTTGTTCCACGTGTAGCTGTATTTCTGGTGTATCCGTGGGGAGGACGGTGATCTCCGCGTCTTACTCTTCCGCCATCTTACCCGGAAGTCTGTAAGGTATTTTTCATGTTATCCTTTATGATTTTCTGTTTTGGTTGAATTTGTTTTCAGTGAGCATGCATTATTTCTATAATCAAGAAAAAAATTTTTAAGATTATAAATGAAGTCGAACTGTTTCCAGTTTAAAATGGAATTTACTGCTTGTTTCTCTCTTGATGACCAGGCTTCTAATGTTTTCCTGTGTCATAACCCAGAGATGATCGATAGACCTCTGAAAAAATTCAAAGAATGCCTTTGTGAAAGCACTCAACGTGGGCTATTTTGTCCAAAAAGAAACCTTCTATAAAAGTTAAGAATGACTGAAAATAAGGAGGTGTGTGGGGAGGAACCATAAAGAGCATTTCTGACAGCGTTATCGGTGTTCTCCACTGTGAACGAGACCTGTGCGTGAGGCTGTAGGCAGAGGTCTTTATGTGAAAACTAACGGGATCTTTAGGACTAGTGACGTGTGCTCTGTAAGAACTGAACAGTAAATGAGATTAATGCTACATAGCAGAGGAAAGGAGCAAAGGATGCTGTAGGAGAGATCTGTATGCTAGGCAAATTATTCTTCAGCTATGACCTTTTAATCCTTATTTCAAGTCAGTCTGGCACTAATTGAAATGGCTGTTTCCAGGGTGCCCTGTGCGTAACCAAGGGAGTTTTCTTTAGGCTCTTCACCTGCTCACTCTTGCTGTTCATTCGAGTTGGGGTGTCAGGCTCATCATCTTCCACAGGACCGCTGGGTTTGGCGGACACTTTTCTCTCCTCATTCCTACCCCTCGCCCACATGTACACCCCCTGTCTCTTCAGAGCAGGGAATTTCCATACAGTTTTACAAGAAAATCGTATTCTGAACATGAACAAAGATTCCAGGAGCCTCTGACTTTTCACGAAGGAAAGAAAAAATTTTTTCATCATGCCTTTTTATAAGGAATCCGTAATATGCAGTCTGATGTAGTCTTGGTACGATAGGTTTTTGTACATGTTGGGGTTTGACGTGGCTGGAGACGCCAGTAATCCTCACTGCCAAGGATAGCGGTGAGCCTTTTCCCATCCCATCTCCAGAACGGTGTGTCCCTCAGTTTAGCGTAGCAGCTGCAGGAGCAGCTAATATTAATGAAGTTCCTTGGATCGATACCAGTGTGCTAGGTAAGAAAGGACTTTATCACCCTGCCCAGTCTGAAAATAGATTTCACACACTGCTGTTTGTTCCTCTCTTTGGATATGATGTAAGTACCGCTTGCATGGAGCAGCCCGTGTCAGGGTATCGTATTATACACCTCCTTCCTGAAGGTTGGGACCAGAGGAGGATACGGATCTGTCTGCTTCCAGGCTCATACTGTACACCCTGACGAGAATCCTGACAGTTAAGCTTGGCCTGGTGTCTTCGCAGGCCTGCTCTCCCTGTGGGAGGCGGTCTCTGTGAGGAGCAGGCTCCATCATGCGAGGTAGTAAGTCTCCTGGTGTAGTAAAGAGTCCTTGATTTCAAGTTCAAACAGCTTGGGTTTAAATCCTGACACAGGATTTAACACACACTAACCACACACACTAACCATGGTTTTGTAAAGTTTCTCACTTTCTCTTAATATCTGTTTCTTTGCATGAAAGATAGAGGTAGTGAAATCCACACTGCAAAGCCACTGGGAGCGTTAGATGGGGTGTTACGTACGAAGCACGTAGCATCACAGTGCTGTGCCCCACAGATGGCAGCTAGTGATATTAACAACATGCTGTTAGCTTGTCCATTAAAAGAAATGTCTTTCGACCCCCTCTTCCCCTGCCAACACCTGCCCTGTTTTCTTGCACCCCTTTTGAGTAGCTCTTGCAACAAGGGCCCATATTCAGTGGCTCCAACTTCCCTCCTTACATTTGCTCCTAAGACCACTCCAGCAGGTTTGGCCCACCTCTCTAACGCTCCATTTCTTGTCAGGTCACCAGTGGCTAGAGCATTTACCAATGGTGGTGACCAATCAGTGGCATTTGATAGACCAGGTATCTTCTTCCTACTTGATGTGATTTTCCCCTTGGCTTCAGGACAGCACACTTCCTTGGTTTCCTCCTGTCTCACTGGCTGCTCCTTCTCAGTCTCTGTGGCTGAGATTCCTGATCCTTAGACATTGTGGGCACCCAGGACTCAGTAATTGTTCCTCTTTTCTATCAATATTTATTCCCTCAATGATCCCATCCAGTACTCTGGCTTTGAATAGTGTCTTTGCCAGTGAGTCCCAAATATATATTACTAGCCCTAAACTCCAAATTCCTCATATCCAGCTGCCTCCTGGACTCTCCACTTGAATATCTAGTAGGCATCTCTAGCACTGTATAATAGTCAGGGTTCTCCAGAGAAACAGAACCAATAGGATGGATGAATGTATGCATATATTATAAGGATGATGGATACAGGCAAGTCCCAAGATACCTGCAAGATGAGTCAGCAAACTGGAGACCTAGGAGGGCTGATGGCTTGGTTCCAGTCAGAGGCAGAAGGCCTGAGAACCAGGAGAACCAATGGTTTAGTTCTTGTCTGAAGGCCAGTAGGCTTAAGACCTAGGAAGAGCTGATATTTCATTCTGAGTGTAAAGGCAGAAAAAAAAAGCCCATGTCCCAGTTCGAAAGCAGTCAAGCAGGAAGAATCCTGTCTTACTCGAGGGAGAGTCAGCTTTTTGTTCTATTCAGGTTGTCAGTGGATTGGATGAGGCCCACCCACATTGGGAAGGGCAGTCTGCTTTGCTCAGGCTGCCAATTCAAATGTTAGTTTCATACAATAAAACCCAGAATAGTGTTTGACCAAATACCTGGCGACACTGTGGCCCAGCCAAACTGACACATAAAATTAATCATCTCATACAGCATGTCCAGAAATTGGACTCCTGATCTTTTGGACAAAAGTTACTCTACCTACACCTTCCCCTGTCGTTGCTTGTCAACTGCATCCTTCCAGTTCATCTCAAGTCAAAAACCTTGGCGTCATCCTTGACTCTTCTCTTCCACTCATGCCTCACAGGCAACTTGTCAGGAAATTCTGTTTACCTTCAAAACATATCCAGAATTCAACCACAGCTGGCCACTTCCATTGCTAATAGCCTAATGTGAGCCACCATCATTGCTCATGGGGACCTATTGTGGACGCCATATTTGAGATTGCTGCCACCAGCACTCTTGCTCTCCTTTGCTCTAATTTTATCCCTAAGCACTCCTCACCTCTTACATACCATATAATTTCCTTATTTGTTCTGACTGTCATTTTTCTGTCTGCCTCAGGTAGAATGCCTAGAACAGTGCCTGAGATGTAGTATACTTGCAGTAAATGGTTTTGGTTGAATTGCCATCGTAGAGACGAGAAAACCGAGGCTTAAAGGAATTGAGTAATTTGCCAGGGTGACACCATTAGTAGTAGTAAAGCTATTCTAAAACAGTACTTAACAGAGTCACAGGCAAGAAGCACTGAGGTGAGGTAAGTTTCTGCAAATGATTGTTGGACACCTATTTTCCATTTTTTTAATTAAAAGTAGACCTTATCCAGATAACAGTGTCTATAGACCAGTGCTAATTTACATGATTATGCTTGACCATAGGAAAAGGTTTATTCTCTTATTCTTATCTCATTGCCTTTCAGTCATCTGATAAAATCTCCTTGCTGTGAAATATTTTCACCTTTCAGACACTAATAGATTAACATTGTGTCCCCCACCCTTAAGAAACCAAGCCAGACTTCACTTACTTATAAGAGCTTTCCTTGTAAGGTAATCCTTTTATCTTCTTATAATACTTACAATGGGATTAAATTATTTCAAGCAAAATGGAGTTTTTCTTAACTATATCTTTGTATCATCATCCGCAAATATAAGGTGAACAGTTACTCTCTGTGGCTCCATGATGGGGCCCGGGAACTAAAGAGGCTTCCAGAAAATTCTGGTCTGTTAGGGGAAATGTGTATGGAAATGTGTATGCATTAGTTGGAATCTTGATTCTGCTGCTTTAACAGAGACTAAATAACAGTGGCTTAAAAAAGATAGAAGGATTTCCTTTCACCATCACACCTCCAGCCCCTCTCTCTCTCTCCTCCCCCAGCTGATAAGCAATCAAGAGAGAGAAGGTTGTCTCCCAAGGTTATTTGGGGCCCAACTCCTTCCCCACCATCCCCTATTGTGTTGTTCTCAAGATGGCAGAATTTGGCTCCCACCCCCGCCTATACGTTTCAGGCCCTAGGAAGGGGGGGAGTAGGAAGTGTGAGCAAATGGATTCCTTTTAAGATCACGACCCAGAACCTGCACATCTCACTTCTACTCGTATCCCATTGGACAGAACTTAGTCACATGACCATACTTAAGCCAAGCCAAGAAACATAGTCTGTAGGGTAGCCATATGCCCAGCTTGGGGGATTCTAGTACTAAAAGGAAGGAGAGATTGACTGTTGGGAGACAAATAAAAGCCCCTGCTTGGACATATCTGTAAATATTTCCGTCACCAACTAAATAATAAGGTCTTAAAGGGCAGGGCTGAATCTTACATTCTCAGCACCTTGCACATGGTGGGTATTCAATAAATATTTGTTGATTGGGTGATATGGTTCATGCACTTTCATCCAAGAGATTTTTGTGGAGAGTTTTTATTGTAATGCCCCAAACAAACACTATTCAATCCCAGGGTAAATACTGCAGGGAAATAAATGTCAAAAGGCAACATGGTCATAGATTGGCTCTCTACACTTACACACCCCTTCAAGCCAAGCTAGAGGGGCCGTCTATTGTAAAACAGATGCAAAAGATAGACTTGGACTACAAAGGACTCATGTTCCAGCTGAGAGGCTGCTTCATTAATGCACCCAGAGATCAAGCGCAAATTTGCTGACCTAATTTTGGGAACAGAAAGCCAGAGGTAAATGTGGTTTCATGGCATACTGCATTCCTTTCTTAATTCATCATGCTTCATGGGAACCAGGATCCCAGACTTCCCCTCCCCCAGATAGCAGTTAAGCTGGTAGAATTGTTCTCTCTAGTCCACAAGGAAATGAAAACGGATCCTGCTGGGGGAAGTAAATAGAGCAGCAGTAAAGTGCTCTCTCCCCCTGAATCTGAACATCTGTTCAAACTTTTCACAGCTCCCATGAGGAAGGGGACAAAACACAAGGCTTCCAGCTATCAAGGAAAAAACCTCATCTCCCAGCACCCTGCTAACGATTTATACTCATTTGACCCGAACTGGGCTGGGTTTATCTCTATGATGCCTTTGAAGGAAGGCCAAGCTGGGTAAATAAATAGGGTCAACAATAGTATAAGGGGCGATGTTTATCATATTCATGAGAGCAAACATTTGCAGGACTTAAGTTCATGAACGACTGAATTTAAATGACTGCTGTTTATGCCAAATGAGACACAGATTCAGTAGCAGAGGGCACAGCTGCACCTCAGTGTGAAACTTACGGTTAAGATAAAGTTGAGTTGCTCTATGGACTTGAAAAAAACAGTCTATGCTCTACGGCTTTGGAATTTCACTGATGCACACTGGCCTTTCTTCATTTATCTGGATTAGCAAGACGTTGACTGCATCTGGTTAAGTTACCCAGACACTCTCCTGGAACCTCACCTACCCTTAATCTGTTTGTCAGTTTGCATTTGTTTCAGGATGAATGGAGGTCCCGTCCCCCTTGTCTCGTCATCTAGCCTTCCCAGAATATTTAGCAGTATGGCCTTTGGCCAGTTCTTTTCTTCTGCTAGCATAGAAGGTTCCAAGTGCCTGGCTGGTCAGCTGGCTCTGTTTCCAGCTGCTTCAGAGCCCACTGTCCAGGAGGGAAAGCTGCAGTAATAAGCATTGTAAAACTAAAGTCGGTTGCTAGCCAGGCCAGCCAAGCAGCGTGGGAGGAGTGGAAAATCCAAGCTACATGTTCTTGTCATCACAAATTGTCAGTATCTGAGGTGTTCCACTGGGAGAAATGGGATGAGATGTTCTCTAACCAGACCTAATCTGTGTATTATCAGTCGGTAGCTCTTGGAGAATCGTGTCAGGACCAGGCTAAGGGGACTGAAGCCATAACCTTGGGTCAGCTTGTTTATGGGCCACCATCTTGACTAACTTCTTGAGGTCTAGTATGGCCTTGGAAATTCAGTATCACAATGCAGGAATGGTTGCCCTTTATTGAGTTGCTAAGGGAGAGTAAGTATTGGGAACTGTTTAATCAGGGACCAGGCCATCCTGTCTCCTTTGATGTGGCCTACTGATGATACATTTTTATCCAGCATTCTGAGTATCAGATTTTGCTACCCAAGTCAAGCTTTGGGGGCAGCTGTACATTTTCACGTCTTTCCATACAAGGGAAGGAAATAATAGTGGCTGTAACTCCTGGAAATTCAGTTGGGTGACCTGAAACTTTGATGACTTTTTCTGGTCTTCTAGGGGATGTATGTTTAGCTCCCCACTCCTTGCTCTCCAGAACTCTTTGTCTCATGGTTGAATTGAAATAAGAGTAGAAAAGAAAACATTGTTGTCCCTCACTGAGACCAGGCAGGTACCTGGTATTTTCTCAAGACCTACCTGGAATTCAGATGAGAGCTCCTTGGGGTGGGGGAGAGTGGGAATGGCATGTTGTCTTAATTTTACTACTTACAATTTCTCCTAGGGGATGGCATGTTGTCTTAATTTTACTACTTACAATTTTTCCTATGTACTGGGGATTAAAGCCATGTCTCTCCCCCCACTACTCCTTCACTTCCTGCTTCCTCCCCTGCCCTTTCCTCTCTCCCTCAGTTTCCTTGTCTTTAAAGACTCTGACAACCTTTCTGGCATGTTGCCTAGGCTTTCCAGTGAGAATCTTTATAAAAATTCCTTCTAGTCATTGGCATGGAAGCACTGTGTAAATCAGCAAGACACTTTGTTGTAAAACTTTCTCATTATCAACATTCACTACTGTTTCGTTTTATGAATGCTTCTTTGTCTTCCAAAAAGCATTTCAGGTTAAGCAATGCTGTTATTGAAAACGTGGGTGGTTTCTGCTTGTATGCTTGGTTGAATTGCAGATGGTTGCCATGAATATTACAATGCCAGGTTCCTAAGGTGAGTTACAAATATGTGTGAAGTAGGTAAGAGATGGAAGAGGAGATTCAGCCTCCTTCTTATCCAGTGAGTCACTGGATTTATTCTTTAGAGGTAAAAGAGCTCTGAGACCTACATGTGGCTCAACTACCTGATTTATTTGGGGCAGAGCTTTTTCCCATTATTGGATGCAGAGATTCAAATTCAATTACCAAAAGAAAAAGAAAAAGTGTTTTGCACACGCTGTGTGCCAGCACTATGCTGAGCACTAGAGATATGCAGATCTGTAAGGGCCAGCCTTGCTGTTGAGGTGTTCATAATTCCTCCAGGGAACTCTGTCAACAGCAGCTCTCTTGTAAGGTAGTAAGCACAATTGCAAAGATATGTGCTAGAGACACATGGTGAGGGTTGCGGTGGGGTAGAGTGAGTGGGTTGTCACATACCTGGTGGGTAAGAGCACCTGGTCTTTGATAGCAGATGTATGGGGTTAAATCCTGGATCTGTTCTTATTAACTGGGTAAACAAGTTAGTCAGTGAATTCATACCTAACTTTCACTGTTCTTATTGGGATTAAAAGGAATACTGCAATGGTATATGATATCCTCCAGACAGTGTCTGACACCTAGAACATGCTCTATGAATGACCATTTGTAACTGAAGAGTAATCAGTTGATTCGGGTTTTATTGGGTAGACATCTGGGCAGTATGAGGAAGGGTAGTGGGGCTGAGACCACAGCAGGAGACACCTATGGTGAGGCAAGAGCTCAGGGCCACATAAGAAGAGCCTGCCCCTCTCTAGGGTTGGGGCAGGAGTGAGTGGAGAGAGGGTCAAGAGCTTTAGAAAAGACAGGTTGGGACCAGACTGTGAAGTGATTTGTAATGTCAAACTGAAGGATTAGACTTGACATTAAAGACAGTGGGGTGTTATTGGTGTTTGCAAGCAAGAAGGCAGCATAGAGGTGTGAGTTTTAGAAAGTAGCTTTTCTGACAGCCATATGGGGAATAGTCTAGAGGGGAAACTACTTAGGAAATGAATACAGTAGTGCAAGCAAGAGTTGACGTTCTCGTTCACTCTGTCGGTACTCGGTGAAAGCCTGTGCATCTGAGCATTTTGCTGAGAACCAATGAAGGCAGAGTGTAGGCAAAGGATGGGAAAAGGGGAAACAATGCCGTACATTTTTCCGAGATAAAATTGATAAAAACTGGTGACTGTCTGGAAGTGGAGGTGATGGAGAATGACAAGTGAGAAATAATTTCATGGGAAAATGAGACCTTTCAGACCACTGGAATTCAAAATACTTCATCAGCGACAGTAAAGAAAGAAAGACAGCCATTTCTCTTCTTGCCTTTCTCCTCCACTCCATCATATTCTCTGGGAAAAGAAATCACAGGGCCAGTAATGGCAAGCACTCTCAGAGCAGTTGGTCCAGCAGCCTTCGGGGGTGAAATCATGCTCTGTATTATCTTCCAGAGAGATAATGAAAATTGAGTGAACAGTGAGAAAGTAATGAACAGCTTTGGACAATATTCTCATGGTACCTTGAATGTTCAACTAATTTTCTTTTTAAAAGAGAGACCAGCACTTGACTTTGGAAAGTTGTTTTTCCCGTCAAAGTGGAAATGTTAGGAGAGGCAATATTAGGTAATGGAAAACATGAGGTTATCTGATGAGAGGCTGAGGACGGGATCCAAAGGCCATCTTAGGTAAACAGTAGGAGTGAGTGGTGATATGTAAATATTTACATGAAACCCAAGAGGAAACAAGGAGAGGAAAATGAATTACAGCGTGAGATGGCTTCTGCTTATTGGAAAGATGTTCATGAAGGAATAACAGAATCTTCGAAAGAAGACAGAGACATATGAATCTATTGCCTTTGACTTTGTTAATTCTTACAGAAGTTACTAGCAGCCCTCTTATTGGAAAGATGGCTCTGTGGCAGAATTCATCGCCATGGTAAATAAGAGTCAATGATTTACATATTACATAGTAGAGATTCTAATGGGATACATTTAATAATCATGAAACAAAACACACTCTGTATAGTGTGTGTTTGAGCCAGATTCTTACCAGAATAATCTCATCCAGCCAGATTCTCATCAGATGCATTTGTAACTAGTGAGAATTATTCTACAAACTGGGGTTCAAGTGAAATTGCGTTCCTCCTAATTTTTACTTAAATCTTTGGAACTCTCATACACCCCACTCTATTAGCAGGCAAGCCAATGTGTCTCTCTTGATCTGAGCCCTTCTCTTAATTGTTCAGCACTCTCTAGGGCTCATTCAGTCCAACAACTGCCCTTGATTTCCACATGCCTCGCCTAGATTGCTGAGGCCTCATTGGTCCACCACGTACTTGCTTCTCACTGTCACGCAGCGGCAGCGGTGATGTTGAAAACTGGCTCCATGCAGTCTGACAGTCATTGCTGTCCATTGCTGCAGGGACTCCTAGCTGGTCCTGTTGATCCCTCAGGCCAAAAGGGTATCCCAACCAAGAGGGTTCACCTATGCAGCCACTTCTCAGAACACAGGTCAGCCCCAGTTGTGCTGAGTCAAAGCCTCTTAAGCATCTGCCACCTCATGGAATCTTTTCCCCGAGGTATTTCACCCAAATAGTGGACCTGATTTTCTGTTAAGTCCTCAGAATGAAAGATCTTGAAACACTCCGTTCCATAGACAGTAGGGCCACTAGCCCTGCATTTATACTCATAAATGAGGCCACTTCTGATCTGATTTTTCCACTTGTGTTAATAAAAAAGAGGGGGAACAAAAAGCTAATCTCTGACAGGTCCCCTCTGATAAGACACGTCAATATGTATAGTGTGTTTAGGAATTATTTTGCTTTTATTCTCCCCACATCAGTCATAATTCCAGAATTCAAAGTAGTTCGAGCTGAGCTCACAATGGCATTAATCCATTGGGAATCTCTTGATGCTACTACTGTACATTTTCACTGGTTAAAACAATAACAGCAACAACTCTGGTTTACCATGTAGCCCTACATTCCCAAGACATATACATATACTTACACACAACATAGAGGCCAAAAGGTACATGTTTAGCCACAAAAGTTCTGTTTCTTCCTCTTTTGCTGTTTACAAGGGTGTGTTGATCCTCAATTGAAAGGGATTTTAGCCAAGAATAGCAGCTAGACAGTAATGTATTTCCCTAGCTTTTCAAAACCTGTTACCTCGTTTCTGCCAGCAAGACTTAGGATGTGAGGTGCAGTCTAGAAAGTGGCTGCTGGAAGGGAAACCAGTAAAACAAAGAAAAAGAGATTTTTGAGAGAAAGGAGAGTATGGGGTGAATGGTAGACAAAAGAGGTGGTGAAGTTTGGTAGGCACTGTGCTTGAAAGCTCTCTGTGTTCCACTGTTAAATATGAACCTTGATGGCTGTTGGATTCATCTTTATCCAGAGGCAGCTGTGCTGGGCATTGTTGACAGAGCATAGCTGGATAGGCCAAACCAACTCTTATTTACCATGATTAAGGTGACCATTCAATTTATTGTTCAATCAGGAATATTTTGGAGTGTATTAATATTGCTCTACTACTAATAAAGCCAGGGTAACAGGTGTAAACTAGGACATTGCAGGTACACCAGGAGTTATGGTCATCCTAACCATGATAGATCTATAATTTGAAGACACTATATTTAAAAATAGAGCTATTAACTATGAAAAATACATTGTCTTGATTGTTGTGGGAGCTACAAAAAAGCCGTGCCACTTCCAGGAATTGACAATCCGGTTGCAGAGAAAAGACTCATACACAAAGAAATTGCCAGGGATCATTCAAGGTGATGTCTAACCAAGTGCCAAATAAATGATAGTCATGGGTTGTCAATTACACCTCAATAAAGCTGGAAAAAATGATAGTCATAGGATGTGGTAGGAAGGGCAATGGCCTTGAGGGTAGAAGGCTGGCATCAAGTCATGGATCTGTCTTTAGCTGGATGACATTATGCAAGGTACTTAATCTCCTTGAGCATCCCTTCACTCATTCATTCATTCATTCATTCAGTAAACGGAGGGGCTTGCTCTGTGCCATTGTATCATGGTGATAAAGAACATAACCTTTACAGAAAGACATACTTGGGGTCAAGTTGTGGCTCTGTCACTAACTTTGAGACTTGAACTTATCATTTAACCCCTCTGAGCTTCAGTTTTCTCATCTGTTATGTGGTGATAATAATAACCCAACTCACAGAGCTGCTTTAAGCTCCTGCAAATGAGGAAATAAAGTCAGATTTTGTATATAAAATATTGAACAGTTTCTAACACATAGCAAAACCCAAGAATTGATAGTAGTTATTATTATTCCAGGTACTATACTAGTTGCTGGGAATGCAAAGGAGAATGGGGGAGAGGGGTACTGTGCAGGTGAAAGGAGACAATAGTATCTGCTTAAACACCTCCCTGGGCTGTTTAGAGGATTCCATGAAGACATCAGGTGAAAGACCTTCACATACTATATAACATGCTGAACAAAAGAAAGCTATTAATGGTTGTTACCAGTGGTTGGGGCATTGTCTAGATTCTTCCCTTTTCCTATCTGTTAAGAAACTCTTACTTGCAAGTAAGAGATAACCCCACAGGTCTTAAATAATCCATACAAACATTCTCTCACAAAACAAGATGTCAGAGGTGGAGCGTTTCCAAGATTGGTTAATTCCGTGGTTTGATAATGGCATCAAGAGTCTATGTTTCCACTCTGTCATTCTCAGATGTTGGGGGACTCACTTCAGGATGACATTGGCTGCCGTAGGCCAGGCATTACCTTCTCACCACACACTAGAGACAGCAAGAGGCTATCTCTTCCCTGTATCTTTTCTTAATATCTAAGAAGCCCTTCTCAGAGTCCCACCTTGCAGTCTAACCAGTAAGCCTCACTGGCCAAAACTGGATTCCGTGTTCCTTTCTAAGCCAGTCAATGATAAGATAAAATTATTATAATTGGCTTATGCTAATCAAGATTCACCCTCCTGGGGCTGGGAAGCCTCTCATCCCCCCCCCCACCGCCCCTGCCTCCAAAAAAAACAAAAAAAAAACCCAAGGTATTGCAGAGGATGCAGGGCACCTGAACAGAATCAATTTCTGGTTAACAGGGAAGGAAAGAGAAATGGCTGCTGGGTAAACATGTACAGTGTCTTCTACTCTATTTCTAGTCAGCCGCCGTTTCTCCTAATTCCACCTCCAAAAGATCTCTTAAATCCACCCTGGCCTTTGCCTGCCTTCCCAGCTCTTTTGCCTAGACTCTTGATTCCTTCTGTCCTTTTCCCAGCCATCCAGTCAGCTGCCAGTCAGCTCTTCATATAATGCAAGTCTGAGTATAGCATTTCCTAACTTAAAGACCTCTCAAGACTCAATTCAGATGCAACCACCTCTTTGAAGATGCCCCAGATGTTTTATTTATGGCTCTTTATAGCCCTGCTGAGGGACAGTCTTGCTTTTGAGCTATTTGTATATTTTCTGTACCTCCCACTCTCCTCTCTGTCCAATATAGTAGCATTAGCCACATGTGACTCTTGACCACCTGAAACTTGACTGGCCCAAACTGAGGTGTGTTGTTAGTACAAAATACACTTTGAATTTCAAAGAGTTAGAACAAATAAAAGGAGGAATGCAAAGTATTTAATAATTTTAAAATTGATTACAGGTTAAAATGATCATTTCAAATGTGTTGGCTACAGTTTGGTTAAATGAAACGTTATTTAAATTTATTTCACCTGTTTCTTTTTCAGTTTTAAAGTGATGACTAGAATTTTTAAAATTCCCTGCATGGTTCCCATTTGGAGCCCACGTTGCATGTCTGTGCACTAGACTGTTAGCTCTTACAGAGTAGGGGCTGCATCTTCTTGATCTATTATTCATCGTGTAGCTCCCTTTCCCCACCTCCGGGTCCATCAGAGTTAGAACCTAGTCAAGACACATTACTTGGTTCAAATAAAGTGTAAGATAACTCCATTCGGAAATGAAAGTACACAGGATGACTTATCCGACCACTGCCTCTGGAGTTTTGATGCATGGGTTTCTTTTCTGTGTTCTAACTAGTCTGAAGCTTCTTCTTAAGTTTACCAGGTTTGGAAATCACTGTTTGTTGTGGTTACTTCCGAGCACTGAGTTTTTATGAAATCATCCAGATTGAAAGAGGAGAAACTAGAATTGAAAGATTTTGATTAGGTTTGCTTCTCTTTGTTAGTTTTCATTCTGTCTTATTAGACATTTTTCAACAAATTATATTTTACACTTTAGAGGTAGTGGTGTCTCCATGACTACAACCTCTATTTTAGTTATTTTTACAGTCATTATTTTACAGTCATTATTAGGAATAAAATGCACTTTCTATTCAACTCCACTAAATTACAGCTGGCAGTTTTTTTTTCATGGATAAAAGAATTATATATACACATTTTATCATTTATTGTATTCTTAGCCAGGATTTTTTAGAAGGCCAAGAAATTAACATAATCCAGAAAATATTTAGCGGGAAATCTATTTATAATGGCACAATGAAGTCAGAAACTTTTTTATATTTCATGAGCAGAAATGAGGGAATTGAATTTTATAGTTACGGTAGCCCCAAAATGCCATTGTTGGAGGAAAATCTTCTTTTTTAGAAACGTCTGGAGAATCTATAGCTCTAATTTGGAAATAAATAATATCTATGGTCATGAATCATGTGTTGAAGACGACAACAGGCTTACTTGGTTACTGTCTGGTCAAGGGCTGAGGGGCCTTTGGAAGCAGAGTCCTCGGCCCCTCCCTGTCTCTGGGGCGTGCTGATCCTCCTGAACGAACAGAAACAATCGTGGAGTCCATTATTTTGTCAGTAGCACTGCTTTAGTAAGTGCCCTTTGCCAGGTCTTGTGAAGAGCATTGTTTCCTCTGGCTTTGATCTTTCTTGATCACTCAGAAAAGCTCTGCCCCAGTGACATCTAGATGCCGGGCAGCGGATTGGAATTCTGGGACCCTCCCTTTCCATGGAATTGTTATCCCAAGACTGCTTGGTGGTTCTTTCCTTCCTTCCTTCCTTCCTTCCTTCCTTCCTTCCTTCCTTCCTTCCTTCCTCCTTTCTTCCCTCTCTCTCCCTCTCTCTCGCTCCCCCTCCCTTCCTCCCTCCCTTTCTTCCTTCCTTTCTTTCTTTTGTGGTAAAATATGCATAACATCAAATTTACCACTTTAACCATTTTTAGGTGCAAAATTTGGTGGCATTAAGTACACTGACAATATGATGTAACCGCGGCCGCTATCCACCCAGAACTTCATTGCCCTAAACAGAAACGCTATACATAGTAAGCACTAATTCCTCACTCACCTCTTTTCTCCTTGCCCAGCAACCTCTGTTCTACTTTCTATCTCTGGAAATTCACCTATTCTGGGTACTCATATAAGTGGAATCATGCAATATTTGTCCTTTTGTCTCTGGCTTCTTTTATTTAGCATAATGTCTTTAAGGTTCATCCATGGTATAGCAGGCTGAATAATATTCCATTGCATGTATACAGCATATCTTATTTATCCATTGATCTGATGATGGACATTTGCATTGTTTCTACCTTTGGGCTTTGTGTAGTTTTTAATAGAGCATAGAAACATGTGATGACACTCTGGCCATTTCTGCATTTGGATCTGTTTCTGATGAAATAAAGAAACCTAGATGTTATCACCCTAAAAAAGTCTGACTACCTGCTGACAAAGAGAGCCTGCTAGTATGGGAAGGTGTCATCGAGTGGAGACCTCTTTACAGTTCATATTTATTTCTCAGAGTCAAGTGCAAACACCTCCCAGGAAAGACAGCCCTGCCTCATCGCCTGGTAGAGACGAGATGCAGGGGCTGCCACTTCCCACCAGCCACTCCCAGGCAGGAAGGGTCGCTGAGGGTCTGTCGGAAAGCTCCAGCCAAGTGCTGTCTGGTTGCTATTGCAGGAAAGGGGATTTTTAAAAGGAGAGTGGCAGTGTCCCTGTCTCTGGAATTGAAGCAACTCGGAGGAGGATTTTGCATAGCCTTCTTTTAGGAGAGTGGGCTTCTTTTTGGTGTGTGCTGGCTGCCATTTTATTCCAAGAGGTAGTGTTAGTTGATGTGGTAGCCAAAGACCTGGAAATATCCAAATCCTGTCCTTGCAGTCCCCTCTCCTCCCCCTTGGGGTTTCCCTGGGAGCTATTAATACACAGACCTCAAGAGATCAAAATGCCTCTTATCATTAGCCAGACAAGCAGGGCAGCCCTCTCTGGTGATCAGCTCGGAGTGGAAGTTTAGGCTCAAGGCCCAAGTGAGGCCTCCTCTACCCTCTCGGCTCAAATCTCAGTGTCCCCACCATCCAGCTGCTAAGCCGGGAGGGATAGTCTCTGCACTGCGAGTAAGCAGAAGGGATGAGGGAGAAAGTGCCAGAGATCTCTGCTTATCTCTGGAGCCAGGGCAAAACAAGAAGCAGGGGGAAGGCATTGGCCCTCAGCAAACTGCAGTCCTTGCTTTTGGCAAATTAGTAGCCTGGAAACTTAACCAGTGACATAAGTGCTTCTTGGGGAGGGACCCGAATAGAGGCAGAGGGAGGGCAAATTTTCCTCCTCCTTCTGCATATGTAAAGACCCTTTATGTACGCTTCTTTTATAATGGCATGTATACCGCACACTCGTTATTATTGCTCTTTTGCTGGAGACAATACTGAGGCTCTGAGACTGTACATAAATTGCCTGCCATACACCTGAGTCTCAGAGCAGGATTTGGACCCAGATCTGTTGGACACCATGGTCTGTGATCGAACAGTTATTCCATAATATTCCTTTTTTTCAAACTTGGCCCCAGAAAGAGTTCCACAAGGCCCTGCAGCACTTGCCCCCATCAGCCCTCTTCCTGGTCCTGTTCAGTGGGGAGAATGGACTCCTGTGACAGGTCTCTTCCAGTAATTCGTCTTGGTTCTTTGGGGAAACATTTCTGACCATGGAGACCATCCATTCTGCAGAGCCGTTTATGAATCCTAATCTAGAAACAATTGAAGTGATTATAACATGCAAATTGTTTTAAAAGAAAAAGACAAATGACCTTATTTCAGAATAATGTAATTATTTTAAGGGCTTCTTTCTCCTCAGCAGTCAAAGCCTGGTTAGAAATAATTGTTACAGAGCAAAACAGTAGCTTTGAAAAGTCTTACTGAGGAGATTGTAAGAGCAAAGGGAGGTAAACCCACATCGCTGACAAATGCTGCTACACGATTACGTTGACGCCTGGTGTGCAGAACACACGAGCACATGCATGTGTGCACACACTTCAGAGTGAAAGGAGAAGAGACCCACACCCACCTTACACAATGATTATACTGTGACACCAACAAGTCTCACATGCTCTCTGGCTTTGAAAGAGCCTTACTGGTTCTGCCCTCCAGGTTCACTTCTCTTAACCCGCATACTTTTATGGTTGTATCAGCACAGAGACTGCATAATGGACTGGTTAAGAACATGAGTTCTGGAGCTATGGCCCTTCATCTTAATCCTGGCTCCACCACTTATCCACTTATTAGCTGTGTGGTCTTGAATTACTCACTTAACCTCTCTGCATTTCAGTTTCTTCACCTGTAAAATGAGGAGGATAGTAGGACCTCCTTCAGAGGGTTGTTCTGAGGATCAAATGAGTTAGTGTCCATAGGGAGTGGTCTATAGAAATATGGTAAGTAACAAAACAATCAGAGCAGCCAACCAGAGTGAGTGAGATAGAAGGCAGACGGGGAAACGTTTCTTGTTTGTTTGTTTGTTTTTAATAGACTAGGCCTCATATTCACAAAGGCTCACACACTCAGACTTTTATCATTATTGTCTCCACTAAAGTTTACACATTAACTCACAGAGTTAGACTGCTGAGATTGATGGATGGGAAGTTCATTATGCCGCTTTAATTGGGTCCCTGGACCACAGCATCTATGATGCACTATGACTTAATATTCCTTATGAATCCTGTAATTCACTTCTAAAATAGCATAATTAAAGTGCTTTGAATTTTTGCATGTATTATAAAAGCATAAATTTGCTAAACATCAATACTTAAGCGTACATCACAATTTTTGGTAGTCTGTTTTGGCATTTCTTCACTTTTTTACAAGCCATTGGGACACAAAAAAGGAAGTTGACCAGACCTCCTTCACACTCTGGGGTCAAACCCATGCCTTTGGGGTATTTCATGAAATGAACATCGCATTTTATTGGAGGAGGAAGGTGGGAGTTGCTGGTGGCAAATCCTTCAAATCAGAGCTTTTTTCATACAACTATTAGTGTATAACCATTTTCCCCCAAGCCCAGTGGGAAAAGGGGCCCCTGGAAAATAGACTTAAGGAGGAAGAAATAATCTACATGGCTGTAGAACTGTGGTTGTTTCCCTGGTGTCCCAGTTAGGACACTTCCAGGTGTGAGGCTCAAAATCTCCAACCGTGACTTGCCACGGAAAATTTATTATCTCACACCACTGAAAGTCTTGGGCAACAGCCCAACGAGTGACGCAGTAATGTCATCAAGGATTTTTATCTTTTCTCATATCCTCAGTATCACATCATCTTAATGTTTTATGGTCACAAGATGTCCACAGCAGATTCAACCATCACATGGAACTGTGGGAAAAGGCTGTTTCTTTTCCTGTGCTCCCATTTTATCAGCAAGGAAAGCCTCTCCTCAAGGCCTCTAGCAGCCTTCCACTCACATTTCATTGGCCAAAACTGAGGCTCAAGCCTTGCTCAAATCATTTCTGTGCAAGAGGAATACAACCACCATCGTTGGCTTAGACTAATCAGAATTTGCCCAAGTTACAGTGGGGGAGGAGGAGATATCAGAACTACACCAAGGCTTCGCTGGTGTGGAAGAGGGAAAGAGCTGCTGGTGTGCCTCCAACAGTACATGCCTCAGTGGCTTGCAGAAGTCGAGGCATCTAAACTGTGCTTCTTGATGGATCCTGTTGGAACAACTTCAGTTGGATATTGTAGAGTTGGCTGCTTTGGGTGCTGTGTTAGTCTTGACTTAATTGAGGTTGAGTCGCATCTATTCCTCAGCACATATTCATTGTCTTCAAATGGATCTCCTATCCCATTAACACCCACTGGAATGACGGGAACTATTCTACAGCCAGGTTGGAGTTCCATCAGGGGGTCATAGCATCTCAGAGTTGGCATGTTTGGTTGGGATTTTAGGAAAGATCAGGTGAGAAATGTAGCTAACAACAAGGTAGTCATCATGTTCAGAGATTTATCTAAATTAATAATTTATCTAAATAAATAAATTAGATTGAAGATGTAATGTAATGTGAAAATTACATTAAAGAGGTGCATGATGATGACAGTTCGGGGTGTTGGTTTTGGTGGATGAAAAGAGGACAGTGACGTCCACGTAGCAGAGGTTCAGGAAAAATACTGTGCTTTGCATTTGAAGACCTGAATTTCAGATCTCATCGCAAGAATCTGAATCAGCATGAGCTGTTTGAAGGTCTACCTTGAGTGTCTCCTTGTGTTTGCATCCTGCAGAGGCTGAAATGAACATGTAATAACACTAACATACTATAAGCATCACAAGTTTTATTCTTGTTGCTGTTGCTATTCTTAACGTTCGTATTGCACTGGATAATTTACACAATATTTTCACGCACAGTACCTCACTGGATCCATACCTTCTAAGATATTTATTCTCATGCCCGTTTCACCCATGCAAAATGGAGGCTCAACAGGTTACATGCCTGCCCGGGATCACTTAACTGCAAAGGGACAGAGCAGGAAATCTGGTTCAGATCTTTGACCTCAAAGTCCATGTTCATTCCTTACCATCATGCAACCTCATCGTGTGTTAGTGTTTCTGAACTAATTTCATCTTGTCGTAGGAAACCTGAAGTTTCTCTGGATTTCTGGCTCAATGACTTTCCCTCTCTGAGCCTCGATTTCCTTACCTACAAAGTGGGGATCATAATAGTTTGCAGAGTTATTGTGGAGGATTAAGTAAAATAATGGATGTGAAAGTGCTTTGTAAAACTGCCAAGCATTACACAAGGGAAGGTTATTCTTCATCGCTAGTTGCTGTTCTTTAAATGTGACACAGTGCTGTGTAATGATAAAAGCAGGTCCTGGGAGCCTGGGGATTCAAATCAGCCTCCACCGTTTACTATCTGCCTGATCTGGGAGAAATTATTTAATCTCCTTAAACCTAGTGCCCTCATATGTGAAATGGGTGCGTTGTTCTCCCCTCTTAAGATTGTTATAGAGATTAAGTGAAGTAATGTACTTTTAGCATACTGTAACGATGCGGGAGTGGTCATTGGCCTGGGGACACTTAGAGGCCCTCGGTGAGTTGGAGATTGATCACATAGCAGGTGATTGTGATAATGCCAAAGAGCAAGGAAAGAACAGACTTAGGAAAACAGGGCCTACTCACTAACGACACTGTGATATCACTTTGTAATTAAGTCTTTCCCCACAAAAGAATTGTTTTAACTGAGTCCTGGCTATAAAAGATTCTAATTAACTCTAGCCACTGCACAGTGCATAGAAAGACTGCTGTGCTGTATTCTCTGATTTCCGTAGATCTGATTTTGTATGTTGAAAGAAAACTTGACTCACATGAGTCAGGCTGTGAGATGAAAAGAAAATATTCTGTTGACTGAATTGTCTTCCCCTACATTTCAGTGACCAAATTTCAAAGTCCACTTCTACATAATTGGAACTGCTGTTTGCTAGCACGTGAAGAGTGAGAGTCACAAGTCTGGCTTTCTGTGTGTTTTATGCAATGTGGAACAGGCTGAAATGGTGAAGTGGATTTAATCAGAAGGAAGGCAACCGAGTTCTTTGGAGCCAGTGGTGGGGCATTCGTAGTGGAGTCATGAGATGTCCTCTTTTCTACAAATACTAAATTTTACTTTGATCGTTTAAGTTAAGACTACTCAGCCTGGGTATGGGGCCCACGGGTGAGCTATGGGTGGGGTGGTATTGATCCCTCAGCCCTCCGGGTGGCACAGGCACCTAGGCCACCCTCCCCAGGGTGCGGCGAAAATAGCGTCATTTCCACAGGTGCTACAAGACATTACAGGCCAGGAGACACTGCTGTGTCCTGCCTCCACAATAGGGACACGTGGTTAGTAGAACTTCCCTCAGGTAGCGTCTTTCCTGAGCTTGACCTTAACAATGAAGATACGTGGTAGGTAAACTAGGAGGAAATAGGATCCCTGCTCAGCCTGACACTTTGACCCTAAGATTTTTAAACCTTGATAGGGAGAAGCTTTTTTTAAAAAGTCACTTTAAAGTCTGCAAGCACACTGTCTTGCTAGCGTTGGAGCTTCTCTGTTACTTTGGGGTTGTTTCTGTGACTATGAAAAACACCCAGGTGAGGTTTGAATTATGCAAGTGTAAAGCCATGATAATTCTCTTTGGAAATGGCATTGTTTAAAATGCTCTAGTTTCAAAAAGCTACGTTTTTTTTTTTTTTTGGGGGGGGCTCTGGGAAGAGGTGGTGGTAAGAGATATTCTGCTGGCAAACAGAGCTAGGATTCCAGTTGAGGTCTAAATAAACCTAGCTCACAACTGCTGTGCTACGCTGCTTGCAGCAGGTGAACGCTGGTGGGATGAGGTGAGCATGGCAGAAAGAAGGTTGCATGGAGGAGGGTCGTGAGGACCCTGAATGCCAAGGATGGTGGGAGTTGAGGAAGGGCGAAAGGGGACATGGAAGTGGAGTGGTGGGTCAGTGACTGAGCCTTGCTGGGTCTTTGATCCTTCCACCAACAGACTGTGTTCTCCTCGGAAGACATATGGGTACTTCTTCCAAGTCAATGCCACGTGCTCTTTGCATTTCAGTCTTTCTGCCTTCGCTCGGGAGTTAAGTGAGGACACACACTCCACGTCACCTCTGTGATTTCCCATCCAGCACCTCGTTCCAAGGGATCCTTTCCCACTTAACTGGTGTTATTCCTAGGGTTGGAGGGAACCTTTGTTCACCCCGTTTGCATTCCCACCAAGGAGAGAGGAGCAGGTTTCACACAAAACTTGGTCTCGAGATGCTTGTCCAGAGCTTTACCTTTAGCTGCATCCTCAGGGTGTTTTTATAATTCGAATCTGATACGAGGTCCTCATAAATCCAAGAAGAGGTTCGTTTATTGTCATTCTGTTTCTTCTGGTATCTGTGACTGATGAAAACAGCCTCAGAATTTGTAGTGTCACTCACAGCACAGTGTTTTTTGAGGGAGTCAGAGGGGCAGGGAAGTTTCAAGAGAAAAGCATCATTTTCTCTTTGTCTCACCTATATCCACTTCCCATGTGACCATAGAGCCGCCTTAACCTCTTTTCATGGGTAGGGTTATAGGTAAAATTCAGTCATTCTAAATACTTCTTAACCCAATCACACAGTGAAAAGAACACCTACCCTCATTGTTTATGTGTGATAAGTGATTACCTTGTTTAGATTATGCTCCTTGAGTATAGAGACCATGTCTTTTATGTGAAATAATAATAGTCTATCTGGTTTACCAGCTGACCAGTCTCCCTGCCATTTCATCCTAAATAATAATTATTTGAATCCACTGTCTTGGACAGTCCCAGGCACACAGTGCACTCTCAGGAAATTCTTGTGAAATAATTCAAAAGGAATTGGGATCTCCTTGAATAAAGACATTACTCCAAGCTTTTCTTGTATACACAGCTCACAATTTTATTCTAGGAATAGTGTTCGTTCTAACTTCTCAATTGCATTATTTGATCTATTGGGGATAAATTTAAACATTTAAAAGTATACCTTTTAATGCATATTTAAGATTCTTGTAATCTAAATGAAAGAAATGATTTAAACTACATGCATACCACTGTTGAAATTTAGATGTTTGAAATGCTGGAGAGGGTGTGGAGAAAAGGGAACCCTCTTGCACTGTTGGTGGGAATGTAAATTGATACAGCCACTACGGAGAACAGTATGGAGGTTCCCTAAAAAACTAAAAATAGAATTACCATGTGACCCAGCAATCCCACTACTGGGCATATATCCAGAGAAAACCATAATTCAAAAAGATACATGCACCCCAATGTTCATTGCAGCACTATTTACAATAGCCAGGTCATGGAAGCAACCTAAATGCCCATCGACAGACGAATGGATAAAGAAGATGTGGTACATATATGCAATGGAATATTACTCAGCCATAAAAAGGAACGATATTGGGTCATTTGTAGAGACGTAGATGGATCTAGAGATTGTCATACAGAGTGAAGTAAGTCAGAAAGAGAAAAACAAATATCGTATGTTAATGCATATATGTGGAACCTAGAAAAACGGTACAGATGAACCAGTTTGCAGGGCAGAAATTGAGACACAGATGTAGAGAACAAACGTATGGACACCAAGGGGAGAAAGCGGCAGGGGGGTGGGGGGGTGGTTGTGAGATGAATTGGGCAATTGGGATTGACATGTATACACTGATGTGTATAAAATTAAGAAATGGCAGCAGTAATTGGAAATAAGTTGAGAGACAAGGATTTTCCTATGGCTGTTTTTTTCCCCCTAGTGATAAATGGAGTTTTTTTTTTAAACCAGTTTATTCCTCTTTTTCACCTCTGATCTTCGAAAAGACAGTTAAAAAAAGTAATAAAACAACTGAGAATCATTTCTTACCCCAGGTAGAGAAGAATTGATTTGGTGAGTCATTGATACCCAATGTTTGTTAGTGGTACCAATTTGTATCCAGTTTGCTCTGAAAATAGCATTCTTGTCCAGCCAGACCCTGAGAACGGGTTGTAAGTCCTCCTTAGAGCAGTAGAACCATCCCACTGCTGGAAGGCCGATTCACCATGGCACTTCTCTGAGCCTGCTCTGATTCTGCCTCAGCCCCACTTCCCAGCGTCAGGAGGCAAGACCAGAGAAAGAAACAGTGTCCTGCCCTCCATCAGCTGCTTCTCCAGTGGGACCTCTTTGCTTAATTTCTGGTTAAAATAATGCCTCCTTCTCTGCAGGGAAAACATTCAGCCAGGGGTCTGGCAGGAGTCCTCTCCGGGTGCAAACCCACAAATGTCTTTCACATCTGGCAAGTGATCCAACGGGGGAGTCAGGCAGAAAGCTAACAGTGGTTCTCTTTCTTTCTCTCATGTCACATTCTTGCTCTTGTTCTTTCTAATTCTTCATGGAAAAAAGGGGTATGACTCTGGAGGGCTCATCTTTGTAAGCAACCCACCAAACTGAATCCTTATCTCATTCAGATCAATAGTCAGTGTTTACTGAGCACCTGCTAGATGCCAGACACAATACTGAGTTTTCCCTCACTCATCGGGATTCCTTTTTCTCATTTCCTGTTTTCTCACCAAACAGCCCCATGAGAGAGGTGTTACTACATCTATTTTACTGTAGAAGAATGAGACCCTTAGAGAGGTCAAATGACTTTCCCAAGGTCACATAACACTGTATTATAATAAGGACTTTAATTCAGTTCCTTTGCTACCAAGTCCAATTCTCTTTCCACACGCCTTGCTGGAGGACACAAAAGGCTCAAGAGGTTAAAAGAAGTTACTTAACAGTCTCTCCTTGTCAGCCAATTATTGTACTTCTGACTTGTACGTAAGTTTGATGGATAAACGTTAATATTTTAGCCACATTGGCCAGGATAGAGATTGATTGATCACCACCTTCCAACAGAAGCATTCGAATACCAGAAGTGATCCAGCCAGAGATGTGGACGGGATGAGAGTGGGAGGGTGGTTCCCACGCTCTTCCACTGGGACCACGATCTGCATGAATTTGTCATGATGGTTAGCTTCTTAAGCCCCTCTAAGCCCCGTGGAGTAAAACCAAGATATAATATCCCTCTCACCAACAAAACTGCAAAAATTGTAAAAATAAAATATTAATGAAAATACTCTGAGCTGCAACCAGAATACCAGACTCCCTCCCTTCCTTTCTCTATCTTATGTAGGATGCTATTTTTGTAGGAATATTCATTTTAAGCCAGGAAACAGTAGATGTTAAACACATGCTTGCTGAATAAATAAAAAAGAATTATAAACTATTCTTAGACTCTGTGGAGGGGCTTGTATCAATTAGCTAAATGCATTTGTGGCCCCTGGAGAATGTCTAAAAATGGAGACTTGAGCTTCTCTTGTACCTCTGGCCGCTAATTACATGATGAGGCCTGGATCCCCATAGCTGATCTATTTGCCCTCTTGAGTCCATGGTGGCTCACTCTTCTGCTTTACGATTTTATCAAAACCCAAAGTAGTACTTCCTGTCTTTTAAATAAGAGAATATTGGACTTATCTTGTGGTCCAGGGGTTAGGACTCCACGCTTCCACTGCAGGGGGTACGGGTTCAGTCCCTGCTCGGGGAACTGAGATCCCACATGCTGCACAGCATGACCAAATAAATAAATAAATAAGAAAATACTTAGTACATTTAGCTAAGCAGAAATTTATCAAATTAGGAATTCCATGGAAGTCAGCCAAGGTAGGGTCTTAGCCTGTGGCAGCCCTGGAGAATGGTTGAGGGCCCTCAGAGCTTCCCCCTCTTTCCCTCCCTGCAGCTGGCCCTGACCTAGCATCTGCCACGAGGCAGCCCAGACAGGCAGCTCTGAGGTAGTGGCCTGATGGCCAGGTGCACTGATGGCAAGGGGACACGTACACTTCATCCGAAGACCTTGACTTCAGGCACTCCAACAATTTCTTTCTTTGGATCAGCTTTGTAGTTTCTGCATGTAGTTTAGTATGGCCCCTGTCCATTTACTCAAGGCCACTTAACTTAAGGGCACTTTAAGCATGCAACGTAAGTTCACCTCCAATTGCCGGCAATCTAGGAGTGCGTGGGGCGTGGGAGTCAGCCATTAGCTAGACTTGAAGTGGGGGGAAAGGAGTGGGCATGAAAAGTCAGGAGTTGAGTATTAAGCCACAGAGGATTTAGAGTGCTGTTTGGGTAAAATAGCTCTTCAGGCTGAAATGAGAGAGGGGGCATTCATGTGGTGGCAGTAGTGACAGGGTGGACATGGCCTCCTAGGTACTAGAAATAGCTAATGCCAAATTTGCGTGTGTGTCCCTGTGACACAGGCAGAGGGGGTGGTGTGCAATTCCAAGTCCAATTTCAATTCTAATTCAGTTCTAATCCTAGCTGGTGTATAAACTCTTACAAAATGAACGGTTAGCATATAAAGGCTCTAGAGGAAAATGGCTTGTTGGAGAATTTATAAGGGAGAGTCTAGAGATCATGGTACTTGTCAAAGACATCAAGAACATGTTTGTAATAAATACTGCCGAAGGAATCCAGGAACCATGACTAAGGTGGATGCCAAGGGAATGAAAGAAAAGTGGAATCAACCGAAATTGCCATCAAGGGGGATTAGTTAAATAAATGTCATGCAATGGGCTGTAAGCCTCATGTCACTAGTTATTCTGTCAGCTACCCAATTCAATGCTTGGCCCAAGGTCAGTGCTCAATACTGTCTGTTGAATCAATCAATCAATCAATCAAAATTCAGCAATTTGAAAAGATGAGATACATCCATATGTATAACATGGAAGAATGCCCACAATATACTTTTAAGTGAAAATGATCCTGTTTATGGTTAGAGTGTGCAGATTTCATATATGTGCATTTAAATGTCTAATATGATATGTATATATATACCTATATATGCATATATAAAACTGTTAACAGTGGTTATTTCTTATGGAGTACTACTGGATCAGAGCAAGGGTGTTCACATTCTAGTTGTGATATCCCTTTATTACTTACATTTTTTATAATAATAATGTAGCACTTTGGCAGTCAGCAAAACTAAAAATGATCGTTTCCATTTTGGGAAACAAAGGAAAGCGTTGTTGGATAATGTTCTATTCAGAGTCTATCAGAAATATATGTTTTATTGGCAGTAATATGGGTTGTACTTTATTTTTTATGGAAAGTAAAACTTGGAAAAGAGCCCAAGGCCAGGCCCTCTCAGTCTGAACTTCAGGCTCTGTAGAACAAGGGCCCAGATATTTCAGAGACCATAAGCCCTGCTCACCCTGGGAAGACCAAATGGGCTTCTCAGGCTTTATCTCAGAGCCTGCGGAACGCAGAAGGCAGGAGTGGATTTGTTTCTAGAGAGCCTCCTGGTCGCTATCTTTTTTTTTTTTTCTTTTGCGGTACGCGGGCCCCTCACTGCTGTGGCCTCTCCCGTTGCGGAGCACAGGCTCCGGACACGCAGGCTCAGCGGCCATGGCTCACGGGCCCAGCCGCTCCGCGGCACGTGGGATCTTCCCAGACCGGGGCACGAACCCGTATCCCCTGCATCGGCAGGTGGACTCTCAACCACTGCGCCACCAGGGAAGCCCTCGCTATCTATTTTGTACCAGTTAAGTTCTCATCTCAAACCCCATCACCTCTCTGCAGGGGGAGTGAGTGCAGGGGTGTGACCAGGAGCACAGGTATGACCCCTCAATCAGGAGATGTGGGTCCGAATACCCAGTCCTCATTGGGAAGAAGGCCTCCCTTCAAGCAGCGGCTTTGTGACATAGTTCAAGCACTTCCAGCAAAGCCATTTTGTGATCCACATGAGGATGTAGGGAGCACGTTTTGCTCCCTTATATGAGCTCATCTTACCAGAGGCTGGAGGAGAGAACATTCTTTGTCCAGGCAACTCAGTTAGCGAGATTATTACATAACTTCAGTTCTCCCTGTGTAATACTTTAATTTTTTTCCCCTCTATGCACCACTGCGTTTCATTTCCTAATTTCCCCACTATATGTAAATATGCCAGTTTATATACATGGTCCCCTTTCAAACTTCCACTGAGAGGAAAGTTCCATTGAAGAGGAATTTCTGAAACAGTGTGCTCTTCAGGTTTTTATTTAGTCATTTTTTTTTTTCAGTGAGAATTAAGGACAACTGACCTTGAAAGGAATTTGCTGGATTTTAGCCGCCTGTAAAATTCAGATGGCTAAAACATCTGATGTCCAAGTGATGGTAAATGAATGCTTCCTCTCATTAACCTATAACTTTTATCATTTTCTCCCTTACATTTTAGGAACCTTTTTTCAGTTATGTTTTCATAATTTAGACATTCCATTGGTTGAAAATTCAAAGCAACTCTTAGAGGACAAGGCTACATGTTCCAAACAGGCAAACGTTTTAATTAACCCGGCCTCTTTCGGAAACCACTGTGGGCTCTGTGTTCCTTGTTGCAGCTAAACGTGACTTTAGCTGCTAGCTTCTTGTGTATTCCATTTTAGGAGGCCTCAGTGTACTTTGCATTGAGACTTCCTCTGAGGTTAACCAGGCTGTCCAGGGTTAGTTATGGATTTTTTTCCTGGAAAATCTAACTCTGGGCATTGGAGAATTAACTCACAGAGTTTTAGAACCTTATGGGGAATCACAGAAATGAAATGCTGCAGCTCTTTCCAATCCTCAGATACAAAATATAAAGAAGGGAGCACATGCATTCCAAAAGGTTGTTCCGTACTCACCATTTCCTTTCCCTGTGGCATCATTTTTAGGAGCTATTCCTTTTTTAGTTCTTTTTAGATGGAAAGTTAACTGCATAGTTTAGATTCCTGTGCATGGTTCTTTGTTGGTGATTTGGTGTCTTGTATATTTTTCCTTTTTCATCCGTGGTCATTATTAACCCCAGATTTATTTTTTGGACACAGGGCGACTGGATGTGACCCAAAATAAGTTGGGAAATTTCACATTACCCATCTCAGATTAAACTACTGAATAACAGAATGCTGATGTTTAATAGAATACGTGTGTATTTCATTTAATGAAATGCAGTTGAGATTCAGCAAAAATTAATATATATTGTATATGATATATGTTATGTATATTTTATAGTAGATGGATAGATAGGTAGGTAGGTAGATCTTACGGGGTATTTAAACTAAAGGGTGAGGACCCAATTGCTATTTAAAAGTATTCTTCAACGCCCTGAAGCAAAAGCCCTTAAGAGGTAAAAGCTGGAATGTGCAGGAGGCCAGGGTACGTGGGCAGGGGGGCTGAGAAGAAGTCAGGGATGGCCAGGGCCAGCTTCCACAGAGCCTTGCGGGCCAAAGGAGGGAGTCTGGATTTTCTTCTCAGTGTGTTAGGAAGCCCATATAGAGCTTTAAGCAGAGGAGTGACCTGGTCTGTTTTGTGTTTTTTAAAGGTCATTCTGGGGAGCTGAGTGGAGAGCAGATCGGGGCCAGGTAGGGAGAAGGAGGACAAGAGTCAAGAGTGAGAAGCCAGCGAGGAGGGCGTTGTAGACATTCAGGAAGGAGGCGATGATGGTTCAGACTGAGGTATGACAGTGGAGATGGTGAGAATGAGTGTATCTGAGACCAATTTTAGAGACAGAGACAAGTTTAGACAGCACCTGCTGATGGAACAAAAGCGCAGGGAATCATAGGTGAGTCCCAGGGGTTTGGAGTGAACAGCTGGGTGGAAGCTGATGTCCTTTACGGAGACGGGAGAGGCTGGGGTGGGGGAGTGAGCACAAGATTCAGAGAGGAAACCAAGAGCCTCAGTCCTCACCGTGCCGCTGCTTTGAGCACTTCCGTGTGCCCCCGCGAGCTGGCATGAAGGACACACGACAGAGTGGGCACATTTTCAGTCTCTGTGTCTTCCTACCCCCTTGCTGCCCGTCCCCGTCATCCTCCCCGGCTGGTTCCTTCTCCTCTTTCAGATTCTAAACGGCAGGGCGACGGAGGGCTCAGTCCTTATCCCTTTCTCTTTTCCATCCACATTCACTTCCTTGGCATTCTCATCCTGTCTTTTCCTATAAAGACTGTCTAGATACTGATGACTCCCACATTTATATTGCCTCCCTGGACCTCTTTCTCTAACTTTAGACACATCCAACTACCTGTTCAGCATCTCCAGTCAAATGTATGATAAGCATATCAGAATTAACACATGCACAACTAACTTAGCACTGATACCCATGCCCCCTGCCTCACCCCAAAGCCCTGCTTCTCCTGCATTTTTCTTATTTCAGTAAATGTCAACTTCATCCTTTACTGTTGTCTTTTTTTTCACACCCTACAGCTGAACCGTCAACTAATCCTATTGACTGTACCTTCAAGCTGTGTCCAGAATCCCACTAAGTCTCACATCCTCTACTGCTACCCTGGTTGCACCCGCTGTCATCTCTTGCCTGGGTCATTGCGGTGGCCTCCTAACTGGTCTTCTCACTGCTGCTCTTACCCTTCCTTAGCTTTCTCTCAACACAGCAGCCAGAGTGATCCTGTTAGACTATAAATCACTCCTATCATTGCTCTGCTAAAAATCCTGCAGTGGCTGCCTCTCACTCAGAGTACAAGCCAGTTACTTCCTGGTCCCACATCACCTGGTCCTCATAACTCTTCTGACCTCATCGCCTTCCTTTCCTCGCACGCTTGCTCCAGCCCTGTCCTTGGGCGTGCTAAGCATAGTCCCCTGTAGACCCTTCTCATCTGCTGTTTTCTCGGCCTGGAATAGTTTTCTCTCAGTCATCTCCATGGCTACCTCCTTGCCTCTCTGGTCTTTTACAAACGTCATTTTCTTAACGGGGCCTTCCCTGGCTTTTTATTTAAAACGTCAACACCCACCCACCCATTCCTGGCATTCCCCACTCACCTTACTTTTCTCCATGGCACATCTCCTTCTAACATTTCACTTATCTTATTTATTGTCTGTCTCTTGCCACTAGGCTGTAAGTTGCATGAGAACAGGAGCTTTGCCTGTTTGTTCCCTGCTGAATTCCCAGTGTCCTGAGCCATGCCTCCCTCCTGGTAGACACTTAGCCCATATTTGTAGAATGGGTGAGTTCTAATAGGAGGTCATCTCTTCTCTCTAACTACTTCTTTCTGACTTTGTATGGAACTGTTATCTTAATTTCTATATGTGCTTGTCTGTGAAGCTAGTAGGGCATAGTAAAAAAAAAAAAAAAAAAAAAGCAGTAGACAACAGCCGCATGCAAATCAAGCTTCCCATTTGGCTCTCTCGTTCAAAAGCTGTGTAACTTGAGACAAGTCACTTTGCCTCTCAGAGTTTCCTTCCTTCCTTCCTCCCTTCCTTCCTTTCTTTCGCTTATAAAATGGCAAAAGCTACCCTGCCATCACTCAGGGTTGCTGTGAAGGTTCAATAGAATAGCGTATGAAGTGCCGTCAAGAATAAGATGCAGTTTTCACTGACCATAGCATCTGGCCTTGACTCAACGCCAGAGCTTTACATATATGACTGTCTCGTTTAATTCTCACATAGAATCAGTGAGACATGAACTTGTACAACTGAACTCATGTCACAGATGAGAAGACTGAGGTGCACCAAGAAATTAAGTGAATTACCTGAGAGCTAGTCAATGGTAAAGCCAGGCTTTGAACCCAAAAGCATTTTTATTCCATGGCCTGAGTTTTTCTCATTATGTTCTACTGGCACAAAATACATGTTTTAATGACCAAATATGGAGTAATTAAAAGGATGTGACCTGAGGTGCAACTTCTGTCTTCAGATTTCTTTTCTTGACTGCTAATTAATGTAGCATTTCCCTTCATGTTATTTTTTTCCCCCTCTTCAACTCAAACAGCAGAAATTCCTGTCTTCCAAAGAAAAAAAGTATTGTCAGGCATTTTTCTATCTTTCCCTTCCTCCCTCAAAGAATGAAATGCTATCCTGTGTCCCCGGAGATTTCTGTCATACAGCCTAACCAAGTCCAGATGGTTTTCTCAAGTTCAGACATCATACTTAGTAAAGTGTTTGTAGTTATCTACAGAAACAAGTTCTGGACTAAATTGCAAACACCCGCTTCCCAGATAACTTATTCCATGTTCTTCTGCCTTGTTTGTGTTATGGCCTGTCTGTGCTAATGGATTTGTAAATGTGGTTTAATTACTGTTTACCGGAAAAATAGCTGCACACAGATCAGTCTCAGTGGGAGTCTTAGCCAAAATGTTGAGGCAATTTGTTTCTAGGGCAAAAACAGCTAATAAATGAGAAGCACTTTTTAAATGTTGGGAAGGGAACTTAAGTTCGATTTTGAAGAAACAGGTTTTTATATATCCTGGGAAATAAATCATTCTTTAAGAGAGTGGATTTAAATATCAAAGTGGCATTTTTTTCCCAAGGCCTTGCACTCGGTAATTTGCACAGAACCAAAGTATTCTAACAGTGATTTGATTGAATACCACACCAAAGGGCTATCATCTAAAGAACTCACCAAAAGGAAAACTCAAAATTACTTGTAAATTCCATAAAATGTTTCGGAGCTCTGTAAATCCATGTATTATGTATTACCTCATGTTTCTGAATTCTTGCCTCAGGCAAATTGCCAACTTAGCAACTAAATGACAGTTTTAAAATTCTAATACAAACCAGCCTCTCCAACTTTGCTTTTTTTCCTCCAGGAGAAAAAAAAAAAGAGAGACACAAGAGGGAAGTGAAAGTTATTGAAAGGTTCAATTTATAAATTCTGTTTGTGCTCTGCTTGGAGTTGTAGTTTAATTTTGCTCTTGTGTAAAATGGTATTCGCCTGATTCTGCATAAAGGGGCACCTTTGAAAGTAAATAAGTTCTTACCGGCAACTGTTGGTCCTGCTGATAGGGAGGAAGCTCTGTCACACTACCCTTCGGGGGATGCCTGCCTCAGAGCCAGCGTGGGCCGGTTCTTCCTTCAGTGAGAACTCAGAAAACAAAAGCAATCAACTTGGCAACTAATAAAGATGTTTGTCATTTCCTGAACTGTGGATATAACAAAGAATTTGAGCAGTGTGAGATGCAAACCCTGCCCTCAAGAAGTTTATTTTTAGTGGGGGCAACAGACCGGTACACAGGCAATTCAATCTAAGAGATCCCAAGGCGGGGGGAGGGGGAATTGAGTGAAGGTGGTCAGCAAGTACAAACTTCCAGTTACAGTGTAAGATACATAAGTTCTGGGGATGCAGTGTACAGCATGCATGGTGACTATAGTTAACAATATTGTGTTGTATATTTAAAAGTTACTAAGAGAATAATCTTAAAAGTTCTCATCAGAAGAAAGAAATTCTGTAGTTATGTGAGGTGATGGGTGTTAACTAGACTTATTGTGGTGATCATTTCCCAGTATGTACAAATATCAGGCCTTATGTCATATACCTCAAACTTATGCAGTGCTCTATGACAATTAGATCTCAATAAAATTAGCAGGCAGAAGAGACCCTAAGACCAAGTCTTAACTACCAAATACCTTTAGTGTCTCAAATAACCGTATGAAAGCCAGGGCCTCATCTTTGGGGCAGGAAGACTCCTTTTCCAAGAAGGTTATTGCATATTTCCACATTGTAATTATTTATCTATCAGTCATTTCTTCATTCATTAACTCACCCAATGTTATTTGTGATGGGCCCTAGAGAGACAAAGTAACTTCAACAAGACTCCGTCTCAAGGAGCTCACCCTGCAGTGGGAGGGAGGCAGACATAAACAAACACCACAAAGTGAAAATCTCAAAGAAACTGGGAATCATTATTAAAATGGGGATGTGTTATCTTTTATATATTCTATGTTTCCAATACAAGAAAGATGTAAAATGTAAGTGCAGAGCCCCTTTATTAAAAGGGATTTATCTTAACCATGCTTAAATCATAAGACTTTGGACATGGGAACTAAGCTCAGATATCACCTCCTCCAAGAAGGCTTCCCTGATAGCACCCATGTCCCCTTTTGGCTTGAGTGTCCTTTCTATGTACTCTCACTGCACCATGTCCATTCCCCTGATACCATGTTTTGAATTTTTATTGTGTTGTCCTCTTACTGCCACTACCACCTCCATACATACACAACTGGGTACCCCTCAAGGAGGAGGGGACACATCTTACTCTTTGCATTCACAGCGCTAGAAACATACCTGGTATATGGCACTCGGTTAACGTTGAATAGCTCTGTGAGTGGGAAGATGATAATTACAGGTTTTTTCCCCATCTAATAAAAGTTGCCTTTATTTCCCACATTATATTAAGTTTTAAAATATGTAACAAAGGGTATATATTCTTGTTTTTTGAAATGTAAATGTATTAAAATGTAAATATATTAAATGTAAATGTATTAAAACATTTATTAATAGCATATTTAGATAAGGGCACATACAAAAAATCTAGAAGGACACACACCAAAATGCTGGTGGTGGTTATCTCTTAAGTGTTAAGATTTGAAATGATGCTGACTTTGTCTTTATGCATCACTGTGTTGTTTAACTATTTTACTATGGATGTGCTACTATTATGATAAGAAAATATGAAGTTATTTGTATTTTAAAAAGGAAAATTTGGCCCATTTCATAAGCCACAATCATAGGGCATAAACAACTTTATGAAACATCATCTTTACCATCTAACCCAATGTTGACAGTGATTTGACTTTGTGGATTTAAACAACTGACCAAGCTTGGTGGCATTTAATGGAATTAGATGGGTTTCTATTTTCCTTACTCATGTCTGTGTTTATAATATTCAGAAGGTACCCAAGCACTTTATTTGCACTTGTCTAAAACGTGCAAAATTATCTCTTTTGCTCGCTTTCTTTTGTTCCTTTCCTTTAATTCTCCCTGCTAATACTTGGATTGGGTGCTTTTTAAAGCCAGGCTTAACCTCTTGCAAATAGATAAGGCAGAACTAAGTAACCAATTAATTCTCTCTCTCTCTCTTTCTTTTTTTTTTTTTTTTTTTCTCTCTTTTTTTTCCTTTGCTGTACGCGGGCCTCTCACTGCTGTGGCCTCTCCCGCTGCGGAGCACCGGCTCCGGACACACAGGCTCCGCGGCCATGGCTCGCGGGCCCAGCCGCTCCGCGGCACGTGGGATCCTCCGGGATAGGGGCACGAACCCGTGTCCCCTGCATCGGCAGGCGGACTCTCAACCACTGCGCCACCAGGGAAGCCCCTCTCTCTCTTTCTTTCTCTCTCTTTTTCATTATAAATCTCCTGTTTTTAGGGTGGCTCTGTGTAGAAGAAATATCAGTTTTCTGGTCCGTGTATCTTCTGCCTGCCCATCTTTCAACATTTTGTCTGGCTGACCACAATGTTGGAAAACCCAATACAGTGTTATTGGACTAACAGTTTATTTCTTTTTCCCAAAGGAACAATCACAGATTGTAAAATGTGCCTCTAAAGAACAGGTTTAAAAAGCTATATATACTATATTCTTTTTTATCTGCAGCTGAATTCTTGCTGCCAAGATGGGGAAACAGAACAGCAAGCTGCGCCCAGAGGTCATGCAGGACTTGCTGGAAAGCACAGATTTTACAGAGCATGAGATCCAGGAATGGTATAAAGGCTTCTTGAGAGACTGCCCCAGTGGACATTTGTCAATGGAGGAGTTTAAGAAAATTTACGGGAACTTTTTCCCTTATGGGGATGCTTCCAAATTTGCAGAGCACGTCTTTCGCACCTTCGATGCCAATGGAGATGGGACAATAGACTTTAGAGAATTTATCATAGCCCTGAGCGTAACGTCAAGGGGGAAGCTGGAGCAGAAGCTGAAATGGGCCTTCAGCATGTATGACCTGGATGGAAATGGCTACATCAGTAAGGCAGAAATGCTCGAGATTGTGCAGGTACGTGGACCTTGCCCTTTACAAAGAGAAGAGTGTGAGTCACAGTAAGAATTGGGAAGTCCACAGTACAGCTTAGTGGAGAGATTGCAAACGGGTGGTCTGCCTGGGCACTGATTTGGCCTAGCCAGTGTCTTTGAAAATGTGGAACCCATATACAAAACAGGGAGATTACACATAAACATGCAGATTGGTTAGCATCTCTTGGAAACTCAGGAGCTCTGGCCACACTGGGCCCACATTCTTGCCTGGCATAGGTGCCCTGGGGCTTTGTGGTGACTCCTCCCTACAGAGGGACATGGCACTCTTCAGCTGGTCATGCTCACTGTGGCCACTCCATCTATTCAGTGCAATGACCTGCCTGGACCTAGAGCCTGGAGTGATGTTTAATGATCAAACTCTGACCTGGGTTCAAATCCTGCCTCATTCAGTCACTACCGCTGTGACTTTAACCCAAGCGAACCTCAGTGTCCTTATCTGTAAAATGGAACTATCAGCAGTGCCCACTGCTGTGGGATTGTTTGAAGATTAGACTGACTCTCCGTGTTCAATGCTTAGCACAGTGCCAGCCTTACAGAAAAGTTCATCATCACTGCCATCACTAATTTCCAAGTTTATTAGACACGTGAATAAAAGTAGAGATCTCTAATCTAGCTTCTATCTCATCAGAGATACAAACAGTGCAGAATCAAGGCCTCCATCATTTTAATAGGAAGCGCTCCATTTTATTTCCCCAAATCACTTACCCAGAGTAAATTGCCCAAACAGAACAGGAGAAGGGGTCGTTTTTCCTTTCACCACCCCCTCTTCTTTGGAAGTCCACACTCAGGCCTTGTCACTGTCCTGGGAAGCTGTGTGCCTTTGTGGGGATTCTCACTGTCTGGTTCTAGCTGGTCTGCAGCATTTAGGAGAAGATGCTACAATCGCTTCAGAGGCGGCACTGTCTTTTAGGTGTCTGGGAAAATACCTGTTAGAAAGTGATAAGATGGAGGCAGGCTGTGGGCCGGCAGAATCATATACAAATTAAGGCTCTGTTTGTTAAAGTAAGTGAAACTGCAGCTTGATTACAAGTGTCAGCACATAAATTCCTGGCTGAACTAATGTCCCTCCAAAACTCAGAAATTCAAGCCATTTAATGTAAAATGTAAGTTCATGATGTTCACCTGCAAATACTAATAAGTGGTCAGGGTGAAGATCGGGGTCCAAACAAGTTTATAATGAGGCTTGTCAACGAATGGAGGGTGGAACTCCACAGATTCTCTAGTTTTTCTTCTTTATTGTTGCTTCCTATGGTTTAATTTTGGTATCCACAGGATATTGGTGGTAACAGACTGGAATCCTTTTGTTTTTCCTGGCATTGGTAGGAAGGATTCTATTGTGGACTCTGTAACACTGAAATACACGGTATTGGTTTCCTCTTGGAAACCAATTGGCTGCTGTAACAAAGGGCCATAAACTTAGTGGCTTAAAACAACACACGTTTATTATCTTACAGTTCTGGAGGTCAGAGATCTGAAATCGGTTTCACTGGACTAAAATCAAGGTGTCCGCAGCTTGCATTCTGTCTGGAGGTTTTAGGGGAAAATCTGTTTCCTTGCCTTTCCTACTTTTTGAAACATTCCTTAGCTTGTAGCCCTTTATATCCATCTTCAAAGCCAGCAACAGTGGATTGAGTTCTTCTCACGTTGCCATTCCCCTGGGTATCTCATTCTGCTTCTCCCTTCCACTCATAAAGACCCCTGTGAGTACACTAGGACACCCCAGATAATTCAGAATAATCCCCCCTAGCTCAAGATCCTTAACATAATTACATCTGCAAAGTCCCTTTTACTGTGTAAGGTAACATATTCACAGGTTTCAGGGATTAGGACATGCACATCTTGGGAGGCCCATTATTCAGTCTACCACATATGTCCAAACGCAGTTATGTTCCTTTTTCCAAAAAATAATTTTGTGCTATATCAACATCTGGGTGAAAAAGCAAAACCATATGCAGATTTATTTTTAGAGTCTTATACAAACATTTTCACATTCATGTGTTTGTTTTTTTTAAGTGACAAACTTAGGAACATGATTTAGGTCCAATATTTTATTATTGCATCAAAACCACCTCTCATGAGTCTTAAGCCAGATCACAATTCTGACGTTTCTCCCATAACGGCAGATCCTCTCCTGGGGCGGGGGGGAGGGCCCTAGTCTCAGCCCCCGGCTGCAAGAGGAAGGAGAAGCCTTCCTGCCCCACACAGTTCTCTGTCCCTGAGCCCAGCCAGAGGCAGGTCTGAACACCCACACCCAGCCCAGGACAGGCTGTGTTTCAGGAAGGGGGCCGCGAGCATGTGAGTAGCGTTACACATTGAACCACGAGTGCTCAGATGCTCTCTGGGATCTTGGGGGTGAGGGAACGTGAACTTAGGGATCCATCAACAGGACCACGGGGAGAGAATGCAGGGAGAACGGGGTGAAAGTGACCCCTCTGTTCTCAGAAAGTAACTAGGACCCTTGAAAGAACACATTTTAACCACAGACTGTCATTGGGTAGGAGTACACAATCTGTGTTGCTTTACTCTTATGATTGAATGAAAATCACAGGCTTAGACAAAACTTGATCACCTGGATCCAAAACAAAGATGAAGAGGGAGTCAAGGGAAGAATTGGCATGTGAGAGCGGTTGTCTTGAGCAAAGCAGGTCAATATCGCCTTGCCTCTCTCCTTTTTCGATCTCCTTTTCCTTCTTTTCCTCGGGTAAGTTATTTAACCTTTCTGTGCATTGTTCTCATGATTTGTGAACTGGAGCCAATTATAGCACCTGCCTCAAGAGTAACCGTAAGGGTTAAACAGTTATTACAAGTAGAGTACCTAGAACAGGGCCTCTCAATGGGTATCCTTCAGTAAATGTTGACTACTATTATTCTATAGAAGTTTCTGGAGCTGAGACAGGATGTTTCCCTGCAAAATAAAGGGAGGTCATTTCCCATTCAAAGGACAAAGTAATAGAATCTCCCATTAAGTTTTAAGTTAAGTTTACCTAGTCATATAAATGTATGTTCACAAAACAAAGGGAGGTAACCCAGCTAAGCCTCCAACTGGTGGAGCTCACAGAAGAGATATTCTTGTGCAGATGACTTTAGGAGTTCCCAGGCTTCTTCAGTTGTTGTCTTTCCTTCCAAACACCATCCCAGCCGGAAATAAGCTAAAACTTCTGGGCTGCTCTGATGCTTACGGGATTTAAGTAACAGAAAGATCACCTTTCCAGGAGAGAATGTGGTTGGCACCAGGAATTCCCCAGCTCCGAGCTGTTGCCCTGAGCCCATAGGTGCACTTCATGCATCGGGACTTTAGGGGCACAGCCTGTCTGGACTTGTTCTCAAGTCCTGCTAGAGACTTTCTGAAAGGAACATATAGGCTAACACAGTGTTACCTTTAGCAGTTCTCAGGGAACTCACTTTAATGACCAGGTTGCAATAATTTCTAGTTAGCATATTCATTCCTTGGATGGTAATGATTGCTTTAAAGTAGTTGGTGTTCAAATACGTGTTGTTTTAGAATCAGACTCTCCCTCCTAGTTGTGATTCAAGGTTAATTAGCACTTTTGATAAGGCAGAGTGAACTTCATAACACCCTTAGTCTACATTTTCACACCCTTTGAATGAATGAAAACTAAAGGAAGGAGGTTGGGCTTATGCTGGCAGCCCATCACAGAAGACTTATTTTTTTGTTTGTTTCTTTTAGCAATATGGGAATTTTTTTTCCTGATTCACTCATCAGAATAAGGCATGTGTAACCATACAGCAACCAGATGAAGAGGAAGGGAGACTATGGTGTTAGCCATTGCAAAGGTTTGTCCACAAACACCAGACAGACTCACAAATTAATCTGACCTGGTCTCAAGAGCACCAACTGTGACCAGTTCAGACAACCAGCTTGTGAGTATTTGTGCCGTGAGGGATCAAAATCAGGATCAGAAAGACTTGGTTACATTCTTTCTAAAACCACTTCCTCAGTGGCATTTTTTTCTCCCAAAGATCTTTCTAAATTGGTGTCATAGACACTATGTCACTTGTAATATGTGCCTTGGAGACCTGAAATACTGTGCTCTTCTGATGGTGAAAAAAAAGGCGGGGGGTGGATGGTGTTGTGGTGAAACCTTCTAGTCCATCTTGATAATGGCCCCTGGGAATTCAGCTGCAAACCCTTGCCTAATTCTCAGTTATGAGTGTGGACCACAGATGTTAGTCTAGAATGCAACTTGGATTTCTCTCCCGGGGAAAATTCTTTAAAGCGGTTGCCCAGGTTAGTGACTTTCTTTAAGAACTAACGTTAGTTTGTTTATCAGTTGTGTTTGGCTTTATCCCTTTCTTATCAGGGGATTAATCTTATCGTGACAAGCCACATTATAGTTTAAGAGTTGAAGTTAGGCATCTGGCAACACAAGTGAGTGCCTGCTACCCAAAGGCCCCCCACTCGGCTGTGCCCTCCAGGTCTCCTTTGTGGACTATTCTTCCTTCTCCTGTTTCCTAAACAAGGATATTCCCAAGCAGCTTTCCAGCCTCAGCCCTCTTTTCCTTTCATTAGTTCTGGGAAGTCATCTTCTCAGTGCTTGTATGGGCCAGGCATAGTGTTAAGTATTTTCCACACTGTATTAGTTTCCTAGGGTTGCTATAACAAATTACCATAAACTGGGCAGTTTCAAACAACAAAAATTTATTCTATCACAGATCCAGAGGCCAGAAGTCCAAAGTCAAGGTGTGGGCAAGGCTGGTTCCTTCCAGAGACTCCTGGGGGGGATCTGCTCCATGCCTGTCTCCTAGCTTCTGGTGGTGGCTGGCGATCCTCGGTGTTTTGGGCCCGCATCTCTCCTATCATCATGTGACATTTTCCCTGTGTGACTGCGTCCAAATTTCCTTCTTCTTATATGAACACATCATTGGATTAGGGCCTGCCCAAATCCAGTATGATCTCATTTTAACTTGATTATGTCCGCAAAGACCCTATTTCCAAATAAGGTCACATTCACAGGTTCTGGGTGAACATGAACTTTTGCAGGACATTAGTCAACCTGGTACATGTGCATTTTCTCATTTAATCCTCACAATAACCTTATTAGCCCCATTTTATGGATGAAGAAACAGAGTACCTCCAGATCTTCACCTCTACTATGTCCAGCTGTTAATGGACATCTCCACTAAGACATTGCACTGGTACCTCACAGTCAAACATTCCAAAAACAAACTCAGTATTGCCCCCCAAAATGTGGAGTCCTAAACCACAGCAGCTCCAGAGTGTCTTTTTAGGAGAGTGAACGGGGTCTTTGGAAGGGGCTGTTGAAGCAACCCTTGCACAGCACTTTATATAAGATTGAAATAAATAGTAACTGCCCATATCTAAAAATGATGGGTACCACCACTTACCTGAAACAAGACAGTGGCTGAGGAATGGGCAAGAATAATAAATTTAGAAAAATATGAAGGAGGCAGATTTGATAGGTCTAGCTGACTGCCTGCACGTGGAGACGGGCGGTAGAGCCGTATTAAAGATGTCTTTGACTTGATTACAGGATGGTGGATGGTAGGACTGTTTACCAAGAACCAAACAAACAAACATGAGTGGGGGCAGGGGCCTGGGCAATAATGAGTTTCAAGTAAAATCTTATGTGAAAACTAATATAAGAATGGAGCTGCTTTGGTTGAAAAAAGGGGTAGGGCCCTTATTCTCCCCACATCCTCTCCCTGCCTGTGGAAGTATCTACAGCACTTTGGGAGAACATTGTGGATTTACCGACTTACTGTATTCTTCTAGCTCTAAACAGGAAAGTGCTTATGCTGTCCTAGATACCTAGATATTGATCCCATTTTAAGAGTATTTCCAAGAAAGATTCTCATGGCCTCTGTCTACCCTCCTTTCCTGGTGTGTAATATCCTTCTAAGCAGGATGCTTTTCTTTATCGATAATCTAAGAACAACCCTTTACTGCTTAACTTCTTTTACCCTTGGTGGGTTGTCATGGGGCCTTGGGTGTCCTGTTGGAAGACCCTACATCTTCTGATGAAAAGCCAGTCTGGTTTCCTTCAGAGAGAAGAGTGAACTTTAGCTCTTGGAATTGCGCCTGCCCTTAGTTAATCCCACAACCTTTATCAGTTCAGACGTGAGCCCTTCTTTTCCAGCATTCCGAGAGGTGGTTCATTCAGAGGGAAAAAGAAAAATCATCTATATATATGTCAAGAGGAAGCTGGTAATTCCCCTGGCCGCAGGTGGTGCTGTCCTGAGCCTGCCTAGGGCAGAACCAGAGCTGGGTTCCTGGGTGTCCCATAGCATTGTATTTACCCAGAGACAAGAATAGGCCTCTTCAAGTTTAATTAAAAACAGGATGTCCCTGCTGGGCCTCTCATTGACATTGCTAAAAATAAAGTAGGGAAGTAGCCTGGCCTCTCCATGGTTTAATCCCATTAAATTTGGGGGAGGGGTGTGGGGAACTGGGGTTAATAAAAGACACGATCTGTTTCAGATTGTTGTCTGGAGTTGTGTCTTTTCTCTCCCTGTGCTGTGGAGTCCCAGGTCTAATACAATCAATGCTGGCTTGCTGAGGCCATGAGAGAGGGGCAAAGGGACAGATGATTCCCCACTGCGGTTTTGCAGGGCTGTCACCCACTTACTCACATTGAGACCCCTGGGGCTTGTCACCTCATCTCTTTGCTCACTGCTCTAGTACCACCCGTGTTCATAGACCTGGTTTTGTGAATAATCCACTAATCCCTTTCTGTGAGCTGATGCACATTAAAAACAAACAAACAAAAAGAATCTAGTCTGAGTGCTATGAAAGAGCCATCTGGAAAGGTGAGCGTGTTAAAGGTGACCACACTTCCTCCTCAACCCCTCAGTATACTCAGACATTACATCTCTTGCCCAATTCCAGAAGCCTCGTTTGCAGATATCCTCATATAAGGGGATCCTGACTTTCTTCATTTTTGTTTTGTTTCTATTTATGGGTTTGTTTGTTTGTCTGTTTGTTTTTGGAACTAACCTATCCTCATTTCTCTGCCCCAGCCCTATTCCTTTAGCCTAACAGCTAAAGACTAAACCCCTGAAGACTTTCTGTTGGGTGTAAGAGCCTTGTTTTCAAACACACATTCATCTGTTTGCTTGGTCTTTCGTTCATTTGTTCAACCAGAGTATTAAGAGAATAATCCCTAGATTATTACACAGTTGACTTCCCTTCAGAATCCCAAGAAGGAGAATTTCATGAACCTCAACTCTAAGAGGCTGAGAGTTCCAAGGAGTGTTCCAGACCAGTGGGTTTTACTTGCTACTATGGGACCTTACCGAGGCCAGAACAGATTGGGGGAAGGAACAACGCAGCCCCAAAGAAGGTTGATTACACAGCATCCTTAAGGCTTCTAGCCAAAGTAAACTTATTATTTGTCCATAAATGCCCCTCCCACGTCACTTCTACAACTCCTGAAATGTACCACCTCTTACACCTGTAAAGAGGTGTACTTGTGATTTAGTGAGAGGCTGATATCTAGATACTGTTTTGTTGTTGTTGTTCTAAGATTCCTGGGCTTATGAATTCACAAAATATTTAGATTGTGTAAGTCTGAAATCCGTGTGAGGGGTGTGTGTGTGTGTGTGTTCATCAGTTGGTGCCACCGATTCCTCTGAGTCAGGAGTTACAGAAAAGCTTCCATGTTGGAGCAAAGAAAGCTGAGGAGAGGGTGCTATGGAGAGGTGGCATGGAGAGTCTCCTGACTTCCACTCTTGTTACTAAATATTCATGTGGCCCTGAAAGTTCAGCACCTCTGTTTCCCATTTGTAAAAAAGTCTCTAACTCTATGGCCTTTTCTAGCTCCCTGGAGGAGTCAGGTGTCCCCAGCGGCTTGGCACATGGCACTATAACCCCAGCACAGATGGTAGTGTAGTCCTGGGCTGGAGGGGACAGCAATAGGGATCCTGGAGGAGGACAGAGTATGGCTCACCTCTCGCCTCTGGAGCACACTTCAGTGAGCGTCTCTTGGGACAGCTGACTGTGGCCAAGCTTACTTATTACCCCAGTGACACCCATCATCCCAGAAAGAGCCATGACTCCCACTTTGCCCTTCCTCCCAGACAGAATCACTGTGGAGGCAGCTCCAGTTCAGCGAGGGCTCTGGGTGGGTTCAAGTCAGACTCGGGGAGCCTGGCCTGAGGGGTCCCTGTGGGGTGGGATCAGCCCAAGAGTCAACACACTGGGTGAGTCCATTTTTCACTCCTATTTTATCAACGGAGATTATAATATTTACCCCCATTTCTCCAGAATATTTTAGGAACTCGAGGCAGAGTTGATCCTGAATAAGACTGTAAAGCGGAGAAGTTAAGCCTTTATCTCTTTTTGCAACCCTTTTTGTTTCCACATTTCCCCTTTGGAGACTACTTTCCTTCAGCTGCCTTCCTTTCTCTCCTCCCACTACATCCCAAGTTCCAGAACTTTCCAGATTTTTCCACCCACCCTCTGGCAAAATCTACTTTTTCTAAAACTCCTTCCCAGGGCTAATTTTCCCAAAGTGAATCTGAGTACCAGAACCATGGTCTGGGGATAAAAACAATGACTTTACATTATGCTTCCAAAATAAAAACAACATTTGATAGCTGAGGCCTTCCAGACGCTTACTGGGTACCACGGGGGGTCCACAGGTGGTAGGGAAGATAGTTTCAGTACTGTTCACAAAACCTTTTCAGTAGAACCCTCTTTTGCCCATCAGATTTCTGATGTACCCAGTTGATCTCAAGCTGAGATTGTATACTTATTTCATCCCAAACTTGGATGGCAGATTGTTCCCATCCCGGGGATACTTGGCAGCTTGCTGAGAAGGAATGTGAGATGATTGCCACATACAAGGGGAAAGAGCACTGGGATGGATTGGTAATGTCTGCCCAGGAGAAGAGCAGGGCAGGCCCTTACAGACCATCAGTGTTTGTCACCCTTGAGGGGCCCAGGGAGAGACCACAGTAGACCCTGACCTGTCTCTGGCCTGAGGAATGTCACCTACAGCCTGAGAGTGGGGACCTCAAAACAGCAGCAGCAGCACACAGGAACCTCATTAGAAATGCGGACTCTCAAGCCCCCCATCTCCCCAGCCCACCCTACTCAGTCAGCTTCTGCGTCTTCACAGGATTCCCAGGGGATTCATAAGCACATTAAAGTTAGAGACACGGGGGGCCTAGTGGATCTTCCTGCCAGTTGTCACTCCTGAAGGTTCTTGCCACTGGACAAGCTCTGCTGGCCTGGCTGCTCTCACCAGCAACTGCACGTCTCTCTTCTATGACGACAGATGGTCAGGAACAGAGCTGGGTCTCTGTGTGATGGGAGGCATTCCCTTCAACCTTGTATTTGGGAGGTTTAATAATAGGGCCATTGTGTGTGAAACCAAACCATGTTTCTGTCTCACGCCATGTTGCTTCTGTCCCCAGGCGATCTATAAGATGGTCTCCTCTGTAATGAAAATGCCTGAAGATGAGTCGACCCCAGAGAAGAGGACAGAAAAGATCTTCCGCCAGATGGACACCAATAGAGATGGTAGGAGACCATGGCTGCTTTGCTTTGCTTTGCTTTGCTTTGCTTTGCTTTGCTTTGCTCAGAGGGGGGCTGCTGGAGGGGCTGGGGTGTCCAGGTAGGGAAATTCCACCAGAGGTCAAGATATTGGCCATAAGGACCTGGCTCGAGGCCCTTTGTGAAAGTGGCTTATCCTGCTTGCTCCCTGTAGGGGGAAGATGGAGGCTGGATCCTGCAGGCCAGCGAATCAGAAAGTGGGGAGGGGCTTGTTATCCACCCAGACCCTAGTAGCTTTCATCCCAGCCTGCCCAGGGGGTTTTGTTGGGGTTTCATGCGCATGCTCCAAGGTGTTGGGTTTCCTGGAGCCAAGTGGGACCCCTTAGCTGTTGGCGGGTGAGGTGGCCAGCAGATTCCACCCTGAGGGAGCCACCCACAATTCAAATCCACCAAGGGGATGCAAAGCAAACCAAAATGAAAGGAGAGGTGGATTTCAAACTCAAGAACAGTGGATTTTAGATGTTGGATTGCCAGACAGAATACAGGAGACACAATTAAATTTAATTTTTGGATAAATAACAAATGACTTTTCAATATAAGTATGCTCTATTCAATATTTAGGACATACTTAAAAATTTGTTGTTTATTTGAAATTGAAAGTTAGCTGGGCATCCTGTATTTTATTTGCTAAATCTGGCGGCCCTAGTTAGATGTAATATCTGAGTTTAAAGTGCTAACACAGAGCTTGGTCCATAATAAGCCCTGAGTCATCTATAGCTCTTGCTTTTATTTCCAGCTTGCCTGTTCTGCTGGGCATCCCCAGCAATTCTTGTCAATTATGAGCAAATGCAGTCATATACCCCCGACAGAAGGCTTTGTCGCAGAGCGAGCCTCAGTTTCTATCCCTATGCCCTCTGGGGCACCAGCTGCCTGAGAATCTGGGTTTGCAGGGTACAGGCCAATCTGTTTGCTTTGTTTCTCCACAAAGGTGTCATTACATCCTGTTTCTCTATGTGCCTTGATTCACAGCGAATAGTTTGTTTTGCAAAGACTAAACAAATGGGATTCTTTTAATAGAATAATAAACTCACTGACATTAAACTGCACATTTTGCTGATGCTCCAGGGGAGCACAGGTGGGCTTGTGTCCTGCCCGAGGCCCAGCCTCCTCTTCAGAATAGGGCTGAAAGATGGGAGAAGATCCAAACACTGCAGGATCGAACGCTCACTGCGAGAAATGAGACCCTGTGCTCTGGGCCTCGGTCACAATGGAGTCACAGAGCCCTGACGGGGTCAACATTCCCCAAATGCATTTCGTTGCTAAAAGCCCTGTGCTTTCCTAAGGGAAAGCTTGAGTTTAAAAAAAGGGGGGGGGGGGCGAGTGGGAGCCGTATCGGGAGGGGCTTTAAGTCTGCAAGGGGTCAGGCTCCGCCCAGCCAGGAGACTTGGTGCTTTGGCTCAGGGCTTCTGGACCCCAAGGCGGGACGCCACGCCGGAGCCGAGGCCTCATCTAGACCCTCCCGCTGTTAGATTCCTCTTGGAGAAGCTCTTTGCATCTAACCCCTGGCGGCTGACTTGAAGAGAAAAGTCTGGGCCCCCAGCAGGTTAGCTGGGAAGCCAATCCGGGAGCACGCGGGTAGTTAGCCCGAGGGAGCGGATACATACGCTGAATGCAGGGTTTACCCTGCCGCAACAAGAAAGGGGGGGAAGCTTTGCCTCCCCGCCAACAAGATGACCGAGGAAACTTCTCGAAGGGAATTTAATACATACTCTAGCTTGGGCAAGAAGGAGAAAGACATCGAGGAGGAGTGGAATCCCAGGCAGCCAGTCTCCCCCGTCCAGCCCATTGGGGTAGGAGGAAAGTGCCCTGATTGACGGGAGGGACCCCCTGCGGCACCTCTCTGCTTCTCGGAGCTCACAGCCCTCGCCTGGGTGGAAGGGCGGCCGTCCTCACACCTTGGCCCAAAGCAGGGGCCCTCTGCCCACATGCAAACCTAGGTGTAGCCAAGTGACCCTGAGGAGCCCAGAGGGCCCAATGAGCCCGTGGGGACGGCCTTGGCGCTGCAGGAGCCCAGCTCAGTCTCTGAAAGGCGTGAGCGCCATCTGATCCACAGACACCGAGTCCCTCCAGGGCGCCTGCAGCTGGAGGGGCCACGAAGGCAGGGGCCACGTCGCGGCCACCCAGCAGCCCCGCAGCCCAGGGCCATGCACACAGAGCTCTCAGGAGGCCGCGTGCTGTGCTGTGCGATGCTCAACGAGCCCCAGGGTCTCAGCTCGGAGAGACGGAAGGTGGGCCTCACGGCGGGTGTGAGACCCCAGGAAGAGGTGGGCCGCCGCCGCTGCCGGCCCCAAGGTGCAGCGGGAAGCCTACATCCGTGCAGCGGCCGCCAGCTGCCACTCACCGGTCCTCTTGCTTTCTAGGAAAACTCTCCCTGGAAGAGTTCATCCGAGGGGCCAAGAGCGACCCGTCCATAGTGCGCCTCCTGCAGTGCGACCCCAGCAGCGCCGGCCACTTCTGAGCCGGAAGCTCCACCAACTGTAGAGCTGCTTGTGTTCCCTTTGGAGTTTACTTTTTAACAACAAAAAAAATTTTTTTTTTGCCAAACAATATTGACGGTGATGCTGTTCCCCGTGTGGTTGGATGCACCTCCCTCCGTGCCGCCTGCAGCTTCTTTTGTCGTGGACGCTTCATGGGAATGTCTAGAGCCCCCCGCGCTTGTGGAGAGCATGAACAGTGCTGCCGTGCACAGACTTTGTGGTGTTCATTGTTCTGACGATTTTTCATCGTTATTATTATTACTTTCCCTTTGATTTGAAAGTCTGTGTTCTAAAACCGAAGACTGGGGGAGGCAAGAGAAGAGAAAACAATCCAGTCCAGTGATTCTATTGCAAGCTTGAGGGCCCTGCTTGGAAAACAAAATTCCCCACCTGGGTCTGGAGTAACACATGCCCTAGGGGTGATGGCACCAGATGCTAGATTTCCCAGGGACCAGGAATCCTCTGGGGCCAGGCTATTAAAGGGGCCTGGGGGATTCCCGCCTGGAGGCCCACCCCATCCTCTTCCCCAGCAGGCTTTAGTTTCTAAGCTGTGAACATTTCAAGGTAAATTCATAGAGGAGAGGAAAAAGATGGCTCAGCTATTTCTTCCCAGGTTTACACTAGTTGAGCTAAGATGAGTTTCTCTGGAAATTAAACACAAATGGTAATTTATATTTCAAAACCAGACCCATCTTGTTGCCTATTTAGTTTAAAAAAAAAAGATTTCTGTATATAAAATACTGGGTATTACAGACGAAATTAAGTGTTTTGCCTTGTTTAAATGAAATGCATGTTTAGTGAGCACTAATACAATCTTATTACAGGAGACTGTTTTTAGTAGCTTGTTGTGAAGTAAGCCAGCTATAATGAATGTCTATGTCTTATTTTAAAGTCATATCCATCTTTGCACAAATGCACCAATCAACAGGTATATTTTATATATTCCAGAAAAGTACAAAGTAACCATGACCAGGGCCCAACCTTAATGTTGAATGCTTTTCCAGTGGTAGTGCCTAGGCAATAGAAGTGGGGCAAGTTTGAGTGGGATGTGTCAACTGGAGCACCAGAAGGTTCATATTTATTAGAGATGTGGGTTTGCCCACCCAGCCCGGCAGCCCGTTGACAGTCCTGGATCAGAGGTGCGGTGCTTTTCTGAGCAGATAAGATTCTGTAGCTGTTCCCACCCCCACCCCAAATAGCATAACTTCTCGGGACTTCCCAGTGCTTTAATCCACATGTATGGTTAGGAAGCCATAGCTGGAATGTTGGCTTTTCCATGCCTCTAGCGGCCCTGAAAAGAGTCAGAGGTTGGGCATCATCCGATTCATCTTGAAGAAGGCACAGGCAAGTGTGTCTGTGATTTCCAAGGCCCGCCCTGGGGAATCCAAGAGCATCTTGCGTCGTCGTGTCCTCTGAATGCAAATTCCCATCTACAGAAGTGGCAGTACAAACTTGAGTTGCTGTTTGGTCCGATGACCTCACACATCCTACTTTGAATTGAAAGGTAAGCGTACAAGTTGCGGGTCACAGGTAAGTCACAGTTTCACAAGCAGTAGGCATGGGGAAGTCCAAACACTCAAGGATGTAAACGGGGAGATCCTGCCCCAAGAGAAGGCAGAGAGGTCTCCTTGGCTGTGGCCAAGCTACTTCCTGTAGACCAGGAACCACAGAAATATAAACTCATAACCATGAGGAAAATGATGCTGAGCCCATTCTAACCTCGAGATTCCTGAGTATTACTCGATTCCGTTTAAACTGATAGTAAAAATCTGAATTTGTATGGTTGACCAAAATGAACCAACTTGGCAGCGTGAAATTTTGAGACCTGGACTCAGTAAAATAATCTTCATCTTCCTCTGAGTGTCAGTTTTTTTTATAGTGGTTCTATACCGTGAGACTTGCTGAGTGCCTCCATTGGCCAAGTGGTAAAATCTGGTTTTGAAAACTAGGGAATTAACCTAAGACGTGGCGTGCACGGTGGCAAGGGGACCCGGCACCTCTATAGGTGATGTTCAGGAGTTGCCTCCCTCTTTCTCCCGCTCTTGATTGAAGACCTAATTCCTCCTTTAGTTCTCCTTAGATGGCGGAGTCAGTTAATGTTGGGGAAAGCCCGCCTGGGCTCTGTCCTCAGTCATGACATCTTACTGAGCCAGACGCACTCTGTTCCCTAGAACCTAGAGCTGGAGTGAGATGCAGGGGAGAGCGTCTCCAGCTGTTAAGAAAACAAAGCAGTCACATGGCACGCCCGGGATGGATGGAAAATAGTCCTCGTCCTTGCCTGCCACTGACCCTGTCTTTATTTTCTTGAGGGTTGTTTTCTCATTCTCCTCCTTCCCAGGAAGGCCTTTGTATGTCTGATCCAATGCACTCGTGTGTGGCCAAGGGACTCGGCAGCACCGAGAAGGCTGAATGCCTAAAAGCTTATGTCACTCCTGTGCTGGGCTGTTCATTGTCATTGCTGTGTTGAGGGACCTCTGGAAATGGAGTCTGTTCTGTCTGAAATCAGGCCAGCCTGTGATGTTCAAGGGACTGGAATAAAGTGGCTTACGACGTGAAGGATGATACAGAGTGGTCGACTGTTCATATCCTTGTTTAGGGTGGGGAAGGGATGTTGAAGGCACAGTCCCATCCTGTTGATATGCCCTGGGGGCACTTTCCACAAGTGAATTTAGTAATTTATGAATCCCTTCCTGTGGAGTGGGTCCTGTATCAGTTGACTTTTGTGTTACTCTAGCTTGGCATTCAGGAATGTTGCTGATTTAATATGATGGTCTGGGACATGAGGTTTCTGTGCCTAAACTGCTGCTCCAGCTGAATCTGTGCCCGAGTGAGGGCCCAGATGCTGTGCTCGCCACCTCCTGGGTGTGGTTTCTGCTCTACAGGCACAAGGAAGCAGGGTTTGTGAAAGCGGGGATGAGAGGGTCTGCTGGACCCAAAGCCCTGTCCGAAAGCATCCTTGGTCTACATGTGGGCTAACTTACTTCCCTCCGCTCATGGCCTTCACTTTCTTACCTCCTCTCCTTCCTCACAACTGGAGCTATAAATTCTAGTCTCAACATTAGGTGCACCGGAAGGAGAAACTGAGGCAACTTCCTCTTCAGTGGGAAATTAACATCCCCCTCTCCCCTCTCCGGGGCTCTCAGGCTGGAGAAGAGTCTATAGGAAAACTGACATGATACAGAGCCCATGGCCTCAAAGCCAGTTCAGATCAAGGTGCTTGTTGCTGCTGTCCTTGGCCTTGCCTCCAGCACAGAGGCCGTGAATGTAGGAAAAAGGGGCTGAATGTCAGCTATGGTAGGTGTCTCATGGGCCAACCAGACCTCATGTAGGAGCTGAGTTGGCCTGGAGGGGAGTCTTTGTGTACCCCACAGTTTCTCTCTATAGCCCAGCAGTGGCCCTGAGGCCCATGAGAACTGAGCATGAGTAATGCCATGTTACTCATGGCAGTGATGGTAAGGAGGTGGCTGGGACCCTCCAACCTGATCAGGAGCCTTCACTCGCACACCTGTTGGAGATGAACCTGTTAATTTCCAGCACATTTACAAGCCTGATGCTCCTATTTTCAGGGTACTGTCCCAACCCAGCTCTGGATCCCCTGACAGCCTAGTTCAGGCATTTGTTGGCGGGGGGCGCATAGGCCAAGTGAGGAAGAACCTGCCTCTTTTCTCAGTCAAGGCAGGGGGAGATCACGAGAGCTCCCTTTGGAAGAAATGGAGATGCTTCACGCAGGCCTCTCTTATCTTTGTCAGGAGTATGCTTTCACTTTCCTGAAATGTTCTGTTTTTTTTTTTTTAAGGTGGCTGAAGAAACGAAAGAAAATTGAGCCCTGTATTTTCCAAGGCAGTAGAGTATCAGTCAGATCCACCTAAAATAGAAAGACTGTTGCAGAGTGAAAAGATGTCCACACCAAGGGTCTAACCGATGGTATATTCATTTCAAATAGATTTCTCTACACTTGAATGATGACCACATGTCCAGGACTTCTATAGATAGGTCCTGGGCATTTGCTACCCTGGGTGTTAATGTACCATTGACCCTCAGAGATACAGGGGCTCAGACACTCGAGTTGGCAGCCTTCCTAAAGTGAGATTAGCATTTGGTGACCTCTCATCACATTGTGAAAGTCTAAGGGTAAGAGGGGATTGTATGCCTTAGGACTGGGGTGACTGCTGAGCCCTGGCTCTCCCAGAGTGAACCCCTATCCCGGTACTGATGATGCCAGGTTGTTATCACTGGGCACATCGCAGCCTCTGAGGATGGACTGCATCTAATGTGCCTCTTATTCCCCAGCACCGGGCACGATGCCCGGTCCATAGTAACTGAGCTGAGCTGGCATAGTGATGAAGGCAAGAGCTGGTACTGGACCCTGTGGCCCTGACAGCTTTACCTACCGGAGTCCCAGTACGGGGAGGTTGTGGGGCGGGGGGCGGTGGCACACATGGGGAGCAGAGTTCACAGCAGGACTGTGGCTGCCATGGGTCAAGGGAGGACTGCCTCAGGGCAGATGTGGAGACCAGTGCATGCCCGGCAGGACGTGCTCGGGCCTGTGGGGAATACATTCAGACCTCCCACTGAGACTGTGGAAGATGGATCGTGGCAAAGAGGCCTTTGGCCCATTTCTAATCCCAGGTTCTCTCCAGAAGCCTCCTCAACGAGCACTTCTCCTGACCTCCTCTTTGCTGCCCACTGGTCCAAGCACGGAGGCTGCTGAGGATGCCAAGGGGGTCAAAGTTGGTCAGAGAAAGCTTTCCCTAGGCGAATTTTTAGCCAAGATTTGAAAGCTGTGGACATGGACAGACAGACAGGTGGAAGAACATAGAAGTGCTCCTTGTTTGGAACAGAGAGGCTCTCGGGAGCTAATCGTGGAGGACGGCTGAAGGAGTGTGCATGGCCACTGAGGAAATGCCGAGAAGTACTGGGATTTGAATACAGCGTGAAGTAAGTCAGAAAGAGAAAAACAAATACCATATGCTAACACATACATATGGAATCTAAGAGAAAAAAAAAAAACGGTCATGAAGAACCTAGGGGTAAGATGGGAATAAAGACACAGACCTACTAGAGCACGGACTTGAGGACACGGAGAGAGGGAAGGGTAAGCTGTGACAAAGTGAGAGAGTGGCATGGACATATATACACGACTAAATGTAAAATAGATAGCTAGTGGGAAGCAGCTGCATAGCACAGGGAGATCAGCTCGGTGCTTTGTGACCACCTAGAAGCGGGGAGATGGGGAGGGTGGGAGGGAGGGAGACGCAAGAGGGAAGAGATATGGGAACATATGTATATGTATAACTGATTCACTTTGTTATAAAGCAGAAACTAACACACCATTGTAAAGCAATTATACTCCAATGAAGATGTTAAAAAAAAAAAAAATCCTTCAGCAGAAGCATCTGCTTGGCCATACAGGGCTTCTTCAGATGAGCCATGTGGCTGTGTGGTTGGAATTGTCCATGGAAAAGAGTCGAAGAAGGGGTCAGGGATTCTTACTTTCTCCCTCCCATCTTCAGTTTCCCAGTGATCAAAGTTGTTCCATGGGAATTAGCACACCACACTTAAAAAAAAAAAGAAAGAAAAGAAAAGAAATACTGGGATTTGAGATGACAGATACTAACGAGGCTGTGGGTTCCAGGGCAAGAGACTGTCATGATGAGGTTGGCGTTTCAGGAACGTGGTTTTAGTCTCTGTGGAGAGGTGGGTGAGGATGAACTAAGGGACGGGAAAGCTCTGGTGGTACATTTAAGTGGCGGTGAGGGAGCTGGGAGTGAGGAAGGCAAATGCAGATGGACAGAGCCTACTTCCTGCCCTGGGAACTGGAAGAATAGCCACGCTGGTGGCCTGTCATGCTCACACCAAAGGCCTCATGATGTCTTCAGCTGTCTTCTCATTTAACCTTGGGGTTGGGCACAACAAAGCAACCAGAAGAGGAAACGTCTGCTGTGTTGGAGCCCAGGACCTGAGTTGCCCAAAGGGAGCCTAGAACCTTCCCCGCTCACACAGAGGCTTCTTTCCAGTCAAGCAAAGAGCCCCAATACCAACCTCACCGAAAACACCAGACATTTCGAGTGTTAGGAATATTTATTTTTTTCTTCTTAAAAATGTACAAAAAATAAAATAACTGTATTTATAGTTTATAGATTCCCCCTCTCCCATTTACAAAACTATTAAGTTACATTTGCCTTTGTTTTTTTTTTTGTTTTTTTGTTTTTTAACACGAGAGCAAATTGTCCAACTAGCAGTCTTCCTTGCTTGTCTTTAAGAAAGGGCTGTTCATAGAATTTGGCACAAGCCCTCTGCTTCTGTTGCATTCGCGTAATTTTAAATAAGAAGGAAAATAAATGTTTGATTCAGTTCATGGTTCTTAAGTTTCTGGGCTGGGACGTGCCTTAGTCTTTTAGGATCCAATTCCAAGATGACACCAGACTGCATTTTTCTGTTGGACCCAATTTCTAAACACCCGTAAAGTAAGCAATTTGGGTAAGTATAAGAAAAACACTTGTTTCACATGTCCCTCGTCTTACATGAATTTTTTTTTTAAAGCTTATTTATTAAGGGACCAAAAAAAGAAGAGGAGGCAAGTTTTCCTATCTCTCTGGAGTGTTTTTCTTGGACAATTTTGCTCATCAAAGCTCTGCTCATATACATAGTGAAGGCCACATCGAAGCTAAGCCATGGGCACACCGAGAACGCAGAGGGGACATGGTAAGATGGGGACAGATCAAATGAGACGGGACACTCTGCACCACCCTTTGCTGGCACTGACCTCATATGCTTTGTTCTGGCAGTGGTCACCGCGATCATTGCCCAGGGACCTGGGACAAAGGCAAAAGCCTCTTTGATTCATCTTCTGCCTAGGGCAGGATCAGCCAACATTTTTTTCCACAGAGGCTGGAGAGAGAAGGCCAGGTAACCCGTGTCAGATTGCCAAAGAAAGATTTTCTCTTTTTCCTACTCTGGACTGCTGTGCCCCAGCCCAACAGTATTCGCCATTACGTCTGCCGATCACGTCTGAAACCAGCCCTCAGGCAAGGAGCATGGGAGGCGCATTGTACATCATGCACTCCCAACAATGAGCCCCATTAGTACCCAGGAGGGTCCCCAAGATGCCAGTCCAGAGCATGGCAGTCACAACAGAGTGGAGGAGGAGGCAACAGACTGGAGGAGAGGTGAATCCAGCATGTAATCTTTGGCACCACGGAGAGAAGTGATGTGTCCAGAAGACACGGAAAGGTGCCTGCTCACCACACCCAGAGATCTTCCTAGGCTCCGCACCTGCCCGCCATTCGACTCAAATCCTCTGCAGCCTCCAGGACAAACAGCTGGACTGGAAGCGGCCCTTCCATCAGGCTCTGGGCCTCAGGGGCAATGGGGTGGGAGGGCAGGGAGCCCTTGAAGAGAAAGCCCCCAGGTAAGACATCAAAGTGCTTTACAAACAAATGGGTCCTTACAGAGAACCTGTCCTAGACCTGGGACCTTGGGTGGAGGGTGTGCTCTCTAGTAGAAAGCTAGTGCTTCAACCCACAAAGGTGAACACAGACCCCTAGACCATGTTCCTGTTCCCTCAAAGAGAACTGTGGCCTGGACGGTCCATGACATCGTGATCGTTTGGGGAAGCGTTTCTTTTCCTCTTCATCTGCCAGGGCACCCAGCAGGAGGGCAAACCACCTCTCTCCGTCTTCCCCTGGACGCTGCTTTCCGAAGAGCCAGGGCTCTTGGGGCGTCCTCGCTGGCTCCCTCCACACCCAGCAGCTGGGAGCAGAGGTGGCGGAGCCCGGCCTCTCCTGTGCTGGCTGAGCCCCGGGAGGCCGCCATGGCCTGGAGACCCAGAGCTGAACTGTCGGCCTCGCTCTCAGGACCGCAGTTGGGCTTTAAGGGGGCCACTTGTGATGAAGGACGTGCTTGTAAACTGCGAGGCACTCACAGTGGCCAGGATCCTCACGATAGCCAAGGAGTTCTGCAGCGGGCCCAAGAGACGGGGCCTGGTGGCAACTCCCCTGCGGTCTCTCCAGAAAGTTCAGGCGGTGCCGACACCAAAGCGGGAGGAGCTGGGGCCTCAATCTGACCTTTGCCACAAGACAGCTCAGAGGGAGGGTCAGGCAAAGCGCATCGCTGTGAGATAAACTCAGTGGCCTCCGGGGCGGGCAGTGCCCGTGGAGAGGGAACAGGGCGCCCTCTGCGGACAGGGACCGAGGCCCCGCGCGTGCCCACGGGAGTAGCTGTCTCGGCGCCCACTGCAGTCACCCGACACCCCGAAGGCCACTTCCGTCGCCCAGCGCGTCTCCTGAATGGCACAGAGGCAGAAGCCTCTTGGAGAAAGCAGGGTCTCCAGGTATGTGCCTCCCCCGGCCAGTGGCAGTAAACATGCCCACATAGCACAGGTAGAATATATTATTGCCATATTATAAACACTATGTACACGGGTAGCCAGGCACACCTTCTAGGTTACTTACTAATTACACAGTGGCTGAATGTCTTCCTGTACACGGCCTGCTGGCCACTCGCCGGGAACCCCTGGGGGTATCGGTGAGATGACCGTCCCCGACAGCCTGAAGATTTCTAACCAGGAAGGGGCCTCCACCTCTCGCCCAACCTCTGATGAAGGCAACAGCTCGTTCTGTCCGTCCACTCAGGAGACGTGAGGCGGTGAGACGGCAGGGGCGAGCATCCTCAGGCCCTTCGGGATGAATGGATTGAAGGGGAGGGCTCTGGACGGTGGCACCTGGAGCCAGCAGTGACCTGCAGAGCCCTGGCGGGCCTGGGCCCTGGGCTTCCGGAGAAAGGTGGACAATAAATAAGGATCCAACAGGCGCAAGGCCCTTTCCCGAGGGGCTTGGGCTGCGGCTCCATGGCAGGAGCCGGCAGGCGGACCAAACACGGGGCTTGGGGCCTCGGCCCGCTCCCCAGCGCGGTCGTGTAACAGCAGTCGTGAGATGGGCTAGGTGGGTCTGCAGGGCCCGGGCTTCCGGCTGCCCTGGGGAGAAAGGCCCTGAGGGCTGCTGCCCGGAGCGGGGCTCAGATCTCCGTGAGCGTGATCTTGAAGCCTTCCACCGTGCTCTCCATGTTGAGAATGAAGGTGTCCTCATTCGAGTAGTGTTCGATGATGTTGTCATCCATGTTCACCAGGATGCTGCCGGGGATGGGGGGACAGAGAGGCCGTGACCAAGGCGCTCGTGCAAGGGCAGGCTCCAGGCTGGGGGCTCCCTCAGCCATGCTGTTGCAAGGGAGGCCAGGAAGGGGGGCGGGGGCTGGAGGGGAGAGGAGACAGGCAGGGAGAGAGGCTCCCACTCTGCAGCGGCCCCCAAACTGGCCCCCAGAAGCCACTTGGAGGAAAGCAAACCCTCGATTTCTCAGAACTAACTACTTATGAAACAGGATTTCAGAGCTCATTCAACCCAAACCTTTTGCTTTCTAGATTGGTAAAGTACTGCCGAGAAGTTAACAGAGCCTGAAATCACAAAGTTAGCTATTGACAGGGCCAGGTCCCCGAACTATTTTCATTAAACCATATTGCCTCTTGAAAATGCATTTTAAAAAAGTACTCCACACTTAGGAGAAGAGGAAAATAAACAAGAGCTGCAGGTACCCTTCCTCAAGCATGTAGTGTGTTCCAGTGTTTTGGAGACCTTGTGTTCAGTCCTCAGGGCAACCTTGAAGGCAGGTGCGGTCATCACCACGTGGCAAATGAGAAACCTGAGTTCAGCAAGGTGAGATCGTGTCCCCAAGTTCACACAGCTGGTTCACGGCCGAGCTAGGTTTTGAAACTGGCTTTGCCTCACTCTGAAGTTCATACTTTTACCACATGTGACCTACTCCTTGGTTAACCGTCTGTGTTGGGTTTGGTTTTAAGAAAACCAACAACTTCCAGGGCCTGTCTGTGATTTGGAAGTCCTTGAACCAATCCCCTTCTCTGAAGTCAGATTTTGGTCTCATTTTACAGCTATGTGTCATCAGGCAAGTTGTTTAGCCTTTCCACAAAAATAAGAATAACAACCCTGCTTTAGACAGTTGTTGTTAGGATTAAAGTATTTAGCCCAGGGCCTGAGACAGGGCTCAGTGGAAGTGAAATGTTACCATCGGCATGTGCATCGACACTGAGGGTTTCTGCTCAACGTGAGACCTTGAGACACCGCTCAAATCTCACCAGCGAAGGAATACACTCAGCCTCTTGCACTGACTTTGGAAAGAACTGTAACATGCATTTTAGTGAGCTTTTCAACCAGGGCTCAAGTGGAAAGGGTTTCCTGCTTGGCTCCAAATTAACCGAGAGACCACATCACTCAAAAAGCCTGGGTATCCCAGATAATCAATTTCCTTTATGAAAGAGGCCCAGAGAAGAGTTTAGAGACCTATTTCTGCTTTTTGTAAGAAAATAGCTCCAGAAGCTGACTCTAATGGAGACCCTCTCCTGGCACTAAATCCAGCTCCGTGGCAACTAAACTTGGAGCCTCATACACAGGAGGCCCTGGGAGGGCTGGAGACAGCAGATGTGCGAGCTAAACATAAACACTAGGGCTTTGGGGCCACGGACCTGGGTTAAATCTGCGCCTCACCTACTGAACATGAGACTTTGGGCAAGTTGCTTAGCCTCCATCAGCAATAAATTATGGATAAGAATCTACCTCACTGAGTGGTGAGGAATAATAGAACAATACACATAAAGCACTTAGCAGGGGACCCAGAACCTACTGAGCACCAGATAAATGAGAGCTGTTGTTCTTAACAGTGAGAACAAGCAGGTCCAGTAATCATTTCGATCATTATGTTAGTCATGACCTCAGAAGGATCCTCTATGCCCTGAATCCTTTGTATTCCTACTGTGCTGCCCTGAAACCAGCCCCAAGAGCAGCACTTGATTCCCTATAAACTCTGCTCTCTGCAGAAGGGCGACCTTGCCACTGTCCCCAGGGCCACTCTCACCACTTCCAGACCCCTCTCTTCTACCCACTAATCCTGTCATTGGAGGGTGGCATCTCAGCTGTCATGACAATGCACTCTCACCCCCCCCTCCCGCTCTCTCTCATTAAAGGTCTTTAAAATGCGTGGCCCGTGTAAGCTGCTCAGCACGCCTTTGGAAGGACGACAAATTTTTATAAAAGGCAGACAACAGAACTAACGAAAGACGGGCACCATCTTGTTTTTTTTTAAGGCACTGTATAGACATATCTGATTGGGAAATCAATTTAAGTTCCGTTTCTTTCTCACCCTTTTTTGCTTTTCTTGTAAAGCTTTGTTATCTTTTCCACGGGCAGCCCGTATTTCTCAGATATCTGCAACCAATAACAAAAAGGCAGGTGAGTGTGGAAGGGGAGCCAAGTAGAGACGAGAGAAAATTCCAACTTCACTGTCCTGGAAATGTTTCTGGGTGCCAGTGGCCTTCACTCATGAGTCAGGCTCTCAAAAAGGCTCACTTGCAAGGCTTTCCCTTTGGACAAACCATAAATCAGTCAACAAAAAATTCACCCACAGGAGAATTTAATCAATGATAAAGGTGTCATTTCAGGCCAGTCAGAAAAAGATGGACTCTAATCATGATGTTGGATTAAATAGGTAGCCATATAGGAAAAAATTAACAAGTTAAGTCAGATCCCTTCTCCACGACTTCCATCAAAATAAATATCACCAAAGATTTACAGGGAAAAGGTGAAACCATGCAAGAAGAAACCATGAATCAATTCTTTGTATACATATCATCTTTAAGTAAGGAAGATGCCAAGCAAGCTATGAAACCTGCAGAAAAAAGGCCAAAATGTTGATAAAGCAGCATAAAATGAAAAATACCAGTATAGGCAAAACCACCCAAAAAGCTGAGGACAAACAATACACTGGGAAACATTTTTGCAACACAAATGACAGACATGGAACTAACTTTCTTAAGTTAGAAAGAACACCTCCAAATTTAAAAAAAAGGACTAACATGCTCCCTTTGGCAGCGCATATACTAAAATTGGAACGCTACAGAGAAGATGAGCATGGACCCTGCACATGGATAACGTGCAAGTTCGTGAATCAGTCCATATTCTTTAATACAAATGAATGTATTTACAAAACAGAAACAGACTCAAGCAGACATAGAAAAACAAACTTACGGTTACCAAAGGGGAAAGGGGGGACGGAGGGATAAATTAGTAGGAGTCTGGGATCAACAGATACACACTACTGTATATAAAATAGATAATCAATAGGCCCTACTGTATAGCACAGGGAACTATATTCAATACCTTATAATAACCTATAATGCAAGATAATCTGAAAAATATATATGTATAACTGAATCACTTTGCTGTACACCTGACACTAACATAATATTGTAAATCAACCATGCTTCAATTAAAAGAAAGAAAAAGACTAACAATTCAATGGGAAAAGGAAGACAACAACATAAAGAAGTAATTCACAGAAAAAATCCAATAGGACAATAAGCAAATAAGAAAGTGCACCGCCTCACTACTAATTTAAAAATTCAAATTAAAACAACAGCAGGATACTACCTTTAATCTATGAGATTAACAAAAACTGAAAAATTGATAATACAGTGCCAGCCAAAGAATAAGAAACAGCAACTCTCATAACCCATAGATAGGAGAGCAACAAGCTCAATCTTTCTGGAGGGAAATTTGATAGAAGCTATTGAAATTTAAAAGGCATATATCTTTTGACCCATATAGTCCACATCTAGTAATTTGGTGTACAGAAATACACTCAGATGTATGCAAAGCTCTTCAAAGCATCACTGTTCATAACACAGATAACTGTATACAACAAACATTCATTAAGCACATTTTGATATTTGCACAGTTGAAAACCACGCCGTCATGCAATCATTAAAAGAAATGCAGGATGCCTATATGAAAAAAATGTCCTTAACATACTAAGTGAAAAAACACAAATTGCAAAACGCTGTATATAGTGTGATCCCACTTGTATTTTTAAAAAAGTATATATGTAAGTAAATAGAAAATATCTGAAAGACCCACCAATCTATTAACAGTGGCTACCCTGGAAGAATGGACAGAAACAAGGAGATTCTTTTTCTTTTCACATTGTACAATTCTGTACTATTTATTTTTACAGTGACCATGATTCAGTTTTATAAATATAAAACTATAAATATAAAGTGATATAATAATAGTTTAGAGATGGATTCTGGAGACGCCTACCCAAAATGCTTTTCCTCTCCCAAATCCAAGCCACCCACCTCTCGTGAGCCCAGTGGCTGGCAGGGCTTACAAACAGCGCAGGTGAGGTTTGGGACTTGGACTACTGGGCAGTCAAGCAGGGGCTAGGAAAAGAAGCCAAAGAGCCCTGGGACAAAGGTGGGATAGCTTTGACTCCTGGGAAGAGCTTATTCTCCAGAGAATCGGATTCCCACCCATCCATCCCTTACACTGCCCAGGAAGAACTCCCACACCCTCCCCCAAGCCCCAAAGGAGCAGAACAGGTGGGCCGAGGGCTGAGACAGCAAAGGTAGACTGGGAAACAAATGGCCTGCCTGTCGCACATCACTGCTCCGTCACTGATGGAACTGCCTCACAGCCATACTGGAGCCCAAATGAGCCCAACACATAAAATAACACGGCCTGTGGGCAGCAAAGAAAGTGGGACAGAACTTATGTGGACGGCATCCGTGTGAACAGAACATAAAAGAGCACTTAAGAAGACTGCTGTACAGCACACAAGTGTAAATTCTGATCTAAATATATGATTATTGAACTAAAAAATCTGTAAAGGTCAATAAATGAATTGAAGGCCAGGTGGTCGATCCAGCAAACCAATCGCGTTAGGAAAGATCGATTAGAAAAACCATTTCAAGTGCAGAGCAAAGACACATAGCATAGATGGAAATCATGAAGGGAAAAAAGAGGTTTGAAGAATAGAGACAGCCATACCTGATGTGACTATCCAAAGTCCCAGACAGAAAAAGGAGCAAATGGAGAAGAGGAAACAATTAAACAAATAATAGAGGAAAGACCCATGTTTTTAGATAGGAGGGGTATCCTGAATCCCTGGAAGGATCAATGAGAAAAGACCCATGCATCTGGCCATTCTGAAAAGTGCCAGATCTCCAAGGGTAATGAAAATAAAACATCCTGGAACCTCCCAGACAGAAAGTACAAGTTACCAAAAAAAGAAAAGAATGAACCTGGCTTCAGTCTTCTCATCTGCAGCACTAGAAACCAAACTGGAATAACCCCTACAGACTACTGAAAGAAGGGACTTTACCCCAAGAATTCTGTACAACAAGCTCTCCCTCACAGGTTAAAGAATGGCATGTAAGAAATGCATTTCACCCAAATATCCCATTTGAGGAAAATACTCACAAAAGAACTCTAGCTAAACTGAATATGCATCAGAACAAAGACTTCAGCAAAGCAAAGGGGGAAGAAAACAAGCAATCCAGTGTTGTACCATAAATATATATATACGTATACACACACACAAACACACACATGAAGACTATATATACTCTCTATATAACTATAGATCTATAGTTATATATCCATACATAATGTATATACATAGATATATATGGTCCATATATAGATATAGAGTTGTAGGTATGTATAACTACCTGTATATAGTTAAATGGACTGGGAATGTGAAATAAGTGTTAAATAAGGATTCTTGAAGTAAAAAGAACATAATGGAAGGAAAAATCTAATTGTGTCCTAGAGAGAAAGTACTAAACAACAGCAACAACAAGAAGCCTGGAGTGTGTGGGAACAGCGTGGGGTAAACATTTCAGCGGACTCATCCTAGTGAGCGGAGGAGGGGAAGAGAGGGGAAAAATGAAGGCTCTAAAGGTCTTTTCTCACCCGGGGGTGGTGGGAGCTAGAGAGTAGTAGTGTGGAAGACAGCTGGAAATTTATCTTCAAATCACAGAGCAATAAGGAGAAGAGACTGAAACAACTGAGGGAAAGTAAAGAATAACTTTCAAGAAAAGATGAAAAACAGTGACTTAATCCAACTGCAAAACTAAAGAGAAAGAGGAAACTACAAAGTAAAATAAATAAAAACCAAAACATTTATCGTTGTGAGTTGCTTGGCCTGCAAGCGTTGGGTTTTGAACTTTGGTTGGTGTCATTTGGAGCTTCTTTTTAAAACGAAATGGAAAAATAAAGTGTGTTCCTTTTTCGACTCAACATCAGCAAGTTCATATCTCTTAGTCCCCCTTTTCTGAAAGAGAGGTGAACCTGATTCTTGGATCTTCTCTTTTCAGGGGTTTGACTCCCAGTTTTTGCCAAAGCATGAACGCATATACCTCAGCTCACAGATCAGTTGATAAGAGTCAGGAAATTTGCATAAACCTGCATATCTGCCGGGAGTGGCAGCAGCCAGCATTCACTGAGTGCTTACTAAGTGTTTAGCATATCAGCACAGGGAGTTCTGCATCTGTTAACTCGCTCAATTCTCACATCATTGCAACAGAATAGGTGTTTTTATGAGACCTGTTTCTTGGGCAAGGAAACTCAGGCTTAACACTCATTAAGTAATCAGGGTCCCTCAACTAGGAAGTGGCAGAGACAGGATTTAAAAGGTAACAGTCTGGCGGTCTGGTTTCAGATTCTAAGCTCATAGAGGAAAGGGGCATATGCTGGGCCTGTTTGAAGCAGGGCTCATGGACCCCATCCAGTACCAAGAAGCAACTGGCAAAGTTGACACGGGCATCAGGCTGCGGAGGGCAACGGTCTCCAGGAGGACAAAGTCCTGCCCCCTGTGCAGTTGTCAAAGGCAAAGGCAGAGGCAGCTGGATAAAATGCCACCCTAACACGGCGTCCTCTGCCTCCATGCCAGGCAAGGAAGTGGGCTTTGCCAAATCCGGAAGCCTGGAAAGAAGTGAGACCGTGCAGGATAGCATGTGGAGGAAGCTGGCCATCTGTCGGGAGATTATGGAAGGAATCCTTCCGCCCAGGAGCTGGATGGTGTCACCACAACACTCCCCTTCCGTGTGCGTGGCAAGTACACGCTTCGTGATAGTTCTCAGAGCGGGGGCATTAGGACTGCTTGGTTTTTTCTTTGTGTTTTTCAAGTAGTCTGAACTGCTCGTATATGTCCATCATTTTTAAAAGCTCATGATCAATATTTTTAAGGACCCCTAAGACTTCCTTGACACCCAAGAGGATCCTAGGTCTTGGACATATCTCATCAGTGTGTTACTGGCTATCTGATGATCTGGAACTTTTAGACTTTTACTTTGTGGAGAGTTCTCTTTGCCCAGAAACCTCAGATATGCGACAGGCAGAACTAGAGATTTCCATTGGTTTTCACCAATGTAGGACTCTGTCTGCCTGGTCTAGAGGCATCCAACACAACTGCCAGCTCTGGAGGCCGATGACTTTTCTGTGGAATTATAAACTGTTCAGTGTGGGCTCTAAGATGCACTTTTGAAAAAGGGGTGGCTCTTGCTTATAAATACTTCCTAGATGGCTACATTTGACCTGTCAATAGAATTGGGGAGGACAGGCCTGCACCTCCATGCATGAATGACTCAGCTGCATAGAAGGGGGTGCTACCGGGGCCATGAGCCACCTTTTCCCTGTGCACCCAGCCAGCTTCACCAGGGGAGAACACCCTTCTCTAGCCCCTTTGGCTTGAGGGAATCTCAGTCTGCCTCTCCACCCCATAGCACTTACAGCCATCTACTACATATATATATTCATTTATACAGTGTTTCTGTATTTAAAATTTTATTTATTTTTCTGGCTGCATTGGGTCTTCATTGCTGTGTGCGGGCTTTCTCTAGTTGCGGCGAGCAGGGGCTACTCTTTGTTGCAGTGCGCAGGCTTCTCATTGCGGTGGCCTCTCTTGTTGTGGAGCACGGGCTCTAGGCGTGTGGGCTTCAGTAGTTGCAACACACGGGCTCAGTAGTTGTGGCACATGGGCCCTAGAGCATGTGGGCTCAGCAGTTGTGGCGCACAGGCTTAGTTGCTCCGTGGCATGTGGGATCTTCCCGGACCAGGGATCAAACCTGTGTCCCCTGCATTGGCAGGCAAATTCTCAACCACTGCGCCATCAGGGAACTCCCTATACAGTGTTTCTATGTGCTACTTTAAACACCTTGTATAGAAACTCATTTAATCCTCGAAACAACCCTACATCTCATTTTATCAGTATCTATCTTCATAATAATATCCCACATTATTATTACTCTCATTTCAGAAACGATGAACCTGGGGTACAGAGAGGTTGAGTAACTTGCCCAGGGTCACACTACTCTGAAGTGTCAGAGCTAGGATTTGAACCCTGACTGTGTGGGATCAACCATCATACACACTACTTCTTGCCTGATGGCTTACTATTGCCTAAGCTTCTTTCCTTTAGTTGTTGTGAGCTGTGACTTGGAATGGTTATTCTTCTTGTAATAACTTTTCATGTGTGGACGTCTCCCTAAGTGGACTTAAGTTGCTCAAGGGCTTAAGCTGGCTCTGCCACTCTGTGGAGCTCAGGAAACCCCACATCTGTAAATGACGGTGATGACATCTGACCTGCCAAGTTCACAGAGATATAGTGAAGCTCAAGTGAAGCAATGCATGTGAAATACATGCCACCCATAGCACTTGGCATGGTGGTACATACACAGTGGATGCTCAATTCAGTCAACAAATATATATGCTCAAACACCTGGGGATACACAGAAAACAGCAAGAGACAAAGCCCCTGTTCTTATGAACTTTACATTCTATTGGAGAAGAGAGAAACAAAAAAGCAGAGTTAACTCAGGGATTGTTTGGGTGGAAGTGAAGGTGATATTTAACCCCACTGTGATCCAGCGAGACCACAGCTACAGAACACTTGTAGAACTAGCCAGATGTCACAAACAGGAAAGGAAGACACTAAGGAAAAAGGCGTAATGAATCAGTTCAGAATTGGTTTAGGTTAGTGGTTCTCACACCTGGCTGATCTCAGAATACCCTGAAGAACTGTTAAAACTACAGATTCCTGGGCTTCCCTGGTGGCGCAGTGGTTGAGAGTCCGCCTGCCAATGTAGGGGACACAGGTTCGTGCCCCAGTCCGGGAAGATCCCACATGCCGCGGAGAGCCTGGGCCCGTGAGCCATGGCCGCTGAGCCTGCGCGTCCGGAGCCTGTGCTCCGCAATGGGAGAGGCCACAACAGTGAGAGGCCCGCGTACCGCAAAAAAAAAAAAACCCAAAAACCAGATTCCTGCTGCTCCACCGCCCTCCCCAACCTCCACTTCAGCAGAACGGGAATCTGGGGTTGATGACTGGGAATATGCATTCAAAACAGCTGCTAAAGTAATTTTCAGCTTCACCACCATCCTAGGTAAGTCAGTTTCAGTAATATGATCTTAAAGGCCAGATTAAAGGTATGAAATTTGTTCAAAGGGCTTCTGTAGCTCATAAATCAATCTTCCAGTCATTTTAGGGTCATTTAAAAAAAATCCTAGTTCATTTGAAGAGAGATAGACTGATACTTTTTGTTGTGTTCATTTCTGGTTTTGTTTTCCCCTTATGGGGGGGTCAGATTCAGTGACAACAAACTCCATGCCAATGACAAATCCTGAGAACAGAAGAGATTACCAAACCCTCCAGCCAAGTGTTTCTTAGAGGGTGGTCCTCCATGCCCTGCTCTGAATTGCCTAACGATGCCAACCACACTGGTAACATTCTTGTGCTTTTTAAAAAAAATTTCAGGTGAACAAATAAATAATTTTTTTACATATCATATAAATTCCCCCACTTAAACCATTTAAAGCGTACAATTCAGTAGCATTTAGTACATTCACAATGTTCTGCAAACGTCAGGACTATGTAGTTCCAGAACAATTCATCACCCCAAAAGGAAACTAAGTAGACGTTTCTCATTCACCTTTCACCCAACTCCTGGCAACAACTAATCTGCTTTCTGTCTCAATGGATTTGCCTGTTCTTGATATTTCCTATAAATTGTATGATTATACAATGTGACCTTACATGTCTGGCTAGCAATTCCACTCCTCAGTATACACCCCAAAGAATTGAAAACAAGTATTCAAACAAACACCTGTACCTGGATGTTCTTTGCAGCACTATTCACAATAGCCAAAAGGTGGGGGGAAAAATCCAAATGTCCATCAACTGGTGAATGGAAAAACGAAATCCATACACTGGAATATTATTCAGCCATAGAAAAGAATGAAGTACTGATTTATACCACAACATAGATGAACCTCAGAAACATTATGCAAAGTGAAAGAAATCATCCACAAAAGACAACATAGTGTATGATTCCACTTAGAGTCACTGTCCTACACATTTTCACATATTACTCCATAGCCCAATATGCTGTTTCAATGTAGCAGTTTTCCAGACCAACAAAAATTCTAGACTGTCCCTTGGCAGTCCTGTTGTCTTCATCACCACAAAAACCCTGGATCTTCTACAATATGGTTGTACAGGGGAGTCAGATATCATATTCAATGTAGAGTCATATTCAGATGGATAATACATGGATAAAACATAAAATAACTTCCTGAGCCCAGGTTGGGTAATGCTAGACTAAACAGGGGATGAGAAGGGAGGGAGAGATTTCAGAATCTTACTTAAATCATTTTATAACTCTGCAATTTATGTTTTTTCCTTAACCAAAAGAGGTCATATTTTATTTTGGATTACACTATCGCAGCTGGCAAGACACTTCCTAATCGTTTTTGTTCTGTATAGGTTTGGAAAGTTAAACGTATCTAATTTGGTTTCATGCAAAGAGACAAATGGAAACTCACAGTTTAAACTTTCTCTATGGCATCTTACTCTGATTAGCCTTAAACTGACAGGGAATTGGCAGTTTTTCAAAGTTTCCTTCTCCTTAAGATGCTAGTAATAAGCCAGACAGGGTGGAAATCAGTATCCCCATAAATCTCTGCTTTTTCTTTTTCCTTGAGAAAGCTCATTCCAGGGCCATCTCGAAGGCTGCATCTTAATAAATGGGTTTCAGCTCAGGAGACTACATGCCGGTTTCTCAGAGGCTGAAGGGGGTTCATTGCTTACCGCTTCCATCAGGCCTCTCACGGTGGGGGATTTCAACATCAAGGCGTCAAACACGTCGTCCGTCTCCTTCCTCACGTACAAAAGCACTGAAAGAGAAGGGGTGGGAAGCCGTGACTGTGGAGCCCACGCAGCTGCCCCAGGAGACTGCTTCCCACCAGTGGCTGTTACAGATGAACATTCTGTAACTTCTTCTTGTAACCCCCAACAGAAAAATGTAATTTCCAGCAGGCTGACCCTAAGGAAACCCCAAACTATGTTCTATTGGGTTAGCCAAAAAGGTCGAACCACCCGAACGAACTTTTTGGCCAGCCCGATATTTAAATGAGTGCCGCTTCCATTGGATTTACAGGCCTCTTCTTGGAAAATCATTGTCTTTGAAATAGTGTGGCTGCTCCTCCTGCTGCAGGAGTCCCTGGAATGGGTTAAAGGGGGCATGGCAGCGGGTTGATGGGCTGCAGTGCCACCATCTCCTGCTGGGCTTGTTGATAGCCACACCTGCATGCTGGGCTTACAGCTCACCCCCAGGGCCTGCCCAGAGAGGCAACTCTCATTAACTGTGTATCTGTGGATAACAATCACTCTGTTAATGATAGCAGTAACCATTATCAGGCATCCCAGAGCTTGTACAAAGGCAACCGACTCCTGTGACTTTGAGAGAGCCACCCTGAGAAGTGGCTACAAAGGCAAAACAAATAACGGCATTGGTGATAATTACAGCCATTCTCTGTCCTGGAGAACTTTTAACAAACAACGGGCACTGTCAGTGACCCTGACTCCTTGTGCCCCTCAAAGCCCAGCTCAGCATAGGAGCTCCAGGCGAGGGGCTCAGTAACTCCACTGTCCTTGTCCAAAGAAAAGCCACTCCTGGGAGAACGAGTTCTCTATTGCTGGAAGGTTGCAGTGCCCTCATGTGTCCCTATGACTGAGATGTTTCAAAGGCCGTAACTTTGCATTTTGTCGCAGCAATTCTTGATGGCAATTTTTGTGCAGACTTCACAACCTCAAAATATCTGAAAAACACAAGCTTTGGACCAGCCAGCATGTACTAAATACGGATGTAAGCTACTATTACTTTGGCCTGTGTGATCCTTGATTTCCGTATAACATTGCCCTCATTCTAAAGGATGAGATATAAAAGGCATGCAGGAATGGAGCTCAAAATGCACTCGAATATTTGATGGTGAGCCTGTGAAGTCGGAAAACCCTTTATAGGTTTAAATATTACTACTGTAATTAACACTACTCAGATATTTACACTCTTTGAATTCTGAAATGTTCATTACTCATTCACAATTATGATAATATTCCTTAACTAGATCCAGGCCTAAAAATAAAACTAATAATTATATTAGTGAAGATGGAGTGCTTACTATGTACTGGGCACTTGAGTTTAGTGTCTTACATACATTAACTCCTCAAGCCTCCCTCTGTGGGGTGGGCACTGTTGTCACCCCATTTTACAAGTGAGGACTCCAAGGTGCAGAGGACCTTCCCAAGGTCACATGACTCGGGGTGGCTGAGGGAGGCTACACGGGATGCTCTTGACCATTATGCAAATCCCATTTCAACAAACAGGAAAAAAAAAAATCCTCAGTAACAAAAACCTCAAGCCTGTGCAGATGGTGGACGTACGGTAACCTGACTCATTAAAAGTCCAGTGCTGTAAGCAGAAGGTCTCTGGAAGCTCTTGGTGTTGGCTACAGCAGGATGTGGGGAGAAAAGCCACCACCTCCCCTTTCCCCTTACTCCCAGGAGGGACAGTGAGTCAGCACAGCATCGAGATGCTGAGCAAGACACTGACAGGCTTGTGCTTTGTTTCTTATTCTCTTGGTGAAGTGGAATAAGATCCCTGACTGAGAGAAAATGAGTAATTTGTGATGTCACAGAAAACAGGTTCCCTTACTTGTACCGTGATTAATCGTTTGCGTCTATTGAAGGATTCTCAGCTGCTGGTGCTTATGAGAGGCTATTGTCAAACACAGCACGAGTTTCTTTTAACCTTATATCTCACTGCTGGATGAGTCAGTATATTCACTACATTTCCCTCAAGGTAAAGGAAAGAATCAGTGCCCAGGAAGAATAAATGTTTGCTTAGGGTGTTTAAAAAGATAAGGTTTAAAGCAAAGGAGGAGACTGTGGACTTCCTATGTCAATAAAAGCATCCCCAGGCTAGCACGTATCCACAGGGACATGGGCCGGGCCGGGGGCTCTTCTCAGTGAAATGTCCCCACCACCATTCCTAATTGGAGCAACACCAGGGGAGGGCCTCAGCGGGAACGGTACCTCGCTTCATCCCTTCTTCCTTCATCTGCTTAGAAGGTGCTGGACCAAACTCCTCTTCCATGGGCCTGAACATCCGTTTCACAAGGACACTGCTGCTAGAAAAGATGAGGAGAAAGTGTTAATTAAGGAAGGCACCCGGGGTGCCAACAAAAAGGTGTATGGATGTGCCAGTCCCTATCTTTTCCCTTTGTTTACGCCATCCCTTATCACAACTGGATCCACGCACCAACCTCCTGCCCACCCCCCACAGGTCCCAAGTCTGCATGTGGGGCAGAACACACACGCCAGTATCTTGCATGCATGGCCCCGAGACATCCTCCTTGCTGCTGAACATGGATCCACCGAGGTGAGAGCTCTGGGTTTTACCCATTCCGTTCTGCACCTAACCTCCCTTCCTGCTCGGAAGACCAGGGCTGGGGATGCGGGCCTGAGCCCTGTGTTTGTGTGGTCTGCAAGTTACACAGCCCGTCCCACCTAGCTAGGGCCTGGGTGCCCTGCACTTTCTCGCCAGCCCCGAGGGCACAGCGTGACCTCTGGAAATGGCACAGGCCTGCCTCGCTGGTTCTAAGTTACGAGGTTGCCCTCGGTTCCTGCTGTTCCACGACTCCGTCAGCTGGGAGCAGAGGGGACTGCGGTGGCTGAGGTGCCCTAGACCCGGCCCCTCCCTCCTCATGGGAGAGGGTCTCGGTCCCCCTTCCCCAGGGCCCACGGGTCCCCAACTGGCCGGTTCTGGTGCATTTCCTCCCAAAGTCTCTGTCTTTCTGGGCACTCTAGGGAAGGGAGGGCTGTTCCAGAGGAAGGAAATTAGAAGAACAGATTGTCACTGAAGAGAAGTCATTGCCGCTGAGAGGCCACTCAAACTCATATGCTGAAACCCTAACCCCCAGGAGGATGGCATTCAGAGGTCCGGGCATTGAGAGGTAATTACGCCGTGAGGGTGGAGCCTCCATGATGGGAGTGTCTTTATAAGAAAGGGACACCCTCTCTCTTTCTGCCATGTGAGGACACAGCAAGAGGATGGTGATCTACAGGCCAGAAAAGGGTCCTCACCAGACACCGACCATACTGGCACCCTGATCTCAGACTTCCAGCCTCCAGAACTTGGAAAAATACATTTATGTTATTTAAGCCACCCAGTTTATGGTATTTTGTTATAGCAACCCAAACTGACTAAAACACTGAGAAAATGCCCCTGCATGGAGTCTTACAGTCTTTTAAGCCCTCAAGAGAGCAGGTATAGGTTTTTAGAAAACTTTAATCTCTCTGGGGATTCCTGGAACCAGGCACATGAATCAATGCCAGAGATAGGCAGTTCAGCAGAATTGTTAAGACATGAGATCTGGGTCCAGACTACCTTGGTTTAAACCCCTGCTTTGCAGACTCACAGACATAGAAAACAAACTTATGGTTACCAAAGGGGAAAGGGTGGGAGGGATAAATTAGGAGTTTGGGATTAAAATATACGCACTACTCTATATAATATAGATAACCAAAAAGAACCTACTGTATAGCACAATGAACTATACTCAATATCTTATTGTAATAACCCATTGTAATAACCCATAACCTATAATGGAAAAGAATCTGAAAAATTATATGTATAACTGAATCACTTTGCTGTACACTTGAAGCTAACACAACACAGTAAACCAACTATATTTCAATTAAAAAATTTAAAGATAAACCCCTGCTTTGCAATCTACTAGCTACAGAAACATGGACAAATTCTTCAACTGCCCTGAGCCAACAGCCTCTTTAAAAGGAGGCTGTTGAGAGGATTAAATGAATTCAACATGATGTAAATTCAAACTCACAAAGTTGCCTGATACATTGTAAGTACTATAGAAGTGTTAGTTAGAGATGATGATGGTCATGATGATCATGATAATTAAAGTTGGAGAGATTTGAGGAAGAGAGATATGGGGAAGAGTACATAACGCAGACAATTTGAAAGAGCTCAGAGTTTCCATTTACTATCAAGTAGCAAACAGTCCAAACTACCACTTTGGCCCAATTTAAGGGCTAAAGTTGGAAAAGCTTCCTGCATCAGAGACTGACATTATATCAATCCCAAGCTTCCAAAATAATATAAAACCCCGCTCTGGGGCTTCCCTGGTGGCGCAGTGGTTGAGAGTCCGCCTGCCGATGCAGGGGATGCGGGTTCGTGCCCCGGTCTGGGAGGATCCCACATGCCGCGGAGCGGCTGGGTCCGTGAGCCATGGCCGCTGAGCCTGCGCGTCCGGAGCCTGTGCTCCGCAACGGGGAGAGGCCACAACAGTGAGAGGCCTGAGTACCGCAAAAAAAAAAACCAACAAAAAAAAACCCTGCTCCAAAGCCAAGTCCCTATTAGCATCATTGTCATTAAGAAGTTCTTTTTATCAGTTCTCAAGTGGAGCTAATGGTGGGGTCCAGTGGTAGAAAGAACACATGGTATAAAACTGTGGACAGTCCAAAAAGTACTTCTATTAATTCTAATAGTTTAAAGTATTAAACCAACAAGGCTTTAAATTACCATCTTCTACTCTAGGTGGTCCAAAATTATGTTTATTAGCCCTTAATAAGACCATGCTTTTCATCAAAGTGCTTTACATCTCCTTGGTCAATTAAGTCTCATGAACACTCTGTGAGCCAGCGGGGCAAGGACCAATCTTGTCCCTATTTCGGTGAGGACCAAACTAAGGCTCATCATAAGACACATAACACCCTCAACACTAAGGGTGTTATGTGTCTTATGCAAGCAACGCAGCTAAAAAAGTGAAACAGGATGTTGAGAGAACCCAGCTCTGAGGAACAACCTCATGTTAAAGTACTCCATAAATCTGAGATGATGATGAGGGAGGGTATGAGAAATGATATTCAGAGTCAGCATTCTATTTTATTCCATAGTAAGTCAAATTATGGAAATAGCCAGAAGAAAAACTCAAACTCAAGTCCCAGCTGAAGGTGGTAATAAGTTTTTAGAGCACTGTTCCCTCTATCTTTCCCTCACTTTTCTTTAAAACCATAAAAGCGGGTCATATTATTCTGTCATGTCTTGGAGCTGGACTGACCACGACCCTGGGAGCAGAAGATTAAAAATCTGTTGACGTTGCTGTCAATGACCCGTAGGTTAATAATGGGTACATAGCCTGAAACATCACCAGACACTCTTTCATGCTGTGTTAGGGTTCCTAAACTAGGGATTTTCTTTCTCTTGTCAAGAAAGATTTATTTACATTTTTCCAGGTCTGTTGACTTTTGAAAGCACCCCATTCTGAGCATGACAAACTTCACCATTAAAATAACATCTTGGATAAACCACATTTCTCTTGGGAGTTCAGAAATGTTTTTTCACACTTTCAAATCTATAAACCCAGTAGGAGTCAATAAGCTTGTGTGGTCTGAATTCAATGGTTTCATTTCTTTTCAAAGCAAGGCGAGAAAAGAAGGGCAGAAATGACTGCCCAATTGATAGAAAGAGTAAGGATTTCAGGTCTCCTAATGTCCTGTTCAATGACACTGGCTTGTACCACAAAAGGACAAAAACAAGGAGAAGGTGCTTTCTCTGACATCAATCTCTGTCCCGTAGGCACAACGTGTTAACGTGGAGGAACTCCAGGTCCAGCCACATATGAAGTTGTTGCTTTGTGGGGTCAGTCTCAGGGAAAGCAAGTCCCTGAGGTGTAAACAAAGGATGGCTAAGTTTCATCAGAAGAAAAACTGGGAAGGTGTTTGGATCTGAAGCCTGTCTCTGGACATACTTGGCAATGTTGAGCCCTACCTGTCAGGCTGAACCACACTAGGCATCAGTACCTAGGTGAGGAGGTACCAAAATAAAGCACAGAAAGGAGGTGCAGGCACCATGGAGACATAGTTTGTCTAGTTCACAACTCTGCTTACAGCCTGTGTAGGCCGATGACCACGTCTGCCCTAAATAAATGAACGTCCCTACCCTTTGTCAGCCTCAGAAAAGAGGAGGTGCTCTTATGTTCAAGTCCTCACAAAGTCTTTCACATTATGGAGTAGAATCTCAATTAGTTTATTTTCAACAATAAATCACTCTGGGGAAGAACCTATCATCTCCAAATGACTTTAATCAATGCTAGTTCAGGGTCTTGATAGAATGCATCTGACACACTCAGTAAACACAAACCAAAATCAACAAACAACCCCACATATGTTCAGTAACAATTATGGTAGTTAAGAGCTTACAACTGAAAGTAGTAAATAACTAGGTCAGTAGGCCCCAGAAGGATCATTTTAAGAGGAAATACAGATATTTCTGTTTCTGGCTAAGATGTTGTATCTTGTGGCAAACCAAGCAATGTTCCAGCCAAGAACAATGTACGTAACTGTATGTATGTATGTATGTATGTATGTATGTATGTATGTATGTATTTATTCATTCATTCAATCAATCAATCTTATTGAAGGTATTGGACACTACTGTTGAGTCAGCCAGAACCTGAGAGCTGAGATCTCAGAGGAGAAAAATGCAAGAGGTGAGCTGATAGTCAGTGGGCCACTTTCCTCTCGAAGCATTTGCCATTTCTCAGCTGGGAGTAGAGGATGGTGATCTCAGCAGAGGCACATACTTAAGGGCAAAGAAGTCTGCACAGCTTTTGGCAATCTTATGGTGTTAGAGAAACAGAAATTGGTGTTTAGGGCTGCAAAGGTATTCAGGACTAATAGGAAAACTTCCAGAGAGTAGAGAAGCACAGAGAAGTAAGCCAGACACTGCAGTATTCCTTCCCAGGTATTTACCAAGTTTTTAAGCTGCACAGGATAAGAGAGTAAGAAGTTAAGCAGAAAGCCCTTGAAACTCATAGAGGAGGCTTGGGTAGTCTCCCCATGCTAAGGAGACAAAAATTGAACTTCAAGCTCCATGAAGGAAAAAGACCCATAGAAAGTCCCTCAAAGGTACAATCTAGGAGTTAGGATGAATTAGAGGTCATCTGAGGTTAAAATAAACTGCAACCCAGCTTTGGGTCAGTTCTGTCCCTGACTCAGTTATGGTGATCTGTTAACTAGGGCTACATACCATAGGATAGGGAAAACCTTCATAAGGAAAAATACGGTCATCCAGAGCCTCCATAATTTTTATGTATATTGTTATACATAAAAAATACAAAAAATGTATTTTTATGTATATACATAATTTTTATGTATATTGTTCATCATTTGATAATCATTATTCAATGATTATCAAATATTAAACAGGACCAAGGGAAAAACATACAATAGGAACAGACCCAGATAACATACTTATAGCACAGTTATTATTATGTTCATGAAAATAAATGACAAGACATTTAGAATTGAAGTTTATAAAAATAAACCAATTAAGTGTAAGTCCTAGAACTAAAAAGTGCAATAATTGAAATTAATAACTCAATAGATGGGTTTAGTATATTGGACCTAGCAGAAGAGAGGATTTGAGAGTTAGGTCAGTAGAAAATATCCAGGCTGGAGCATGGTGAGTAAAGAAGATGGACAGTTTAGAAAAGAACATAAAAAACATAGGGGCAGAATAAAAAACTCTAATACACATTTAGAGTCTCAAAGGACTGGGGAGAGAACAGGGAAGAGCACTATTTGAAGAGATAACAGCCAAGAATGTTCCAAAACTGATGAAAGACATCAACCCACAGATTCAATGAGTGGTATAAAATACCAAGCAGGGGGAAAAAGAAAGTACAGAGAAAACCCACAGGTAGAAACATCATAAAAAATTTGAAAACCTGAGAGAAAGAGAAAAATTTTAAAGCAGTCTTTCCCAAATGAAAGAAAAAAGAAAGGGAGGGAGGAAGGAAGGATGGAAGGAAGGAAGGAAGGAAGGGAAGAAAGAAAAGATTACATTTTAAATAACAACAATAAGACAGCTGACTTCTCAACAAAAAATGATGGAAACCAAAACTGAAGGAAACTGCCAACCTGGAATTTGATACCTAACAGAAATACCCTAGAAAAATGATTACAAAATAAAAACATTTACAACAAATAAACAAATATGAAAGAATTCTTTGCCAAAAGCTCCACAACAAAAGAATTATTAAACAGAATTCTTCTGGCAATAGGAAAAGGATCCCATGTATAACAATCACTCTGCTATACACCAGGAACTAACACACATTGTAAATCAACTATACTTCAATTAAAAAAAAAAAAGAGGAAAAGGATCCCAAAGAGAAATAAAGGAAGGAATGAACAGCAACAGAGAGGGCAAATGTAGGTTAAATTTATAAAAGGAGGCAAAGCTTAGTTCTAAGAGTCTTTAGTTCATATCTTCTAATTTGCAAAATGGCTAACTAGTATACAAGCAAGAATAACTGGTACTAATGTAAGAAACTGATAAAAATCTGCTACTCTGAGGGATGGTAAACATGATTTTCATTTCCTTAAATATTTTCTAAAAATCTTCTTTGTATATCTGATGCAGATTTGAGTATTATTGGGTGGATTTTTTAACTGCAATATCTAACAGTAAAAATAAAAATACATCAATTGAAAAGGGGGTGGGCCTGGAAATTCCCCAGTGGCCTAGTGGTTAAAACAGTACTTTCACTGCCGTGGGCCTGGGTTCAATCCCCGGTAAGGGAACTAAGATCCCACATGCTGAGCAGTGTGGCCAAAAAAAAAAAAAAAAAAAAAGAAAGAAAGAAAGAAAAGGGGGTGGGCTTCTTACAAGTGCATGTGAACCAATAATTATCTTAAAATAAAAGGTTTGATTAAAAACAGACATGAGGATGCCCAAATGTGCCAAGAATCCCTGTGCCCCAAATGCAGTGCAAAAGCCACAGAGCTGCTAGACTTGAGGGGACCTCACTATAGACTGGAACGGGGGACACCTCTGTGGGGACCAGTGTGGACAGAGGATTAAGGCAAGAATGGTTTTCCAGGAACTAGAGGTCATGGAGATGGATACCAGGTCCCCAGAAATAATGGAAATAGAATTTCTCATCATGCATGATATTTGCATATCAATTTAAATACTATTTCAGGGAGCGTAAGACCCTTCCCTCTTCCCCATAAGAGCCATTCATGAATCCCCGGTTAAGGCTCAGCTCTATAGAAAATTCTTTTTGTCTGGTTTTTCTTTCCATTTTTCTTCATCTTCCTCTCTTCCATTTCTCAATGAAGTATCATTTATTTAGGGCCTGAAAAGGAACCTTGGCAATAATAATAGCTCTGTTTTTGTGAAAGCATCTTCCATGCATTTTACGTATTAATGCTTCTAATAATTCTAGCAGGTAGGTATTAATATTTGCTATTTTTATTTATTTTTATTTTTTTGTGTGTGCTGTACGCGGGCCTCTCACTGTTGTGGCCTCTCCCGTTGCGAAGCACAGGCTCCGGACACGCAGGCTCAGCGGCCATGGCTCACGGGCCCAGCATATGGGATCTTCCCAGACCGGGGCACGAACCCGCATCCCCTGCATCGGCAGGCGGACTCTCAACCACTGCGCCACCAGGGAAGCCCAATATTTGCTATTTTTAGATGAGGGAACTGAGGCCCCAAAAGGTTGTTATCTTAAGTTACACAGCTTGTAAGATCAATGCAAGACACAAATCATGGCTGACTGGCTCTAGAGCAGTGGTTCTCAAACATTGCCGTGCATTAGAATCACCTGGGGACTTTAAAAAGGTCTCCATGCCTGAGCTGCACCCATCTGCCAATTAAGTCAAAATCCCTGGAGACGGTCCCTGTATGTGAGTATTTTTTTAACTCCCCAGCTTGATTCCGATATGCAGCGAGAGACCTGCTGCTCAGAGATGGTGTCCAAAAGCCTCTGTATCTGTTGTAGCCCCTGCCTAGGAAACAAGCCTGCATGGGGTCTGTGATCCCCGAATTCAGCACCAGAAGTCACCCCAAATACTTATCACTAGACAGGGAGGCAGGAGCAAATAGGTGTTCCTCTTTTTGTTTAGTTTAGGTACTTAGCTGACGATGGCTCCCCAGCCCACCTCATCTAAATTTTCTCTAGTTTCTCTCTTTAATTGCACTCAGGTTTGCTGGCACTTCAGGCCAAAAAGCTCTCCTCCTCATGAACAAGTCCGTGTCTGGCCACCACTCTGGCTTTGGAGTAGTTGGGAGAGGGCCCTGGTGCACCTGGGCAGGCTGTGTCCTCCAGCTGGTGGCTGCCTGAATGACGCTCTCTAACACTCAGTTAGATGCTTTAATACTAACTGATTTATGCCTGTCAGGGAGAGAGAACTGGCCAGACAGTTCTGATCTGTTGAAGGCTAAGCGAATGCCCATGAAGGTGGTTCTCCCCAGGGCTCGGTGAACTGACCCCCTCTGCCAGGTACACTCTCCTAGGCTTGTCACAACCTGGGTCTGAAAATCCAAACGGTGTGTCTTTGTCAAGGCCAGAGAGCCATCACGATGAGGGCCTGTCTCTGGATGATTTCTTGGCAGCCACAGATCAAGAATTACGAGGGTTAGGTGATAGGGCGTGATGGCTAAAGGCAGGCGATGGGAGTGCAGCTAGACCCAGGTTCAAATCCCGCCTCTAGCACGCACCAGCTGTGTGGCTTAGAAGTTTCCTGATCTTTTGAAGTTTCAGTTTCCTCATTATAAAGTGGAAGTAAGTATAGCATCTTCCCTATGGGAATTTTGGAAGAATCCAATAAAATAATCCATATAAAGCACTTAGGACAGTGCCTAGCCAAGGTATCCAGTGAATGCTGATTACCACTTTTACATGTAACAAGAGCCAAGTACCTACTATGTGTTAACACTGGGCTCCAAGGCTGCCCATATTGCGCAATCGAACTCTAATTAGAAGATGGTTAAGAGTAAGAGCCTTGGGCCTCAGGCCTTATGATTCTGCAATAAAAGAGGTGAATTGTTACAGAGAGGCCAGGCCCAAAGAGGTAAAAGTAGGTCAATTAGCCACCTAAATGTTGCCGACGTGCAAGGAGGGACAGGCTGAGGCAGATTCACAAGCGCAGCCTGCACGTGCAGGAGCATTTAGGTCCCAGGCTTTTCTTATTCATAACACTCAGTTCTCTCACAAGAGATCTTACAGATCGTCTCATACAAAATCCCCATTTTACGATGGAGGACACCGAAGCCCAGAGGTCAGGGAGGTGGCCCCAGGCTTCACACTGGTGAGCGGCGGCCGGGAGTAGAACGCGGGCCTCCTCAGCTCAGGGTCAACATTCTTTCCATGACGCCACCCTGACCTTTGTAAACTATGGGAACAACAGATGACAATTGCTCGTGCTAAGCGTTTCTGTTCATTCCCCCCACTGGAATATATTACCTCTGTACCAAGACAAAAAGAACAATCTAATCATGTATTTAGAGAATTTGGAACTCAGAATTTAGAGGCCAAATCCTGGACAAGGGTCTGCTCCTAACCAGCTAGGGAATCATTAGGCTCTTTTGAGAGTCTCTGTCCTTTAGAGGGTGGCACACTTTTTCTGTAAAGTAAATATTTAGGCTTTCCAGGCTAGACGGACGGTCTCTGCTGCAACTACAGCTGCGTCTCTGTACTCAGCTCTGCTGTGGTAACACCAAGAGAGCCAGAGACAAGACACGGAGGCATTAAGGCGGCTGTATTCCAATTAAGCTTCATTTATGGGCACTTGAGTCTCATAACTTTCAAGTGTCATGCAATATTCTTCTTCTTTGGGATTTTTTCAACCATTTAAAAATGTTTGCAGACAGTACAAAAAGTATTGGGCCTTGATTTGGCCCTTAGGCTATAGTTCCCTGAGCGCTGCTCTAGGAAATGAGCTCAAGAATATCTGCTCCACTTACTTCACTTTGAAATGTTTTCAAGTAAATATGTTCATTGCATAGGGAAGAATAGGGAAGCCCTGGTTTGACTATAGTTTGAAAAAACAGTGATCTAGAGAGTTTAGTTATACACATGTAATTAATACAAACCAAGACTTTAGTTGTATATAATGTTATGTAGATGAAAGATGAACATAGTTCTAGATTGCTTTAAGAGAAAAACAGCATCCAGGTCATGAGAAGAAATTATCCCAATATAATCTCCAACTCATGTGGTTCAGAACATATGTATTTCTGAGAGCCAGGTTTAAGGAGACTATTAACAAATCTGGTGGTACCCCCTGGAGGGGGAATTAAGATGTTGAGAGGTAAAACTATGTTTGAATGAGGAGGAAAGGTTGAGACTTATCCAGAGAGCAGAAATAGAGCTAATGGGTCAAAAGAAGACAGACATCGGTTCAACAGACAAACTTCCTGGAGCTGGAACTGGCCAACAGTATCATGAGCTATCTCATACAGTGAGAATATTCAGAATATTCCCATCACTGGGAACATTCAAGTAGAAGCTGGCTGACCACCTTTCAAGGATGCAGTATATTGTGCTACATTGCCTAGAAGACAGGGTCAGCTAAATGACCTTGAAGGTTCCTTTTGGGCTCTAAAATTCTAGGATTCTATACAATGAGTTAATGAATAGAAAAGCACTATGCAGAGAGTTGATGTGCAAGACACTGGGAGCCTTCAGTGCCCCTATGTAAACCCTCTCGTCCCTACAGTCCTAAGGACAGTGACAAGGTTCTCAGCCTGCCCAGCTCCCATCCAAACGAGTCTCACCACTGGCCCACACAGCTCACTCCCCAGAGTGAGGGCTTCAGGAGGCATGTGGTAGGGGGGCCCCAGGTAGCACTAAAAGTAGGACAGGCTGTGTCCTTGGCTCCTGCCTCAAGCTCAGCTTGATGTTGTGTTGGGGCCAAAGATTTCAGTAATTGGATTATCAGTGAAAGGGTGGAATCAAAGAGATGTATCACCTCAAAAAAACAGCTAGTTCTTCAAAGGCAGATCATAGGAAGGAGAGAGGGGTAAAGAGAAACCTGGAAGGAGAATGGTATTCCCCAGCCTTCTTCCAGACAATCCCCAGAGTCAAGCCTTTCCTAGCTCTGAGTCTGGAGGCTGAGCAGACATTCTCACTCCGTGCCCCATTACCCTGTGCTTGGAAACCCATTTCTACTGACATGAACCGACTTTGGGTGCTTGAGTGAAAAGACCGAGTGCCTTACCCTTCTCGTTCATCGTCCGTGTTGTAATACACCTGTGGAACAAAAACAACAGGCTTACTGTAGGTTGGACACAAGAAATGGAAATATATTACACGATGCACAGACTTTCCTAAGGCATTACACTGTCTCAAAAAAGACAAAAGACAAATCTGTTTAATGATGCTGCACATGTGTGTCTGAGGAAATACAAATTTAACCTCTCCAGTCTCCCTAGGGTTAATTGTTAGATTTTAATGAACTAAAATTGGAAATCAGATTACCTATAGCCCTAAGCCAAATCTTGCTTTTGACATTAAGGAAATATTTTAGCAAGATCTAAAAATCATTGTTTACAAAGGCCTTGAAGCAGGGCCTGTGAGTAACCAATCCCATCCAGTCCACAGGAGAGCTGACTCCAGACAGAGTGCTTTGGAGAAAAGAGGGGAACAAGAAGTCCCCACGGCAGTAACCCCAGGCCTCTGTTTTTTTCCCCAAAGGGACCTGGGTTACCCTGGCATCCCAAGACCACAAAAATCTAGGAGTCAACTACCCTCAGGCCAGGAAAGGTCATTTAGCTCTAGGAGGTGTTCTGGCCAGAAGGAAAAGAAACTTCTTTCGGTGGTCAGCATGGCAGCAGGCAGAATCAGATTTAAAGACATTATGAAGCATCCTTATTTTATGCAACTCTGGAAACCCAGAGGGGATCTGCTATGTATGTTAGGTCCTCTTCGTCCAATTATTTATGACAATTAATTGTGGGCCTTTTGTGAGCTTTAACTACGTGCTGCAGGACCATTTCCATTTGGGTGAAGAATGAAACTCAAGTTAGTATCCAACATTCACACATTAACTTCAAAAGTCACCTCTGGTTCTAGTCCATTTCTTCACTGTCCCTGCTGAAGCCACCTGGGAGAGAAACAGCTGTGTCTAGACTGACACTCTCCGTGGAAACTTTCTCAAAGGCCCGTGGCAGTTCCTGGGAGGATGCCAAAGCCACACTTAGTTATATAACAACGCTGGTTACCTGGAACTCTTTGGGAATGAGTCATTCTAGTCATTAGCTCGGATTTCCACAGGGAACGTTTTCCTCTTACACTTTTTAATGTCTGTGGTTGTATTGTATACTTTGTTTCTTCTTAAGCAGAGAGCAAGGAAGGTAACACGTTTCCTCCCCAGATCCCAAGTTTCAGCGTGTGGCGCTAGTCATGGGACTGGCTACTTAGACGCATACAGAGCGACCCGCATAAGCAAGGGAGCCTGAGCCATAGCGCTGGACACACAACTGGATTTGGAGGAAAAGTTCCTGATGTTGGCTCGTCGTTTGCTGGTTTCCTTAAACGTGGCATAACACATCCACCCTGCTGCACCACCCTGGTAGGGTAATGGACAGCTCTCTGCAAAGGTGACTGGTGACCCAAAGCTGGAAGCAGCCTTCTAAGTGTCCTCCTGGCCTCCTGAGCAGCCTCTGCTGCACCGTCCCTATCACCTCCTTGCACTGTCATTTCTCCTCCTTGCACGTAATGACCCACTGCTTCTTCCTGGTTGGCTGTAGGGCTTATTGCACGAATTGAATGTTTAGACAGTGTTTCTCAAACTTTAGAGTGCATAAAAACTATCTGGAGAACTTCTCATAAATGCAAATTCCCAGAGTCCCCCTTCAGAGATTTCAATTTGAAAGGCCTGGAATGGAACTTGGGAACCTGCATGCTTATCAAGAACGCCTATGATCTGGGGGGTCGAGGGTTTACAAGCCACAAGTGGGGAAACGGTTCTTGAGGGTGTGAGGGAGGCATGATGTCCTCCCTGTGTTCAGGTGCGTTGAGGAAGGCTCATACCCGCCAAGTACATGTTATCCAGTGGGATGATGCCTCTGCCTCCCACAATTTCTCCCAAGCTCCCCTTGTCACTTCTTTTTAAAGGCATTCCCGACAGAAGCCACAGGGCGTATCAGGACTTCAGTGTGAGGAGAGGGAGACTGAAGATCTCCACAGTGCCTGCACATTGGGTTCATGCCCTCATATGAGGTTTTGATAACCGTCTGGTGAATGTACTAACCCACAAGTGAATCAGTGAGATAATGAGGGAGCAGGGGACATGCTGTGGGCTGATAGTGAAAAGCCTGCTCCCCAGGCCACGCGACCATAGCTGAGGTGCCTTCAGCGTGGCTCGGAGTGCTCACCGACCATGCAAGCTAAACAGCTGCTTGCTCCGCAGTTGTGCAGGGCCGCCACGTGGCTCATTTTACCAGGCTCACGCCTGCAGTGGGGACCACGGGCCTTCCTCCCCTACCCGCCCCTGCTCCCTTATGGTAAAACTGGCCCAGCTTTTGATCTGCCACAGCTAGCTCTCATTTTGCCCGTCAAAGTCAGCCGAGCCCCGTCCCACGCCCACTTCTCACGCCACGGCACTGCCCTCTTCCCTCCTGCCTCTGGACCCATCTCCCAAGGCTCCCAGCTTTTCTAAGAAAAGGCAGCCGTTAAAGTTCCAGCCAGCTACACAGCAGGTGCTCCTTTCCTTGGGCCAAGCAAGTTGATCAACCACAGGACATTCACGCATTGTTCCAGGGCACAGAAGAGTGTGTTCCTTTGTTGCCTGGAGCCCAGGCAGGCTCCCTAACTGAGCCCCTTAACTCTGACTCCAAGGCCACAGGGGAAGCCTGAGGCTCCTCAAGAACAGCCCCAGACAGCAGGACTTAACTTCACAAGGCCACAGGGGACGCTGATTGGGCAGCTTTGCAAATTGCTGCAACCAACCAAGGGTAAAGGCTACACTTTCCTTCTGATTCAGCCACAGGCTAGGAGCCCAGCTCAGGACACGGAGGGAGCAAGTGAGGCCAGAGGACTGACAGTCACGAGCAGTCAGATTTGGTCACTTTTCCTCTTAGGATTCATTTACAGCTTTGTGTATTTCAGAGAAATCTTGCCAAGAGAACAGGTCAGGCTGTCAGTTTTGACACCGGGCTGAAGCCAGAATCACAACAGTAAATAATAAGAGCAATTTAACTCCATTTTCCCCTCTCTCCTGGAAGGTGTGGATACCTAGCTTCAAAAACTCCCATGTATTTACAAAGACTGTAAATACACAAATCACCATCATGTTCTTGGGAATTAAAAAATAAGAATAAAAATAGGTGCTGGCTCTCATAGCTTAATAAATCATAATATTCTTTCTTTCTTCTTTGTGTCCTTTTCCTATCAAACAAGTAAGACAAGATGGGAGTGCTAAATTTTAGTGGAATGCACTCTAAGAAAAAACTATGGGTATTTTGTTGCCATGTTGTGTCAAAAACAGCAACTTTTTAAAAAAAAACCCTGGTTGTACAACTGCTTTGTCTCATACACAAAATATTCTCCAGAAAGAGAAAGTTAAGCTGATAATGATTTCTGCTCCTAGACTAAGGTCAATTCTAATGAGTGTCTGAACACTTAGAATGGAAGAAAAACTGGAATGTGTCATTATGCACCTCTTTCTCAACAGACCTTTCCTCAGAGGACTCTGAGTTTAAAAGAAAACTAAGCAATACAAGAGTCACTAAACCCAATTGGTTTGGTGAAAGACAATTCTGGCTAACGCTGGGGAAGTAATTATCTCACACAATTTTAATTCATAACGTAAAATAAATAATACTAAAGACATTAGAAAAAATCATCCATCTCATAGCCCTACTCATCAAGTATTACATTTTGTCTTGTTCAAATTCAGGTATATATTTGGAATCACAGTATAGATACAAATGGCTATTGTACTTTTTTCCCCTCTGAACATTCATAATGAGTTCCTATGTTGCTACATAGTTTTCATAATTATAATTTTAGTGGCCGCATAACATTTCATCAACTGGAGCTACCGTAATGCATTAATTATTGTATCTTTATATTATAATATTATTTCTATAATTTCACTTATAGATATACCTAGAAGACAGGAACTGTTTTTAAAAGGCTTGTCTACAATCTCATTTTTCTCTTGGTGTGAAATTATTTACCTATTCAATGGAAACTGTTAATTTACTAAGGGAAAAATTGTTGATAGAGTTTTATTTAATCAAAGAATTTTTTCCTCTTGGGCAAGTTTCTAAAGTTGTGTGTGCAGTTCAATTTCCCACCAGTAGATGGAGCTCCATCGCATCAGGTGGATCCCACATGACAAAACTAACAAAACAAAACTTTTCTTACAGGTTATCAGCCTTCTTACTTTCTTCCTCTTTCATTGCCTTGTCAACACTTCGAGATTATCAGCTCACTCTCACCTTCCCCTTAGTAAGTTGGTTTCCTCTCCTGAGACATTCCTGTCTATAAAATTCCATTTTCTGTAGGGAACAGCTGACTTTCTGTTGAATTCATGGGTTTTATGTTTAAGATCAACAGTGCCTGAAGTGATGCTGTCTTAAGGCTCTACCAGCCCAGTGAATGGATGGCAGGCGGATGTTAGCAGGGAGGCCATACCTGTCCTGTCCTCTGCAGATTTGCAAAGTGAACATCGGGTATGAAGAGCACGGGCTGGGAGTGCAGATCAGGCATTGTCTTGAAGTAGGTGATGTCGCTCTTCTTCTGTAACGGTATCGCCGCCAACTTCCCATCAGAGGCTGGACACAATCACAAAACCCATACGTGAGAGGGTTGTGAACGACTAAGAACTCTCACCTGTAAGATCTAATCTTAGCTAAAGTTCATGACTGTCTCCTATGAAGCTTCCCAAACGCCATAGATGTGAACACACTTTAAAAGCCTCCCCTCTCCCATCACCAAACCAGCAGAAAGAGTGTGGACTTCGCATGAGCACTTCTGAGGGGGAGCTCCGGTCCCCTCTTGCCCTCCTGTCCCTCTCTAGATTCCTTGTCTGGAGAAGGAGGATGTTGGTCTCCTTGACATTAGAAAATCCCTCCTAGCTCGAACATTGTGATCATGTGATTCTATTTACTTTTAACGGGGACAGTTCACCCCTTCTCCACTGCTAGGGAAAAGCAAGCCATCCCTTGCGTGTCCATATTTTACCTGCAACCCACTTCTTTTCACCCATTCCCCAGTGGACCTGGCCCAGACAAAGCCTACCCCTTCGCAGCCACACTCACAGTTGTTGCACTGGGCTTGGGAGGCCTGGCCTTTCCCCTTCTTCCTGTTCTGCTTCCTCTCTTCGTCTCGGATTTTTCTTTCTGCTCCCTGACAGGGAAAAACAAATGCAGGCAATGCTAGGCATGTTACCAGAGCAACTGTCTGCACACAAGCCACAGGGATAAGAAACAAAACGTGGGGAGGAGAGCCAGGCAGCCCCGTTTCCATCCTCCGGCGAGGTCAGGCCCCCACTCTGAAGGCTGAGACTGCTCCTTAGTTTACAGTCCATTGTTGACCTCCAAGGGATCCCACTCTTCCCAGAGTTCCCCCGTTCCCTATCGCAGTGAAGCCGGTTAAGTAATTTTACTGATTATAATAAAATGTTGTAGGATGAAGCATCAGCTCGTTAACATGATTCCTGGACACGGAGGGGGTGGATTAAAGTTGAGTGCAAATTCCCTATAAAATTTTTCCTTTGCTCGTTGGTATGGAACTCTAAAAAATCATTACAGTAGGGGAAATGAGGGAGGGCATAAGTAAACTACACAGGATTTAAGATCATTTTGCACATACAAGCATGATCTGGGGTTTTGTGTTACTATGTTCATATGCTCTTGGAGATGGTGCTCAGTTGACCGACTAGAACAGAGGCTGGTCTGTTTGCCTCCGTTTTGCCCCTCTGTTCCTTGTCTTTTGACTTCTTCATTGGCTTCTCTTGCCAAATCCATCTGACTTAACCAGTTGACCGTCACCTTATGTCTCTTGCCTTCTTGGCCTTCCATGATTCTTTGAATATCTTCTCTTTCTGGTCAGCTTTGCTAACTCACTTTCCTCTTCTCACTCCCCAAATACAGACATTCCAACACAGTTTCCTTTTCTTTTCTCTCTCTCCATTCTTATGACAGAAGAATTCATCTACACCCATATTTCCATGATGCTCTAGAAAGGTGACATCCAGGTACACACTCCCAGCCTAGACTCCTCCCCTAGATTTCAGATCTGCATTTACTGGTCCTGCCCTTTGTGGCAGCTATTTAAGGAACAGTAAAGTAAGGACTGGCCAGCAACCTCTACCCCTAGAAACTGCCCCCAAGTTATCACACACAAAAGAGATAGATTTGAGAGTATACAACTTACTCCTTCTGTTAAACACACACACAAATCGATTAAAAAGCAAAGGACAAGGGGACTTCCCTGGTGGCGTAGTGGTTAAGAATCCGGCTGCCAATGCAGGGGACACGGGTTCAAGCCGTGGTCTGGGAAGATCCCACATGCCACAGAGCAAATAAGCCCATGTGCCACAACTACTGAGCCTGCGCACCTAGAGCTTCTGCTCCGCAACAAGAGAAGCCACCACAATGAGAAGCCCACACACCGCAATGAAGAGTAGCCCCCACTTGCCGCAACTAGAGAAAGCCCACGCGCAGCACTGAAGGCCCAACGCAGCCAAAAATGAAAATAAATAAATAAATTTATTTTAAAAGGAGGCAAAGGACAAGTTGGTGAAAATACAATAAAATATCATATAAAGTGTTAAATCATTAATATATAATGATTCAAATGAAAAAAACAACTAACATACCAATAAAGAAATAGACAAGAGCCATGAAATAGGCAATTCACAGAAAAGGACACACAAGTGGTTTGAATTAAAACACTGAAATATAGAATTTGCTTATCAAATTGGCTTTTTAAAAAAAGCTGATTCCCAATTCTGGCCAAAGTAAGGCCATGACACAACAGGGATATATGGTCAATCAAGTTATCCATCATGGCTTTAGAGCTAATTCTTGAAGAATGAGTAATTACAGCTAATCCTGATGGGGTACTTCCTCTGTGGCAGGTGAGTTCTAAGAGCTTTACATAGGTAAGATTTGGATAGTTATAATAGTTTAATCAGATATTTTAAATACACATTTTTATGCCAAAAAACTTCTTACTACCAAAAGGGAGTAATTATTTCACAGTGCTTCAAGTTTTGAATTGTCACTGATGTTTATAAGCCATAGAAATTCATAGAAAGAGGGAGAAAAAATATAGAAATACTTCCTTTGCAAGTCTCTTCAAGATATACTAAGGTTTTGTAGAGTTTTTTGTCTAGATAACGTATAACATTTTCAGAAAATGAAGTGTTAAATGCACAAACATGACTTTGTTCAAGCGGGTGTAAAATATAAGCAAAAGGCCCCTATTCTTATTGTGTCCAAGACATTTTTCTCTGTATTTGCAAGTCTGTACAATATGGTATTTAATGTAAGTAGAAATATGGAAATTCATCTATATAAATTACAACTCACCAAAGACATACCCCAAGGTTTGTCAAGCAATTTTATTTTTAAAGTGGTGTTTTATTTTGTACAATTGCTATGAGAAAAAGGTCTGAAATTAATCTGTTTCAGGATTTATATAGGTTCAATGTCAATTATTAGGAAATAGAGTCACCTGCTTAATATTTTACAGGTATTCTTTGATATGCCAAACCCAAAGGATTAACATAAAACATAGAGTAGCTCTCCATAGAGCCTAGTCCTAGTACCACATCTACGTAAGAAATTTCCTGCCCAGAAGGCTCAGATATCAGCACACCAAAACAATTCTGATAGTATCCAAACTTAGGAGAGCCACAGTTCTCATATCTAAAATAAGGCTTTGACTTCACAATGACCCACGGCAGCTTTGATACACTCAATTAACATAGAGAAAGCATCCTTGAACATGACCTTCCAAGAATTCCTTTCCTTCCTTTGATTATTTGTGACCCAAAGCTTCTAGAAAATAATCCTTTCACTCTCATTAAAGCACAAAAAAGTCTAGTTCTTCCAGAATAGTATATTTTCTGCAAACACCAAATTTATCATTTGAAAATAATTTCCCCCACTTATATGTTCACTATGGAGTGTTAAATTTGAAAAAAAAAATATGCCTGAGGATTTCCTGATTATATTGTGATCACTTTTGCCACCTTTTGAGAGGGGATGGCTATCTTTATTTTTTTATTTGATACATAAATTGTTTCTCTTAAATTTATTTTAAGAATGTGGCCTTCAATAAAATGGATAACCTGGAAGAAATGGACAAATTCTTAGAAATGCACAACCTGCCGAGACTGAACCAGGAAGAAATAGAAAATATGAACAGACCAATCATAAGCACTGAAATTGAAACTGTGATTAAAAATCTTCCAACAAACAAAAGCCCAGGACCAGATGGCTTCACAGGTGAATTCTATCAAACATTTAGAGAAGAGCTAACACCTATCCTTCTCAAACTCTTCCAAAATATAGCAGAGGGAGGAACACTCCCAAATTCATTCTACGAGGCCACCATCACTCTGATACCAAAACCAGACAAAGATGTCAAAAAGAAAGAAAACTACAGGCCAATATCACTGATGAACATAGATGCAAAAATCCTCAACAAAATACTAGCAAACAGAATCCAACAACACATTAAAAGGATCATACACTATGATCAAGTGGGGTTTATCCCAGGAGTGCAAGGATTCTTCAATATATGCAAATCAATCAACGTGATACACCATATTAACAAACTGAAGGAGAAAAACCATATGATCATCTCAATAGATGCAGAGAAAGCTTTCAACAAAATTCAACACCCATTAATGATAAAAAATACCCTCCAGAAAGTAGGCATAGAGGGAACTTTCCTCAACAAAATAAAGTCCACATATGACAAACCCACAGCCAACATCGTCCTCAATGGTGAAAAACTGAAACCATTTCCTCTAAGATCAGGAACAAGACAAGGTTACCCACTCTCACCACTCTTATTTAACATAGTTTTGGAAGTTTTAGCCACAGCAATCAGAGAAGGAAAAGAAATAAAAGGAATCCAAATTGGAAAAGAAGAAGTAAAGCTGTCACTGTTTGCAGATGACATGATACTATACATAGAGAATCCTAAAGATGCTACCAGAAAACTACTAGAGCTAATCAGTGAATTTGGTAAAGTAGCAGGATATAAAATTAATGCACAGAAATCTCTTGCATTCCTATACACTAATGATGAAAAATTAGAAAGTGAAATTAAGAAAACACTCCCATGTACCATTGAAACAAAAAGAATAAAATATCTAGGAATAAACCTACCGGAGGAGACAAAAGACCTGTATGCAGAAAATTATAAGACACTGATGAAAGAAATTAAAGATGACACAAACAGATGGAGAGATATACTATGTTCTTGGATTGGAAGAATCAACACTGTGAAAATGACTATACTACCCAAAGCAATCTACAGATTCAATGCAATCCCTATCAAACTACCACTGGCATTTTTCACAGAACTAGAACAAAAAATTTCACAATTTGTATGGAAACACAAAAGACCCAGAATAGCCAAAGCATTCTTGAGAAAGAAAAATGGAGCTGGAGGAATCAGGCTCCCTGACTTCAGACTATACTACAAAGCTACAGCAATCAAGACAGTATGCTACTGGCACAAAAACAGAAATATAGATCAACGGAACAGGATAGAAAGCCCAGAGATAAACCCACGCACATATGGTCACGTTATTTTTGATAAAGGAGGCAAGAATATACAGTGGAGAAAAGACATCCTCTTCAATAAGTGGTGCTGGGAAAACTGGACAGTTACATGTAAAAGAATGAAATTAGAATATTCCCTAACACCATACACAAAAATAAACTCAAAATGGATTAAAGACCTAAATGTAAGGCCAGACACCATCAAACTCGTAAAGGAAAACATAGGCAGAACACTCTCTGACATAAATCACAGCAAGATCCTTTTTGACCCACCTCCTAGAGAAATGGAAATAAAAACAAAAATAAACAAATGGGACCTAATGAAACTTAAAAGCTTTTGTGCAGCAAACCATAAACAAGATGAAAAGACAACCCTCAGAATGGAAGAAAATATTTGCAAATGAAGCAACTGACAAAGGATTAATCTCCAAAACATACAAGCAGCTCATGCAGCTCAATATCAAAAAAACAAACAACCCAATCCAAAAGTGGGCAGAAGACCTAAATAGACATTTCTCCAAAGAAGATATACAGATTGCCAACAAACACATGAATGAATGCTCAACATCATTAATTATTAGAGAAATGCAAATGAAAACTACAATGAGATATCATCTCACACCAGTCAGAATGGCCATCATCAAAAAATCTACAAACAATAAATGCTGGAGAGGGTGTGGAGAAAAGGGAACCCTCTTGCACTGTTGGTGGGAATGTAAATTGATACAGCCACTATGGAGAACAGTACGGAGGTTCCTTAAAAAACTAAAAATAGAGCTACCATACGACCCAGCAATCCCACTACTGGTCATAAACCCTGAGAAAACCATAATTCAAAAAGGGTCATGTACCACAATGTTCACTGCAGCTCTATTTACAATAGCCAGGACATGGAAGCAACCTAAGTGTCCATGAACAGATGAATGGATAAAGAAGGTGTGGCACATATATACAATGGAATATTACTCAGCCATAAAAAGGAACGAAACTGAGTTATTTGTAGTGAGGTGGATGGACCTAGAGACTGTCATACAGAGTGAAGTAAGGCAGAAAGAGAAAAACAAATACCATATGCTAACACATATATATGGAATCTAAAAAAAAAAAAAGGTCAGAAGAACCTAGAGGCAAGACGGGAATAAAGATGCAGACCTACTAGAGAATGGACTTGAGGATACAGGGAGGGGGAAGGGTAAGCTGGGACAAAGTGAGAGAGTGGCATGGACATATATACACTACCAAACGTAAAGCAGATAGCTAGTGGGAAGCAGCCACATAGTACAGGGAGATCAGCTCGGTGGTTTGTGACCACCTAGAGGGGTGGGATAGGGAGGGCGGGAGGGAGGGAGATGCAAGAGGGAAGAGATATGGGGACATATGTATATGTATAACTGATTCACTTTGTTATAAAGCAGAAACTAACACACTATTGTAAAGCAATTATACTCCAATAAAGATGTTAAAGATAAATAAATAAAAATAAGAGATAACTGAGGTGACCACCTAGAGGGGTGGGATAGGGAGGGTGGGAGGGAGACGCCAGAGGGAGGAGATATGGGGATGTATGTATATGTATAGCTGATTCACTTTGTTATAAAGCAGAAACTAACACACCACGGTAAAGCAATTATACTGCAATAAAGATGTTTAAAGAAAAAAAAAAGAATGTGGCCTTAACCTATTTAAGTTGGCTAAGGAGGTAGTTTGGAGGGATCTCTTTAGCTTTTCATCATCTCCAACAGTCATTGTCTCCAAGATCATTCCAAACAAGAATTAATAAAGAGAAAAAAATTCTTAAGAGAATGTGGCTTTATTCTCAAGTTTTGAACAATATATAGTCACTGTCTTCAGCAATATAATTCTTGTCTTTCAAAAGATAATGGAAGTAATTAAATACGGATATAAAGATATAGACATAAGTATTGATATAGGTACAGCCATATAGCAGATCCTGAATTTTAAAATTCATAAACATATGTATTTCAATAGAAGTATCATAATATCAAAAAAAGGTAGAGAAGGACTTTATCTTCATCTGCAGTCTCACAGGTGCATTAATTAGAAATCAAGCTGGGGAACTATAAATAGTGCAGAATACCATCTGTTCAAAACTGTAGACACTGACTGGGAAATTTACAGTTTTAAATGGAATAGCTCTTAATCTCTTGCTTTAGAGGATAATTCAAATTAATCTTTTGCATTTACACACCCATTTGAAAAGTGCAAGAATTAAACTTTTTCTCTTTTTAATTTCCCAGGTGTGAGTTTTGCCTGGATTTTGAAATCAGAGCTACAAATATGATGACAAATTATAGCAAAAAAATTCTGTTTCTAGCTTATCAGAAAAATTAATAGCACTTAAGGTTAATACACCCTGCTTGCCCCATGAGCTTTCTTCCTTATGAGTTTCCTAACACTCAACATTGGGAAACATAAACTAAAAACTACCCACTAGAAACTCTTTACATCACTAGTTTCTTAGAGTCCCTCTCATTCTAGGGCATAGGTGAACAACAATACAACTCTATGTATTCTGCATTTTTGCTTTGTTTTGATTTTTAGTATTTATGACCTCAACACTTGAAAAAAATAATTATATGAGTATCCCTTAAGCCCTCTCTTTCCTACTTTCAAATCCAACTCTGACATAAAGGTAAATGGATTGCCCAGGGCTGCCATTCAATCCTTCCCTCCCTTTCTCCTTGATCCTAATCTTTCTCCTCCCTTCCAAGAAGGAGATTCACTGAAGGGGATTCTACCATCTCCCTTGAAACTTCTGGAATAAAATAAGGAATTCAAATTGTTTAAACGTTCTCCCACATGTAGTTTAAAACTTCCATGCTGTACGTCATTTGAAAATGCTTTCTTAATGTTTAATATGCTGAATTAAACATATAAGGCGTGTGAGTTTGGAATCAGATGTGGATTTGCATCCAGCTCCTCTACTTTTTCACCGTGTAACTCTGGCGAGTTACTTGTGCTCGCTGGTACACAACAACTGTGTTCGCTTCTACACAACAACTGTGTCTTACTGATTTAACTGTGTCTCCTCTGTATCGTGGGGGCTGCCTAACTGTCCCCGAGAGGGCTGTGCTGCTCTGACGCGTAGCACTAACAGAAGTCATTATGACCTGAAAGGCTATCGAGATTTTAGAGACACTGCTATGCCACATGTCCCTAAACTCAGTGCAGTCCTAGTTAATGTGTTTCCTTCTCTTTTCTCATGACCATCTCTGCCTCTGTTCACAGATGCCCACTTCTTCCTACTCTCTATCTCTGCTAAACTACAACTCAGACATTTTAATGGCATGGTAGATCTTTGATCTACATCTGACTGTAGCACCTTTAAGAGTGCTGCAATTCTGAATTAGCCATTAACCTCTTTTTCCCCTTCCTCTCCTCCCCCCGGGACCTATCTGAACGCACCCTTTTATGTCCAGTTAACACCTATAAGCAGTTGCCAGCTTATTCTATTTTTCATATTCTCTCCCCACCCTACCCAATTTTTAAATAATTGTACTATGTCTACACTGTCAGAACATATCACATTGCCATTACTGTCTTTCCCATCACTTAGAATTAGATCCAAGGTAAATATACACATACTGCTCACCATCAGTCCTTTTATCAATGTCTTTACAGTCATATTGGTGTCTAAAGCTTGTTCTTTAATAGATTCCTCAAGAAGAAATATTCCCTGGATTTTTTGATTGTTCGTTTGTTCGTTGGTGGTTTTGTTTCTTTGTTTTATTTTGTTTTGTTTTTGCCTGTCATCTTTATAATTGAAAGTCAGCTTGGCTGGACATAAAATCCTTGGCTCACATTTTCTTTATTTGATTACTTTAAATATCATTGTCTTCTGACAAGGTGTTGCTGTTGAAAAGTTTGATGATAGAAGTTTCCTTATAAATGACTCCTTATCTACTATAAAATAGATGGCTAATAGGGACCTACTGTGTAGCACAGGGAACTCTGCTCAGTGCTCTGTAGTAGCCTATATGAGAGGAGAGTCTGGAAAACAGTGGACATATGCATGTGTATGGCTGATTCACTTTGCTGTGCACCTGGAACTAACACAACATTGTGAATCAACTATATACTCCAGTAAAAATTAGTTTAAAAAAATAAATGACTCATTGTCTATTTTATTTTTCTTAAATGCTCAAAGAATATTTTTTTAAAAGACACCAATTGTACTTGAACATTTGTTACTCTTTTTAAAATTTTTATTTATTTATTTATTTATTTATTTTTGGCTGTGTTGGGTCTTCGTTTCTGTGCAAGGGCTTTCTCTAGTTGTGGCAAGCGGGGGCCACTCTTCGTCGCGGTGCGCGGGCCTCTCACTATCATGGCCTCTCTTGTTGTGGAGCACAGGCTCCAGACGTGCAGGCTCAGTAGTTGTGGCTCACGGGCCTAGTTGCTCCGCGTCATGTGGGATCTTCCCAGACCAGGGCTCAAACTCGTGTCCCCTGCATTAGCAGGCAGATTCTCAACCACTGAGCCACCAGGGAAGCCCTCAAAAAATATTTTTAAAGTCATCCTGGGTCAACTTTCCCAGATGCATGGTAGCCCATTTAAAAATGTATAATTTTTATTTTAAGTTTTCCTGATTTATCATTTTTAGCATTTCTTCTGTTCCATTGTTTTAGCTTTCTTCCTGAAAGATACATATTATATGTCTCTTGGATCGTCTTTACCTCTCTTCTATATCTATTATTTTCTCTTAATTGTTTCTTCATTTCTTCTGATTTTTAGAATTTTGCTCTTTTCCAACTTGTGTTTCTATTAAGGCATTCTCTTTTCTTATTCACTCCTGTGTTGCCTGTAGTGTAGTCTTTTCTTCTGAAATATTTTAATCTTTTACTTCTAAATTCTTTCCTGAATTCTACCATATCTCTTTTCAAATCATTCTGCTCTCCAAACACCTCATGTCTGAGTTTTTCAAACTGTGATTTATGCTGCTCTTTATAATTTCCATGATTTTGTTAATGTCAACATTTTAAAATTATGTTAATTTTAAGCCCATTTTTGGATCATTAGGCTATAGGTTTCACCTGTTTTGTGGGCATGTCTTTCTGGCACGCATCCATTGTCCACAGGAAGTCAGTCTGATTTTAATTATTTATTTCAAGCGATTGTATGGGATTCAACTGTTTTTCTTTTCTGCTGGTCATTTCTAAGTGAAATGAGAGAACTAGGATAATTCTTCTAGCTTCATGGCTCTCATGCTCCTGCTTCAGTTGTGTTCACAAAGTGATAAAAGAAAATAGTCCTGTATTTCCTGAGATCTGCCTACTCTGTACCTTTTCCCCTCTTCCTTTTTATTTGGAACTTCTCTTTCCTTTGAACCTTTGTTTTTTTGTTCAACTCAACTTGGATTCTACTCCCAGCAGCCTCTTCTCAGAGCAGGATTTTATCCTACCAGGGAGCTTCAATTTATAACTTTCCAGAGTTTATAGAGCCCAGAACACTTCAATGTTCTGTCCCCTTGCACCCACCAGTAAATTGAAGTCTGTACAATCCATCCCCTCCCACCCTAGTTTCACATACTGTCCTCTGATGGCCCACTTCTCTCTCTGGTACCATGGGTCACTTTTGTAGGTTCCCTGTTCTTTGGTCATCAAGTGGGCCCACTACTTTCTTTCACGATGCCGACATCACACAGGTCTTGAAATTGTTGATGCTTGGTCCCATTCACATTTGGGATTTTGTAAGGGTCTCTTGTCACATAATCACGGGATTTTAATCTTTGCCATTTTAATTGCTCCATCTTTTATGAGGAGTTTCAAAAAGAATCAAAAACTACATCTTCTGCTGAAGCATGTTTGCTAATGAACTTATTTTAGAGGTGCCATTTCTATTCCAAAAGGCTGTAGCTGAGACCCCATTTAACCCATAAATTAATAGTGGTTACATCGATATGTTCTGGGACAGGATCTATATATCCACTAAAAACAATCTATTATTTCAGTTATCTAACTAAATCAGACTCATAGCACAGTGCAATGTCAGTCAGTCATTAAACTAGTGGTAGAATGATTTACTGAAAAAATAAAGGCAGTTGATTGATGACTCCCTAGATGTCTAATAGGAACTGAGAATGAAAGATTACCACTCCCACTGTGATTGGTAAGTGATTATTTTGACACCACTAGACAAAAGAAGGTGACAGGGGGGAAATGTCATTAAAGTAATATCTAATAACAAAAATACCTTTATGACAAACTGTCATCTTTACTCACTTTGTCGCAGAAGACCTTGATCTGGCAATAAGCTCTATGAATGGGTTTATTGCTACGATTATTATAACTGTATGTATCAATCTGAATCATCAAAGGAAGTCCTTTCACTCCTTTTTGGGAGGAGAAATCTGTACTCAGGCAATTCACAGTGATGAAAATCTGAGGGAGGAAGAAAGAAAGGAAAAAGTTCACAAGTCACCATAAAAAAGATCTATTTAAAAAAAATGCATAAGCCTTAGACTTAAAGTCAAAATATTAAATAAACCTATAAGGACAACTGAAGAATATTTGGATATTCTCACATAAAAAAGTATTAAACACATGTAACATGATTTATTACATAATTTATAGTTATAAATTTATAAAAATTTTTCTTTTATACTTAATCTTGAAACAGACAATTTAAATTACTTCTCTTTAACTATATTAGCAAAGTCTTACTTATTTTTCAAACATGCATAAGTTGGCTGGGTGAAATGCTGTCTCCTCAATGTATTAAAGCTGTCACTTCTAATAATTATATCAATTTCTCTAATCTCTGACCTGCGAGATAAAAGAAAAAGAAAGCTACGCAACACCTTCCTTTGCACCTTATTGCACTGAAACATAGCTATTTGTTTACACATCTGTCTTTCCTATTTGTATGAGAGTATGAGATTTGAGACAATTTCTTATTATTTTTGTCTTACTGGTACTTGATGTAGTGCCTGGCAGAGAATAAGCATTCAATAAACATCTGATGAATGAGGTCAATGAGTTTATCTAGAAAGCCCACTAGATTGGGAGTCAAAAGCCCCAGGTTTTAGTCCCAACTCTAACATTAAGCAGACTTCAAGCAAGTCACTTCTTGTCTTTGGTTTTCAATTTTCCCTTTAACTCATTTTTAAATCTCTCCCTGAAGAACAGAATATAAATACTAAGATACTTTCATGTTAGTGAAAAAGTAAAAGAAGGGCTGGCAGAGGTAAGACATGGAACAGGAGGAAGGACAGGTAGTCAAGTCACCAGCATCCTCATCTTACGTCATGAGATAGCAAATGTCAAATGATTTAGGAGGGCTGAGTGATGAAGACCACTCAGAAAGAATATGCCATGTTTCTTATGCCTGTTTCTCCTACCGAACTTCCAGGGTAAAAGTAGACAGAAAATGCTGTCTACTGCTCCTGGAGATGCCCTAACTGCAGAGAACATTCATTCATGCCACAAATATTTTTAAGTATCTACCACGTCCCTGAGACTGTGCTAGTTACTAGCACAGATGCACCAATTATGGTCCCTGCAATCACAGAAGTTGGAGGCTAGATGGGAAAGAAAGACAACACGATGGTGCTCTAAAGATTACAATAACTTCACTAAACCCCGATCATTAGATCAAAAAATAAAAGCATACTTTTCTGGGAACACTTGACTTCTTTTATTGTTATTGTCATTATTGACAATGGGGTTATCTTGGCCAGAAGCTATAAATAAATACAGCTTTATGTCAGCAAATCAAATGATCACTCTGGGATCAAATGACGTGGTTGTTCCTACCTAGGGCTACGTATTTCATGTAGAAATCTTCCTGTTGGTGACTGTAATCCACAGGGTCCTCAACCAGACTAGTTTTTTTCCTCACCCTCATAAATCCTGCCTAGTCCTGCAGAAGCCAGAAGAGAAAAGTGTTCTGTATTTCCTAAGCTAATAGGATTCATGGTTGGGCTTACTGATATATCCATACGTCACTCACAGTGGACATACACTCAGACAGGCAGGAAGCAATATTAATCGTGGCCTTGTCAGCTCCAAGTCTCAATTAAGAAAGCTTAGCTGATGGAACATGTATTTTTATAGGGGCCACTTGAGTAGGACAGATCCAGTGAAATAATAGATGCTTACTGGCAATATCCTACAATACATACAAGAAATCCTCCTTGGAGGAGCTGTAACGATCAGCCACCCAGTAGACAAGGTCTACAAACTGGACTCTACCACTAGGAGACACTTAGACTTAGGTCCTCTTAATGCAGAAAGGTCCTTAGAAGAAGACCCAGTGGGCCTTCTTTGATTCATGGCCTCCTGTTTCCATAAAAAGTAAACAACACGAGAATCTGCCTTCTCTGCTACACTGTGTTGCCAGCTTCCAGACTTATCCTAACAAGCAGGGATTTTACAATAGGGTTGGCACTGCTTTCTTCTTGCCTGGCTGTCTGACCCAATAGCAAAGCACAGTCTATGTGCCTGATGATATCAATCACAGTCTCGCTGTGCTGCACTTAAAACCTGAATGGTTGAACTTTAACTGCAATTACGGGGGTTGGGAAGGCATGGAAGGACATTAACTAAAACCTCAGCTTGGGACTGATAAGCATTAATTTGTTTCATCTTGCAAACCCAACCATGTCTGAGCTCTATACCCAGTAGGCAAATGTGACAACAAATTTCTTGGAAGTTTATCTACAAAGCACTGTTTGTAAATGTGTATCACAGAAACTTAGGGAAAAGGTATGCTTTCCCTCACCAGTGTTCGTCCAAATGTCCAGCACAGAAAGTTCTTTTTAACTTTAGTAGAAGTCCTAATTATGTAAAGAAATGCCATGAACAATTGGTCTGCCAACCAAGAGTTATGAATGTTATTTTCCTATCATTCTTACAGCACATAATTTATTCTTTAGAAAAATTTTAATTGAATCAGGTCTATCCAGGCAGATAATAGATACAATTTTAATTCTGTCATTGGTTCAAAGATTGATTCAGATAGAAAGGGCATTTGTAAAGGTACCAAGACCTTTCCAGAAACAGAGGCAGTCTCATGAAAACTGATCATTTTTAATAAAATCATTTTTTGACACATGAATTGCAATTCCCATTTTGTAGTCCCTACACAAGAAAAGTGACTTTACCCAGGTTATAATACCTCTCAGTTGTGCATTATGTGTGTAGTAAGATTTATTAAAACAAATACAGATTAATGGGCTTTAGAATTGCTGCATTAACTTGATTATTAACTCCCAAGGTTTTTCTGAGAGTTTGCCATTAAAATACATAGGCCAGGGCTTCCCTGGTGGCGCAGTGATTGGGAGTCCGCCTGCTGATGCAGGGGACCCGGGTTCGTGCCCCAGTCCGGGAGGAGCCCGCATGCCACGGAGCGGCTGGGCCTGTGAGCCATGGCCGCTGAGCCTGCACGTCTGGAGCCTGTGCTCCGCAACGGGAGAGGCCACAGCAGTGAGAGGACCGTGTACCGCAAAAAAAAAAAAAAAAAAAACATAGGCCAATCTTGATTTACAAAGCAATTTGGGATTTAAAAAATCATAAGGTCCATGATTTGATGGAAATTGTTTATTTTCCTCTTTAAACAATTGTAATTTGTATTTTCAAGAAGATCCTCTGATTAGAGACTAAGAAAGCTACTTATTTTCTAAGGTTGAGACTCTTAAGAGCTCTTTTACAAGAAATTGCACACACATTAGCCTCCAAATTACAGACATGGCATATAGCAAGAAATCAGCATTTTCGCTGTAAAATGAAAACAATATATGAATACGTTAAGTGTGCTCTTGCCAGTTTCCATACTCTATTTTCTTTCTGGTTCTTAGAATTATTAAAGACCTTATAGATGGTTTTCTCACATTTCAGCATTTTTTCCCGTTTATATGATTGCATTTGGTACAAATGCAAAGCTAAATTGAGACAGAAAGACAAACTAAAAGTAAATAATATTAACATATGAAATCTCAGTCTTGGGCAATTATTCATTTTCTCCATGCGTTAATTCATCAAATATTTATCAAATATCTTCTCTCTGTGCCTGGCATCATGCTACAAGGTGGGACACAAGAAGGCTGAGATTCTCTGCCCTCAGAGAGTTTGCGATTTTGTTGAGTATCTAAGAAACTCCTAGATTTCCTGACACCTCCATTATATAGATATAGCTCCTTTAGGGAATGATTTAAAACCTGAGAATAGATTTCTTCATTTTCTCCTACGGATACTGTGGGTGTGCACAGATACACTTTTGGCTTACACACATAGTCTACCACATTTTCCATATTCCTTTAGTACTCAATATTCTCCATTGCCAGAATATGCCCAGCTTGTTCCCCGTTGCCAGTCTTTGCTATGTGCTGTGCCCTCTACCTCCAAGGCTGGCCCCAGGATCATCACTGCCCGCTCCTTCTTCTCGTTCAGGTTTTAGTCCAATGTCAACTCTTCAGCAATCCCCACCTTGGCCATCTAGAGCTGTCTCCCTCCTCCTTCTCCCACCTCTGCCCATGACGAGTAGCACGCCCTACCGTGCTGCTCTTTTCTGGTTGCTTCATAGGACTGAACATTATTTGGATTTATCTTGTTTCTCTGTTTAGTGCTTAATTATCTGTCTGCTCCATGCGACGCTAAACACGTAAGAGGAGGGCCCTGTCTGCCTCAAGCTCACTCTACTCCCAGTGCCAGGCCCATGGGAGATACTCAACAAATATCTGTCCAATGAATTAAGAGAAAATTACTTTTCTAAATACACATTTCCCTCTTTATCCATGTTCTCGCTTTCATAAGCAAAACATCCTAAGAGTCAGGATTGCTCTGTATAGCTGAAGTTGTCAAGATAATACAGCAGAGTTAGCTGCTCTGACCACATTTATCCTCAAAAAAATGTTATCTATCTGTATATCAACAAACACAAGTCTAGCACCAATTATATAATCAGTATGAATGTATGTATGTACATATGCATGGTATTGATACATGTATACATGCTACTGAAGATGTTGTATACAGATGCTACAGGAGATATAGAAATCTATGGTAGGGCCCTGCCCTCAAGGAAGAGGGGAGACATAACGTCTCTCAATACACTGTTGGAGTGTACAGAAGTAGGAACTAAGTTGAATATCTCAGGCTGTACATACCGTAAGAACTTGAAAAAAAGGAGAGAGCTCAACAAGGGAAGATTTCCTATAGGTGTCCTGAGCTAGAAAAAAGAGATGGAGGAGAAGAAAGTGCATCCTGGCTCTCAAAAGAGGGAAGAGACCAGCCTAGTGGGAGGTTCAGAGGGGGCCTGAAAAAAGGCCGTTGGGGAGAGAAGAGGCCAACGAAGATGCTTGCATCACTGTGATCAGGTCAGGAACACGTGATGAGGTCAAGGGTGTATCACTGAGGCCAAGGGCAGATAGCACTGTGGCCCCAGTATCCAACATCCAAGTTACCAAGAGGACAGTGAGGACTAAGAAAAGACCACCGGGATCAGAAGTAGAGGGTCTGCGCCCCTTCTGGAGGCCCGACTCCTGGAGGGAAGGACAGGAAGCTAGATTGCTGGGGCGAGGGAGCCAGGACACCAAGGTGGAGAGGGAGCACCTCGGCTGGGGAGTCTGGCAGAGGCAGGAGGCTGGGCAGGAACATGGGCAGCGGGGCCACGCAGAGGTGTTCTTCCAGGATGGACAAGGTGTTCATACAGCAAGAGAGGATGAACATGAGGCTACGGAAGGAGGCTCTGTGGGAGCTAAGAGCCCCGGAAGCAGGGATTACATGGGATCAACTCACAGGGGAAGTTTTGTAAGAGGAAAGAGCGTTCTATGAAGCTGGAGGGCGGAATGAGAGGGAAGCACAGCAAGAAAAAAAAGGCACAGGAGACTCAACATTACGTCCCTGGTGTAAATCCTGACACTATGGCCTTGGACTAATTGAACCTTTCTGGGCCTCATGTGCTTCATCTTTTAAATAGGTATAACAATCCCTAGCTTGCTACTGTGACACTTTAAAATGAGATCACGTTGTTGTGGGGTTTTTTTCGCGGTACACGGGCCTCTCACTGTTGCGGCCTCTCCCGTTGTGGAGCACAGGCTCTGGACGCGCAGGCTCAGCGGCCACGGCTCACGGGCCCAGCCGCTCCATGGAATGTGGGATCTTCCTGGACCGGGGTACGAACCCGTGTCCCCTGCATCGGCAGGCGGACTCTCAACCACTGCGCCACCAGGGAAGCCCCTGAGATCACGTTTTTAAACTGTAAAGTGCTACGAAAATCTACGGCAGCTTCCTGTGCCCACCATGATCTCCATCTTCTCAGATGCCTGGTCACCCAGCCAGCCCTACTCTCTGACTCCAAGCTCCTCCTCAGCCCCATGGCACAGTCCACAAAGCCCCATACATATCAGCTCCCCAACTGTCAAGGCATTTTGTGATGTTCTTCCCAAATGATTCCAAAGTATATTAGTTAGATTCACAGAACTCAAATAGAGAGATATCTTATGAAGGTGAATGGATTTTTGAAACATAAAATCTATCTCTGTGGGACACTTTTAAGGGGTAGAGTCATAGGCTTTGGTGGGGAGAGAGCGAGGGCGACCTCTCTCGGGCAGAACCGTCATCGCTCTGCCAATGGCCAGTCTCTGCCACTCAGCTCCGTCACCTGAACAGGTCTTGTGAAACAGCACCTCGGGACAAGGAAAAATTTGGACATTGTGTAACAATGGGTTGGCCTGTTTCATAAATAATGAGCTCTCAGTGGGAGGAAGAATTTACGCAGAGACTGAAAGAGACACTCACTCAAACTTCTGATCATTTGTTATTGTTTTAAACCTTTTCTGTTCACATTCAATACTTAAAACTTGTTTTGAGTTTGTAATATCTGAATCTAGCACAAAGTTCAAAAGGGCAAATGTGGAAACCACACCCCCTCCCCCGCAGGCATTGTTCTCCAACCAACAGCTTCTTGAGTATCCTTCACACTTTCTTGCGCATCCTTCTAGAAACAAGCTATGCAAATTCATATCTTTTCCTGTTCTATACAAATGGTAGCACAGTAAACACACAGTTCTGCAGCCTGTTTTTTCCATTTGACAAGATATTTTGAAGACAGCTCTTTCTTTTTCTTTTTTAAAAGAACCATGATTATGGAATAACCATTTCTTTAACGTGAGGCTGTTTCCAGTCTTTTCATCTTGTAAACAATGCTGCAATGCATGCTTTCAACATGAGCACATATAATTTACCAGCTGTAAGTAAAGGCCATGTCACCAACTATTTTGAATCTGACTTTGGACTTCACTCTTCTACCGAGATTGCTTTCTTCCAGGTCAGCCTTCTCAGTAGCATCCTTATAAGCAGGGGTATGCACCAGGAGGCCCGGTTACAACACGTTAAGACTCTGCCCCCTTGGAGTTTCCAATTCAGTAGGTCTGAGGTAGGAGGTCCTAGCATCTGCCTTTCTAACAATTTCCCAAGTTGCTGCTGCTGCTGTTTGCGGAGGCTCAGGCTGTGAGAAACCACTGCCTACAACACCCACTTCACTGGCCACTTCCTCCTCTCCCCCATCCTCCTGTCCTCTCCTTCCCGACCACCCTTTCCTTCTTTGGTTCCTCTTCCCCCACCTCCCCTAAATGGGTGGGTCTAAAGTTCCCACCTTGACCCTCTTTCGCAAACCCTCCAATTCTCTCCGCGGCATCTCACCCCTTCTCCTGGCGTCTCTTGTCCCCTCCTTACAGCCCACTTGAAATTCTCTCCCGAGCTCCACCACTCCCGGCTCTTCTTCCACGGCCAGTCTCTGCACCTTTGAGTGCCTCGTCCTTCCACCTGGCTCCCCTTTCCAACCCACACTCGTCTAAATTCCACCCGACCCTTAAGACACAACTCCCGTGCCATACCCTCCCTCGAGTGTTCCCTGATCCCACAGAATGGCGCCCTCTCTACGTGCTGAAGTCTTTAGTAGAGAAAAGTGTATGTGTATGTGTGTGTGTGTGTGTGTGTGAGAGAGAGAGAGAGAGAGAGAGAGAGAAGAGAGAGAGAGAGAAGAGAAAGCAAATCGGCAAAAGACTAACAACGAGTCAATCTAGGTGAAGGGTATGTGGTAAGAACTGTATTATTCTTTCAACTTTTCATTTGTAATTTTTTACATAAGAAATTGGGAAAATTTTTTAAATAGAAAACTTAATAGAAATGTTTTATAAAAATAAAAACAAATTAAAAAATGAACTTATTTACAAAACCGAAATAGACTCACAGACATGAAAAACAAACTTATGGTTACCAAAGGGGATGGCAGAGCGGGGGTGGGGTGGGGGGCAGGGGAGGGATGAATTAGGAGTTTGGGGTTAACATATACACGCTACTATATATAAAATAGATAACCAACAAGGACCTACTGTATAACACAGGGAGTTATATATCTTCTAATAACCTATAATGGAAAAGAATCTGAAAAAACAAAAAATATATATAACTGAATCACTTTGCTATACACCTGAAACTAACACAACATTATAAATCAACTATACTTCAATTTAAAAAATGGTTTAAAAAAATAAAGTTACCAAAAAGCTCCGGGCTACTAATCTAGTAGGTGGATGCTTATTTGTGCTCAAGAAAATAAATCTTTTTATTTTGTGATAAAAATAAATAAATAAAATAAAAAACAGGGCTATCTCCCTCTCCAGAACTCTCCTGGCCCTTTAATTCTGTTTTCATTACAGTCTTTGTCACTTTCTTCCTCATATTACAGTCATTTACAGATATGTCTGAGTTCTCGGCCCAGCCAAAATGTCCTCTGAGAGCAGCAGACACTCTGCTTGGCTGGTGTGTCTGTAAATTCCCACTGCCTGGCCCAGCACGTGATGTACAGCAGGCAAGCTGCTTGGAGGGGATGACTGCACCTTTGCCACAGATAATATAGAAGATACTATGACTACCTCTGCCCAAGAAGAAAAGGCACTCTGGAAAGAGCACATGCTTCAGACAGACATTCCCAGGGTGGGAATCCCAGCTCTGCTGTGCAAGCTCTCTGGACTTCAGCCTCTTCACTATTTAAATGAAAAATGATCTCCACTTAAAGTCTGAATGTTGCATAAGGTATACAAAGCACCTGGCAGAGTGCCTGGTATATGGTAATCACTGAATAAATACTAGCCATGGTACACACACACAGACACACACATCAGTCTATGAAATCCAAGTATGCGATCTCAGTCTCTGAATACACACAACAGTTGATACATGTGAGTTACAGAGCCCTCAGCAGAATTCAGGCCAGAAACCATGGATACTCCACATCCTAACAAAAGATCAAGCCATAGATAGCTTGGATGAGATGGTTTCTAAAGATTATTCCTTCTATATATGAATTAACTCCAGCTTTATAGCTTTTCTCCCATCCATTACCTTATAAAACTGGAACAAAGGCGTGGCTTTAAGTTCAATACCAAAGACTCCAGCAAATGTTTACCTTTCCCTTTTAAAGCTTCCTCCACCCACACCACGCCCCAGCAAACGCATAAAAATGCCATTTGCCCTGCTTTGCAGTGTGTATTTCAACCTTTCAAGACCCCTCCCAGGAGCCTTCCCCACCCCTTCTTTACTCTGGAGAGCATGGAAGATGCCCTATAATATTCTCTATTCTGCCATATGATGACCTGCTGAAACCTGGGCTCTATTTAGTCAAAACATTAGGATATAACTTTGTCTTTATCAGTAATATCCATCAGCTCCACTGCATCCTGGACTGTCTTGTAAGCAGAAAGAGGACCCCCTGGACTGCTGATGGGAGGTGGAGGTCAGGGAAACAAACTAGGTCATGAACCCACAGGGCACTCAGGAGTATGGCTTCCTTTGGCCCGGTCCTTTGGGTTCTCTTTTCATCTTGAAAATCAATATTTACACATCTCCCCTTCTCCCTGGTGTCCAGCACTGGAGTTTGGCAGAAAGAGAATACAGTCCATTTAGAAGCATCCCCTTGGAAGGCGTGATTCGTCAAGACTACCGAAACTGTAACTTTCTAAAGCACTTTGCTTGACACACAGTGGAGCCCCATAAAAACTGATTAAATCTTTTAGACCAAAAAGAAATGTTGAGAGAGAGAGAAAAGGAAGGTGGGTGAGATAAATTTGGGACAATTTTAATGGTTCTGCTGTGATTTGGTACTAAATGTCAAAACAGTCTTTGAATGAGCATTACCATATTTTCCACAAAGAGAGACTGAAAAATTTACAGGGTACACGAAGGTTAGAACACTTACATTTTCTCTAGTTTACTGCCTTTACATAGGCTGTGATCAAAGCACTGCCATTTGCACCATCCTGTCTTTGAAGCTACTAACATTGAGATCTGAGGACTGAGGGGCTGTTTCCTACCCCTTAGCAGCTGATAGAGTAAAGAGCTAGGTTTGGCTTCCTGACCACTTGTTGTACCTTGAAAAGACAGCACTGGGAAGAGAACGGGCTGAACCACACAGGAAGAAAAGGAAGAAACCTGGACTTAACATGACAGAAGTAAGTCACCTGATATGAGAGCTTTATTTATGTCTCACAATATGAAGCAATTCATGACACGGGCCCCATCAAATGTCCTTATGTCCAGGGCAGCTGCAGGGCAGTGCTGGGGCATTCAATCAACTTCATTTTCTTCCTTAAGGATAGAATTGCAAATCTGGAAGAGAACTTTTTACTCCCAACTTTCACTTTTTTTTTTTTTTTTTTTTTTTTTTTGCAGTACGTGGGCCTCTCACTGTTGTGGCCTCTCCCACTGCGGAGCACAGGCTCCGGATGCACAGGCCCAGCGGCCATGGCTCACGGGCCCAGCCGCTCCGCGGCATGTGGGATCCCCCCAGACCGGGGCACGAACCTGCATCCCCTGCATCGGCAGGTGGACTCCCAACCACTGCGCCACCAGGGAAGCCCCCAACTTTCACTTTTGTTTTCCTGCTCAGCCAGCTGATTCCTCTTAGCACATCCATGTTTACACCCCTCAGACTGGGTCTCAGTTCTCAAATGACATCTCCTTGGTATTAGTGCAAAATCAGACACAAAGGCAAGAAATAAGGCAAAAATATTAAGGGAAATAGGGCCTAGAGGGAATATCAACATGCATCCTCTCATCTGGCATTTTCTCTGAATTTAAAAAATTACATGGAAACTGAATCACTGCGCTGTACACCAGAAACGAACAAAACACTGTAAATCAACTATATTTCAATAAAAAAAAATTACATGAAAATCTCTTTTGCAAGTGCAATTCATTTATAGCATCCAAAGGGACCCAAAGTGAGAGGAATCTAAATATAAAATAAATATTGTTTATGTGTAAATATTTACTTCCAATTTACCAGCTTGGTAAATATGGGTTTTCATTTACTGTATTTCTTAAGTTGCAAACATAAAGCAGGGAGCCATTGTGTGCCTTCTGCAACCTTCATTTTCTCGAATAATAATCGTCATCCTTGCTTCGAATTTTTTCATGCTGTGCTTCCTACATGGTATTGCAAAAAAGAGTAAGGAACAGTCTTCACTGTTCATAACAGGAAAAAACCAAAACATAAAAGAAAAGTGTACAGAAATAATGTAAATGAGTGTGAAAATGAAATTCAGGATACCAGGGAAAGGAGCTAGAGAGAAGTGGGGGAAATGGAGAATAAATGTGTAAGGTATGGAGAAGAAAATATTGCTATGCCTCAGAGCTGCACTATTAGAAAGCATGCACTGACCTTCAATTAACACAGAGCGAGGTCATAATTAGGCAAATGAGATCACTAATGTTAGGCTAATACACACACATACACACACACTCAGTTGAAGAGGGCAAGGAATCCAAACAGTCCTCACTCCCATATGCATTCTGGTCAATAATATGTATGACATCAACCGGTAATGTACCAGGGCAACCAAAGACACGGATAGGAAGAGACCTTTGTGCTGGAAGTGTTGGGTCCGTGAGCCCATCTTTGTTGGTGGGAGTGGGGGAGATGGGTGGCAAAAGCAGGGTGACTTGATAGAATTGCTTTGCTCAAGGAAATGAGATTCATTTGACTTCTTTCTTTCTAGGTTGTACCCTATACATTTCTTTGAGAAGGAAAGTCATAGCATTCTTTGGTCTAAAACAAATTACAGATATCCCTCTGTTGGGATGGTTTAAGAACATGGACTCTGGACTCAGAGGGACATGGTTCAAAGTCCACCTTTTCCACTTGCCCAATCTTGCAGAGCCTGTTATGAAGAAAGTTGATATTTAGTGGAATCAGAATCTGAGATGCACAGATAAATGATCCATGGTGTCTCTCAGCCTCTCTACTTCCCACCTCACCCTAACCAGTTTTCAGCCCTGCCCACCCTCAGTTTCACCACAAAAATCTGTTAACAGGGATGAAAATATGCCTTATCTGTGTCCTTGACTCTCTCTAAAACTGCAGCATCTTCTGGTCTGAAAGTTCCTCCCAAATACCAAGACGCAGGAAGAACGTTTCCCACCTGATCTTGCAAAGCAGAGGGCCTGACAGCTCCTCTCTGGAAGCCCCCCCTGCAACTCAAGAGCGGGGGGACGGGGCGGGGCGGGGTAGGCATCCCTCCAGAGCGCAGTCACTGCGCTTCCGCAAGCAGAGGTGCTGGGCTAGACCGCAGCAAAAAGTAACACAGGGCAGACAGAGCTCCATATTACTGAATTATAATACATTTTCTTTTTAAATCATAGAGACAGGGGAATGGGCTAGGAGTGGATCTACTTGTTTGCTTGATGATTTAGCAGTGCTGGTAGTGAGGGAAAAGGAACATTTCACTGACTCAAGATCATTCCGGAAGGCATAGCAGCAGAGAGTTCATGGAAAGAGGCCTCCTTCATCTCAGGTAGTTTATAAACCGCGAGAAGGATGAGGCATAGAAATAGGGGGAAATTGGTATGGTGTTCCAGTGAAAAGACGCAAAAAAGAAACCCATTCCTTAGAGCACTAAGTAGTGTCTTAACGCTCAAGTAATTCTCTGTGGTCACATGAGAGCGGCCTTTGTAGCACGTCGAGGTTGGTTTAATCTTGAAATCACTGTGAACAGAGAAAAAGGCTCTGGCCACAAATAAGGGGCCTGGTTTCAAGAATCTGCTTAGAAATCGGGGAGAAAGGGGAGCCTATAATTAGGGTTTGTGCGCTCCCGCCCTGGGGGTGACGTCATCACCGGCGCTCGGTGCCAGGAATCTGAGCTCACCACCCTTCAATAATTCAATAGGGGCTTGCCTGGGAACTTCTCATCTCGGGGATTAGTGGCCAATAGATCTACTTTGTGGGTACCTGCGTTTGGCTGAGGGGAGAAAGAGAGATCGAAATGACCTTGTAAGTGGGAGTCATGTGAAAGAATGCAGCCCTGTGGTGCTCGCACTAGAATCATACGGATGGGACCTTAATACTTTGTCAGCCCCTTCCTGTTCCGCTTCCCGCCATTTTCCAGCTGAGAAACTGAAGCTCAGAAGGGGGAAGACACAAAGCTGGCTATTCCCGCGCCGGGAGGATACCTGGTTGCCTGAGCCCCATTTCAGCGCTCTGTTTTCTCTATCACCCTGTGCCCCAACCTCATCAACTTCCAAGCTTCCACCAGCATGGATGCTCAGAACCTCACCCACCTGGATGCCACCTGAGTCATTCCCAGGGGCCCAGGGACCCCGGTTCACGTTACAGGAGCTTCCAGACTGCACAGACCCTGAGGGGAAACGAATGTCCTGCCTGAGACGCTTTCTGCTGCGGGGCGTCATTGTGCAGAGACGCAGTAGCACAACCAGCAAAACCGGTTCTGGGAGGAAGAAGTCTGCAGTAGTTTTGCCAGAACCGTGCTGCCCTTGAGACTGGCAATCTGCAGTTAATCCCGCAACCTCATTTTCTTTTTTAACACCTTTATTGGAATATAATTGCTTTACAATGGTGGGTTAGTTTCTGCTTTCTAACAAAGTGAATCAGTTATACGTATACATATGTTCCCATACCTCTTCCCTCTTGCGTCTCCCTCCCACCCTCCCTATCCCACCCCTCTAGGTGATCACAAATCACTGAGCTGATCTCCCTGTGCTATGCGGCTGCTTCCCACTAGCTATCTATTCTACATTTGGTAGTGTATATATGTCCATGCCACTCTCTCACTTTGTCCCAGCTTGCCCTTCCCCCTCCCTGTGTCCTCAAGTCCATTCTCTACGTCTGCGTCTTTATTCCTGTCCTGCCCCTAGGTCCTATGAACACCTTCCCTGGCCAAACTTTTCCTGTAATTAAATTAAAGTAAATGATTAGAGTTTCACGTTCTTTCCTTTCTTCTGTTCCTGCTAAACGAGAGGTAAGAACAGAATATAGGTCAGCAGCAAAAGAAAAGAGTAGTGTTCTGGAAAAATCCATAACTTTTGTCATCAGGCCTTGATGATGCATATGTGGGAAGACTAACAAATACGAGACTGTTTTATTTTTTTAATAAATGCACCAAAACCAAATATCCAAATAGAAGCTATCTTGGGAAGACACACAGATCTCTCAAATGATACTGCCATGGCTCAAAGTATATTCGTAGTGTCTCTCGGGATATATCCCACTTCAAAGCTGGTCTTGTGCCAAAAATGATACATTATTTTTACCCCTGAAGTGATATTATCCAACTTGTTGGTACACACTCACATTTGGACCCAAGTGGTTTCTGATTTTTTAGAAAATATCCTCAAAGATCAAGATTTACTACCCGTCTTTCAAACAAAGAAAGGCGCAGCAGCTCTCTGTAACGGCACCAACACAAGTCAGCCTCTGTGTGGCCTGTTGCCAAAGGAACCCGGGGAGGTTGGTGGGGTTCCTGACTGGCCCATTCCTCTCAGCCACACGGCGGCAACTCCCTTGTGTCACTACTTTCCCCAACACCGAGAACCAGTAAAGATGTAAACGGCAAATTCAGTTGTCTGAGAGGGTGTGATTGGGGCGTGAAACTTCAAATGGCCATGAGGACCAGGCAAGGAAAGTTCCACGATGGAGAAGGCTAGGGAAAGCATTAAAGAGAACAGCTGGTACCTCACAAGAGCTACTCGTGGCCTTGCAAACACTCGGGCTCATGTTGCCAGAATCTCGAATTATCCAAAAGAATCTGGAAACTTAGGATTTTGTTAGTTTGTTTCTTGAATCTCCTGATTATTAAATGTGGGCAAAATATTTTAAAACTTGGAATATAAGTACATAAATGCATGATACGCACATCCATATACGTTCTGTGGAATATATGAAGGCTGAGGGTCACAAATTTGTGTCCTCTGGCCACAAGAACTAAAACAACATGTGACACTGAATGAATGTCACAATCCTAAAGCCTACAACAGATTTCTGTGTGGATGTTACCAAGAGGAACTTGAAGTCAAATGCAACTGCTCCCGAGAATAAGTTCACAGTATGAAAATTACAAACAATTCCACTGTGAGAGGATTTTATGCCTTGCTTTGTTGAAAACCTTTTTCCCAATCATGTAATTTTGGGGTTTTTTGCAGCCTGCTTATTATAAAATCAATATTTTAAAGAAAAACCTTACATCCTGCGGGTTGAAAAAAAAAATCTTCTCAGCCTACCTAATGAAATGGATTTAACTTCTTTGGTTTTTCTTTAAAAGCTCTTCCAGTAGTTTGGCAGAAGTATTTGGAGCTATTTTTATTATTCATCGATTAACCCAAACTGCACACAATTACAACTACCAAATAATAGTTACTGAAAATATGTATTAAAGAAACAAGTTTTGCTACAGCCAGCAAGCACTGCCATTTGTCAAAGCATATGTGACCTTAAATGTGTCAGCCTGGAAGAATACACATGCACAAACATACATATTTCAACAAGAAAAGTGAGCCTTACCTACGGGAAATGAAAGAAACGTCAGCTCAACCCCAAATGAACTACCTCACTGGTTGACCATAGAGCCGCCATCATTCAAGATGTCCCTCCAGGTTTAGGCGTTTTCTCTAAAAGGTCCTTATTGACTGGTAACAGTTAACACATTCACCTTCTAGCACATGTTATCAGATTGCATGATAAGGACATTTAGGGCTGCAGTTACAGCTCACTTTTACAGCTTGCTTTACCTTGACAAGGCACTTCCAAGTATAGGATCCCATTGTCTTCCCAATGGATGGCTCTGCTTGGGCCTGCCTCTCACTCCTCACACACACTGCTGTCCAGCTAACGATTCCCTTACCTCCCTCAGAGACTGGATTTTCACACATCGTACTCCCAGCACATGCTTGGTACAGCAGGGACAATCGGAAAAGTTTGTTTTGTTTTGTTTTGTTTTGCTTTACATGAGCGAACTGAGGCCCAGAGAGGTCAGCTGACTTGCCAGGATTCCAACCCTGGGCCCTGATACCATTGCACACACTGCCTTTTCCTTACCCAGCCCAGTAATCTAGCCTCTGGGAGAAGAGAAGGGGGCATGAGGAGAAAGGCTGGGGCTTGGGCACGAGGAGAAAGCCTGGGGCTTGGGTGAGGAACTTTAAACGGAGGTGGAGTGGGGCCTTGAGGAGAAGCTTTTCCTGCACATCCGTGCCCATCACATCACAAGGCCTCCTGCCTTCCCTCAGATGCACTGACCCACTGGAACATTCTCCCAGCTACTATGGAGCTGTTTCTGCTTGCCCATTTAGGTCACCTTTCTTGGGCCTAAAGCCAATTTCATTTACTTTGTTTTATACCTGAGTGAAATGAGACACTGAGCAATTCATCTTCTTCTCTAAGTCATGCCCACAAACTCCCATCCAGTTTCCTTTCTCACCTGGCCTTCCCCTGCTTGCAGACAATGAAGCATTGAAAGTAGTTGTTTACATTGACCTTTTCATTAATTCGAAGACAAAGTCTTCTAACGCCCTCCTAGATGGTACATAACTGAAGCAGAAAACAAGCTTAGGGTTCATCTGGAACCTTCCCTTTGGTGCAAAATAAGGATCGAGAATCAGAAGGTACAGAACACAGGAAGAAGAGTGGGCATCGCAGCAAAGTTCAGTTTTCAGAAACTCAGAGACTCATGGCTGGAAAGCAAATCTGAGTATCATCAAGTCTTACTTTTTTACCCGAATCCATGCAACGGTGGACACCTATCCTCAGGATGCACCTGGCCAGAGATTTTACTGTTGTCCTTCTTAACCATGCTGGCACCAGACAGAAATAAGAAAAGCTTAAGCTTGAGGTTAACAGGAAAGAAATGGCTCAAGGTCACGGTGGTGGCTCTTCCTCAGGGGTCAAGTTCAGAGACCTGCAGCCCTGCTTCTTGCACCCTCCCTTGACCAGATTAAGCCTCAAAGGGGCCGGGAGGCTTGCCCAGCTGCTTACCTGTGCAGACAGTAGCTCTGAGCACCTTCCTGCCTCTGAAGAAGGCAGCAGTTGGAGAGGTGTTTGGGGAAACTGCAGTGCAGGTAGAAAAGATTTTTCAGGCCCAGTCCTGTCAGCCCCAAGTGGAGCTTGGGGGCCTGGAGGATTTGGGAGGGACAAGGGGCCTGGCCCGTTCAGCGGGAGGCCACAGGGGAATAGGTACACCCCCCTTTCTCCTTGCTCCACAAAAGGCAATTTAGCTGCGCGTAATTGAATGTGTGTGACTTCAAGAGAAAGATCATAGGTTCATTTCCCTTTTTTTCTGGCTCAAGTTAACAGATCTTTCCCTACTCAGAGGCTTTTGTAAAAGAATCCTCTGCAGAGAAAGGACACGGTATTTAAACGGTACGACCAATGAATCAGTGCTACTTTTTCACTCACCTTAGCTTCTTCATTCACGTCCCAGGTGAAGGAAACAGCATTATATGCAATCTCTTCAATGTTGCCAATCGTATTAAAGCTCTCCTTGTAATCAGCTGTGACATGAAAAAAAGAAAAGGGTATTAAAAGAATCAGCATTACTGGGCGACATGTATTGAATGATCATTTTTCCAGTGGGGAAATTGCAACTTTGCCTATTCTTCTGTCTGTCTCCATGGCAACAGTTAAGGATTTGTGCTTGCTGATAATCTTTTACTAATATTTACTCTATCAGAATGTAAGCGTGTTCCTCTATTAAAAGGGTAAACCTAGGTGAAGCAATGTTCCTAACTGATTTGTTCATTAGTTTCATTTTTAACTCGGTTTATAAATTTCTTCCTCCTGAGCGCCCTGTCACCTACCTAGTCCCTCTCCTATTCACTTTTCTGCCACTTAATTTTGCCAGCAGTGCCAGAGTATTCCATAGGGATCATTTCATAGGACAGAATATTCTCTTTATCAGCTGGGCAGGGTCTCTGGGGCTTCAGTGAAGAAATCCAAGAGTGCAGAAAAACTTATTTTTTACTTCTTTTTGGATTTAGGTACAGAGAAGTAAGTCAATTGTACTCAGCTCATTACCACCACCTGTCCCCTCAAGGCCCTCTCTTATTTCTTTGTTTATGTAATATTTATTTATTCCTTTTTATTCTCTCTATCCCCCACCCCCAAACACAATAGCTATCAACATGTTTGCTCTGTATCCTTATGAAATAAGTTGGGTTGATTTGCCTGTGTACACAGTTTTCATTTTCACAAATTGTGCCGTACTGTGACTAGGGTTGCCAGATTTAGCAAATATTTGGATCATACTCTAAAAAAGTATTTGTTGTTTAACAGATATTCAAATTTAACTGGGCACCCTGTATTTTATCTGGCAACCCTCGCTATGGACCTTTTCAGACGTATCCACATTGCTGGTTGTATGCCTAATCCTAGCTGTGGCTGCATAGAATTTAGTGGTGACCACCAACTACAAATGACTTATCCCCTCTCCCCAGAGATGGACCCTTCAGTGGTCTCCAGCTCTCTGGTACCACAGACAACACTGTGATATTCCTCTGTCTCCACTGTCACTGCCTTAGTTGGTCTTCAGGTCTAGACACGACATTCCTAGTCTTATTCCTACTTCCTAAGGTTTTTAGCTTATGCTTACCATCTAGATTTTCCCCCTACTCTTGGCCTCCTTGGATATGACATCCTACCTTCACTCCATCCCTTGTGTACTAAGTAAACATTGGCCATGTGCTGCTTGGCTGGCATGACGGTAAGGCCCATCTGCTTTTCTTTGAGGTCTGGTTCACTCACAACTTGATCACCTAATCACATATGTCCTTCCTTTCTAAACTTCCATAGTTATTTTTCTAAAATGAAAACTCTAATCATGTGCTTTCAATAATTTTTTTAAGGCTAAAACTTACACCATGACCTATCATATGCTTTACAATTAGACCCTGCACACTTCTCTGTGTCATCACACTCCAGCCCCACAATGGGGGCCAGAGGAAGGTTCAATACTAATGATATTGGAGGTCTTTTTGTTTATAAAATCTTTTTGAATATGTTTCTCTCTGAGTTAGGATGAGTTATTATGATTGACTTCCAGTATAAAGTATAAAGTGTTCATTGTCTACAAAATTTGACATGTTTCTGGCCAAATGGTCATTTCCTCATCCTGTGTTCTAAGTGGCCCTATCACTCCACGGCTGGTGGCTTCTTGAGGCTTCAGCAAGTTCTCTATGTTAATGCTGTAAAATTTTGAAGTCTGCTTTCCTAAAATTCACATATCTGTTCATTTTTAGATCATTTCCTCCTCATTTATCACAAAATCTAAATTCATGTGATCCTTTACCAAGATTTTAATTACCCTCTCTTACTAATACAACTCATTTTGTTCGTGTGAATTAGGTTGGGAGAAGCAGGACTCCTATTTGATTTTTCTATCCATAACACAAATAATAATAAAACAAAGTCCATAATAATAATATCAATAAGTTTAGGGGAATTCCCTGGCGGTCCAGTGGTTAGGACTCAGCACTTTCACTGCTGGGGCCCTGGTGGATCCCTGGTTGAGGAACCAATATCCTGTAAGCCACGTGGCATGGCCAATAATAATAATAAAATAATAATAATAATAAGTTCATAATAATCCATAATAAAACAAAGTCAGTTTGATTTTGTGTTTTTTAAAATAACTCCTTATTACTGGGACCTGGATTGCTGGTTAACTTCAGAAAAACCTACTGAGATGTACTCTCCAGAATGGCCCTCAGACTCACTTCCTATAATGAGTCATGTTAATCTATACTCTGACCAGAATTCTATTTCCCCTCTTTCTCACCAAATTTCTACTTTTGTGGCCAATCCAGTGGGTACAAAGTGGTATGTTAATGATATTATAGTTGCATTTCTTCTGTCACCTATGAGTTCAAGCATCTCTTCACATCCAGGATAGCCAACGAGGTGTCTCCTTATACAAACTGCCTATTCATGCCCTTTGTCTATAGTTTTATTGGTTTCCCCAGGGAAACTTTAAAGCAAAACTATAGATCTTTACATTTTAAATAAAGCACACACACTTTAACATAGAAGCTTGTGTGTTCACCACAGGAAGGTCGTATACCATGAACAAATAAGAAAAATATTTAAAAGCAGGCACAATCTACTCACCCACTACAAACACATCTGTGTAGACTTCATTTTTCCTATCTCAGTCTCTGTCTCCCTTTCTCCAAAATATGTAAATATTTTTACACAATATTGTAACAATTATTTTTTAATTTGCTTCTTTTCCCTTTAATACATCTTCAGCATCTTTCCATGTCACTAAATAAAATTGTGGAAAATAGTTTTAATGTCCAAATACTATTATATTGGATTAAAATAAAATGCTATAACCTTATTTTGCTCCTATTGGACCCTTAAATGATGTATAATACTTTGCTACCTTAAATAGCGCTTCATCTAATTATCTTACGGCAAAATAGTCATATATACTTCATTATTTCATTAACATATATTCTCAGAAGTGAAATTAATAGGTCAAAGGCAAATATATTTTTGAGGCTTCTAATTCACTTTGTCAGATTGATCCTAGAAAGGTTAAAATAGTTTATATTCACAATAACAGTGTGTGACTTCCTGTTTCCTCAAACTTTCTCTTTCCAAGTTGGTATGCAAAGCATGCTAACATTATTTTATTTGCAATTCCTTGATTGCTAAAGAATAGAACAGTCTTCTATTTACTTTCTGGTTCTTTGTGTTTCTTTATATTCTTTCTCTTTGTTTTTAAAATTTATTCATTTATTGTAACAGTTTATTGTTCTGTATTTTGCTCATTTTTCTCTTAGGGAATTCAAGTTTTCTTATCGATTTAAAGTAAATATTTAAAGCTAAGCGATAAAACAGAAAGCAAAGGAAAATGATTTTATATCCTACAAGTTTAAAAAAAGGCTTTATGACTATATTTCAGATGATTTTAAATGCAAGCCTGTGCTTTCAGCAGGCCAGCCAGTTTCTTAAAATTTTGAAAAGAAAATAGATCACTGAACTTAAAGGAACTGAGTTCCCTGATTCTTCATAGCTATTTGTTTTAAAAGATAGTCTTACAATTTTGGTTTGAAATTTTTAATAAGCATTTTTAAAATCATAAATCAATCATAAATTTAAAAAGCAAATGCCATATCTAGCAATAAAGAGAAATCAAAATGGTTTGGTCAAACACTTAACCTAGATCTTTTTTAAAGTTTTTATTTTTCCACACCTTCTCTACCTGAAAAATTCCTCCCCTAAAAAACTGTGTTAGCTTTGGGGGCTTCCCTGGTGGCGCAGTGGTTGGGAGTCCGCCTGCCGATGCAGGGGACACGGGTTCGTGCCCCGGTCCGGGAGGATCCCGCGTGCCGCGGAGCAGCTGGGCCCGTGGGCCATGGCCGCTGGGCCTGCGCGTCCGGAGCCTGTGCTCCGCAATGGGAGGGGCCGCAGCAGTGAGAGGCCCGCTTACCGCAAAAAAAAAAAAAAGTGTTAGCTTAGAAAAGTAAAGAATTTTAAAAACAAATGCAATATAAACACAAATAAGTGCTTTCTGGGTCTTGCACAGGGTCTCTGTCAGTTTCTCTCTATCATGTTCACTTACTCAGTCAACAAAGGTATTGAACAAATATTTACTGTGTGTTCCCTATATACGGGGCAGCACACTCACACTTAAGAAACAGCAGAAAATAAAACTAGGTCCCTGGTCTAAGGGCTCTTACAGTTTAGAAGGAGACAGAATACAAATAAGTAGACAAATAAATAAATGAAAAACATATTATGTTTAATACGCTTTTTATGCCAAAAACAAGACTGGCAAGGCTACTTTTTATTGGGTGGCTATATTACCTTGCTTATTTCCTTCATACCACATATCAATGTTTTATTTATTTGTTTATTTATTCAACACTGCCATTTCCCATTAGCTATACATGCTATGTAAAGGCAAGGAACTTAACTTAAATACTGCTACTTTCTCAGTGTTTAACATTATCCAGATAAGATGCATTCCATAAATTTGTTGAGTAAATGAATGAATAATGGCTCCATGAGCAGTCTAAACAAAAATATAACTAAGAGACTAATGTCACACATTCCTCTTTAACCTTATAAAAGACATATCTGTTCTTCTCTACCCCTTTGTTTTTAGTCTCTAAGTCACTCACCTATAGATGGTAAAACAGCTCTGCTATCATGTGGTGACTGTCAAAGTTTTGTACACGACTTACACACATTGATATTGCTTTGTCCACATGCATTTTAGTCTAATAAACAAAATGCTAATAGATGTGTCTCCTGTTTCTGAAAACTGTCTTAATGTCCTTTGATAATTGTTGTTTGCTTAAGGGTTCATGACCCTTGGTATAGGAATAAAACCTCCACAGCCTGTTGTTAATTCTTCCTGAATTTATTTCCTCAAGAAAGCTTCTCAAACCCAAATTTTGTAAATGTTGATAGCTGCATCCAGTAAAAGTATTGTAGGACTTCCCCAGTGGTGCAGTGGTAAGAATCCACCTGCCAATGCAGGGGACACGGGTTTGAGCCCTGGTCCAGGAAGATTCCACATGCTGCACAGCAACTAAGCCAGTGCGCCACAACTACCAAGCCTGCGCTCTAGAGCCCACGAGCCACAACTACTGAGCTCGAGCACAACAACTACTGAAGCCCGCGCACCCTAGAGCCCGTGCGCCACAACTACTGAGCCCACACACCGCAACTACTGAAGCCCGCGTGCCTAGAGCCAGTGCTCCGCAACGAGAAGCCACCACAATGAGAAGCCTATGCACTTCAACGAAGAGTAGCCCCCGCTCACCACAACTAAAGAAAGCCTGTGCGCAGCAACGAAGACCCAACGCAGCCAAAAGAAGAAAAAAGGTATTGTAATGAGCTGGTGTAATGAGCTTAGTTTCCTAGAGCTGCCATAACAAATACCACAAACTTGGAAGTTTAAAACCACAGAAATTTATTCTCTCATTGTTCTGGAGCCAGATGTTCCAAATCAAGGTGTTGGCAATATTGGTTCCTTTTAGAGGTTCCACGCCTCTCCTAGCTTCTGCTGGTGGCTGGCAATGCTTGACACCCCTGGACTTGCAGACATATCACTCTAATCTCTGCCTCTGCCTGCACATGATGTACTCTTGTGTGTCTCTTCCCCCTTTTTCTTCTCTTCTAAGGACTTGTCATTGGATTCAGGGCCCACCCTAAACCAGGATGATCTCATCTTGAGACGCTTAACTTATTACATCTGCAAAGACCTTTCTCCCAAATAAGGTCATATTTACAGGTTCTGCGACTTAGAATATGAACATACAATTTTTGAGAGTTACCACCAACCCCTGCATCTGAGATTCCCTCCTATGATTGGAAGTCATGTGATTTGAGTATATGGCTTAGCTAAAAAGTAATCACCCTACTTTAAAAGAATTTTAAAGCATTTAATTGTGAACATACAGGCATGCCTCCGATATATTGTGGGTTTCATTCCAGACCACCCCAATAATGCCAATATTGAAATAAAGTGAGTCACACAATTTTTTTGGTTTCCTAGTGCATATAAGAGTTATGTTTAGTCTGTATTGTAGGCTATTAAGTATGCAATAGCATTATGTCTAAAAAAACAATGTAAAAACCTTAGTTTAAAAATACATTACTGCTAAAAATGCTAACCATCATCTTGGCCTTCAGTGAGTCATAATCTTTTTGCAGGTGGAGGGTCTTGCCTGGATGTTGGCGGCTGCTGGCTGATCAGGGTGGTGGTTACTGAAGGCTGGGGTGGCTGTGGGAATTTCTTAAAATACGACAACAATGAATTTTGCCGAATTGATTGACTCTTCTTTTCAAGAATGATTTCTCTGTAGCATGCAATGCTGTTTGATAGCATTTTACCCACAACAGAGCTTCTTCCAAAACTGGAGTCAAACCTCTCAAATGCTGCCGCTGCTTTATCAACTAAGTTTTTTTCTTTGCTCAACCATAAGAAGCAACTCCGCATACATGAAAGTTTTATCATCAGATTGCAGCAATTCAGTCACATCTTCAGACTGAGTTGCTAACTCTAGTTCTGTTGTTATTTCCACCACATCTGCAGTTACTTCCTCCACTGAATCTTGAACCCCTCAAAGTCATCTATGAAGGTTGGAATCAACTTCTTCCAAACTCCTGTTAATGTTGATATTTTGACATCTTTCCATGAACCACAAACGTTCTTAATGGTATCTAGAATGGTGAATCCTTTCCAGAAGGTTTTCAATTTACCTTGCCCAGATCCATCAAAAGAATCACCATCTATGGCAACTATAGCCTTACAAAATGTATTTCTTAAATAATAAAACTTGAAAGTTGAAATTACTCTTTGGTCCATGGGCTGCAGAATGGATGTGTGTTAGCAGGCATGAAAACAACAGTAATCTCATAGTACCTCTCCATCAGAGCTCTTGGGTGACCAGGTGCATTGTCAATGGGCAATAGTAATATTTTGAAAGGAATCTTTTTTTCTGAGCAGTAGGTCTCAACAGTGGGCTTAAAATATTCAGTAAACACATGTGCAGTCATCCAGGCTTTGTTGTTCCACTTATAGAGCACAGTCAGAGTAGATTTAGCATATTTCTTAAGAAACCTAGGATTTTCAGAATGGTAGATGAGCATTGGCTTCAACTTCAAGTCACCAGCTGTATTAGCCCCTAACAAGAGGGTCAACCTGTCCTTTGAAGCTTTGAAGCCAAGCATTGACTTCTCCTCTCTAGCTATGCAAGTCCTAGATGGCATCTTCTTCCAATATAAGGCTGTTTCGTCTACACTGAAAATCTGTTGTTAAGTGTAGTCACCTTTATTAATTATCTTAGCTAGATCTTTTGAGTAACTTGCTGCAGCTTCTACATCAGCACTTGCTGCTTCACCTTGCACTTTTATGTTACGGAGATGTCATCTTTCCTTAAACCTCATACAGCAGCCTTGGTTAGCTTCAAACTCTTATTCTCTAGCTTTCTCACCTCTCTCAGCCTTAACAGAATGCAAGAGAGTTAGGACCTTGCTCTGGATTAGGCTTTGGTTTATGGGAATCTTGTGGCTGGTTTGATCTTCTATCCAGACCAGTAAAACTTTCTCCATGTCAGCAATAAGACTGTTTTGCTTTTTTATCATATGTGTGTTCACTGGAGTAGCACTTTTAATTTCCTTCAAGAACTTTTCCTTTGCATTCACAACTTGGCTTACTGTTTGGAGCAAGAGGTCTAGCTGCTGGCCTGTCTTGGCTTTTGATATGCTTTCCTCACTGAGCTTAATCATGCCTAGCTTTTGATTTAAAGTGAGAGATGTGAGACTTGTCCTTTCACTTGAACACTTAAGAGGTCACTGTAGGGTTATTAATTGGCCTAATTTCAATATTGTGTCTCAGGGAACAGTGAGGTCTGAGGAGACGGAGAGAGATGGGGGAATAGCCTGTCGGTGGAGCAGTCAGAACACATACATTTATCAATTAAGTTTGTTGTCTTGTATAGGTGTGGTTTGTGGTGTCCCAAAACAATTACAATAATAACATCAAAGATCACTAATCACAGATTACTATAACAAATTCAGTAATAATAAAAAAGTTTGAAACATTGAGAAAATTACCAAAATGAGACACAGAGATGTGCAGTGAGAAAATGCTGTTGGGAAAATGGTGCCAATAGACTTGCTCCATGCAGGGTTGCCCCAAACATCCAATTTTTTAAAAAGCAGTATCTGTTAAGCACCATAAAGTGAAGCCCAATAAAACGCTTCATATTACATTTTGAATGGACTCTTATTTCTTTAAAAAAATGATGAGGCAACACAAAAACTACATGTTTTGTACACTGGTTTGTAAATGTCTATAGAATACTAGCATCTACTTGGTAAGCATGGGGATATAAATAGAAATATGGCTTAGATGTTTCCAAAAAGTGACATGATGGAACAAAACTACAATTGGCTAAAACAAGTTTCTAAAAAAATGTATGTCAACTGAATCTGAGTTACGAAGGTTCTTATTAATCTTAGTCATTCACACAAAGGAATAACCCTAAAGTATACAACCAGCTCAAACGATCCAAAACAACGAATCCCTGGGAAGAAGAAATGAGAGTTCGTCTAATGAAATAAGAGTGAAGTTGACCTCACCGTTAATGTCATGTTGCTGGTGATAGAGTCAAACTTTCCAGGGTCTGTTCTCAGGCTGGGTGTGTCCTTGGCATGTCAGAGTGAGGCATATGGGAATGCACAGCCATAGAGATACTCTAGGGCCTGTTAGGATGACCTCCAAAGACGCAAACTGATAGTTTCTGGATTCTCGTAGCTTATAGGCTTGTGTGGATGTTCCATAACAGTGATAATCAAATGCTGGGGTGCATCAGAATCACTGTAGGGCTTTGGTAAAATGCAGATGTCTGAGCCCACTCCCAGAGATTTCGATTCAGCAGGTCTGGGATGTGGCAAAGAATCTGCCTTTCTAATCAGCGCCCAGGCAGGGCTATTGCTGCTGTTCTGGAGACCATCCTGGGTAGCATGGATCTACGGCAAATTGAAATGACTGAATCCTTTGTGTGCATTTGATTTATCCCACATATAGTCTTAGAAAGCACTAAGTATGCCTTGATGTCCCACATCAACTACCCATGACGTCCATGAGACAGATTGTTCTTCTTCCTCAAAGGTCTCCCCTCTTGGGTGGACATCAACACCACATACAGGAGGACCAGGCAGTTACCTGTGTGGTGAGACGTGGGTACCACCTGCTCCAAAACATTTGCTATTCTCTTGCCTGGAATCCCATCCTAGAACTCACTTTCCTTTAGGAAGACACTGTCATCTCCTGACATGAAAAGGCAAATGCTCCTGGACAGTAGTAACTGCCACAGACTGAGAGCTTACTGAGTGCCAAGGCTTCCACCGACACTATCTCATCTAATCCTCACCACCGCTCTGGGAGGTAGGTATCAGCACCCTCCTACAGAGAAGTTAAGCTGCTCGTGAAAAATAACGTGGCTGGTAACAGACCAACCTGTGATTTGAATCTAGGTCTGTTTAAGGCCAAAGGCCATACTTTTAACCACTGCCTATATTTATCTTGCAAATTAAACACTAAATGGCCACCAGATAGTAATATCTTACAAAGAAAAATCATAGCATAGCCTACGTGGCAACTAACTGGTAGAGAAGTGCTGGGGAATGTAAGTTTGATGATGTGGAGAGACTGGACATTTTTGGACCACTGCAAATGCCTTGACAAAGGAGGGCAAAGTCAGGGGTGTGTCCTGCAGACCCCAGGAGGATGGAGCTCACAAACTAGTCCCTCTGAGAAGGCAAGGGATGTCGAGGCAAAGATGATAAACTTGACAGTGTTTCAGCAAAGGGCTGCTAGGCACACGTGGATGTGCAATACTTTCTGTATGTTTTTGGCAAGTTATATTCTATGCTGAAATTACGGGATTCAATTCTATTTTAATTGTTATGGAAAGCAGGATGGTGAATCCTTTGTTATCTTTAAAAATTTTTTTGCATGTAATCAGTGGTCTGTTAAAAGGTCTTTAAATTCAGACTTTTGTAGATTGAGTTTTCTTCAGCCTGACTGTATGTGTAAGTGTGATTCTGGAATGTGGTCAAAGGAACTATTAATTCCTTCACCTTAATTAAGCTTCATGTGCTTGGTAAATTATAAATACCCCTTTCAATTATTTTTCGTATGTATTGTTGGAGATAAAAAGAAGTGCTGTAATTAAAGTAAAAATTGCTTCTCTTTTGAAAGGTGTGGATTCTGCCTGGACTAGTGTAATAATGAAGCTGGAATGCTGAAAATGGCTCAGGGCACTACTGCCTATTCAGTGTGCAATACACCACAGCCTAAGAAGATGTTTATTTTGAAAAGCCAAGAACTTGGGGTAGTTCATGTATTTGGGGTCAGCATGCTACAAGGACTCCATTTATAGAGTGGTGCCCAAAGCACAGAGAGAAAGGACACTGGTGGGGGAGATGCCCAGACCTGAATTTAATTTCTCTCCTCCTCTCACAAGCCCTAAGACCTCCAGTGAAAAGTTACTGAACCTCTCTGCACTTGTATTTCCTCAGCCACAAAAGAGAGGCGATGTCTAAGGGAACAGACCCTGCTAGTCCTGTAGTCAGTGACAGAAACAACGTTGCTCCCCACTTTCCCCCATCCCTCCTGTCCTCAAACATCTGCTTTTCTCTGTCTGCAACAGCCAAATGGGATCAGCTCAAATTCAGGAAACAGTTGAGGGTCATTCTAGGAGTATTCGCTCTGACTTGAAATAGGTAAAATAAATAAACCTTAGTCCAAGTAGGTACTGAGATTTTTTTTTTTTCTGTTTTCAAAATCAGAGAAGCAGCTTCTTAAAATCTGAATGACTCACAAGAACACTAATGAGTCCATGATTTCCTTTATAATACTTTTACCAAGCCAGAGGTAATCTGGGTTTCCTTAAGTGTGTCGACACTTGAGCTGATTTTTAGAGGCACTAAATGTATTTCCATCACTGGGTCCTGGGCCCTGAGCAAATAGTAGGAACAGCCACCAGTTTTTGAGAGCTTAGTGTGTGCTAAATACACATACTTCACAAACACAACCTCAGGCAATTCTGATCAGTAGCTTTTTTTATGATTCCTACTTGGTATAACAGGCAAACGTGTCAAGTACCTCTCCTCCCCAGAAGTCACTTAGTTTTGAAAGGGCCAAGCTGGGATTGAAGCCTAAGAAGTTCTGTCTACATACAAAGCAGAGCCTTTTGCTTTCTGTGATATGTAATGTTTCCAACGAGCACCTTTCCATACATAATCCAGAATAAAGGGGGCTGACACTATGAAAACATAAGTTGTGACTCATAGAATGTGACTGGCATAGAACGACTCTTTGGCACTATTAAAGCTGGAGTTATTAATAATATTATTGATATTTACTCTCCATACATCATTTAAGATGAACTCTTTCTTGGAATTTTCCCAGTAGGCTAAACCTAATATTTTCTTTGTGTTTGACTCACCCTTCTATTTCTTGACAAGGAATTATATAGGCCCGTGAGATAGCTTTCAATTGCACTGACCATTTAGAGGAAGAAAAGCATTTTACATTGTAACCCATTACTGCATTCAGATATGCTAGTATTTTTACTCTATTTGACTTCATTGTGTAAATGCTGGTCTTGAAGACCTAAATAGATGTTTCTCCAAAGAAGATACACAGATGGCCAATAGGTACATGAAAAGCTGCTCGACATCGCTAATTATTAGAGAAATGCAAATCAAAACTACAATGAGGTACCACCTCGCACCAGTCTGAATGGTCATCATTAAAAAGTCTACAAATAACAAATGTTGGAGAGGGTGTGGAGAAAAGGGCCATATGATCCACCAATCCCACTCCTGGGCATGTATCCGGACAAAACTATAACTCGAAAAGATACATGCACCCTTATGTTCATTGCATCAGTATTTACAATAGCCAAGACATGGAAACAACCTAAATGTTCATAAACAGATGAATGGATAAAGAAGATGTGAGATATAGATATATAGATATATAGATATATACACACACACACACACATACACACACACACACAATGGAATACTAAGCTATAAGAAAGAAAGAAATAATGCCATTTGCAGCTACATGGATGGATCTAGAGATTATCCTACTAAGTGAAGTAAGTCAGAAAGAGAAAGACAAATACCATATGATATCACATATGTGGAATCTAAAATTTGACACAAATGAACTTATCTACAAAACAGAAACAGACTCACAGGCATAGAGAACAGACTTGTGGTTGTCAAGGGGGCCGGGGATTGGGGGAGAGATGGATTGGGAGTTTGGGACTAGCAGATGCAAACTATTATATATAGGATGGATAAACAACAATGTCCTACTGTGTAGCACAGGGAACTATATTCAGTATCCTGTAATACACCATAATGGAAAAGGGGGGAAAAAAAGAATGCTGATCTTGACCCATGAACTTTATTTCAAATTGAAAGTAGGTCGTAGTCTGTGTGTAGACACATATACACACATGCATATGTGCCTATACACACACCATGGCTTCTAGCTCTGAATTTAAATCAACTTGGATGGGCTTAAAATTTAACTCTTCTCATCAGTCTGTTATTCAGTGAGATTTAACTTCAATTTACCTATTTTGTCTTTCCAAACTATTTGTCTCTTAAATTTGTGAACAACACAAAAGTGCCTGACATATTCTGACAATTTCCTGAATGAAGACATGGGTGGTGCTTCAGTAAATAATTTATTCTTGTACACTGCGTGAACTACTCATGTTTTATTCCAGTTTTCTATTCTTCATTTCATTACTTAATATGCTAACAGTCTTAGGGTGAGGAAGGGGACAAGACGTTATAGGCGCGTGGGATTAGAAGTTAATCAGCCCAAATCATCTCAGACCTACAAAGAGGGCTCCCTCCCTCCAGCACAAGTCCCCAAACTTTCCCCACTCCAGCTGATATTTCCAGAAACTGTAACACTTCCCAGTTAAACCAACTCTAATTTATAAAAGAAAATTGAACTCTTTCTCAAATGATGATACTTTATTATTAGCAAGAGTCTTGAGAATTGCTGTTCTGTCATAACACATTACACAGTCTCTCTCAAAGACTCACTCGAGTGTCTAGCAGCCCTTAGTATCAGAAATAATTTTCCAGCTCCTATAATTGTCCTTTTGAGTTGCAGACTGAATAGATTCAAACAAAAGAAATAACTTTTTGGTAATCGGTGGTGCAGGACACAGACACACTAAAAGAAGTATAAATCCTCAGATGGATTACCTTTTGATAAATTGGGAATTATAAACCCAATTCCTTCAGTGGCTCAAGATCCATTAAAATTAACCTCCATTTTCAACCTCCCCGATAGCCCGTGGCTGCCCAATCACTTACCAAATTGGTCCACAGATAAAGGAAGGGAAGTTTGTCATGTAGACGATAGGGTTGGGAGGTGTTTTTTATATGAGGGATTTTTGCATGAACTGCTATTTGAATTACTCATGTTGCTATTCCTGTTGACTTATTTTCCAACAATTATTAGAGGACTTAGATGTTATTTCAAAATTGAAATTCCAATTCTCTTTAATATATTTCTTCAAGAAGGTAAATGTGTCCTTCAAAGGAGGGAAGCAATTCCCGCTCTTACTATTTTCCTTGGCGATGCTGAACCACAGCATCTGGGGACTGTAGGTGTGAGCACAGCAGGATCAGCAGCCACCTTAGAAAAGCTGGCTTTCCAATCTGTGAAACGAGATAATACAGTGCTGGCCTCACAGCATCTCTGAACAATGATGAGATGCTCATTTATTTGGTTCTCGGTTTTTTCAATACTTGCCTTTTCAAGAGCAGAAACACTAGTGGCAGCTCTGCGTTCCTGGAGCCAGTTCAAAGAGTTTTCTTAAGATTGGATCCTTATTTTGGCTTCTCCAACCTCAAAGAGCTTAATTAAATTTTGGGAAAAACTTTCTCTTGGCAAGTTTTAGATTTTGTAAACAGGGAAAAAAACCCTTTAGATTTGCCTAATTCCACACTTGCGGGTACTGCAGAAACAACGAAGACATACATTTGTTCCTGCTGAAAGGCAGGGGGAGAGAGAGGCTTCCAGCCATCACTGGAGGACAGCTGAAAAGACCAGCTCTATAGTTTTGCTCAGTAAATAGATGAGTCTCGTGAAACTATCAGACTCTATTGCCAGGGGTTTTTTGTTTGTTTTTTTAAAATTTTTAAGCCAACCAAATAATATGAAAAAATGTGAGACTATCAGGTTACCTGAGGTGTCATTAAATGCATCTCTAAAGAAAGAAAATAATAGGCCCTAAGCAAAAAACATAAACTCAAATAAAAAGCATAGATTACATGTCTGAGATGAACACATGGTCTTATTACACCAGTAAAGAGATAGAAAACGGCCCACTAAGTAGGTGTAAACAATGTGGTGGTACCCGGTAAACGTGAAAAAGAAAAAGATGCGAGACAGGATATTAAAGTATTTTATGGTATTAAGCACAGTGGGTCTATTAAGAGGTTTTAGTATCTCTGTGTATATGTGTGTGTGTGTGTGTGTGTGTGTGCGCGCGCAAGCGCATGTGCACATGTTAATTCTGAAAGCTCATAATCTAAACCAGTATCTCTTTATGGGACAGCTTTAACCTTTCGTTAAAACAGATTCTCAGAGCATCCATTCGGTGGATGCTCTTCAATCACCCATTCCCTGCTTTAATCCTCTGTGTAACATTCCTTCTGGTTAACCACTCAGGGCTTCAAATTGCTAGCAGTAGGGAAGAACTTTTCCAGAAAAGGTTTATTAAACAGTAATGCCTAGAGCCAGACAAACACACTTCCTGGAAGCAGTGAAGAAAAATGAACCCAAATGAAAGACCACATTAAGTATAATTTTTAATTTCCAAATCTAGCTATCTTTTCTTGGGAAAGTTTGCTTTAAAACCACTTTCTATTTGTTTGCTTCAGGGAAACAACAATAATTTCTAGTTAAGTTAAAAAGGAGAAATTCCCCCTTGGTTTATTAGTGTAGGTATTATATTTCTATGCTAGTAATTAAGTCTTGGAGTTGTTAACCAAGTGTCATCAAAAAATCTATAGCATAACACAATAATATATAAAATATGAGAAATTAAAGTACCAAATGCACATTTAGCTGGCATCCAGAAAAATACTACCAAAATTGATCCTTTCATCATGGAAGAGGACTGAGCCCGACCGCAGCCTGATTTCCCTGTTAACAAGACACAGGCCCGCTTACCATGGTATTACCTACATACACAGAACCATACATGGAAGTTTGTTCATCAACTAGTCAGCACTGGTTGAGCATCTTTTCTATGCCAGGTGCTGGTTATACAAAAGTTAAAAAAAAAAAATCTTCTCTCCCCTCAAGAAGCTTGGCATCTAGTGGAATGGACGGAATGTCAACTGACAAACCAAGTGAAACACAGCAGAAGTGTTATTGTCTCGACATAACTGAAAACTCGTGGAGGATGACTCAGCTGACTATGCCTGAAAGATTAGGAAGAGCTCACCTAAGTGGGGTCGGGGGAAAGGTCTTAGGGGTGCCATGTCAGCCAGGTGAAGGAGAAGAGCCCTAGAGGAGGAATAAAGGAGAGGGTGGAAGTAACTAGGAAGACTAGTGAGGGGTGAAAATATACCTGTAGATTCGGCATGAAGAAATTTTATTAAAAGGCAGGTTATGCTGGATTCAGACAGGAGTAGTAGTTGAGGATGGGGGGTAGGCATTGACTCCTCTTTTAAGAAACGTGGATTGGAAGGAAAGAGGAAGACCCAGCAATAGTTTTTTGCAAGGGAGTCTGCCAGGATCAGGGCCTGTAAGTGTGGGCGGTCTGAACTCTGGCCCTGTCCTGGTCCATTCCCTGGGGGAAGGCTGGGGGAGCCCCAGATCACCCTCGGCACACATGCCAAGGAGGAAATGATTCTCCCCAGAGGTGTTTGTCCCCAACAGAATGAGCTTCTAGGACTCATACAGCGACATGCATGCAATAAATAAAAACCCACGGTGGCTCAATTTTTATTGAAAACTAATTTGTTCCGCCTGAACTAAGATTAAATTTTTAAAAATATTTGCCGTTTGTAATCTTTTAAATATATAACATTAATAGCCTACCATTTTTGTCACGTAAATATTGTATAACCAAAGTAGAAGATGAAAAATGTTTTCCAGGAGCTGTGGCTACGGTACTTCTCTATAAAACAGAGGCGCCCTACACTGCCTGTACCTGTGGCAACAGCCAAAGCACGACGCCACGTGAGCAGTGGGTCAGGCAGAGCCTGGCCCATACGCCAGCCTGTTCCCTCCTGTGCAGGGGGCAGGCTCAAGGCTGCTCCTCTAGTTTAGCTCTGACTCACTGCCTTGACTCTCTCCAGGCAGCCCTGGTTGGTTTTTGTTTCTTTGCTTTTTTTTCTTTAAGTTGAGGGCTCTCAAGAGGTGGTGTTTTATTTTGAATCAAATTTCCTTTTCATATCTATTCAGAAGTGTGGAAAGAGTCTAGGAAACATCAAAAATCAAAATTCCATTTACTTGAGTTATTTTGAAAGGAGGGAAGTCCCACACTTTCCCGACTGCAGGAGAAAGCAAGTTTATACAGTTTTGGGGGAGGAGGGCTCTCCACAGAACACAACTCAGTGGCGGAGTGGGAAACCCAGAGGAAGAGGAGAGAGTGGCAGGGCACACTTGTCTCCCAGGCCTATGTGGGCCACAGATTCACTCTGACTACTGGGCTACCTGAGCTCTTGAAAGGCAGCAGCTGCCTTGCCCAACCCACCAGTCTCTACCCTCCCACTTTTCTGCACAGCTCTGAGTAGCCCGACCCAGGTTTGACTATAAAAACTGCAAGAAAGCACACTTGTAGGGCACATCCAAAGCCAGCCTCCTCTAGAAAGCTCAAAGCAAAAAGGAAGGGAGGAAGGAGGAAAGAAAGAAAGAAAGAGAGAGAGAGAGAAAAAGAAAGAAAGAAAAAGGGGGGGGAGAGAGGGAGGGAGAAACGAAGGAAGGAAGGAAGGAAAGGTGTGACAACTTTATTCGCAATTCCTATTTGAAAGTGGAATAGGATTTCAGACAAAAGAGAGCTCCCAGGCCTGGACAGACAGCCAAGCTGAGTAAGTCCCAGTGGTCAATGAAGTTCTGAATTCGAAAGTCTTCTGAAAGGCTTCTCTTTGACTCTCAAAGAAAACAATTTAGAACTAAACGTGAAGAAATATTTTGATTTCATTGGAACTTAAGTGTTCCTGAAAGCTTTATCTTAATATAAGATTGCTATTAACATCACGATTTAAAAATAAAGAGATAGATTTGCGTTAGGGCACAGACGAAAATCCTATAATCACATGCTAATAACCCAAGATGTACTATAAATGCCTGCTAATTACCATGGAAAACTATGGGATTAATATTAACAATATAACTAATACATCCTGGTACAGGGAAAGATTACTTTACTGGGAACCAAAATTAAAGACAGATTGAATAAAGAGCAAATGGTAAGTTTCACAATTAACTACAAAATTATGTCAATATTGGTCACATTGGATGTGACTATAACGTAATGATGCTTATTTGGATGTGTTTGTGGAATAAGTCTCATTACATGACGATCCATACCACCCGTTCTGAAAGTGCAAAAACTGTGGTGTTCATTATTTTGAAACATCTGCATTGTAAAGCAAGAAAGTAATTCTGTTCAGTAGAGAAATTATATTTGAATGTTTCAATATATCTGCTGTAGCTTCTGATTTTTCTTTTTTTCTTTCTTTTCTTTTTTTTTTTTTTTTTTTTTTTTTTTGCGGTACGCAGGCCTCTCACTGCTGTGGCCTCTCCCGTTGTGGAGCACAGACTCCGGACGCGCAGGCTCAGCGGCCATGGCTCACGGGCCCAGCCGCTCCGCGGCATGTGGGATCTTCCCGGACCGGGGCATGAACCCGTGTCCCCTGAATCGGCAGGCGGACTCTCAACTACTGCACCACCAGGGAAGCCCTGATTTTTCATTTTATAAATCAATATTAGTTGTTGAACGTCTTATAATTTTCCTTCCCTGTTTGAAAGGAAACAAAGAGAAAAATATCCCTTCCCAGGAAAGTGGTTTTGGAATTATTCATGGTCTGAGTAGACTTGGTATGCAGTCTGGTTCATTTCGTGATTTGTGGTTCATTTCAAATGTTTTAAAAATGGCTTACATTGTGCAAAACTGGATCCCTTCACCATGCAAATGAGTCCCGGGTAACTCCCAGCCTGCTCCATGTGTACACGATGCCTCCAAGTCGTCGTGCCCCTGGCTGGACTCAGCACCGCCAGCCTCCACTCCCCCGCAGCTGGCCACGCTGCCCCACCCAACTCCCTGCCTCAGGGCGGGACACCCGCCTTGCCTCGCTAACAAAGCTGAGCTTTTCTTCTGTGATTTTTATCTTCTCCTTTATTCCCACAGCCAGTCAGTCCTGGAGAGTCCACCAGTTCTAGAATTCATCTCTCATTCCTGGGTTAACTTTGCATCTCTCCTTTCTCAGCCATAACCGTCTCTCCCTCACTTCATCCCACCCCCATGCTGGCCCAGAACTACCTCTCTGAAATACAGATATCACTGCATGACAGTCCTGCTAAAAATCCTCAGTGGTTATCCAAAGCCTCCAAAATCAAATATTGCAACTCATTAAAGAGAAATACCGCCTCATCACCATATTCCATTTGCCTTTATTTATTCCCAGTCTCCTCCTTGTCAGAGTTCTGGTAGGACTGAAAAGTGAATGTGACACATCCACCCGGATGAGTGACAACTTTTACGAACCCTCACTTATGTATTCCTGGATCTCTAAAGCCCATTCTGTTCAACAGTAGAAAAACTGAATTAGCAAAATACAAAGTATGCATGTTACACCTCAATATAAAAAAGTATAAACACACACTTTCCAATAGCTCCCCAGCAAGACTGCAAAACAAGACTCTGGAGCCAAGCTAATGTCAAAGCAGCAGAGGACGAGAAACCCTGAGCTTAAATTCCCCTCAGCATCTGGTGTGGTGATGTTCCTCTGCAAAGACCCACCCCATGGTCTGAGAGATAGCATTTCCCCAACATTCCACCTGCAGCTCTGGGGGTTACCACCAGGACACATGTGGTATTTGTCAATGGCCCTCTAATACCTGGAACCTTCTGGGCCCTGGACCCTTAAACACCCAGCTGGGCTCGTTCAGCCTCCAAGGTAGACCTGGAGCTTCAGCCCGTACCTCATGGAAACAGCTTTAAACGGGGCTCTTCTTCGAGCTTGAGACCAGCAAATTCCATCTATACTTCATATCCCCGGTGCTCTAAGATTCCCCTTAAAAAAGCAAGCCTCTCCACGGCTACCACAGCCTTCAATCTCATTTTCTCAACCCAGTTTACTCGGGACTTCCCTCCTTCTCCCCACTCTCTGTGTAAGTTGAATCGATGACACTCCCACCAGCATGCATGAGAGTTTCCACCCCTCCCATCTTTGCCAACAGTTTTACCAGATTTTCTAAAAGTATGCGCCGATCTCATTCTGGTTTTTCTGTCTGGATTCCTGTACCTCTGCGTGGGCTGCTTCCTTGACTCACAGCACTCTCCGCCACATTTTCGACCTCAGCCACTCTTGTTATCTTTTCAGAGGGGTCTTAGAAACATCTCAGGGAAGTGTTCCTCCCATGTGCCCCTCACAGCTGGTCATCTTCTTGCCTCCAGACTTGAGCAGTTCGAGGAGGGGGCTCCACCTTATTCATTTATCTCTGAGTTGCCAGTTCCTAACGGAGGGTCCATTTGCTGAGCGAATGTGGAATCACTCTGCCTTTCTGCAAGCTGGTGGTAACTTGATGGGACCAACACTAACTCCATGTCCCCTTAGAAAGGGGCTTTCACACTCAGAGAGGAGCAAACGACAGATATCATCAAAGCGGCGATTCCGTACAGTAGGTACAATTGGCACAGGGACAATCTCTGGGCTGCAGAATGTAAACGTATTTATGACCTGGAATAATTCTGTTATCCGATGAGCTCACAAGAAAGAACTTGTGAAACTTAGAGAAATCTGCTTGTGTGCTTTGCCAAGCAGCAGAACGCACTTGGGCTGGGGTTGGTTTGTTGTACTTATATCCAGTAAGAGCTAATTGCTAATGTTTCCTTCCCCACCGACATAGTTTATGGCCTAATGTACAAGAACCACATCTCTGAACTGGCTTTTAGAAATATCAGAACTAGTAGCAGCCAAGAGTCCTACCACCCAGAGTGCAAGATGTTCTCAATGTCTGGAGAGAAAGGCGTAGAGGAGAGAAGAAGGACCTCAGTGCAAGGTCAGTTCATGAATGTGTGCAGTCATTCTGCATGTAATCAGGGCTGACGGGGGCCAAGAACTATCTAGAGGTCAGGATACAAAGACGATAGACAGTGGAGTAAAGACATAGAATAACAAAAAATAAAACAAGGGATGCAAACTCCAGCATTCCTGGGTTTCCATCCTCACTTACCAGGGATTTGACCTTGGGTGAAATTCTTAGCCCCTCACCATCTCAGTTTTTAAACAACAAAGTAAGTTGTTTTCAGGAGGAAGGACAAATGTTTATGTCTGATGCACAGAAAGGGCCCAGTACACAGAAGGCAAAAGACACATGGGAGCTTTTTTTTTTTTTTTTTGCGGTGCACAGGCCTCTCACTGTTGTGGCCTCTCCCATTGCGGAGCACAGGCTCCGGACGTGCAGGCTCAGCGGCCATGGCTCACGGGCCCAGCCGCTCCGCGGCATGTGGGATCTTCCCGTACCAGGGCAAGAACCCACGTCCCCTGCATTGGCAGGCGGACTCTCAACCACTGGGCCACCAGGGAAGCCCCACATGGGAGCTTTTATTAAGACATAGTTCACTCCTTCGAAAGCCTGCCTCCTGTCACTGTAATAAGAGTTTCATCCATACATCTGTTCATTCATTCATTCACTCATTCATTCCTTCAGGAAATATTTATTGAACACTCACGATGACTTGGGCTCTGTGCTAAGCATTGGGGCTGGAGCAGAGAACAAATCAGACAAGTGCCTGCTCTTATGGGGCTTATTCTATTAGGAGGGGGCACACAATAAGAAATAGAAACGTATATTCATAATAACATGTTAGGTGATTATAAGCACTCGGCAGTAAACTAAAGTTAAGGGAGCTCAAGAGCGATGAGGGTGTGACTTTGGGTAAGGTGACAGGGAAGGTCTCTCTGATAAGGTGACAACAAGCAAAGGCCTCCAAGAAGTGAGGGAACAAGCTGGGCAACATATGAGTATCCACCCAAGGAGGGATGTGACTGGTGTGAGGCAGGGATGGCCTCACCGGGAACTCCACTCAGCCCACAGGAAGCTGGGAGCTGAGGCGCCATGTGCTCTGAGGGGCAGCCTCCTTCCCTGGCCCTCGGGCTCTCACTCTCCTTTCCATGGATCCACAGACAGGGCTCCATCGGGGACGCTGAGGGTCCTCTCCCGTCAGGCAGCCAGCACACAGGGGCTACTCAGAGCATCAAGAGTATGTGGGAGATGAGGAGTAGCCACAAAGAACAGCCAACAGTCTTATCCAAGGGAGACAGATTTATGTCAGGAAAGATGCAGAATGTTCTCCAGGCATGATTATTTCAGGGTGCAAGAGATGACAAGAGAACCCTTGAGTGCGAGTGCTGAGGGGATGTTGAAGAAGGAAAGATACAAAGAGAGGTAAGAGCTCCATCGGGCTTCTCCTGGAATGGAGGGAGGGAGGCCGCCTGCCAGAGACAGGCTGGTTGTCCCAGGCACCCCTGGAAAGGAGAGGAAAGGATGTGCACACCCACACACACAAAATTGTGTTACGCGAAATTTGAGGAGTTTGAGGTTCCCCTAGAGCCCACACCTACAGACCCCAAGGGCCAAGGTTATGAATGCTTGTTTTAGCAAAAGGGGCCTCATCTCAGTCTCTGACATGAGCTTCAAGTTCACTGCCTGCAGGGCTCAGTAGAACTTGCTGACCACAGTGGCTGGTGGAGGCGTGGGAACTGCAACTTTGGAGCCCTGATGTTAACCTCCAGTTCATGGAGGTTAAGAAAGATAACACAGGGCTTCCCTGGTGGCACAGTGGTTGAGAGTCCGCCTGCCGATGCAGGGGACACGGGTTCATGCCCTGGTCCGGGAGGATCCCACATGCTACGGAGCGGCTGGGCCCGTGAGCCATGGCCGCTGAGCCTGCGCGTCCGGAGCGTGTGCTCCGCCACGGGAGAGGCCACAACAGTGAGAGGCCCACATACCGCAAAAAAAAAAAAAAAGAAAGAAAGATAACACATTACATAATTTTGGATTCTTCCTTTTCTTTTGCAGGCTTCTAGAAGGTTCTCAACCCAAAATGACAAGAGTATAGCATACACACTCTTGGGCCTCCCTACCCCCTCAGCAGCCAAGGTGCAGCCACACGAACATTCTCTACACTGCCCTGCAGAGTTACTACCGGTGACGGCACACCACACACAGACATATGTGCTGTAGCAGCATCAGCTCCCCCGTTCTATTGGAAATGGGGTTAACCACCCACTGGTAGAGGAACAAAGGGCTTGATTTTTTTTAAATCTAGTACAAGAATGAATTAGGTGAGATGTTTTGCATATTTCCTAATTCTGTCAGGTTGAGATTAGGGGTAGAGACTGTGGTCTGAAAATTGATTTTCCATTTGAAGCTAAGGGGCTGATTCAGTGTCTTGATCTCAGATTCAGAGAGCAAGTAGCCCAAGTAGCCGTGAAGCTATTTAGTAAGAGTCACAAATCTCAGTGATGAATCGTGTGTGTACATGTGCACACACACGCATGTGTAAAGGGTTACATGAGGGAGAAAAGGCAGGCAAGAGGTGATAAAGAAAAGAGGTAAGATCTGAAATCGTATGAGACCTGAGAGATCATTCTGGTCTAAGAAAAGTAAACCTTGTAGCAACATCAAATTTAAACCAACAGGTATGCCAGTAAAATGCTTTTATTATTTGCCTTATTTGGACCTAGTCCATATTTCTAGTTAACTGCTCCTCTCATTTTCTTGGGCAATAATTATAAGGCTAAACTTTTCAAATAAAATAAAATAGTTCCTCTGCTCTGTGCAGATTGGCTGCAAAGCAGGTTACGGCAAGTATCCCCAAATCCTTCGTCCTAGCCAGTCAGTTTTGGGGGTTCAGGGTATGACCTGGGGGAGGAAGATTGTTTCTATCCCAGCTCTTGCACTAATTCCTGCCCTAATTATCTGAGGACAAGTCACTTGGAAAGGTGGGTCAGTGAGCCTCTCTAGACCTTGGCTTCCTAGTTTATTAGATAAATAAGTTTGACGAGTTTACAGATGTGTATGTGTGGCAGGGGGGAGGGGGAGGAGTGGTGTAGCCATTTTGCAAGAAAAACCAGCGAGTTAGTTTCACTATGTTCTACAGTGAGTCTCTAACCCTAACCTAGTTACTAACTTCTCTGCCATTGGTCAAGGGGCCCTAGCAAGTGTGAGATGGAAGGTCTGAACAATCCTTCATTACAATGCGAAAGAGATCAAAGTAAACATCCTTTTAATGGCTCACTAACACCTCTGGTATCCAACACAGTGGAAACCTTCGTTTGGCCTAGCCTCACTGGGGCTGTACGCTCTTGGTCCACAAAACGTGAAAATAAAGCCTATAAATGAGAAATGATTTATTTCCTATGGAAGCAGCATGTAGATAAAGTGTTAAAATTACTTAGAAACACATATACATTAAGTCCTCTGCCTTCAAGTTGTGAACTTTCAAAGATTCGAACCTGTGTTCACGTGTCCAATCACGTAAGTTAGCTCACGTGTCTGGTGTACATTGTCACCTGCGTGTGTCCTCTACAAGTGGTGGTGCTTTTGTGTACTTTACTGTACAGTACTGTACAGAGTACAGTATCACTGGATCATTTTTTCAAGAAGGTAGATAGAATTGAATCCAGCAAGGAACCAGAACCTGTGCCATCAGTGTCAGGCGTGAGTGAAATTACAGCTTGCCCTCCGTCTCCTACTGCTGACGATCCTTCAGCTCTACCATCTCCACCTCCTCTCCCTCCCCCAGTCAGTAACTCTTCTTGCCTGGTCACTCAATGCCAGGTCCTGTATGCCAGCTGTTGTAGTGTACTACTGTACTTTTCAAGGTGCCGTACTGTAAGATTAAAAATGTTTTCTTCATTTCTTTGTGTTTGTTTTTATGTATTATTTGTGTGAAAAGTATTATAAACCTATTACAGTACTGTACTATATAGCCAATTGTGCTAGTTGGGTACCTAGGCTAACTTTGGTGGACTTACGAACAAATTGGACTTGCAAACGCGCTCTTGGAAGGGACCTCGTTCGTTGGTAGGGGACTTACTGTATTACTGCGTTTCGTTTGTTTGTTTTTGCAGTATGTGGGCCTCTCACTGTTGTGGCCTCTCCCGTTGCGGAGCACAGGCTCCGGACACACAGGCTCAGCGGCCATGGCTCATGGGCCCAGCCGCTCCGCGGCATGTGGGATCTTCCCAGACCGGGGCACGAACCTGTGTCCCCTGCATCGGCAGGCAGACTCTCAACCACTGCGCCACCAGGGAAGCCCTATTACTGCGTTTTAAAGTAATTTCTAGGTACTTTGAGATCCAATTGCTGACTTCCCCTGCTTTGCTCTGTGCCTCAGAGGTTGATTCCTTCAAAGTGCATGTGCCAGGGTCACGTGCCCTCTGCTTCAGGGTAATGTGGCCACTGGGAAGCACTGGGGGAGACTGGGAGGCAGAGTGAAGCCAAGGCAGCCCCTCTCCCCTGCCCTCTTGGCACTGAGGGGTGTCTCCGGCAGCGATTCCTCTGAGGTTCTGCCTGCTCCTGGAAAGCTGCTCCCTCTGTGGTCCCAGCTCCAGCTGGTGCCTGTTCCTGCTGGGCAGCTCTCACAACACCCAGCACCTCTCCCTCTGATCCTCTGGCCCTCCAGCTAAGAGCAGCAGACTCCTGCTGTTGCTCCTCTCTGCATTGTCTCACGGTGCCTTCAGCCCTCCCCACTTTGGCAATGAATTCTCTCCATGGAACTCTCTGGTGTGGGCTCTGCTTTCCTGACAGGACTCTGAGACTTGTCCAGAGGGCTCGAGGTCTCTGAAGAACAGACATCACGTGTAGGCATGTACAGATTCCAGAAAATGCACTTGGCAGGTCCATTCCTTCCCTGCTGCCAGGAAAGCTCTCTCAAACATTGCCTTTGTCTGATCACCTAGGACTATTTGCACTAGACACGTGTTTGGATGGAAGGAACATGGGATGGAGAATGAGAGAACGAGAATGCTGTATCTAGTCACGTGACCTTCGCAAGTACCTTAGAACCAAATGAGCTGAGGTTATTCGCGTCACAGGGGGATATCAGTTCCTCTGGCCTGCCTGCCAATTATTAGGCTCAAACACAAGAGGGCATGGAAATATGTTTTAGAAACTGGCACGGCCGTTGCAAATCTAAATCTCTTATTATAGGAGACACAATTGACTTTTATGGAACGAAAAGTGTTTTGCTCTCAGCTTAGCCTGATTTTGACTTCTCAGCCTGATTTGTACTAAATGTACTAAAACATAGGAAAAGTGCACAGACTAGTGCCTGGCACATCATGAGAGTAATGTGGGTCCCAGCTGTGATTTCTGGGCTGGGCTCTCCTTTGTATCATGACAACATGGCAGTTTACCGAAGACTATGCAGGGAGGTCAGGGTCAACTTACCGATGTCGAGGACCCTCTGTTTGGCCGTGTGCTGTCGAGAGTGCCAGTACTTCCAGTATTTCAGCTGCTCGTCCCGGTTTTTGTCTTCACTGAAGACCACCATTACCACGCTCTGCAGAGGGGGAGAACCACGGAGCTTACTTTCTGTTCGGCACCTCCTGCTTCACACAGTCTCCAGTTCTAGTTCTATCAGAGGTGGGTTGCTATAATTTCTATAAATTTGCTTTTCTTGCTTTAGAAAAGCCCAATAAGCTCAGTTGTATGGTTTGTCTTGTTTTAAGATGGGCCTACTTTAAAAAAATGAATGGGAAATGAGAACAGCACATAGTGAAAAAGAATGCTACATCATTTTTACCATGAATCGTAAACAAACAGATTATCCAATTTACCAGCAAATTTATTATTGTGTGAGCTGAGCGGGCATACCAAAAAAGATTTTTTTTCTTGTATTGGAAACAAGAACATTTTTGAAATTTCATATCCTTAAACATAGAATTTGGTGCTTTTGGAAAGGAGCAAACATCTGTTTCTGGCCTAATTAAGTGCCTCTGGCTGGATGAGTGGGAATAATGAGAGAAATACTAAAAGATGAGCTCATATTGATGAACGAAGATCTAAGCTACAGATATCTCATAGACCAAAAGCTACAAGGTCAACTATGTTATTTATAAAAATATGTGGATGTACTTTTAAAATGAGCATGAGAAACTAATAATATCTTATAGAACTAAGAATCCCAAACTGCGTTCACTTCTAAGTTACAGCCTTGTTCAACTAAATATATGTTAATTCATTGTCATTTATGAGATGGAGGAGGTACCAAAAACAAACAAATAAACAAACCGCAAAAACCCTTTAATTGCAGCAGGAGGAATACCGTATCCAGGAATATACTCCCCCACCCCCATTCCATATGCAAAATCTTCTTAGACATTTTTCCACTGTTCCAGAAGAATGTTTCAATGACTCTCATCCTTTAATAACTTCTCCTTTGTAGCATGTCACATACTTGTAGTCATCTACCTAATTATTTACCATTATTCAGTCCATGGCAATGTCTTCCCACTGATGCCTATCTCAGTGGGGGCTGGGACAGTGTCACTCACCACGGGGGCCCTGGTGCCCGACAAATGAGAGGTACCGAACACATGTCTGTGACTGAGCTGTCAAGTCAAAACCCGGCTTGGTCCCGGTGGTATGTAAACATTTGTTACACAGGAAAGCAGACGTTTGTTAGAATAGATGGTTTAGAAATATGCAGCCATACTATTTGCATTCACAAGCGGCATGACCCTCCAAGGCATGGAGGAGAGCTGACAAGAAAGGGATCCACTGGCTGGGCTGGTGGAACTCTGGGCTCAGCCTCTCTCCATCCTCCCGCCCCCTTCCGCAGGCTTTTCCATTTATACGTAAGAGTTTACTGCCCAGCCTCCTGGTCTTTTTCTCTGTCTGTTCCAAAATAAAAATAACGTTTCAGGTAATTTTTTCTAGCACATGACTAAAATGGCATATTCTTGGGATGGAAATGTATTTTTCCAGTGGTAAGGAAAAAGGAAACTGCTATTACCACGGCTAAGCTTCGACTCGGGATGCAACACGGTTCTCAGAAATCAGTGCTAGGAGGGAGGTTCCAAGTGCATCCCTCATTTCGCCACACTGCTGGCTCTACCAGAGCCTAGGAGTAAGAAAGATTCATTCTGAGAAGGGCCATCCTACTTTCCAAGGCTGTTAGACGGAAGCCCTTAAGAGAAGGAAGCCTCTTGGTTTTAGGCAAGATGCAAGAGAAGGAAATAAAATTTCTATATTAAATTATTTCCATGATTTCAATGAAAGAAAATTCTTGGAAAAGTTCCTGCACTACAAACTGTTGTCATGGCCTCAGATTACGAACCATGCGTCATCTTTTCAGGGTGATGATACAAGTGTTGTTACCAAGGTGTATACATGAGTTATACACTTGTAATTTACAAGATTTTTTTTTTAAAGAATATGTATCCAGGGGCTTCCCTGGTGGTGCAGTGGTTGGGGGTCCACCTGCCGATGCAGGGGACACGGGTTCGTGCTCCAGTCCGGGAAGATCCCACATGCCGCAGAGCAGCTGGGCCCGTGAGCCACGGCTGCTGAGCCTGCGCATCCGGAGCCTGTGCTCCGCAATGGGAGAGGCCACAACAGTGAGAGGCCCACGTACCGCAAAAAAGAAAACAAACAAAAGAATATGTATCCAGTGTCTTCTTACCAGGCATCCACATGTGAGGGTTTAGGATACAAATTCTAGGATATATTTCCAGAGCTGGATCCCATGCTAAAATCCGTCTGCCTTTCAGGCCTCCATGCTACTCAGCACAGTACACTTAGTGGTTAAGACAGTAGGTTCGGGGGTCTGACTGCTTGGGATATAACCCAGTTCCCTCACATTTGAGCTATGTAACCTTGGTCAGTTGCTAGCTTCTAAAAGGCCAAGTTTCCTCATCTGTAACATTATAAAAGGAATGCCTATTTCACAGGGCTGTTGTTAGTTTCAACGAGTTACTAGATGTACAGTGCTTAACACAGTGCCCAGCACAGAGAAGATATACTCAATAAAAATTAGCTGTTACACTGTGGCTCTGGTTGTTGTGATGATGGGGACGATGACGACTGATGATGACGATGCTGCTGCTGCGGCTGACAGCATACCTCCACCGTAGCCTTGACCTCAGGGTTGGAACATACCAACTCCTCTGGAGGGCACACTAAGCACTCTTCCACCTGCCACGGGTTCAGCCTCCGGTGGGTCGTTAGCCCCACATCCTCCCTGTCTTCCCCTCACTCTCAACTGCCCTGCCTCCTGCCTCCTGCCGCTCCGATCTGGAACTGGGACGGCCTTGGAGGGAGAAGGGCCTGCTGGACAAAGGAGCAGCAATTCTTCCTTGTCTTTCTCGTGGAAACAAAGCCGTAAAACCGGGTTGATTCAAGAGAGCAGCACTGCAATGATTTTACCTAAAAGCTAGTAACAGGCAAACCGGCCAGCAGGTGCCTGGACACTCTTTTCTCTTCTACCTCAGGTGTTACCTTTGCCTGGGAATCTGAGTTGGGGTAAACTCACTGGGCTCGGCACAGCACGGCGTTCCTTTCTCAGTATGCAGAAGAAAGAGCTTAGGAGGAGGCAGCTATGGATAAAATAAGGGGGGGTGCACACCACGCACACAGCAGCATAAATCATTTTACAACAGGGCAGGAAACTCCTTCAACCTCTTTTGAGAGCTCTGCTATAATTTTCCTTTTCGGTCGACAGGGATTACCAGTTCCCTCCCTTCTCGGCAGTAGCAAGAATGCCAGAAGCTGGCAGGCTTCCAAGGCAGTTTCATGTCCCACAAATAGAACTAATACTCGTGAATGTGAAAATTCCTCCAAGTCACTCCTGGTAAGGATCATATCATGCCCGCCTCTTGACTCCTGAGTAAGCGCCAGGCTGCAGGAGGCTTTTAAGCAAAGCTGCCGAGGGCCCAGGGATGCAGAATGAATTGCACCCTCCTTTTCAGAAGAAAGCCCAGCTCTTTCCTGCCCACACATACGCTCTGACTTACAGCTGCTTACTTGAAAACTGCACATCATTTGATTGAAAACAACGACGACAACAACTAGGTAGCACATAGGCAATGAATGAAGTTGGGGAAATTCCTTGGATACAGTCAGAAAGCATGTTCCAACCACGTCCCTTCCCTGGGGTTTATTAGTTACTGATTAAAATGATAAACTGCAAGCCAATAAGGTCTCTTGTCCCAACTCTCTGACATTTGTTCTAGAATTATTTATTTTGGAATTTTTTCCATGCCCTTCCACAAGGCTGGCAGGTAGTAACTGCTTTCACCTGATCCCTCTGTGCTTTACTGGAGAAATGAGGCCCTTACCCTGACTTTGCTGATGGGGTGTCGGAAGCACTTGTTGTCCCCCGTCTCACTGAGCGTGATGGCATAGAACTGTCCCTTGTTGAGGTAGGTCATGGGGCCCTCCCCCTGCTTCTGACGGAGAGATTTGGTGGCTTCCAGGGTGTATTGAAATGTGCCACTGTGAACAGAAAACAAATAGTGGTCAGATTCATTCTCTTGGACATTTCTGCCTTCTGGATCAATTTCACATCGATAGCATTTTGTATGAATATTAACCAACGTTTACTCCATTTCAGAGACAAAACACAGCACATGGCAAAAGAGATGAGTCCATACCAAAGGTCACTGTTAGTACATTACACACAACATTTCTAATAGTGGCCCATAAACCAGATGGTTTAGAAGGGGAGAAAGTCCACAATGTGCCCGTCCACTTGTGCCAGGCGGAGCCGGGGGAGCCTCTGTTAGGTTTTAGTTGGTCCTTGGTAATGCCTGAACTTCAGAATCGCTAAAATTTGCCACTTTCATCCTAGCAACAAGCCAAATATGTGAATGCTTTTGTTCAATTCATCTGTATATCAACCTTCTTTTGTCTAGCCAAGGTGTTGCAAATAGCTACATCCCACTTTAAAATATTTCAAAATGTACAAATCTAGCACTCATTCATTATTGAAATCTATATGGAATCTAGTTCCATAACAGGGAGTGTTGTTTGATTTGGGGGTTTTGTTTTTTAAGCCTGCAAAAGAACTCATGACAGGGTTACTGCTCTAAATCAGGCGCTTGCAAACAATGGTCTGTCGGCCAAAGCCAGCTAGCTGCCTGTTTCTTGTAAATAAAGTTTTACTGGAACACAGCTACACTTGTTTATGTCTTATCTATGGTTGCTTTCGTGCTGCTACAGCAGGGTTGAGTAGCCGTGACAGAGACTGTGTAGTATGCCAAACCTAAAATACTTAGTATCTAGCCCATTACAGAAAAAAAGTTTGCAGGTCCCTGATCTTAATAATTTCCCTAATATTTTACAAATATAATTTAACTTATAAAATAAAAACACCAAAGTTCCCAACTTTGAAGAATATACCCATTGTTTAAAATGAGCAACGGATATGAATCACAATCTTTTTATTTAAGATGCTCATTCAGAATATTTATTTCTGTCACACTGCAGGATGGCACACAGTGATGATCCAATTACAAGTGCTTTGTGTGTTTTCTGAGAATCATCAGAGGCTCTTCACTGGGTCTATCTATTTTTTTAGCTCTTTAATTTCAGTCTGTGAAAGGCTGTGTGCAAAAAATGACTCAAGTTTGCCTCTTAAAATGATCTACTTACAAGATTATGGGGGACTCTTGCTTTCTATGTTGAATATTTCTGCAATGTTTGATGTTTTTTTAACTTTTATAATGAGAAAGAAATTTGAAGGGCAAAGTAATATTCCTCTTACATGATAAGAATCTTAGGCTTAAGCTGATAAACAAAGCAAATTCCAGAATATGTGTCTTAGAATAAGATGGGAAATAAATCATTCAAGACAGAACCAATTCCACTGTCATTTTGCCTAGAAAAAGCAATTTCAAGATAACCCACTGAATCATAAAGTTTGAGACCTGGACAGGATATTAGGAATCACGTAGACCAGGAGCTTGCAACTTGTCTAGGGCACAGACTGCTTGAAAAACATGAAGAAAGCGTGAACCCTCTTCCCAGATAAAAGCACATATGAACACTAATGAATTTTAATATAATTTCAAGGGATTCACGTCCCCCAAGCTCATCCACAACACAAGGTAAGAACCAGTTTCCTCATTTCACAGCTGAGGAGACACTGAGAAACTTGCTCACTCCTGGACACAATGACAGCAGCAGAAAGAGACACCAGGTCACATGACTGGTAGGTCATTGCTCTTTTCACTGGCCCGAGAGCTGGCTGCATAGTTATCTGGATTGACAGCATGCAAAGTATACATGTATTTCCACGTTTTAGAAGGTGATTTGAAACTTTATCTTCTCTGCCTCTCCCCTACCCTTCACCACCACTGCACACCCAAATTCTGGCTGGGAGAATCTAGAGAGGGTGACTGGGGAGCCTGAGGCTGGAGCAAGACCCTGAAGGGGCAGGACGACTTCAAGCAGAGACAGAGAGAGGAGAAGGGGCCATACATGTAAAGGTAAAGGGCCAAGAAATACAGCGGGGGGGCTTCCCGGGTGGCGCAGTGGTTGAGAGTCTGCCTGCCGATGCAGAGGACACGGGTTCGTGCCCCGGTCCAGGAAGATCCCACATGCCGTGGAGCGGCTGGGCCCGTGAGCCATGGCCGCTGAGCCTGCATGTCCGGAGCCTGTGCTCCGCAACGGGAGAGGCCACAACAGTGAGAGGCCCCCATACCGCCAAAAAAAAAAAAAAAAAGAAGAAATACAGTGGGGGACAAGGTTTACAGTAAAAAGGGACCAGCACATAGCGGGCCCCAACTACCTTCATAAGGAATTTGTGTCTTATTCTGTCTGAAATGGTGAAACCACTGCTAAGTTTTGTAAATGGGATGGATTAATTCATCCTTGCCATTCTCTCCTGTCTACAGGCATGATCACGACCAAGGACTTTGAACATGTGGTCCCTCTACCTAGAATGTTCTTAATCCTCCTTCTTTCCCTGGAAAACTCCTGATAATCCATCGAGATCCAGCTCAAATGCTACTTCTTGTAAAGCTTTCCTCTGGTCCCATCCCACTCACACCCCACATACACCCAGGCCTGCAGGTCATCTCAGCTGTCTAATCATGTATCTCTGTAGTAAGACTCATCATTTTGCAAATGTATTGCAAATTTGTATGACATCACACAGGTCTCCTGCAAAAGTCTATGGGCCTCTTTTAAGGACAGGTTATAACTTATCCTCAATCCCTATCTCATTGCTGGAAGATGGAAGGCACCAAAGTCTGTGAGAGCTAGTAGGTAGAAATGTCCAAAGTGGAACGGAAGGGAAAAGAAAGTGCTGGCAGGGCAACCTGTTATGTTGCAACAGCTCAGGAGCAGACGCACAAGAGTAAATTGGAAGAGACAGGACAGGTAGAATAGGACATTCAGCACTTGGCAAATGCCATGAACGTGTAGCAGGAAGGCAAGCACCTTGCACCTCTGGAGTGTGTGGCTGCGAGGATGGCACCATTAGGCACAACAAGAAATAAAAGTGGAAGAACAGATGTGAAAGAAGTGAAGAAGGAAAGAAAGAAGAGGAAAAGACATGTACATGCTGTGCTGGAGGCCCAAGTGTCTGAGGTTTAGAGGAACACCTAAGAAGGGATGTCTAGCAGCAAAAGGACAAAGGAAGGGTACAGGTAGGTCTCAGAAAATTGATCAAGACTGGAAATAGTAATTTAGAAGTCATGGTGTAGAGAAAAGAATTTTCTTTTAAAGGTGTAAAAGTATAACTTGACGATACATTTAAACAGTTATCAGTTCATTAGTTTCTAGGCGCAGCTCCTGTAACCTACCTTGATGTCTGGTCATACATGTACTCCTCAGCCCCAACTGAAGCACTCCGAAATTTCTGCAAAATTTAAAAGTCATCAAAATTAAAACAAATAGGTGAGTCATTATGCAGAAAAAAAAAAAGTGACAAATGTATCCAAACTGTTTTATCCTCATTTTAGAAAGGAAAATTATACATTTTTTGGTATTATGTTTTCAACTACAGTGAAAATAGTTACCATTTGTGTATAGAACTTGCATACCACCTGCACACTGAGAATTACATTCAACAGAAAATGCATTTGTGCTTTTATTCACATGTCCACGTTGACATGTCCACAGGTGTTCCTAAATTGTCTCCAGGTACTAGAAACTGTTTCCTCAAACATGTAAACATCTCTTCCATTTTCTTATCTCCAACACTTATTCCAAAAGCCACACATTCTGAGTTAGTGGAATACTCATTACAGAGAAGGCACATAGCATATCATAAAGCAGTATTTAGAGTTTTGGGGCATAGTTTTTGGAGCAAGACTGTCTAGAGTCAAGTTCTAGGGTCAAGTTTTAGCTCTTTTACCTGCTGCCACTGGGGCAAGTGCCATATTTTCTTCAGCTGTAAAATGCCTACTTATAGTGATGAGAAGAATTAAATGCATTAGCAGAGATAAAGTACTACAAACAGTTCCTGGAACGTGGTGAGCTCTATCTAACTGTGTGTATTAAATTCTGTTCCATACTCAGGCAAAATTGTGAAACTGAAGTTCACACTGACATTTTTTTCTTCCAACAACAACAACAACAAAAATTCTGTTCTATAGTAATCACTTGATCGTATTCAATGCCCTTCTCTAAGATCTTCATTATCACAACAGTGTTAGAAGTAATTCTGCGAAGGAAATTCTGTCTTAGTATTACATGTGAGAAGGCTTGGGTCCACAGACATTCAGTTGTACATTTAGTGCAAGTAGGATGCACTTTGCTACATTTTAGAACCTTCTCAAAAGTAGATGCACCAAAAGCCCTAACTCTTGATCCTAAAGTGAATATAATAGAATATTGATGAAAAAGCACTTGGTGGACCACACAGATCTGGACCTTCCACTGTGGCCTTTTTTCTAGTGTCTCTTTCTAAGAAACAACCGCCTTGCCTTTCATTTCTCTGCCATAAACTTCCATTCTTTGACAAGTAATTCAAAGATTTCCTTCTCAGGAAAGGTTTACTCACAGCTATTTTCCAAATTTCCTTCACAATCTCTAACCACCATCACTTGAACGCAGTGTGCCCTCACGTCACACTTTACATGTACATACATAGGATCTTTCTTTATATCCAGTCTTATAAATTCCGTGGATCCGAGAAGACAGTTTGCCTTTCAAAGTTTACCCAAACGCAGCCCAGGAGCATTTGACAAATATTTGTTATCTAGTTTATTAATCATGACAGAGACTCAAAGATACAGATTTGGGTTTCTTTTGCAATCAGTCAACCAATCAACAAGGCATTAAATGGAAATATTCTGGGGCTTCAGCATCTGACTGGTGCCAAGAGACACAGAGAAAATACATAAGGCATTTTCTTTGCCTCAAATATATAAAAGTTGGTTGAGGAGGTGAGTAAATTCATACGAAAAATGACAAGAACAAAAGAAACTGAAATACAGCAAATGACTAGATATGAAGGTCTATGTTAAAGCATTCATCCATTCATTTATTCAGGTGTCCTGACTGGAAAAGTACAGAATGAACATTACCAGGAAAGGAAGATCAGCAAAATTCTGGAAGGATTTTATGGCTGTTGTGAACTTTGCTTTGACCCTTAATATATTTAAGAATTAGGAAATTTCGGAGTAGGAGGGTAGCATGATGAAAAGAGCATTTAAGGAAGTGACTCCAAGACAGAGAAGATGCATTTCCAAGGTCTTCTTTGAAGGAATATGTGGTAACCCGTAACAAGACATGGTGAACCAGTATTAATAAGCATGGCCCTGAATGAGTTCACTGTCTATGCCATAGCATTCTGCAGCCTGAGGATAGGCTTGCTTACTAAAACATACTGGACTCATAAATTCTAGGGTTCTAATTTCCCAGGGGATGTGAGAAGATGTGATATACTACAACTATTCAGACTCAAAGGGACTGTCAACTATGGGCTAACGAATAAAAACTCTTAATCCAATAATATGAGCATGTAAACAAGAACTATGAAAAAATTTAAATAGTTGACATATTACTGACATGGATATTACTTTTTCCGAGTTTAAACATTTATCCTTAATTCAGTTACATTATCTTTATAATTAAAAAAAATTAAATGTATAGTCTACTTGGAAAACATCACAATCCTTTATGATGGCCCTAAATGATTGTTGATATGGCCAAAGGGAGAAAGGCCTTTAAAAAATATATATATATATATATTTATCCTACAGTAAAACTGTAGGCTACCCTCACCCTTGGCATTTTCACTGTTTCTGTACAAGGCTGCTTGGTTTTTGTTGTTGTTGCCGAAGTCTAATAAACAGGAGAGACTGTCTTGCTTATGCATGAAATAGAATTTAGTCAAATAAAAAATTTTGGTCAAAAAAAAAAAGAATTAGAACCAAAACATTCAGGCCATTCTGACTACAATTACCAAGTTTCCACAACTGTTTGGAAACATTTTAATATAATTTGTAGGATACCAAAAGGCAGGCAGACAGCCAACATCACCATACCTTGCTGTGATTTGATGCAGTGCATCTATACATTTCTTAATCATTTGGCCTGAGAAAAATGGTAGTAAAGGAAGTATGGTAACATATATCTTCTAGATTATCCTTAAAGGACTTTAGACATCAAGGAATATTAGAACGTTATATTTAAATTTTGAATATTAGAATTCTAGTTTTTTCCTCTACTACGGGGCTTCCCTGGTGGCGCAGTGGTTGAGAGCCCGCCTGCCGATACAGGGGACATGGGTTCATGCTCCGGTCCGGGAAGATACCACATGCCATGGAGCAGCTGAGCCTGTGAGCCATAGCTGCTGAGCCTGCGCATCCGGAGCCTGTGCTCCGCAACGGGAGAGGCCACACAGTGAGAGGCCCGCGTACCGCAAAAAAAAAAAAAAAAGAATCTACTACGAAAAGACAATGATTCCTTAACAGTGGTAAAATCAGATATAGCGAATAATTCCATGTGTTTGATCAGCCACTAATTTTTTAGGTCTTATGATTCATTTATTCATTCATCCACTCTTGCAATAAATATTTGCTGAGCATCTACTTTGCATCAGACACCATGCTAGGTGCTATGGATACCACAGTGAACAAAAAGAGAAGTGGTCCCTGCTGTCATGAAGCTTCCGATCTAGTAGATGAAAAATATTGGTCAAATAATCATTAATTTAAAAATTTACAAACTGTGTGCAAGCACTCTGAGAAGAGCAACAGGTCCCTTGCAGAAGCAGGCTAAATCAATGTAACTTTGACTACAGATGTGTTCACGGTTGTCTATGGCTGGTGGACTTAGTTACAAAGAAAACTGACTTTACTAGGAACTGAAAGGGGAGGACAGGGAAGGCTTCCTTGAGGAAGTCACACAGGAGGAAGGGTATGGAAGGTAGTAAAGAATATTCTAGAATAGCATTGTCCAATAGAACTTTATGCAAAGATGGAAGTGTTCTATATCTTCACTAACATGGTAGCCACTAGCCACATGTACCTTTGGAGCACTTAAAATGGAGATAGCGGGACTGAGGAATTGAATTTTTAATTTTATTCAATTTTAATAGCCACAGGTGGCTAGTGACTGCAGTATTGCACAGCACAATCCTAAAACATGGAGTAGCAGGCACATGGGTCCTGAGGCAGGAGGGAGCATATCAGGTTCACAGAACTGAATGATGCTCAGAGCAGAGAGCACCAGGGGGAAGGATGTGCAAGATGAAGTGGGAAAGGCAGAGGAGAAACAGAATGTGCAAGGCCTTGTAAACCCCTTAAAGATTTAGATCTTAATCCTAAAAACAATGGGATTTCAGTGAGAGGGTGTCATGATCAGATTAGCATTCTGAAAAGACCATCCCAGGTACAGTGCACAAAAGTGAACAGTATTATAGGCCAGAGATAATGATAGCTTGGGTCAGTATGGTGGAAGTAGAATGGAGATAAATGATTTCAGAGAGATTTAAGAAAGTGAAGTTGATAGAACTGATAATGACTTAGATGGGGATTATCAGAGAGCAAAGTTTCAAGAAAAAAATCCTCGTTGCTTGAGAAACCAGAAGGACGGTGGTGCCACTCCACTAGAGCAGAGAACATGAGGGAAGATTGTAAGTCAGATTTTGAGCTGGTGGAGAGTCAAACAGGCAGTTGAACATAAAGGGCTGGAGCTCAGAGAGGAGAACTGGGCTGGAGAAAAATAATGTGAAAAGTATTCAGGACATAGATGATAACTGAAGCTGCGGACATAAAGCTAAGAGCAATTTCAAGAGATAACAGTGATCAAAGCATCAAATGGTGCTGCAAAGTAACAGCTTTAACAGAACGGGGATTTCCAGAGCCGTTCTATTCAAGAGCTGGGTAGATGGCCCCTAGGAACCTAATAATAGGCTATCCAATCTCGTAAAATTCGACTATGTATACAGAAACCTAAATCCTTCCCAAGTATAAAATGTGTATGCTAAGGATTTTCCAAAATTTTGCTTGGTGCAAAAACAAACTAATAAAATAATAGAAGTTTTAGTGGTACCACAGGCACTATATACTGTATTTAAAATAAAAATAACAAAACTGCTTGCACTAATCAAAAAGTGAAGCCATGTTCCATTTCAGTACTTGAATCAACATTTTTAAGATTTTACTCTTTAAGTTTGTGGTGGGAAATGAACTATCAGTTAAAAATTAGTCATGTTGGACAGGGTTTAGATCCACGGTAACTTTCAGTATCAGTCTAGAGATGAATATAACATCAATGGATATAACCATCATATGTCTGTTGGGTATAACAAATAATAATTCTTTGATTTTATTTCAGGATTCTCTGCAAACTATGTTAATTTGACAAATAAAATACCAGGTACTAAATAATGAAATACATAGTAGAGATACCTGGTGCTCACTCATAAATCATTCTCATTCCTGAGCACATGGGAGGACTAAATGGGAAAACTAGACTTCTCTTAACCTCTTGCAGTTAGTTAAGACCATGTGACTGGTTCTAGCCAATGAAATGTGAACAGGGGTAATAGCATTACTTCCAGGTCAAAGTATTTACAACTCAGTGTGCCATCTCCATGGTCTCTCTTCCCCAGCTGGGATGACCCTGAAGCCACATATAGAGATGGTAATGTCACAAGATGGAGGGAACCTGGATTTCTGATCAAAAGACAGGTCTGCAGACATCTATCAAGATTATTATTAGCAAGAAATAAACATTTAGTGTATCAAATCACTGAGGTCTGGTGTTCCTTCATTCATACAGTTAGACTTATGTTAACTGACAAACAAAATTGTAGTTTAGAATAGCAAATTCTTTCTTCTACTTTGATTCTTATGATGACAATACATATGATTTTTCTATAAAAACTCTTTCTTGCATCTCTCAAGGTTTACATGTTTCCTAAAAACATTCTAGGTGTTAATACTACCCTGTTTTATATTTATCAACTATACTCTTTGCTTATTAGCTGTGTGACCTTTGGCACGTTCATAACCTCTCTGAATCTCTGTTTTTTCATCTGTAAAGTGGGAAGAGTAATACCTTCCTTGCAGAATTGTGGCATAGTAAATATCAGAAATAAAGTGTGTAAGCCACAGTGCCTGGCACACAGTAGTACTCAATAAATAGCAGCTATATAGATAGTAACCTTCTAGAGCGCAGAAACCAAGGCACACCTCCTGCCCTCTACTCCCACATCTAGCACAATGCCTAACACCCAGTATAAACATATATTTACCAAATGTTACTACGAAGAGGATACAAAATAAAATATAAATCAAATTAGCTAAAATAAATTCATTAAAGAACTTTTTAATGCTACTAGCCTCAGTTGAACCAAACTGCTCCCTTCCCTGGTATCACTATACACACACACACACACACACACACAGAAGAAGCCATCTCTAAAAGCAAATGAAACTTGCTAATTCAACAAGTAGTAGACATTTTAGTAGTTTGCCTAAAGGAAGTGCTAGGTTTTAGACAAATTTTCCTTAGTGAAATTTACTTGGTGAAATCACTCTGAGCTCACCTGATCTTATAACCAGTTGACAGTGCCATGGCTAAAGACCATGATAAATCATTCCATTTAATTTACATCAGATTGAAATATAATATGCAATGTAAACACTGATTTCCAAGACTAGGAGAGCAGCTAAACCAAACTCGGTGGAAATAATTTTCACATTTAGTTTCTGGTAAGTTGCTTTCTCATCCACTTCTAAATAAAACCCCAAATACAATTGCGTCCTTTCATAAGCCTCTTTACCTACAACACAAACACAACTCATAACACATCCTCCAAAGAGCGTGATGGTTCCGTTGACATTGGACCACATCCACGGACTCTTCTGTGACTAATGGAATATTTCTGCACTGTGTGAGAAAAACATTAGTAGCAACCCTTTAGTGAAAAAGTATGCACCTCACATTCCTATGTGGAATGATTTGCTTTTCTCTACAGAAGCACCCCTGACTGCTTGAGGGCAAATCAAATATTCAACAATACCAAAAACCCTACGAGATCCCTTGCTCAGTTTGAAAAAAAAAAAAGAAGCAGCAGCAGCAGGTTGTTGACTCTTTTAAGCCACACCACACAGGAAGCTAAAGAAGCAAACTTTAAGATAATATTTATATTATATCAAATAGTATATTTGATATAATATAAATATAATATATAACATTATATCAAACACTGAAGGTTTGATATAAAGCTACCAGAACCCAAGAAATACAGAAGCCTGGTAAGGGCAGGGAATTTATTGTGTCTCACTCTGCTCATTCCCCAATTTCATAGAATACAGCAGGCACTCAGGAATGACAGGCCAGGAAAAGAAGGGCTGCTAGTGTGACTTGTCTACTGTGAGGCCCTCCCAACGCTGCAGAGAGCTGGTTCCTTCTGTTCCTCTTATTCTCATATGAAAGATGAGAAATAGCTAATGACGTAGACAAAGAATTCTCATTTACACACATTTAAGCAAGGCACTATGTTCAGTTATGGAGCTCCTAAGAACTGGAAGGTCCCACAGTGTCTCTGAGTGTAGAGGTAACGGCTAAGGACATTGGCCCTGGAGCCCGACAGCTTGTGGCAAGTCCCATCTCTGCCACTTACTACGGTGTGACCATGGGTGTTCTTACGCTTTCTGTGCCTTAGTATCCTCATTTGGAAAACACAGATGACAATAATAGTACCTCATAGGGTTTTTGTGAGGATTAAATGAGTATATATCACTTAGAATGATGCCCAGCACAAAGTAAGTGCTCATCAAATGCTTATTATTTTAAAATATGATTATTTAGGGTTACAATTTCAGCCTCAGGTGGCTGAATTTTGTCCCATTGGCAACTAAATGGGTATCAGGCTGCAAGTATTTGGTATACTGCCACCACAGTCACTCCTCTTTAAGAAATAAGAAACCACAAGTTTTCTCCTTCCGCCATTGTCTTTTATTGACCCAGGTGGAGTGCAAAACGAGATGTCATTGACCATCAACTCAAATGTAAAGGCACTGCTCCTAAATGTTGAAGCAGCTGAGCTGAACTAAAGACAAGAAAAAAAGCATTACATATTCTGGGTCAAAAATTGGAGCGGTGATCCACAATTAATCAGCGATTGTTGTTCTACAAAGATCCCAAGGCAATTAAATGGAAAGAATATTATCTTTTCAACAAATGATGCTGGAACACTGGATAGCAATGTGGGAAAAAAATGGGACTCAACCCTTCTCTAACACCAGATATAAAAATTATCTCCAGGGCTTCCCTGGTGGTGCAGTGGTTGCGAGTCCGCCTGCCGATGCAGGGGACACGGGTTCGTGCCCCGGTCCGGGAAGATCCCACATGCCGCGGACGGCTGGGCCCGCAGCCTGTGTGTCCGCAGCGGGAGAGGCCACAACAGTGAGAGGCCAGCGTATCCCAAAAGAAAAAAAAAAAAATCTCCAAGTGGATCATAAACCTACACGTGAGATGTAAAACTATTAAATGTCTAGAAAAAAAACAAGAGAAGTCTTTGTGACATTAGGTTAGGCCAAGACTTCTTAAACTGTACATCAAAAGCATAAACTCTAAGAGGAAAATATTGATTAACTGGACTTCATCAAGATTAAATATTGTTGCTGTTTGAAAAACATAGTTAAGAAAATAAAGCGGCTATCAAACTGCAAAACTGATAAAGGGCTACACTATTTAAGGATCTCTTACAACTTAATAAAAGGAAGACAAATAACCCAATTTAAAAACTGGGCAAATTATTTGAACAGACATTTCACAAAAGAGGTTATAGGAATGGTCAAATAAACACACGGAATAATATTCAACATCACTAGACACCAGAGAAATGCAATTTTAAACCACAATGAGACACAATCACATACGCACTAAAACGACTACAGTTAAAAAGACGGACAGTATCAAGTTTGGGCAAGGATATGGAAAAGGGGAACCCTCATGTATTGCTGGTGAGAATGAAAATGTTCCAGCCACCTTGAAACACTGTCAGCAGTGTTTCACATACATTTACCGCATGACCCAGCAAGTGTAGTTCTAGGTATTTACACAAGACAAATGAAAGCATATGTCCACAGCAGCATTATTCATAACAGCCAAAACCTAGAAGCAACCAAATGTCCACCAACTGCTGAATAAATTCTGATACATGCTTACCATGGAATACTACTCAGCAATTTTAGAAACAAATTATTAATACAAGCAATAACAGATGAATCTCAAAAAGATTCTGCTAAATGAAAGAAGACAACATACAAGACTCTATACTCTACCATTCCATTTATATGAAATTTTAGAAAAAGCAAAAGTATAGTGACAGAAGGCAGATTAGTGTCTGCCGTGAGCAAGAGGAGAGGGGAGGGCTTCAAATTCAAACTTTTAGGATGAGGAAACTTTCCACTGATTCTGATGTTGGTTACACCATTGTAAACAATTACCAAAATTTTCAAACGTGTGAATTTAAAACAAACAAGCAAGCAAAGACCATTGCTTCTGTAAGTTCTTTGGGCACACGAGAAGAATACATAGAATCTATTTGTAAGGTACAAAGTACACATACATGTACACACTTAATTATTGATAATACTAATTCTTTCTTGAGTATTCAATCAGCCAAGGTCTTTAAAGAGTTATACTGTTTTAAAAAATGATGGACAGGCAACATCTCTGGCTACCATTTGGAAAGTTACAAACTAGAAGAGGTCAAGCTGAAAACTTTACAAACTAGGAAATTTCCACGCAAACAGCCCTTTGTTCTTCAAAACTATTTAATTTTAAGACTAAAACTAAAACCACTCAAGGAATCTGTCATCTAAGAGGCAGGAAATATTCCTCCACACACCTAGGCCAATGGTCTAATAAAACCCGTTTATGAAGAAAGATGCAGACATGTTTAAAAAAAAACAAACAAAACCTTAAACTCACAGTTGAATTCACTCATCCCACTTAAAAAGCAAACAGAGAAAACAAGTTAGGTGGTTTGGGGTTTCAGTTCCAGCTGCTGATGTAAGAGCCAGGGACTCACCTCTGTGTTTCCGTCTTTGAAGCTCTCGCTGTAAGTACTGTCCGGGGTGCTGCGCTGATCATCCTTGAGGTAGGTGCTATGGCTGGCCACGGACGGCACGCCATACTGAGTCTGTTCAAAGATAACCACGCGTTGCTCGTCACCATCTCCCCGGGGATAGTGCACAGGTGGGGCCGTGAAAACCGGTGTGAAATCTTCGGCCTTCACCACTGTGATTCCCGCCATGGGGATGACGGCTGGGCTCTCAGAGACGTTCGTGCTATACTGTTCCCGTTTTGAATTCTCCAGGTGGTCTTGATTTAGGGAAAGGTTCACTGGAACAGTCTTTAGGACCTGCACTCGGTTTTCTCCTCCACTCAAACTACTCTGGGCTCCACTGGTGCCAAGACAGTTTCTGTGTGTTTAAACCCACACCCCGCAACAGAACACAATTAGAAACATCACCGTTCTGCAACTCCTAATAACTGAGGTAAGCAAGAATCAGTGGATGCTAATGCATTAGGGGGAAAGCTGATGGCAAACTTTACAATGGAATGCAACGAATCTTTGTATCACTAGAAGGAGGACAACTACCCATATGTGCCTCCTGGTATCATGCAATGAGCCCCACCTAGAAAGTGCTATTGCCCACCCCCCCTGAAACAGCTGACTCTAAATCAAGCAAGCCTTTACATCTAGCTTCCCGTTCTTAGGATATATGGGAGCTGGAAGAATAATTTAAATAACATTGAAAAGAAACAATCATACAAATCAGAATGTCACACATCTTACTGACCTGGTTTCTTCAATAAGTCAGAGGCATGAAAAAAGAAAGAAAAGTGGGAGACTTGTTCTAGGTTAAGAAACTTAAAAGACATAATCAAATAGGATTAGCAGATCTTGTCTGGATCCTGATCTAAAAAACCAAAAAGGCACTTATGAGGCAGTGGGATTTTTGAGACAACTGAATATGAACTGAGAGGTAGCTGATGTTAAGGAAGTACTGTTAACTCACCTAGATGTGATAATGATTTTGAGATTAGGTAATAAAATGTCTTTGTTTATTTAGAGATATAAATCAAAAGTTGTTAGAGGTGAAATGACATAAAGTAAGCCAGGAACTTATTTTGAATACTACTGCAATAAAAATTTTAAAGAAAGAAAGAAAGAAAGAAAAGGTCAAGTTTAAGTAGGTGTAACACAAAGTTATCAGTGCTGAACCTGGGGGATGGGACGGGTATCTGGGGGTTCATTATACCATCGTCTTTATTTATGGGTATGTTTGAAAGCTTTCAAAAGAAAACATTTTAGGTAGCTTTTTTTCAAAAAGGTGGGAGCAGGACAATAAGTTAAAGGAAGAGAGTGGGAAGAATGTTTTTCACTCTTCTGCAGGCTAAACTCCTTGCAGCAAAAATAATATAATGAGAATTTATCATTAGAATATTTTCACTAAATTGAGAAATAACATCAGCTCATTGATGTCCTTAGCACGGAATTACTTTCAGGGCTTAAGGAAGTGGTGTAACTGGGCTTACGTGAGACAAGATCTCTCAGATCTCAGACCTCCCGTGCTACAAAGAGAAAGGAAAGGATTTAGAAGATTAATTCTTGCCAGGATAAGATGAAATACTTTCATCTATACTATAGGATTCTGGGAGAGAGCAGAAGCAAAGAGAAACTTCTTATGAAAAGAGCGTTATGGATAGAAAAGTCCTTGTGGTCAGTAAGATTTGAGGCCACCTCTTACTTATTTATAGATTATTCTGAATGACACAGAGACAAAATGCATGTTTTGCATGGAGCCCCGTCCCCAGTGTCTGTTTTTTTTTAAAACTAGCATGTGCTTTCTGGGGCTTACAGCCATCTCTCATCGAGAGAAATATTTGAATAAAATTGGTTCTTCCAAGAACTGAGCTCTCGTGGCTCCTCTCTGTAAAGGAAATCCACTCACCTCTGAGCTTGCCTCTCTAACAGGACTCAGTATTTTTAGCTTTGATTTTTCAGATAAAACTTCAAAGTGAAGCTTGAGGAAAGAATGGCTTCACATGAACAAAGCCAACAGAAAAATACCTGGACCTCTCTGAGTCAGTCACAGACCTGTAGAAATCATTCTAGAAACAAACCCTTTAAAGAATAAAATCATGAGTCTATAAACATTCTGGCTTTAAGTAATAACCTGCTTTCATGGCTATATCAATACAATGAATCTGTATCTAAGACACAGTGAAAATTCAGAAATTATGTTCAATCTGAATCCAGTAAGCTGATAATGCCAAAACCCAGACCACCCATTTATATCAGTATTTCCTAAACCTTGTTGTTGAGAACATTGCATAGAATGTTAATACATGTTCCTCAAAGAAAGGAGACCATGATAAAATCAGTATTTAAAAAAAAAATTGCCTAAACAAGACCACCCTGGTGGGTCACAGTCATGAACACAGTAAAGGCCCCCAAGGGTTCCTCCACTTGTTTAATTGTAACCCAGAATTTCTCAAACTCATTTTATCCAGGACCCTTCTGTGGAGGAGTAATTACTAATACTTGTGGGTAATGTCCTGCTAGTTGGGTGTAGGACGGTTGGTCTACGTTCATTAGCTACCAAAGCAATTATCCACTTTTGGCAATTCTGGGCTTTGCACAAGCACGGTCTTACTGGCTTTGCCAAAATATTCAAAATCAATCAACTCCTCTACAGTTAGAGTCCACTTCAGTCCAAATTTCTTAAGTCTTCACTTCATGCAAAACACTTGGATTCTAAACAAGAAACACACGTCAAAATATTTTTGGTGTGCTTATAAACAAACTAATAGAGTTGTGCAAATCTAGTTGAATCGTCACTACCATGAGACGAGGGAACAACAGACTCGGCACCATCCTATAATGTGTAACTGTGCCTCTATAGAATAGCACCGACTTTAAAAGCTGATGTCGGAGAACTCTGGAAGTCATCCAAAAAATGGGTGATCAGAACAAAGTAAGAATTATTGTGAGATATACTGACTCACCTGCAATAGAATTTAAAATTGAACCAAACATTATAATGTGAGAAAAAAATGCAAGGCTAAGAATGGTTCATTGAAATATACTTTTTAAAAAATTGGGGTCATGACATTGAGATTACTTTTCAAAGTGGCGACTTCTATACACGAACATTTGTAATGATATCATGTCAGCACATGGCACCTTAATTCATGAGTACATTGCAGACCAAATGATATCCTTCCAAATTACGTTCAACCGGAAGTCTACTAAGTCATAATCAGTCCATACAAGGTGGTTTGTCTATACCTCACTGCCAGTTTTTTTTTTAAGGCACTCCATTGATATCTCAAAAATGGCCTTTAAAATACAATGAGTGGCTGTCAGTCTTTAATGTTGTTCTGAAAGATACTTTACCAAAACATGGGCTCTTTTGTCTATTATGATACATACAGAGCACACATCTTAGATTCGTTCCCCTCCCCACCTCCACCCCCCGCGCCTCCCCCAACTTTTCTGTGATTACTGGTATAGGACTTAGGAGACAGCACTTGCTTAGCCTAATAAATGCTGGCTGAATGGAAGAAAAGTTATAGGACCTGAAGAGCATCAGCCTCTTTCTCCCTGTCATCACTGCTACTCACTAGTGCCCAGGGCCCCAAAGCAGCATAGAGCATCAGAAGATCCCTGTGGAACCACAAATCAGATGCAGACAGCCTTGATCTTCTGCTGGGGATGTGCCTTAGAGGTGATACACAGCACAGGGCCACTGATTGGCGGGGTGGCCCCCACTGCTAGTCGTATGACAAGATCACAGTGTCACAAGCAGCTCCTATCAAGGCCAGGAAAGATTCTGACATGTGTTTTAGCAGGAGACTTCGTTTCTCCTGGCTTCATGTTTCCAAGTGGAAAAACCCCCAACAGAAAAGCACTGTGGCTTCTCCGTCCCTCTGCAGGGGAAGAGATGTATTTGATTGGTGAGTTTGGGAGAAGTAGCTGAGTAAGGTGGTTCAGACCCTTGTGGTTCCCTCTTTACGTCTGGATCATCTTGGCCAAAGAAAGGGGACACTCCAGGCACCGTGGCCATGCCATCAGTGGCCTGTCCCTCCAGGGAGGCCTGAAGTCCTGCTTGGGACTGGATGAATAGCCATATCTAAGTCAGGACTGAAATGTTACAAATTGCTGGTTCAAAATCACTTCTTTAATTTGCTTCATCAGAAATAAGATTGATTTTTTTTCCTTTTTAATTTCAATCTGTCTGTTTCTTGTTTTTCAACTGGTTCTTAATTCAGGATTGAAGGAAAGGAGTATGACCTATGGTCTCCTAACATCTTTCCTGCCCCTGAACCCCAACAGTGTCCTCTGCCACCCATGGCTCCCTACCAGCTCCTCCCTGGACTGAGATCAGCCTGGCCTCCTTTCTCTCCTCCTTATCAAAGACGATCCTCAAATGTCTCACTCCCTCAAGGGCCTCATCGCAGTCATACAGCCATTGGACGGACAGAAAAGTTCACGCCAGCAGTAGGCTATCTTGCCTGTATATCACCTCTAATTCTTGGGATTTGCAGCCTCCTCGGAAGATACTGATGGCCCTTTGCAGAATTGCAAAACCAAAAAATACAATTTTCTCTCCCGCCTGAGAGATCCAGTTTTGATCCAGACTCCAAAAACAGGTAGCAGATATTAAGCTTCTTGACTCCCATATCCTCTCAAGAACAAAAGTTATAGTTTAATACTATTGTTTTCAAAAAACATAGAAAAAGAGTTATTTGGGGAGTCAGGCATATTCCTGTACATATTATCATACCTTTTATCCTGGTCTTCTTGGCTGTCACTTGCTTTGCTTACAGACAGCAGCCTCTTGTCTCGAGGAACCTGAAAACATCACCAACCATCAGTCAGACTTATATAGATGCAACTGTGACCTTGTGCAGAGCTTGACACCAGCATAAGCAAAGAAAAGGAAATGGAACATTCTCCAGAGAATGGTGGCAAATTTGCAATGGCCAGGAGATGGTTAAAGGTAAGTAGGCTGATTGGCAATGACAGTAGACCAGACACAAAAGGTGATGATCAATGTAGGGCCACAGCAATCCTGATTCTGCTGACACTGGCAACTCTCTCTCGCTGGACCTAAGCACCTTCTGAGCCCTTCCCACCTTCGTTGGGAGTGGATGAGAGGAAAGGGTAAGAGGATCTGTGCTCTGCAGCAGACAGAAAACATCTTGGAGCTACAACAGGTATCCCGTTAAGGAACAGGGACTGACCCTCCACTCTGATGAGAGACTCCAGGTGCTGACATGCAGGGGGGCAAACTGGGTAGGGGGCTGCACTGTCCAGTGAGGGAGCAACATCTAATACCTGGGCCAGCCTTTACCTACCCTCCCTAGCTCTCCAACTGGCTTCCACCCTTCTTCTTCTAATGCACTTTTATTATTGACTTCACAACCACAATGCCAACATATTACCTGAAAGATTATTGAAAAAGTGCTACTTGAGGGCTTCCCTGGTGGCACAGTGGTTGAAAGTCCGCCTGCCGATGCAGGGGACACGGGTTCGTGCCCCGGTCCGGGAAGATCCCACGTGCCACGGAGCGGCTGGGCCCATGAGCCATGGCCACTGAGCCTGCACGTCGCGGAGCCTGTGCTCCGCGACAGGAGAGGCCACAACAGTGAGAGGCGTGCGTACCACAAAAAAAAAAAAAAAAAAAAAAAAAGTGCTACTTGAGAGAAGGGATACCCCTACCAGCTGTGTTTCTGAACATCATCTGACTGCCCTACCGCATTAAGGATCATTTATCTATCTCTACCATAGTTCTCAAACACACAAATAGTGGGTTTAGATTTGTTTGGCTGGTTGGATGTTTTGGGTTTTTTTGTTTTTGTTTTTGATTTTGTTTTTTCCTAAATCTGCAGATCTTTCTTCTAGCCAAACACCTTTGTACTCAAAACACAGCCTTCACTATTTTGACATAAGAGAGCGTTTATGAGAAGCATCTCTCTTCTGGATTCTGGACTAGCAATCCTCATGGACAGTTTCCACCCACCTGAATATGTATGCAAGCCCAGCTAGCTGGGCAAGGGAGGCAACATAGCAGGGTGGCTAAGAGTCCAGGCCTAGACCTGACTGTTTGGGTTCAAATCTCAGCTCTACCACTTACTAATTCTGCCTCAGTTTCCTCAGCTGTAAAACAGGCATAATGGTAGTCCTATACCTCACAGGGTGTTTAGTAAAATTAAATGAGTTAATTTTTTTAAAGCCACTTGGAGTGTCTGGGAATTTATAAGCATTTGTTAAATAAAAATAAAGTAAATCAATTGTCCTTCACTCACATGTCAATGATGAGGGTCTACAATGTAGCAGGCATTACTAAGTGCTAGAAAGAAATGAAATGAATAAAACATAGCTCCTATCATCTACTGAAAATGACAGATAAACATAAAATTTTTTTTTTTTTCTTTTCGGTACATGGGCCTCTCACTGTTGTGACCTCTCCCGCTGCAGAGCACAGGCTCCAGACGCTCAGGCTCAGCGGCCATGGCTCACAGGCCCAGCCGCTCCGCAGCATGTGGGATCTTCCCGGACCAGGGCACGAACCCGCGTCCCCTGCATTGGCAGGCAGACTCTCAACCACTGCGCCACCAGGGAAGCCCAACATAAAATTTTAATACCCAGCACACCCATGTTCATAGCAGCATTATTCACAATAGCCAAAAAGTGGAAATGACCCAAATGTCCATCCATCTACAGATGAATGGATAAACAAAATGTGATATATACATACAATGGGATATTATTCAGCCTTAAAGATGAAATTTTGATACATGCTATAATATGGATGAAGCTTGAAGACATTACACTAAATCCCATGTGACTCAAATCCATCAACTTCCCTGTGGATGCCTGCCTCCTGGTTCAGCCCCCGACATCTCGTACCTGAGCTACGGCATCAGCCTAACTGGTCTCTCCTCTCCTTCACTTAACCCTTGCAATCCATTTGGGATCCATTAAGAAGATCCAGAGTGATCTTTAAGTCTGACCCCACTACGCTCTTACTTAAAACTCTTCAATGCTTCCCGTTATTCTCAGGAACATGGCCTCCAAAAACTCTTCTGCCTCAACTTGGGCCACCCCCATCACTGCTGTGTGTACAGCCACACTGCATCTCTGACCATGCAATGCTCCTTCTTGCAGCAGAGCCATCACACAGTCCTCTCTGCCTGCAACATACCCCAGTCCCCTGCCCCACCCTACCCATGCCTTCTCTAAGCTAACTTGTGAGCTTACTTCGAGAACCATCTAAATGTCCATATCCAAGATTAGACTACAGTCTCCATGAGTGTCCACCTTGTGCATGGTTATGTCCCAAGTGCCTGGAATGTAGCAGGCCCTCACTAAATTCTTGTTGAAAGAATGACTGAATCAATCAAAATGGCCTGCAAAAAGCAGAATCAAAGAAATAGAAGAAATAGGGATTCCAAACACTAAAACGTATTAGTAACTCCCAAAGACTCCTGGAAGGGAACATTAGTGTTGCTAAGATGCACTGATGCCAGCTCTGAGCCCCTTGCTCCGTCTATAGTATTCGTCACAATGTGACAAAGGGAAACCTTTGGGTTTGCTCCCATCTGGGCCACCGTGAACCATTTTTACCTTTGGCTTCCCAAAGACTGTCCTTCTTAGAGAAACTGGGACCTCTGAACTCAGGCCCCTTTCTCAAGTCTAGACCCACAATACTGTCTATCAGACATCCCTACCTAGACATCCTACAAGCGCATCAAACTCAACATACAATTATCCTTTTCCCCAAAGCCCTTCTTCTGTACTCCGCCTTCGTTAATCTGAGAATCAGCTTAGATTTTATGATCCTAATTATAGGGTTCTCCCGCCAAGTCTCACACACACACACACACACACACACACACACACACAAACACACACACACAGTCAGTTGCCAGCTTTTTTTGTGTGTGTGGTATGTGGGCCTCTCACTGCTGTGGCCTCTCCCGTTGCGGAGCACAGGCTCCGGACGCGCAGGCTCAGCGGCCATGGCTCACGGGCCCAGCTGTTCCGCGGCATGTGAGATCTTCCCGGACCAGGGCACGAACCCATGTCCCCTGCATCGGCAGGTGGACTCTCAACCACTGCGCCACCAGGGAAGCCCCAGTTGCCAGCTTTTATTCAAACAAATACTCAGTGATTTCTTGAACATACTGCTTTGTCTCTATGCAGTATGGCTGACTAAACAGAGTGGCTGATTTAGGGAGAACCTCACAAATGCTGACGCAGGGAACAGCTACCATCATGTCTTACTTTAGGGCTTCATCATTTTTTATCTGGACTATTGCAACGAACTGTTCACTGGATTCTCTGCTCATAACCCACCTCCCTGCTGCTGCTGCTGTTGCTGTAATATGTATAAATCATTTCTCCAATCTACCAGGCTTATGTTCAAAATCCTTCAGCAATGGAGAAAATGATGCCAAATAATATGATAGAAAAATTACAGGAAATTTCACTTTCTTCTTTAAGCTTCCCTGCATTTTCTATAATGTATATGTATAAGCCCAAAATAAAAAGCCGATTTCAACAGCTTATGAATATTTCAACAGCTTATGAATATTTATTAAATCACTTATTCACTCATTCATCTAGATAATGTGAATTTAAGTCATTAAAATACATAAAAACCAGGACTTCCCTGGTGGTGCAGTGGTTAGGAATCCATCTGCCAGTGCAGGGGACATGAGTTCAAGCCCTGGTCCAGGAAGATCCTGCATGCCTCAGAGCAACTAAGCCCGTGCACCACAACTACTGAGCCTGCGCTCTAGAGCCCGTGAAACACAACTGCTGAGCCCGCGTGCCACAACTACTGAAGCCCATGCGCCTAGAGACCGTGCTCCACAACAAGAGAAGCCACAGCAATGAGAAGCCCGCACACTGCAACGAAGAGTAGCCCCAGCTAACCGCAACTAGAGAAAGACTTTGCGCAGCAACGAAGACCCAACGCAGCCAAAAAATAAATAAATGAATAAATAAATAAATTGAGGTATGGTTGATGTACAATGTTATATAAATTTCAGGTGTCCAACATAGAGATTCCCAATTTTAAAAGGTTATATTCCATTTATAGTTATTATAAAATATTGGCTATATTCCCTGCATTGTACAATATATCCTTGTAACTTATTTATTTTATACCTAGCAGCTTGTACCTCTTAATCCCCTCCCCCTATCTTGCCCCTCCCCCCTCCCCCCTCCCCTCCCCCCTCCCCCCTCCCCTCTCCCCCCTCCCCCCTCCCCCCTCCCCTCTCCCCTCTCCCCCCTCCCCTCTCCCCTCTCCCCTCTCCCCCCTCCCCTCTCCCCTCTCCCCACTGGTAACCACTAGTTTGTTCTCTACATAATTTTTTTTTTTTTTTTTTTTGCGGTACGCGGGCTTCTCACTGTTGTGGCCTCTCCCGTTGCGGAGCACAGGCTCCAGACACGCAGGCCCAGCGGCCATGGCTCACGGGCCCAGCCGCTCCGCAGCATGTGGGATCTTCCCGGACCGGGGCACGAACCCATGTCCCCTGCATCAGCAGGCGGACTCTCAACCGCTGCGCCACCAGGGGAGCCCTGTTCTCTACATATTTAAGTCTGTTTCTGTTTTGTTATATTGACTAGTTTGTTTTCATTTTTTAGATTGCACATATAAGTGATATCATACAGTGTTTGTCTTTCTCTGACATTTCATTTAGCATAATACCCTCCAAGTCCATCCATGATGTTGCAGGTAACAAAATTTCATTCTTTTTTATGGCTGAGTAGTACTCTATTGTATTTATATACCTCATCTTTATCCATTTGTCAGCTGATGGACACTTGGGTTGCTTCCATATCTTGGCTATTGTAAATAGTGCTGCTATGTACACTGGGGTGGATGTATCTTTTCAAATTAGTGTTTTCATTTTTTCCAGATATATATCCAGGAGTGGAACCTCTGGGTCATTTGGTGGTTCTATTTTTAGTTTTTTGAGAAACTGCCATACTGTCTTCCATAGTGGATGCACCAATTTGCATTCCCGTCAACAGTATACAAGAGTTCCTTTTTCTCCACATCCTCAAATTGAGTTTTATGTAAACTCTCTACTCTGCATTTCAAAATATTTACAGAAAGCAGTATTTCAACTTTCCTTTAAATATTAAAAATGTGCAAGAGGAGAGGTAATCCAGGTACCATATTTACTAATACTTTATCCTCTGAACCTGTGGGAAATAAAATACGTTGCTTTCCTAAGTTACTAATGATTTTTGTTTCAAGGTGTGTTTCTCTTTTTCATTAATACAAAAGAATTGCCATCTAATACAGATACCTGAAATTATATCCATTTCACAGGAGTAAAATCTACTTTTAAAGAATAAGAAAAATATATTTTTTCAAAGTGTATCTTAATGTATTTCTTCAAAGTCTTATAAAAGCATTAACTAATGTATTTGTTTAACATAGTTATAAAAGTTACCAAAAAATGTTGTAATGACCCAAGTGATTAAATCAGGGTCACTTTAATATGTTACTAAATTTTAAAGATTGATAAAGGTATCAATTTTTCACAGCAGGGGAAGGAGGAGAGGGGACGAAGTGAGAGAGTGGCATGGACATATATACGCTACCAAATGTAAAATGGATGGCTAGTGGGAAGCTGCTGCAGAGCACAGGGAGATCAGCTCGATGCTTTGTGATGACCTTGAGGGGTGGGATAGGGAGGGTGGGAGGGAGGGGATATGGGGATATATGTATACATATAGCTGCTTCACTTTGTTGTACAGCAGAAACTAACACAACATTGTAAAGCAATTATACTCCAATAAAGATATTTTTTTAAAAGGTGTCAAGTTTTAACTATTTTTTATAATAAAGGAAAATTGCTTTGTGATTCCTTTCTAGGGATGAGACCATTTCTGAAAATTACATATTAACACAAAAGTCCAATAACGCTGAACCCTCAAGAAATAGCCTATAACAGGAAGCAGTCTAACATGATAAGTTCCGTTTCTATACCATCCTCAATACATTCTGAAAATTTTGACTCCAAAACGTTTAGAATTCATCCTTGTGTTTTTCAAATAAGCTTAGTCAAAAAGGATGAAAATATATAAAACAACCACAAACAAAGAAAAGAAGAAAGGAAAGCCTGCCAAGAAACCATCTTTGTTTTTAGGCTCATTTTTTTTCAGGCGATTCCTGTTCATTGTAGGAAACTGCCCTGCTTACATGAAATGGAGGTTAGACCCTAAAATATCCTTTCATCTGGACCCCAGTTCCCCAAGTTAAAGGCCGTTCTTGCTATGTCAGGAGCCGTGTTGGGAGTTGTACAGCTTCACAGGAGAGCTGTCGAAATCAGCCAACTCCAGCTCCGTTGGTAAAGGGGAAAAAAATCAGCCTAGACTGGCAAGGGTACCAGTGGAATGCCTTTCCTATATTTCTCCAGGACTTTCCAACCAAAAAAAATGCATTTATTTGAGTTAATAATATCCTCATTTAAAGTAGCCTGGATGGGCCAGCCTATCAGTTACTCATACCTTGTGTTTCATCTTAAATAAGCACAACTTGGCTTGGCTTTCACTCTTCTGCCCATGGAGGGAGCCCTCCTGAGTGTTTTAATAGAGAAAATGGGAAGAAGCTAGAAAAGGAATGAGTAATTTTAGAGAACTTTGGTGAAAGAAATAGGCCCGGGGGCCGTGCCAGAGTCAATGGTGGTGGGAGATCGTTGTAAAGCACAAAAACCCTGGTTTAGGAGAGACCCAGGGGACAACACAACTTGCAGAAGTGAGACCACTGGGAGGAAACAGGAACTGGGAAGCAGGAAGGAAACAGGAAGCTGAGACTGGTGCTTACCAAAAGAAAAATGATTCCTCTTGGGTGATTTTCTCATGATGGAGGGAGAGGGGAAGAGGGGGATTTAGTTCTTATTCTAAAAATAGAGTTCACTGTGCCCAACCAGCAAAATAAACACGGCCATTCTCACCTTTGTGCCAATACCAGCATAAGCCCACAGTGTTTACAATCAAGTCAGGCAATAAATATCCTCATTCAGTAAATACCTGTTGATTTTTTACACTTCATTGGTTCTAAGGGAGCAGGTCATACCAGATATAGTCCTTTATAGTTGAGGCCAACCATTGTTTGTTGTTCGATTTCCTGAAATACTCCTATTTTGAAAGTAACTATGGCAGGTATTTTTGTAATGCAAGCGAATTACATTCACTTTGTTTTAAGGGTTTTTCAAAATAAATATTGAGTACTCATTGAAACAAATGGAGACAGTTAGATTTTGGAATTGCTACAAAAGCCTACCACTAAAGTATTCATTGGCATATTCCTTACAAAACTGAAAAATCTAGAAACCCTGATGTTTCTTATAAAATGGAAAATCTAAAAGCAACCTAGGGAGTTCCCTGGTGGTCCAGTGGTTAGGACTTGGTGTTTTCACTTCTGCTTTCACTGCCATGGGCCCGGTTCAATCCCTGGTCAGGGAACTAAGATCCTGCAAGCTGTGTGGCACAGCCAAAAAAATTAAATTAAAAAAAAATTTTTTAAAGGTTCTCATTACTTAATTAAAAAATAAAATAAAATAAGAAAAGATAAAAGCAACCTAAATGCCGTAAAACTGAGCAATGACTAAATTATGGTACAGCCACACAATGTAATATTCTTTATTCACCAAAAATCATAAAGTAAAAATGGCAGCAAAGAAGGATTTGCAATAGGATATGAAGTAGAACTTAAACGTAGACAATATGTATGCTTGTAAACAGAGGGCACAGAAATAATTATCCTAAAATGGAAACTCCCTGGGGGGGCTGGTAAAGTCGTGCTTTATAGATGGGAAAGCAGAGACGTAATGAGAACAGGAAGAGGCTGAATTCCAGAGCGAGTGTGGCAACACCATTCATTCTCTGGCCTGGGATGAAGAATCTGTCCCCTCTGCCCCCTAGAGCAGGGAGGTCCTGGAGGCAGAAAGTGGAGGGAGGCGGGGCTTCAGGTTCTACCTTGTAGTAGTCATACAGCAGGCCAAGGGCGGCAGCGCTGTCCTCATCACCGTTGATGCTCATCATGGCCTTGGTGGCCGCCGTCAGGGGGTTCTCCAAATACGACTTCCAGGCTTCATCCTCACTGGTGTAGGCTCTTCGGGTATTAAATGGAGGGTCACTGGGCATGGGCACTAAGGCCACCAGTCGTTTATTACTGTGAAAGCAAGAAAAACACGAGGTTCATTATCAAAGAAGTATTCCTTTGATATCCGCTAAAAAATACACATTATTTGGTTGATTTGTACTTCCCCAGAATGGAAGAGAGGGAAGATTAAGACTAAAGTGACTGCCCCATTGCATTGATAAAGCCACTGATTTATTTCTCTACTGCCCATGAGAAGTAATAATGGTCTTTCAAAGGTAGTACAGAAGTAGTGTAAGTTGGTTCCCTTCACACTTGGCTTTTCATATCCAATCATTTCAGGAGCCAAATCATTTTCTTTGATTATTCTTCATTAGTGAATATTCAAATGAAAAACTGAGAGGGAACAGGTTTCATTTAACTCTCTGAGTTCTAATGTATAAATGTGTACGATACATTAAATGTAATCAACATGTTAATGGTTATTAAAACTATTTTATCCAGTTTAATTTGTACTATAATTGCTAGCAAATTATAGACCAATCCAAGTCCCTTAATTTCAAAAGGCAATAGAAGCTACTTTGCAAACAAGACGTATTGCAGATATGCTGCATAATAGGAATACGAAGCAACAGGAAAGAGACGAACTTTGTATATGAATCCTGTGTTGCCACGGGATCCTACTATATTTAAAGGACATACAAGCTACAGGTTGTAAAAAATCATCATGGGGAGTGAGGAGGGCACCTGGAGAACCTTCAGTAGAGGCAAAAGGGGTTGGAGTCATTTGTCAGTCCTAACCAAGCCAAGCTCAGGTAAAGCAGCAATTGACTATCAAAGTGATTTCTTAAGGAGGATGCGATAATAACTTAAATACTCACAAACCATGACAGTCCTCAGCAGCTCCCCAGCCTTGTTCATTGAAATGAAACCAAAAAGTAACCATGAGACATTGTATTTCAGTAACACCTATGTCCACGCATAGTAACATGACACAGACAAGTAACAGGATTGCAAAGGCAACGTGTATACTGATCAGTGGAAATTCAGCCACCAAGAGCCTTCTGACGGTCATTCAGTCACAGACGTCCCTTTTTGTTGATATTTCTACAGGGCCTTCTGATAGTAGATGGTCTCCCCGTTCACTTTGTGATAGAAAACTGGCATGAACTCCCAGCAAAGGCTGTGCTGAGGGCCCTTTATGTGGAGGCATGGTGCCACACATTGGTGTAGGGTCAGAAAATGACACTGACACTGGTAACATATGTTTGGGGGCGGGGCGGGAAATCCACCCTGAGCAGAGCGGAGTTTCAGACGGTTTCCAGGCCCCTGGTTTGAACTTTGTGCCAGGGGCTTGGTGGAACTGATTGGGAAGAAAGAGAAAATGACCCAACTGTAAATTAATTGGATTAAAAGGTAAAATCAAGTTTCTGGAAGTAAACAGGAAAACCCTGGTAGAAGGCCTTTCTAACCATTAGGTAGTCTGGTGACATGGAACAGCACAGGCCCTGGAAGTGAGTCTTTGTTCACCACTTACAGGGGAGGAAAACTGCCTGAGGTTCGGTTTCTTCGCGCCTTAAATAAGGACAACACTATTTGTAGTTTCTTAAGGAACCTCCAGACTGTTCTCCATAGTGGCTGCACCAATTTACATTCCCACCAACAGTGCAAGAGGGTTCCCTTCTCTCCACACCCTCTCCAGCATTTATTGTTTGTGGATTTTTTGATGATGGCCGTTCTGACTGGTGTGAATGGATAGCCAACAAGGACCTACTGTACAGCACAGGGAACTCTGCTCAATATTCTGTAATAACCTAAATGGGGAAAGAATTTGAAAAAGAATAGATACATGTATACGTATGACTGAATCACTCTGCTGTACACCTGAAACCAACACAACATTGTTAATCAGCTGTACTCCAATATGAAATAAAAAGTTTAAAAAAAAAAGACAGCAATGCCCACCCTACTCACCTCACAATGCAACTGTAAGAATGGCATAAACTAGTGAATGAAAGGGGTCTGTAAACTGCACATTGTTATACAGTGACAGGTACTACCGTCACAGCACAGTTCCATACCCCATAAAGTTTGCGGGCAGAGTTATAATGCAGAAGTGCCGAAGAGAATCATTAATCAAAGGGAGACTGAAGTTGTTCATTTAGCTATTTCGATTGAGAGCCCAGTAGATGCCAGACACCATGCTATTTGTGGAGGATGCAATGGCAAATGACACAGGCACGTCCCCGTAGCCCAAGTAGCTGGCAGTCCAGTGGGGGAAAGAAAGCACCACTGTTGGGACTTCCCTGGTGGTGCAGTGGTTAAGAATCCGCCTACCAACGCAGGGGACACGGGTTGGTCACTGGTCCAGGAAGATCCCACATGCTGCGGAGTAGCTAAGCCCGTGTGCCGCAACTACTGAGCCTGCGCTCTAGGGCCCATGTGCCGCAACTACTGAGCCCTCGTGCTGCAACTACTGAAGCCCATGTGCCTAGAGCCCGAGCTCTGCAACAAGAGAAGCCACCGCAATAAGAAGTCCACGCATTGCAACAAAGAATAGCCCCCGCTTGCCGCAACTAAAGAAAGCCCACGCATAGCAGTGAAGATCCAACGCAGCTAAAAAAGAAGAAGAAAAAAAGAAAGGACCGCTGTTACAAGAGCAATGAGTGTGAGAAATGAACAGTGTCATGAGTGAGGTTATATGACAGAGGGGACTAACCTAACCAGAGGATCAAGGAGGAAGCAAAGTTTCGACAAAGACCTGAAGGAAAGGCAGGAGTGTGCCGGTCAATGTTGAAATAGGCAGATGTGGGAAACATTTTTTTGGGGGGGTGGGGGGAAACATTTTTAAAGTAAAGAATATATTGGTGATGCAACATAATGGAATTTTCTGACAAAAGGAGCACATTTGTATTCATTTTGGAGAGTCAACTAAAGAAATTTATGTATTATATACAGTAGAATATTACTCAGCCATAAAAAAGAATGAAATAATGCCATTTGCAGCAACATGGATGGACCTAGAGATTATCATACTAAGTGAAGTAAGTCAGAAAGAGAAAGACAAATGCCATGTGATATCACTTATATGTGGAATCTAAGATATGACACAAATGAACTTATCTACAAAACAGAAACAGACTACAGACATAGAGAACAAACTTGTGGTTGCCAAGGGCAGGGGAGGTGGGGGAGGGTTGGATTGGGAGTTTGGAGTTAGCAGATGCAAACTAGTACATACAGAATGGATAAACAACAAGGTCTTACTGTATAGAACAGGGAACTATATTCAATATCCTGTGATAAACCATAATGGAAAAGAATATAAAATAGAATATATATATATATATATATATATAACTGAATCACTTTGTTGTACAGTAGAAATTAACACAACATTGTAAATCAACTATAATTCAGTGTAAAAAAAAAGAAATTTATGTACTTTGATTTAACAGTAAAATAGTATTTCCATGTTGTGGAAACTACTAATCACAGAGGATAGGGCTTGATTTAGAGACAGAATTTTGGTGGACTCCTAAGAATCTACAAGTGGAAGAAATGAAGTCTCTGGGAGGACCACGAAGGCAGAGGTGATGGGCCCACGTGTGGCAGTGCCACCACCACCCCTCTCAGTCATTTAGTAGGAGCCACCCTGGGTGCCCGGTCTGCAGCCTTCACTTAGAGGGAGAAATAGAGGAATCTGAACCCTAATTGTTGCCCATGAGCACCCAGGCATCATGCATACTTCCCAAAATGCTCAGTCCTACAGGAAAGAAGGGCTTTAAGTTATGTGCAGTGACCTCACCATTGAAAAAGATGGGGATTTTACTCTCTTTCTTACCTAAGAAAAGCTGGGAGGCGGGGGCGGGGGGGGGGGTTTAATTACAACACTGGCTAATTTCCAAAAGTTTAGCAGGAAGTGCCAGGGTGAAGGATAAAAGCCAACTCTTGATTTACACTAAGTAGTGCCCTGATTCACTTGAGAGATTTTTCTTAGAGTCTTCCTTCAAGTCCCTACTCCCTCCTGCTGAGTCTCCTGGATTGCTGATTTTATCTGTTCCCAGCACGAACGTTCACTCATAAATCTAGATTCATCAGCTTTTCCCCTATGATGAAATGGTTGATGAATCCTTACATGATCAATGGAGAAAAATATCCTGGGAAAGCACATCCTTACTAGCTGTTTCTGTTCACATTTTTGATGGCCAAAGGACTCTTATGCTCTTCCCTTTAACTGCATAATGACTTTGGATTTCTTGTTTTTTCATAGATTATAATCTCTCCGGTCCAGAGCACCGTTGAATAAAGCTTGGTTTAGTAAAAACAGAACAATCTCTCTGGTACACTGAGCAAAACTGTAGACTTGTAAAGAAAGGACAGTTTCACAGGACAGCTTTTACCAAAGTTTGGAACACTTTCTGAAGGTGAGTTTCATCACTGTTCTTTTGGAGTGGCAATTCTAATCCTGCTCTGGTCAGCTTTTTAAATATCCTTTCAGTAGCTTTAGGTATGGAATTTTCTGGGTTGCCTTGAACACAGAACACGTCAACTATAAACTTGATCTCTGTTCTTCCTTGGAGGAAAGTTTAAATTAGCACCTGAGTATTCACAGCAAGGCTAAGGCTGTGTTAGATCACAAATATTTTTTTTCTTTCGTTTGTTTCTTTAATCCGCTACTTCATTTTGTTGATGTTGGGAGAAAGATTAAGAGATGAGTCATCAGCTGAAGTAATGAAAGAGGTGGAGGAGTCATGCAGCTGAGATCATTACCAACAAGTCAAGAAAAGCTCCAGATCACTCTACCGCATGCCCTGGGGCATTAATAAGATTCTAACAGAGGGAATGCTTTGCTGGGGAGAAGCATGTGAAACTTAGTACATAATGCCTTCACCTCCTAAAAATATGTGTAGTAGTAGTCAACAAATCCAGACATAAATCCATTTCACTTGGGACCACAAAAAACCAGGACAGTGAAGTTTTCATGTCAACTTATCACTTTCAATCCATTTCTCATCATTCTTTTTTTTTTTTTAATAATTCCTAGAAGGGCATTAGTCTTTGAGGGGAGGGTTGTTTTGGGTTTTTTTTTTTGTCTTAATCTAGGGGGAGAATGGTTTTGGAGTTGAATAAACCTCAGTTTTAATCTCAGCTCTGTCAATTACTGAATTTAGATGAGGTAATTTAGTTCTTTGAGCTTGTTTCTTCCTCTGTATCATGATATCAGCCTTACGGTACTGTTCTAAAGGAATAACTCAGATATTTACATATGAAGAGCCTGGTGCATTACAGATCTTCAATAAATAATAGTCATAAGTATTACTTCTCTTTAGAACTGATTCTATTAATGAGCTCTGATCAAAATCCAACAGACCTCCCTCAGTTCTTAATCTCCTTGGATTTTCTTGGCCATTTCTCACTTCTGTAAAATCTTTCCTTGCTTGGCTTCTAAGATCCTGTACAAGAGTGGTTCTCCTCAGTAGCCAAACACTCTTTTCTAACCTCTACTCTACCTCATCCTAGTCCTCTAACCCTCATCATTCCTGGGCCCTTTGCTCTTTTCTCTCCATTGTTGATTCGTACGGCTTTCATTGATCCTCTATCTTTTTTTTTTTAATTTATTTTATTTTTATTTTTGGCTGTGCTGGGTCTTCGTTGCTGCGCACAGGCTTTCTCTAGTTGCGGCGAGCGGGGGCTACTCTGTTGCAGTGCACGAGCTTTTCATTGATGTGGCTTCTCTTGTTGTGGAGCACGGGCTCTAGGCACACGGGCTCAGAAGTTGTGGCTCGCGGGCTCTAGAGTGAAGCCTCCATAGTTGTGGTGCACGGGCTTAGTTGCTCTGCGGCATGTGGGATCTTCCCAGATCACGGATTGAACCCATGTCCCCTGCATTGGCAGGCAGATTCTTAACCACTGCGCCACTAGGGACGTCCTTGATCCTCTATCTTAATGACTAATAGATGGGTATCCCCTAAGAGCCAGTTCTGCCTTCTCCTTAGATGTCCTGTCGTCACCTTTAACTCAATCCAAAACTAAGGTAATCATCATTTCTCACTTGGGCACACCTCATCATCATCTGTCCCCAGTCATCCAGAGCCAAATCTTATGTACTGGTTTAAAATATAGACTCTGGAGCCAGGCTGCCTGGGTGTAAATCCTGGCTGCACCACGTACTAGCTGTGTAACCCTGGACACGTTAATTAACCTTTCTGGGCATCAGCTTTCTCACCTGTAAAACTGAGATGTGCCCCCAAATGAAATTGACACGGTATAAAAGCCTCATGTGTGTTGGCTATTATACTCTCTCTTCATCCCTTATATGGAGTCAGTCACCATATCCATGATCACAGCTTTGGTCTTATCTCTTCATGCCTCCAACTGGTCTCTTTATCCTTCAACTTTCCCCTCTTCAATCCCTATTGAAGCCCTATGGAATCATCTTCAGAGATAATCATTTTCAAGAGTGTACTATGATTCTTTACCACCTGTAATGTCAAGTCCAAAATCCTCCATCTGATATTTAGGATTCTCCATTATCAGGCCCCTACATACTTCTCAAAATTTATTTCTTTCTACTTACTTAACATAAGGAGTTAAACCATTTATTTGCAGTACCCTAAAGAAGCCCATTCCTACGTCCATGCCTTTGCTCAGACTGTTTCCCTGCCTGAAATTCCCTTCCTGCTTCTCCCCATCTAAATTCTACTCTAATCAAAGTCCAGCTGCAAGATCCCATCTTCCAGAAAATACTCCCTGATTGTTTCTATTTGGGCTCTTAAGGGGTTCCCTGTACTAAGGACTCCTACAGTATGTATGTTATTTACTACATATATTCTACCATTTAATTTTTACTACATAAAGAATACTGACTATGGAAAGAAAACTGTCATTCAGCTGTCAGATCCACCAACTACACCAAGAAAGTAGCATTCATTACTCAAAAAGCCCAGCAGTCCCCAAACATAGTCCACAGTCTGTCCTGCACCACGTCCCTTACCTGCCTTGGATTCCCAACCTTCCTGGCTTCACTCAAAGATCTGCAAACCCCTCTTCTCCAGCTTTGCATTGGCTTTCTTCTAAAAGCACCAGTCCCCACACCATCTCACACACACACACACACACACACACACACACACACACACATCTCCTTGAGTCAATTAACACACCTAGACACCCTAGACACTTATCTTTTAAAAGGCAGCTAACAGAGTCATCCATAAGTCTTCATTTTCTTACATCCACTTCATTAAAAAGTCCTGCCTATTGATCCTGCCTTCAAAATATATCCAGAACTTGACCACTTCTCACCATTCCACTGGAAGCATGCTGGTGTAAGCCACCATCATCTTCTACTTGGATTACTGCAATTGTCTCTGAGGTGGGCAGCCTCTACTATGGGCCCCCAATGATCCTTACCTCCTAGAACTCACACCCTTGTGGAGTTCCCTCCCGCGCTGTATCAGACTTCGTTTATATGACCAACAGCATATAGCAAAAATGATAGTTTGGCACTCCCAGAATCAGATAGTAAAAGTGTTCCATCTTGGTAAGTCAGTCTCTCTCTCTCTCTCTCTCTCTCTCTCTCTCTCTCTCTCATTTCTCTCTCTGGGGAAAGCAAACTGCCATACTGTGGCAAGGAACTGAAGCCTTGACCAACAGTCAATGAGAAACTGAAGACCACCAAGAACCCGTGAGGGAGCTTAGTACATTCTGCAGTCAGAGACAAGTCTTAAATCAGTTATAGCCCCAGATGACAACTTGACTGCAACCTTATGAGAAACTCAAGAGTCAGAACCAACCAGCTAAGTTGCTCTTAGATTCCTGACCATCAGACATTGTGCAAGATAATGTTTGCTATTTTAGCTGATAAGTTTTTAGATACTATGTTACACAGCAGTGGGTAACTAATGCTGTCTCTAAATAAATCTCCTTGCTTTTACCATTGTCCCCTCCTCCCTCCAGTCTATTCTCAACAAAGCATCTATAGAAATCCCATTAAAACGTAAATCAGATCACGCTACTCCCATGCTTAATCCTATAATGACTCCCCATTTTCCTTAGAGGTCAAGGTCCTTCCACAGGCCTTCCAGGCCCTGCAGAATCTCTCCTCCTTTACTTCTCCGACCTCCTCTCCTGATACTCTCTCCTTGTCATTCTCCTCACTCATTCTGATCCTCTGCACTGGTCTCCATGTCTCCACCTTAAGGTCTTGGCTCCAGCTGTTTCATCTTCCTGGAATGTTCTTCCCCCAAATTCCTCCAAATAACTCTCTCATCTCCTCTAAACCTTTGCCCAAATCTCACCACAATGAAATTTACCCTGACTACTTTACTTAATGCAGTGACCCACCTTGACCCACCCTAGAACTTCCCATTCCTCCAAAACTTTCTGTCTCCCTTACACAGCTTCTACTCTTTCTTTCTTCCATAGCAGTCACCATCTTCTCACACACAATGTAGCCTACTTACTGTGTTCAGTGTTCATGGTCTGTCTATCCCCACAAGAATGTAAGCTCCACAGAGCTGGGACTTTTTTTGTTGTTGTTCATGGATGTATCATAAGCAGTTTGAACTATGCCTGCCACTCAATTAAATTTGTTGAATGAGTGAATAAAAGTTCAGTTGAAGAATTGAAGTATAAGTTGGGGTTTAAAGTACCATGAAGGGAGGGAGGGAGGGAGGTATATATTTCACGTTTTCATAAAATCAGTTTATAGTGTGTTTGTAAATTGGTTGTGAGCTATAAAATGCTATATAAATGCAAGTTGCCTTAATTTTAAGAAGCATAATTGTAAAATTAATTTAACAAGGATTGATCCTAAACTGTTTTTCTCTCACCTCCTACTTCTCACCTTCAAATTAAACAAAATGAGGATTCATTTTTCTGTTCTCCTAAAATGTGAGCTACACACGAGGAAACAAAGCGGATGTATGTGCAGACCAGAGGCAAAAACTAGAGGAAGACTGAACTCTAATCAGCAAAGGTCTGCAATCCATGACCCTTTCTTCCACCTGTTGTATATCATTCTCAACATTGACTTGAACTGGGGGCAAAAGAATTTTTTCCACCTCTCTTTAAGAAGTGAAGTTTTACCTAGAGATTATCATACTAAGTAAGTCAGACAGAGAAAGACAAATATCATACAATATCAATTACACATGGAATCTTAAAAAATGATACAAATGAACTTATTTACAAAATGGAAATAGACTCACAGACATAGAAAACAAACTTATGGTTACCAAAGGGGAAGGGTGGGGAGGGATAAATTAGGAGTATGGGATTAACAGATACAAACTACTATATATTAAATAAACAACCATGAACTACTGTATAGCACAGGGAACTATACTCAATATCTTCTAATAACCTATAATGGAAAAGAATCTGAAAAAGAATATACATGTATAACTGAATCACTTTGTTGTACGCCTGAAACATTGTAAATCAACTATACTTCAATTAAAAAAAAAAGAAGTGAAGTTTTTACATAATTCTTAGGATTTCATGCTATGTTCTCTGCCTCAATATCCCCCTCTTCTCTGTCCCATCTCTCTCGCTCTCTCTGTCTCTGTCTTTGTCTCTCTCACACACACACACATATACAGACTTTATCTTGAGATTGAATTATGAATTCTATTTTCCAAATAGAATATCTCATCTTATGCTGAGTCTTCAGCACTAAGAGTTTAGCCTTTATCCACTTCAATTTCTTGTAGCTGATTTACTATAGCTAGTTACTGACATACAATCACTTCAGCTTCCCAGCCAAAAAAAAAAAAAAAAAAAAGACTATATTCAGACCCTAAACTTAAGAGCAAGATTTCAACAACTAACAATTATTCTTTCTTTGGGAATCTTGGCATTTTCTCCAGTTATAGAATATGACTTTCAAATGGAAACTAATGAACCAATCATCCTAATCAGGGTTAATGTCACAATTTAAATGCCAATGATGTTAGTCATTTCACTAGTAGCTACTTTCAATAATATCCCTCCTTTTGGTGCTTGCTAGAGGCAAATCACAAGAGATAACAGATACTTTCCATGTTAGAACAAGGGTTGAAACTGATTAGGAAGTTTCTACACTGAGCATTTGTCCTTAATGACTCTAACCTTTTGCCCTTGACCTAATCCATATACAAGTCAAAGGAAATAAAATGAATCCAAAAGCCTGGAATGATATTGATAATCTTATGTTGCAGATGGTTATATCTGAGAAAGAGAGAATTCAATTAATTGAGTGAAAATATTATAATGCTCTCCACCATATAAAATGCACAGTTTTTAAAAATAATGAATTTTAAAACAAAACTTACGTCTATTGAAATTAGGATAGTTCCACTTTGGATATATTAACTGCAAAATATCCATTGACTGAAGAAGAATCTCTCTCTCTCTCTCTCTCTCTCTCTCTCTCTCTCTCTCAGCAGTGCCCTAGCTTTGCTAGTGCCCTAAGCATGTTTAGTCCACCTATTAAGTAATCAAGGACTGAGAGGATTAGGGATATAATTAAGAAGCTGCTGGAAAGGCACATCATCAAGCACTAGACACAACCATGGGGAAAAAGATGTCATAATGAAAGTAGAAGAAAGAGGACAAGAAAAAAATATTTTAAATGGAGATAATCTGTAGTGCTCACAATATATGAAATAACTAAAATTGGTTAAAATTGTGTGTATGTAAATTGAAATTCAAAATGTTAACAGTGATTACAGGTGAATTTTTATTTTCTTCTTTCTACTTTTTCACTTTTCAAATAGTCTTTAAGTTACACATACTTAATGAGCCCCCACCATATGCCACATAGTATTCTAAGCCCCTGACATGGGTTAACACATTTATTCTTTGTTATAGCCTTAAAGTTAGGCAAGGTAACCATGCCCTTTACATAGACAGGGACACTGAACAGAGAGTGCTAAGTTGCTTGCCCAGGGTTATGCAGCAGTTAGCTTACACCAGGATGGCATCACAGAGCCTGAGCTCTTAAGCATCCTTCTCTGTTGCCAATTCTTCACTATGCTCTATTTTCATAATCAGAAGAAAAGTTACTTGAAAAGAGGGAACTAGAAAACAGACTGGATACAAGAGACTAATATGACAGGGAATTTTCTTACATGGAAGTAAATGAGATAATGTCGAAATTCAAAGTTCTAGAGAAACTGTGCAAAGGGGAAGTCTATAAGCTCCTTGAAGACAAAGATGATGTGTTTAAGTTATTTGTAGAATTCCAAGGTGCTGAAACATTCTGCAGGGTACACATGAGGCAGACAACACAAATAAATTGTATATGGGGAGGGATAGCTACTATTCCTTATCCACCTTTAGTTTGACACAGTTAGAGGCCATCTGTTTTTAAATATCCTGTAGAAAAATATTAAATAATTGATGTAATAAAAATATACATTAAATAAGCAGGAAATATTAAAAACATTATATTTCAATAGTGACCAAAATACAATTTTTAAAGAAAAGAATCATCTTAAAACCAAATTAGCTTCAAAAATTAAAAAGAGAATCAGTTCTTTGGAGGAACTTATCATGCTCAAATCTTTAGCAGCAAAAAAAGAGAACAGAAACCAAAAAAAACACAAGAGCCTCTTAAAAGGCTGCAGGACAGAGTTCTATCCCATGACCATTTCACGTGTTTACTTTTCCCTCAAAGATTTCCCTGAACTGAGACACATAATAACGTGTAGTCAATGTAAAAACAGAAATTTTGTGCAATTCAAGAAGACAGAAAACAGAGGATTGGAATAGAGGAGAAACCAAAGTCAAGAAGGCTGCACCCCTACGCTGGTGCAGGAGAAGTTAATGCATAAGTGAAAACTGGTTTTCCCACTGAGCCTGGAAAACTCTAACTCAGAGTCTTCAGCATCTATAACCAAGCCAGTCATAGGAACTAGCAAGAGCGTTCACTTCTTAAATACAGGAATCGGCCTTTGGGGGGGCCCTAGCACCAGAAAGAAATAACTCGGTAAAACGCCTAGAGGAACTTCAAGATCCCAAATGGAAACAAAGGTGGGGGGTGTGTGGATACTTAGCTTAAAACAACGGGAAAACCCTCCAATGTGTCCTACCCAAGTTTGCCCCCTGGGACCTCACCTGTATATATGCAAAGGAAACCTCCAGGTACCCTCAGCACCCGTGACCACTCCTTCCACTTAAGAGAACAGCCCACCCTAGGAAGAGTGAGCTCCGCTCTGCTAACAAACCCTGGCAGCTCTGAAAGGTGAGCAGTCCAACTCTTTATTCTTTTTTTTTTTTTTTTTTTTTTGCGGTACGTGGGCCTCTCACTGTTGTGGCCTCTGCCGTTGCGGAGCACAGGCTCCGGACGCGCAGGCTCAGCGGCCATGGCTCACGGGCCCAGACGCTCTGCGGCATGTGGGATCCTCCCGGACCGGGGCACAAATCCGTGTCCCCTGCATCGGCAGGCTGACTCTCAACCACTGCACCACCAGGGAAGCCCGCAACTCTTTATTCTTAATAAGAGAACTAAGAATAACCAGATATTTAAGGAAAACTAACATGAACAAAAGAGAGGCCCAAGATGAACAAAACGTCTTGTTGATGAGGAAAATAACTAATGTCGGATATAGAAAATAATGTTAAAAGAAGATACTGCATGTGCAAAGCAGGCTACTATGAAAAAGAAATAATCACAAAACAAGATACATAATTTCTGAAATAAAAATAAAACTTTGAGAGTTGCATAGAGAAGAGCTGAAAAAAAAAGTCATGATCTGGGAGAGCTAAGCAAGGATTTTTCCAGTTTCTAAAGAAAAAAAAGAATTTATGAGACAAAGTTAAAAGGTTTGCAGAATAGATTCAGGGGTATAATGTTCAACTGATAAGTTACAGAAGAAAGCAAGAGGATGAAAGGGAAAAATAAATAATTAAAGAAATAATAGAAGAAAATGTCCTCCAGCTGACAAAAACTGGAGCCTTGGGAATGAAAGGCCCCAAAATGCTAAAAAGGATAATAAAAAGAAACACTTCTATCCATATCCTAGCAAAATTTCTATGTTAAAGATTAAATGAAAAATGCTACAAATACCAAGTAACTTTCAACAAAACAAGAAACAGTCAGCCAATAAACGTCTCATCTGCTAAATGCTGCAAGACAAGAGAAAGGGGATTTGAACACAGAATTCTGAACACACCAAAAGATCAATTAGTGTGATGGCAAAATAAAGACATGCTTGGTCATAAAAGGATTCAAAAACTATTCTACTCCTATATCCCTTTTGAAAGAATTACCCCTCAATTCAAAATGAAAAACAAGGCATTCAGGGTAGAAAAGAAAACTGATACAGCAATCAGAGTATCAAATAAATCAGTAAAATGTTAAATTACTTGTAACTAATTTCTGATCATGGAAATGAAATTTAAGCCACTAGAAAAGGATTCTTAAAGATAATACCAAACTGGAATGAAATATCTGAGAGGGGATAGGAGATTGTTTAAAAGTGTCCTGAAGATTTGGGGACTTCCCCGGCAGTCCAGTGGTTAAGACTTTGCCTTCCGGGCTTCCCGGGTGGCGCAGTGGTTAAGAATCTGTCTGCCAATGCAGGGGACATGGGTTCGAACCCTGGACCGGGAAGATCCCACATGCCGTGGAGCAGCTAAGCACGTGTGCCACAACTACTTAGCCTGCGCTCTAGAGCCTGTGAGCCACAACTACTGAAGCCCATGCACCTAGAGCCCATGATCTGCAATAAGAGAAGCCACCGCAATAAGAAGCCCGCGCGCAGCAACAAAGACCCAACTCAGCCCCAAATTAATTAATTAATTAATTAATTTTTTTAAAAAAGACTTTGCCTTCCAATGCAGGGGATGCAGGTTCGATCCCTGGTCAGGGAGCTAATATCCCACATGCCTCGTGGCCAAAACATAAAACAGAAGCAATATTGTAACAAATTCAATACAGACTCTAAAAACGGTCCACATCAAAAAAATCCTGAAAAAACAAATTTAAACATAAATAAATAAAGTATCCTGAAGATTTTGCTTCATATGGAGGAAGAGCAATGGATAATGATTAATTCCTGATATTGACAGAAAATATTTTTAAATGTGTTTATTAAAAATTCAGTGGTAACAATTACTAGGATAAAGATAGGATGGAGAAATTTTAGAGCAGCAATTTTCATTATATGGTCTGCAGACCTCTAAGGGTCTCTTAGATTTCAGGGATCCATAAGGTCAAAACTATTTTCATAATGATACTAAGACATTTGCCTTTTCACTATATTGGCATTTGCACTGATGGTACAAAACTAACAGTGGGTAAAAGTTCTGGTTCCTGACATGAATCAAGGCAGTGACATCAAGGTATCCTTGAGTCACTGTATTCTTAGCAACACACATTCACAATAAAAACAAAACAAGCAAACACAAGAACAAAAGATGCTAGTTTCATTTGAGAATGTCCTTAATGAAGTAGTATAAAATATTAATTTTATTAAACTCAAACTTTGAGTACACATCTTCTTAATATTCTGTGTGACAAAGTGGGCAGTACACAGAAAGCACTTCTGTTGCATACTGAACGACAATGATTGCCTCAGGGAAAGTACTTGTGCAATTGTTTAAGTTGAAAATGAACTGGCTGCTTTTTTCATAGACAGACTAACAGGCCAACATCTATGTTTTCAGACTTGGGTGTTTGGCCAACATTTTCTCAAATATAAACCAAGTGTGAGTCTATCACTTCAAGGAAAACAACTGACAGTCTTTGTTGCCAATGATAAAATTTAAACTTTTAAGAATTTTTGAAAACTTGTTTGCACCACTATTGACAACTTCCTAATACTTTAAGATTTTCTGATGAGCTAGAAGGAGATATTAGTGGATGTGATTTTTTGCTAATGTATCATGAAACATGTTAACATTTGGAAGATATGAATAACTGTCAACCAACATTTCCAAACGTCAATGTCTGACATTGCAAAAATCACACACAGGTAAAAGAGCCACTCAAAGTGCAAAACAGACACAGGGATTTTAAAGTAAGAGAGTGCAGAAAGTTCATTGTACGATTTCAGTTTCCACATTGCAACTAACCTTTAAGAAACTATCACCTGCCAAATTTTGATGCAGTATCCAAGTATCTACAATTATCTGAAAAGGCTATGAGGATACGTTTTCCTTTTCCATCTGACTATCAGTGTGAAGCAGGATTTTCTTCATATATACTTCAACCAAAATAACATTTTGCAACAGACTGAATGAAGCAGATATGAGAATCCAGCTGTCATCTATGAAACCAGATATTAAAGAGAATTGTAAAAATGTAAATCAATACCACTCTTCTCACTAAATTCCTTTGTTTTGGAAATTTTAATTAGTTTTCATTTTTAAATGTTATGTTACTATGCAATGGGTTAATATGCAATCATTATTTTAACTGAATCATAAAATATATTTTATATTTCTCATCTTTAATTTCTAGTATGGTAAATTGTAATAGATATATATAAATAACCCACACAAACACATGGTTTTTAGGGACTTCAACAGTTTAAGAGTGTAAAGTGATTCTGAGAACAAAAAGTTTGAGGACCACTGTTCTAGAAAATCACTAGAGAAAAATAATGGAAAAAAGAAATATTGATCAATGAAACAAAAGTAAGCAAAAATAAAAAGGATGACATAACATTGGAAAAATAAGACCTTACAATTTCAGCATTGCAATAAGTAAAAATGAGTTAACTCTACTTTTAAAAGAGACTTTTTCAAACTGAATTTTAAAAAGAGAGGAGTATTCTTTTTAAGCACCCATGATACATAAGAAAATTGACACTGTAGCAAGCCATTAAGCAAGAATATCCATTTCAAACAATTCTTATGAAACCGACTAAATTCTCTGACCACAGCATAATTAAATTTTAAGCCAATAACAAAAAGATGAACTTTAAACACCGTATGTTTAGAAATTATAAGATGCTCTTCCATATATTCATAGATCAAAAAAATCAAGGGAATTTTAAAAATTAAAACAGAATAATAAAATAAATCCCACATGTGATGGGATATAGATAAATCAGCACTTAGAGGTAATTTCATAGCTTTAAATGCTTATACTAGAAATGAACAAAAGTGAAAGTTAAAGAGCTAAGCATACAATATATTAGAAAAAAATAATAGAATTAACCCAAAGAAAGGATATACTAACGATAAAAACATAAATTAATGAAGTAAAGGCACGAGAGAAAGGGCAACTCACAACAAAAGTTGGTTCCTTGAAATGACAAAGAAAACTAACAAACTGGCAAGGATAATCAAATATTAGGGAAATAAAGGAGACAATTTCAGATGGAGCACATAAACAGAGAATACCTTGATGCTAATAAATTTGGAACTTAGACAAAATGGAAATATTTCTAGAAAAATGTAAATAATCAAAACTGATTCAGTGGAGAAACCTGGCAGCCACTATCTTAACCAAGTGATAAATGTTAATATCATGAGTGATGTCAGGAACACCGTGACATGATATGATGAGGACACCTCACCTCTGTGGTCTTCTTTGCAGAAATCCACAACTCCAGGCTACACGTGAGAAAACCATCAGACAAACCCAACGGAGGGACGATTCCGCTAAACCCCTGAGTCTGGGTGACTATCACATCGACCATGTTAACACTGATAATATGGGAGGAAATAAATAACTGAGGCTATGACACAGAAAAACACACAAAAATAGAAGAAAGTCAACTTCTGGAGGTGAAACTGTGGGTGATTTGCCTTCGGGAATTCTCCTTTGATTTTGCTTATACAACGGTATATGAATGGAAGAAAGGACCATCCAGCTGACAGAGAGAAGTACTGGTGCTTCCATAAGCAGTCTCTGTAAGTTTGGGGGAACTAACCAGTTTGGGCATTTCCTTTCTGTGGCATCCAGAATTCGCATTTCCCTTTCTCTGTTCCAGACATAAAAGCTGATCACAGGGCTTCCCTGGTGGCGCAGTGGTTGAGAGTCCGCCTGCTGATGCAGGGGACGTGGGTTCGTGCCCCGATCTGGGAAGATCCCACATGCCGCGGAGCGGCTGGGCCCGTGAGCCATGGCCGCTGAGCCTGTGCGTCCGGAGCCTGTGCTCCGCAACGGGAGAGGCCACAACGGTGAGAGGCCCGCGTACTGAAAAAAAAAAAAAAAAAAAAAAAAGCTGATCACAGCAACCATTATATAATTCCCCACTCTAAAGCACGAAGCTTCCACTGTGCGCCTTTCTCTCTTTCTCCCTGTTTTTCTTTTAAAAATAGATGTCTACTCTGTGAACCCTCCCAGTTTATGACCAAAAGGCCTACTTAAGAAAGAAATGAAACTCAAAAGAGCATCTTGTATTTTATGCAACTTAAATTCCAAAAATACTCAAAGCTAGATATAATTTTTATATATGGGTATTTGCAAGGATTGCCGATGGTCTGAGGTACAAGTTGTTTTTGTGTTTATAAACAGAATCATAGCATGTAAGTGCTGAAAGAAATCTTCATGATTATTTTCCTCAAACTTCTCGTTTTACAAATGGGGAAACTGAGGTCCAGAGTGATCATACCACTTCCTTAAGACTACACAGGTATCTTTGTTAACATCAAAATGATTAGAGGACAAGTTGCTGGAAGACACATACACTACTGTCTAATTTGAAGCACTTTGCGGACATATAAATGCTCTTCTATTTGAGGATAAAGCGGAAATTACATGCATCTTCAGGCAAAAGTTCCCTCCTCCACCCACCCTCTCCCCTTAATCTCCCCCTCAATTAACTGAACAAACCTCTCTTGAGCTCCTACTGTGCAACAGGCACGGATCTAGGTGCAGGGGATACAGTGGTGATCAAGAGAGGCAAAGTCTCTGCCATGTGCTCATTCATTCATTCATTCATTCAAGTAATCTTACCACCAGAGCTTCCTCTAGAAGCTAAGAAAAATCTCATCCCAGTGCTCACACTTTGAGGTCCTCTTATAACAATAGGCTCTCACTCTTAGATATGTGAGTCCAGGTATAAAGACATAATAGAAAATTGTATCATAGAGGGCATGGATTTTCATATACTGGAGGCACTTCTATTTATAAATCTTGGAAATTAAAAATACATTGATTCAACAAGCTTGAGTGCTTACTGTGGGCTGGTATTGCTCTGAGTACTGGGATACAGTGATGAAAAGACAGACCCAACGCCCTGGCGAAGCTTTTACAGAAGAATACACAGTTGTAGATGTGACAAGTGTTAACAAAGAAAAAGCCTGGGGTGCTATGAGAAAACATGTCTTGAGGGTTCCTGTGGTGGCCATGAACACCTCACGTCCTCCAACCACAGAAAACGTTATTGATCAAGGAGCCCACTGCTGACTCTGAAATCAACCACATTTGTGTGAAGGCCACACTTCCTCATAGCTCCTAGGCAGTGAAGACACACGGCAGGACTAGGAAGGCAGGCCCAATCTGGGAAGGCAGGGGACCCCTCTGATGGCTGACTTTGGCTTGAAGACTCCCGGTGCCCTTGCCAAATCTTCCTTCGACTGCAAGCAGTCATGGAGGCTTCCACTCAAACATGCCTTCCCTCTCTCCTTCCCTCGGAGTCAGACTTGGATCATGGTCTGACAGCCCTTCCCCTCTTTACCAGTTCCCTCCCCATTTTTTCACACAAGTGGTTACCCTAATGAAATCCTTGTATGTTTAATCCCATCTTGGAGTCTTCAGCTTGGAGAGTCCAGACTAACACAGATCTAATTTAGATTGAGATGGGGCTGCATAAGAGTGGATTACTGGGGAAGTGACACTTAAACTGAGACTTGAAGGAGGAGGAACTAGTCAGATGGAAAAAAAAGAAAAGGAGAGGTGAAGGAGTGCATGACAGGACCAGCATGCACTGAGGCAGCGTGGAGCTCCTTCCAGTTGAGGAACTCAATGAAGGGCAGTGTAGCTGGAGCATAATGTTTCAGGAAGGAAGAGAGCAGTGTCTGATGAAGCTTAAGAGATAGGCAGAGGCCAGATTATGCAAGGATTTGTAATTCACTTTAAGGATTTTAAATTTTATTCTAAGCGCATTGGAAAGGCAGGCAGGGTCTCTAGCAACAGACCAACTTGGTCAAATGTGTGTTTTAAAAAGGGCACTCTGGCTGCAGTGAATGGATTAAAAAAAAAAAAAAAGAAGTACTAGGAGATCAAGAAAGAGGCTACTGGGACTCCCCTGGCAGTCCAGTGGTTAAGACTCTGTGCTCCCAATGCAGGGGGCATGGGTTCAATCCCTGGTTGGGGAACTAAGATCCCACATGCCATATGGCATGGCCTAAATCAATAAATAAATACATAAAAAGAAAGAAAGAGGCTACTGAAATTGTCCAGGAGAGAGACAAATTAAGGATTATTTTCTACCTAATGAAAAAAAAATCATTTTCATAGGGTCTCCCTTAAGAGTACATAGCCCTTTTCCTTATCTGAAGGCAGTCGATATTTTATGCCTTATTCTTTATTTAGGTATAAGTCTTAACTTCTACCATCTTTATGCAAGTGGATATTATGTCTTACTCAATTTGTAATCTAACATAGCATGTGTTAGTCTATTTTCTCCAAAATTAACAGAAATATTCAATGGTAAAAACATTAGAATGCAGGGCTTCCCTGGTGGCGCAGTGGTTAAGAATCCGCCTGACAGTGCAGGAGACACAGGTTCGAGCCCTGCCGGGAAGATCCCACATGCTGCAGAGCAACAAAGCCCATGCGCCACAACTACTGAGCCTGAGCTCTAAAGCCCACGCGCCACAACTACTGAGACTGCGTGCCACAGCTACTGAAGCCCACGCACCTAGAGCCTGTGCTCCACAACAAGAGAAGCCACTGCAATGAGAAGCCCGTGCACCACAACGAAGAGTAGCCCCCGCTCACTGCAACTAGAGAAAGCCCCCGAGCAGCAACGAAGACCCAGCGCAGCCAAAAAAATTAAATAAATAAAAATAAATAAATTTATAAAAAAAAATTAGAATCCAACTCCATCTGTAATAGATAAGGAAATAAATCAGAGATCCACGTTACACAGGAAGTAATGGGAAAGCCCATACAAAGTCCACACTAAACACAATGATTACACAAGATGTCCCTTCTGCAAAACAAAATAGGGCTTGTGAATGGGTTTACTATATAATAAACTTGACCTAAAACAAAAATGCTAGAAATAACAAAAATCACTTAAACTTTAGTTTGCCTTATTAGAATTTAGACAGGCTTCTGAAAACACTATCAGGAAAATAAGAATCAAAGTTATTCCTTTGGCCTTAGATCTGTGCTTGAAGTTAAAAATTAATTTTAAAGCTGTACATGTTACATGATGTATGAATATGTGAATGTATACATACATGAATCTTTATACATACATACTTAGGGTTGGGGTTGGTTGTGTGACGTGGGTGAAGGAGAGTAGTGTGGAGAGAAGTGGCAAGAAAAGGAAAGAGGAAGGCACAAAAACACTGTGCATAATATGATCACACTCAAGCATTTACATAAATTATGTGGGTATGCAAAATTATGCACATGTAAAGAAATTTTACAGGAAGAAAGGAAAGAAGGAAAGGAGAGAGGGATGGTGGGAGGGAAGAAGGAAAGAAGGGAATTGAAAGAATTTCTCTTCCAATAAATGATATTGGGGCAAGTAGTTGAGGTGTTTGATTTCATTTGTGTATTTACTTATTTAAATAAGACTCTTACTTGAAATCATTACAATAAATCCCAGGCAATTCTTTAGTTTAGTATTCAACTACATATACAAAAACAGCTTGAATACCAGCTTAGGAAAACTCTTTGAGAGAAATCATTATCTCCCCTATCAGGCTTTAGGAGAAACAGCAGGAACTTGGGGTATTTCTAGTCTGGGAGAAAAGAGAAGAAGAAACACAAAATGATCTCAACCATGTAGAGGTAGCTGTCATTGGCTAAGAGTGAATCATTCTGTATTGAAGGGACACTGATAGAAGGATAACATGTTCTGATGACTAGGCAAGGAGGCACTGGCAGAAATGTCTTAGAAAGGACCAGGAGCCTGCAGAATGGGCCTTGGGAGCAAACACGGGGGAGAGACAGAACCAAGTGAAGAGGAGACTCTGTGTGGGCATCACTTATAAAACCATACTTATAGTTTTCTAATGGGAAGAGCCACATCTAAGTATAATAAGTACTGATTAGGAGCAGGGCAATATGTGATGTAGGTGTCTCCACCTTGGCGGAAGATGTGCAGGAGAGTTCAGAAAGGGCTATGCTCTACTGTGGACAAAGCACGAGATCACAGGGGATGAGCCCATGCTGTAAATAAGCCCATCTTGAACCTGGAAGTTCTAGAACATTTAGGATTCTACACACACTTTGACTCTCCTGCTGGCCATGTGACAGGGTCACAAGATGTTGGTGAACTCAAGTTGCCTTGCCTCTTCTACCTGGTTTCACCGCTGTGTGAAAATGTGCAATTCTAGTTCCCAACCTTAGTCTCTCCAAGCAGACGCTAGCCAAACTCATGTCAAGCCCATTAGGAAGAGGCGGGGTTGCACGTGGCAGAAAACTTTCCAGAAATTGTAGCCGCTTCATTGCAATGCTTGTGAAACTTGTATCAGACTACGTCACACGTACGTGGAAGTCTGAAGAAAAGACAAATGTCAGCGTTGTACGTTTTATATTATTTGACCTTCTTCAACCTTTGTCTGCTTTGTCTGCCTTGTCACTGAGGAAAGTGAGCATTTTTTAAACTTACACAGACTCCCCAACAAATGTTAGAAGATTGCCCAGTGAAAGTGTCCTGCAGAGCTCAGTCAAACACAGTGAGCAGCCTGGTTTCTTTGACAGGAAGAGGTCACCGGAGTGACAGCACAGCCCTTCGTCCCAGTGGCTTCTGCAACCTGTTGGGGCTATAGAGGCAGCTGTCTGGACAGTCCCTGCTGACTTCATCCTGGATGCTCTGGTCCAGCCAGAGAGGTCAGGGGAGTGGAAGAAGGAACTAGCACTAAATATCCCTAGTGGCGAAGAAAGACCGAACTGAAAACAAAGTGGCAGATAAATGCAGCAAGACCCTCTGGAGGAGGAAAAACCGGGGAAGCGGCAGGAAGAAGCCTGTCGAAAGCTCCAGGTGACATTTCATGACAACTTTCCACTGTGAACTATGAACAATGGTGCCAACGCTCTCAGGTACCCTTTTCTGTCAACCCTAGTGACCGACAGGAGTGAGAATGGAAAGGAAGTGAACAACCAAGGCAACTGTCTCCAGCAGAAACAGAAGCCCCAGGACCCTGAGGTCAAGTAGGGGACAGACCTAAAACCCAAAGGCGGGAAAGAGAATGCCTTCCTGCAGATGTGGAGTGAACTCGATACAGAACATTTAACCAAGTCACTCAGAGGCTACACAAGGCCAAGCTGAGCCCACCCTGCCCCATCTTCAAATGCTCAGGCTCCAAGCCAGCCTTGAAAGGGCATGCAAACATGTCTCAGATGGCAGAAAGACAGTAAAGAAATCATTCATTTTGACTACAGCATAACCAAAGAAGGTCTGACTAGAACATATCAAGCATAAACAAGTCAAAAGAAATGGCATAGCAATAGGGCAAAAGATACTACAGGAAATCAAATAATAAAAGAATACAGCATGCATCAGAAAACTAAATTAATCAACCCCCCAAAAAAAATCTCAGAAATTGCTTTATACTATAAAACATAATAACATGAATTCAAGAAAAAAAAAGTGCACATTTGATGGCACAACAGAATTAGGTAAAAAAGGGAAACTGCAGAGCTAAGAAAAGAGAGACCAAAACAACAGCCATTATAGACCAAATAATACCAGGAGAACTGAAAAAGGAATTGATGACAAGAAAGGCTTGATAATCACAGTGAATGCAGAAGAAAAAAAGAGAAATTAGAGGCATTACATAATAGATAATCAGGGACAAAGAGGAACAAATATAGAGATAATAAACGTCCCTGAAGCACAACACCAAACAAAGAAAAGACAAACACTATTCAGTTATAGTACTGAGACTACTGGTTAACTGTGGCAGGATGAACACCTTTTCTGAAACCCCATTAAAACGATAGTTAAAGAAGAGGCCAAAGGATTTGGGAGAGGGGATGACAGTGTCTCAGCTTTATCAGTTAAATGGGGGAACTGTGCATCAGAAGAGTGGCAATTGGGCCAGCAGAGTGGAGTGAGAGGAAGCTTAAACGCATGCAGAGGGCTCTCCAAGCAGGAGGGCAGACAGAAACGCAGAGTGTGAAGGGCTGAGCAATTGCAAGCCATTAGGGACCTTAGAATGTGGGAGTGTGGGGAGTGGCTGGAAAAAGATTCCTTAAGGGCTTCCCTGGTGGCGCAGTGGTTGAGAGTCCGCCTGCCGATGCAGGGGACACGGGTTCGTGCCCCTATCCCGGAAGATCCCACATGCCGCGGAGCGGCTGGGCCCGCGAGCCATGGCCGCGGAGCCTGTGTGTCCGGAGCCTGTGCTCCGCAACGGGAGAGGCCACAGCAGTGAGAGGCCCGCGTACAGCAAAAAAAAAAAAAAAAAAAAAAAAAGATTCCTTAAAATTACATAAAAGAAGAAACGCCCCCCTCACCCAGATCTCTTTTCCCACCCCAAATCGCCAGGCTTCTACCTCTCCAACATCCTAGCATGGATGGAAGGCTAATTCCCTGGTAACACTGAACTCAAAAGGCCCAGGGTTTGGGAGCATCAAGCGCAGTAGAAGGAGAAGGTAGAGACTTTAACTGAAAAGAGAGGGTTTCAGTGAAAGGACAACATAATCAACCATGAGACTCTGCTCTCCCCACCAGATTCCAAAATCCCATCCCATCCCTACAACCAGAAAGGCTTCCCTGGAGACAATCACTAGCTCCAGAGAAAAGTCCTAGAGATACTGACATTTGGGGGTAACACAAAGAAAAGGGCCACTGGCCTATGGACACCTAGAGAAATGAGCCTGCAATCCACAAGCCTGCCCTGCCCGCCCCTCACACACAGGAAACTTCCAGTCATCGACTGCACAGCTGTTACATTCACCTATTGAACAGAGAAAAATATGTAACATCCTCAGAGAGGTAAAAAGAAGCTGGTGCATCTATGTAGTTTAAAACAAAACAAAACAAAACAAAACACAAAAAAAAGGAGGCTGTTTAAAAGAGAGAGAGAGAAAGCCAGAATCTTGTAAATTAAAAAAAGGATGACTGAAATGACAAAAATTCTACAGAAGGGCTGGATGATAGAGGCAGGGACAGCTCCAGAAAACAGAATACATAAAACACAAAGATGGACAACAGGAGGGAATTATGAGCAAATTATAAAATCGATCCAAGAGGCCCAACATGAGAGTAATATGAATTCTGAAATGAGAGAAGAGAGAACTTAATGGGAAGTAATTATTACAGAAATAATATTAGAAAATTCCCCAAAACAGAAGGACCTGAATGTCTAGATCAAAAAGTCCATGGAATACCAAGTACAAAAACAGTGAAAGGAGAAAAGAATGACTAATGCATAAAACTTACGAAATTTCAAAAAGCCAAGGATACAAAATGATCTTAAAAGCTCCCAGAGACAGGGGGCTTCCCTGGTGGCGCCGTGGTTGAGAATCTGCCTGCTAATGCAGGGGACACGAGTTCGAGCCCTGGTCTGGGAGGATCCCACATGCCGCGGAGCAACTAGGCTCTAGGCCCATGAGCCACAACCACTGAGGCGCGTCTGGAGCCCGTGCTCCGCAACAAAAGGCCGCGATAGTGAGAGGCCCGCGCACCGCGATGAAGAGTGGCCCCCGCTTGCCACAACTAGAGAAAGCCCTCGCACAGAAACGAAAACCCAACACAGCCAAAAGTAAATAAATAAATAAATGTACCATTAAAAAAAAAAAAAAGGAATCTTTAAAAAAAAAAAAAAGATAGGCAAGGACTCGAAAACATCACCTCCCATTCATTTACCCTTTCTCCAGAAAGCTACTGGAGGCAGCGAGGGGCGACGCCTCTGACGAGTCACGACGGTCCTGCTCCACCAACTTCCGAGTCTCCTGGACAACTCGCGAGCTAGGCGGGCGGGAGCGGTGCCCCGGGCCTGGGCACAGCCGCGCCGCGCCGCCTGCCTAGGGGCTGCCGTGCCCGCAGCCACAGCGGCGGGAACGCGGACCTCTCAGCCAGTACGGGAGGCGGTGGCTAAGTAGCAATAACCACCCCCCCACACAACCCCCGTGGCACACCCCACCCTGAGAACGCAGCCCGCGGTGGCGACCGACCCCTCCCACCAGGCCCCAGTTGGGGCCCGGTGGCCCTCCCTGGGCGGCTGCGGTTAGGGCCGCCCCCCTTCCCTGCTGCAGTGGCCGCCCCCTGGGCTCCCTGGATGGCCCCGTTCCTCTGCTTCGCCGGCCCCCCACTGAGGATCCCTGGCCCGCTCTCCTCAGTTCTGAAGGTCCCACCGGGAAGCGGAGCCTGGCGAGTCAGGAGGGGCTGGCGGGACCAAAGGAGAGCCAGCCTCAGGGAGCCCCAAGGAGGCACCCCCAAATTTCAGGCGCCCCTAGACCTCAGCCTCAGCCCAAATTCAGCACTGAAGCCTCAGCCCCCAGAACAGCCCAGGACATCCCTTGCTTGGACAGCACAGCTCCTCTTGACAGTGGCACCCCACTGTGGCCACTGGCAGCTGGCCAACCCCTGCTGAGGAGCTCCGGACCGGGAGGCCTGGACCCTGATGGAGCACCAGTCCCCGGAGGGCTAGCGCCCTCTGCATCCCAGCCTAGGATTCAGTAACTCAGACTCTGGCCTGTGGCCCTATCTGGTGGACCACAGAACCCAGTGGCTCTGGCTCCCACATCTGAACACTGACCTCTGGCTGCCTTAGCCAGAGCACCAGAACTGAGTGGCCCAGACCTTTGACCCTGACCCCCCATCTAGTCCGAGGTCTGGGCTCCCCAAACTGAGGCAGACAATCTGCCAGACAGGCCTAAGAGCCAAAGCATGGGCTGGTCCGGAGCCCTGCCCAGGACTGACTTGGCCCCTGGGCCTACACTGACTGCAGGGTTAGCCCCTTGCTCTGGACCTGGGGCTGAAATATGAGAAGGGTAGTTTCCTTTTTTCTTTTTCTTTCCTCTCTCTCTCTCTCTTTTTTTTTTTCCATGCTTCAGAGACACAAGAATTAATAACTATTTTTTATTTTGGTTAGCAAAAGAAAAAAAATCTTTATCTTCATGGTTGGAAGTCAATAGATAATACCTTAAATGGATAGATGGAGAAATGGAAGTATTTATTACTGAGGCATATGGGGCTAAGTACTAAGTACTAAGTACTAAGGCTAAGTGGAGCATAGCTGCCTCTGGAGACCAGAAACCAGGGAACAGAGCGGGTCTCAGGAAACCATTATTTTTCTCAAGTCCTTTTAGTATTATTTGACATTTTAAACTAAATACATTTCTTTGATAAAAATACAAAATAAGTGTTAAGCAAATGCTATGTGGGCCCTATGAAACATATCTGCAGCCCAGAAGCAGCTCATGATTGCCAGTTTCACCCACTAAACTACCAAGCTTCTGGCGAGAGCAAGTAGGCAAGGAATCTCCTGAGAAGGAGGTCAGGACCACTATCTGTTCCCTTTCAACAGGCAAGGAAGCATGATGACTAAATTCAGATGGGGTCATCCGACCACAGGGGCTCCAACCCCAGCTCTGCTGCCTGTCATCTCTGGGACCCTGGGCAGATCACTTAACCTATCTGTGCCCCCGTTTTCTCATCAACCCTCAGAGGTCTGACTGAGAAATAACTGAGTTCATACATGTAAAGTGCTTACAGTAGTACCATGGCACAATAAGCATAATACCTATATTAGCTAGTAACATCATTTTTTTTTTTTTTTTTTTGTGGTACGTGGGCCTCTCACTGTTGTGGCCTCTCCCGTGGCGGAGCACAGGCTCCGGACACGCAGGCTCAGCGGCCATGGCTCACGGGCCCAGCCGCTCCGCAGCATGTGGGATCTTCCCGGACCGGGGCACAAACCCGTGTCCCCTGCATCGGCAGGCGAACTCTCAACCACTGTGCCACCAGGGAAGCCCTAGTAACATCATCTTAAGGTTCAATAGTATTAAGCCGTCTCTAGTAGACTGCAGTGGTCCCGACGCCAGTCAGCTGGCAAGTGATACCAGGAGTTTATAGTGGGAGCCTCACCCAAAGGACAGAGGTTGTTCAGGCTGATGCCTTGGATGCAATCACCAGGTTTTCCTGAGCGCCCTACCTGCCAGATGCTGGAAATCCTTGTGCCCCAGCCTCTAGCAGGATGGGCACGCATGGGGGAAAAGAGGTCGTGTCTGAGAACACAAACTGCCTCGTGTGTCACCTGAATACTTAGTGACCAGCAAACAACATGGCTTGGTTTTCAACAGCAACTCCAAAGGACCACAAAAGCAGAAAGTGCAGGAGAGATCAAGGCTCCCTGGCCTGATCTCACAGGATCATTTTCCTGTGAAAATAATATTATTTCCTATTTTTTTTCTTGTAACCAAGACTGAAACCTTGACTTAAGTAAGTCACTATATTCATGAACTTAATGAAGAGACAGGACCCTAGGAAAGGGAGAGGGAGGGGGCGGGGTGTTGTACTGCTGAATTTCAGGATTAGAAAGAGATTTTTTATTTGTAAACAAAGCTCATGAAGCAGGAAGAGTGATGACACACATCCCAGCCACATACGTTAAGTGTGTGTGTGGAGAGACAGAGGCAGGAAGAGGGCAAGAGGAAAGAGGAGGGGGAGATGGTAGGAAGAGGTGGGGCGGGGGGCGGAGAAGGAGAGAAGAAGAGAGAGGAAAGGAAGGGGTGGGAAGGGGGGGGCGCGGACATGGTACCCGAAGGTTGAGACTTGCTGCCTCAGATGTAAACACCTCCCTGCGACCAACATCCTTCTGCCTAAAGTCTGCCCGTAAGAAGCCCCTATCCTACAAAGCTATTCATGCCATTGGTGGAAAGCTCTCACTGTCAGGAAGCTTGCCCTGCAGACCTCCAGCAGCAGCAGACAGAGAACTGACAAGGGCCCAGCAGCCACTGAAGCCGGGCCTCCCCACACCACCCCTAGAGCCAATAACTGAACTCAGCCTGGAGGCTCAAGCAGGCGCACAGCCCCTCTGGTGGCACAAAGTACAGGACCCCAAGGCTCTGAGGAACTCCCATACACGGCTGGGCAAGCGAGAGGCTTCCACCCAATCTGGCCTCCTCTCTCCTGCCCGAGAAGTCAGACTGGCCTCAGGGCCTGGCGCTGCTCACCCAGCCCCCTCCCCACACTCCCTCACACAGACATTCCCCTAACAGAACCCTTGCTTGTTTAAACTCATCTTGGTGACAGCTTCTTGGAGGCTTGGAACTAACACACAGTCTTACGTAGATTTAATACCTACACCGAGACAAGCTCAGGAATCACTGCACCAATCTGTTCACTGTGGCCCAGTTTTTCTAGTGAAATATTCATAAAGGCAGTGATGAGCTGTCCTCAGTGTGTGAAGATGTGCATGAGTGTGTGTGTGTGTGCGTGCGTGTGTGTGTGTAAGCGTGGGGCTGGAGTGAAGGTGATGGTAGGAGAGGTAAAATCAGACAAAGAAAGACTGAGAAGATGTAACCATTGATAAAAGGAGATCTGAAACTGATGATTTTCTGGAAAATATAAATGCTCAAACTTGGCCTGGAATAGAAGGCCTGAAGAGACAAAGGAAGCATAGAAGAAACTGAAAGGTTAGTCAAGGACCTTCACTGGGCCCAGGCAACCTTTAAGGAATAGATTATTCCAACATTGTTTGAATTATTGCAGAGCGTAATAAGACTTGGAAAGTTTCCTAACTCATTCTAATCAGCTAGCATAACATGGATATCAAAACATAACAATGATAGCACTCATCCACGTACATGCACCCACACACACAAACCCCAGGAAACAAGAGACCAGGGTCAGTTACAATGACAATAATAATGATATCTAACATTTATTGGGTGTTTACTATGTACCACAGACTGTTATAAAAGTTACATACCTCACCCCAGTGCTAGGAGGCAAGATCTCTTAGTATTATCCCTGTTTTATAGAGGAGAAACCATGGCACAAAGGATTAACTTACAAAAAGTCACGTCGCCAGTAATCAGTGGCATTGGGATGAATAGAGATATAAAAGCCTCAAAATAATATTGATGAACTGAATCTATTGATATGTTTTTACAACATGACCACACAAGGCTTATCGTAGGAATACAAGACTACTCTGAAAAAAAATTAGTATATTTATTTATGAATATCATTACATTAAGAGAATAAAAAGTGGCCTATATAGGGAAAAAATCTTAAAAAGAGTGGAAATATGTATATGTATAACTGATTCACTTTGCTGTACACCTGAAACTAACACAACATTGTAAATCAACTATACTCCAATAAATTTTTTTAAAAAAGCAACCCAGCCAGAGATTAAAAAAAAAGAGAATAAAAAAGAAAAAAATCCAAAATGAAAATCATGCTTGATAGCCAAGAAACCTAAAGTAGCATCACTCTTAAAAGTGAGACTTTAGGGCCTCCCTGGTGGCGCAGTGGTTGAGAGTCCGCCTGCCGATGCAGGGGATACGGGTTCGTGCCCCGGTCTGGGAGGATCCCATATGCCGCGGAGCGGCTGGGCCCGTGAGCCATGGCCGCTGGGCCTGCGCATCCGGAGCCTGTGCTCCGCAACGGGAGAGGCCACAACAGTGAGAGGCCCGCATACCGCAAAAAGAAAGAAAAAAAAAAAAAAAAAAAAAAAAAAAAAAGTGAGACTTTAAAACCACTTCCTTTACAGAACGTCCTCTGCCATCTGACTTTTCAACATTGTACTTGACATCTTGAGCAATGTAATAAAAGAGAACAATCTAAGAAATCTAAATACTAGAAAGGAGGAAAAAAATAATCATTATTTGTAGACAACATAATTACTGGACAATTTGAGATGCAGTAAAAGAGAGAGAGAGGAAGGGAAGATGAATGGCTCGATAGATATTAGAACAGAGGAGATCAGTTGGGTGGTCAGATAGAAGATCATATAAAACCAAAAGCTTTTCAAAGACCAGATCATATTTAACGCTGAAATCCTAAGGACATTAGACAAGGACGTCTACTCTCACACCTAGTAGTATTAGCTAACATTGCTCTACAGTGATAGGTTGATACACTTAGAGATGAGAAGGAAATAAAAGGTACAAAAACTGGTAGAGATGAATAAACAGCATTTGCACACAATATGACACCATGACTGATACCCAAGAGAATCAGCTGAACAACTATTACCAAAAAAAAAAGGCAATAATGTAAAGTGGCTGAATACAAAATAATATTTTAAAATAACTTTTCTAATAAAAAAACTAGCTAAAACATATAAAGAAAAGACCCCACTTGAAATAGTACCAAAAAGATAACATACTTTTGAGTAAACAAATTTTTTCAATAAACTTAACAATAAAAGTGCAAGATCTGTATGAAGAAAATGTTTTGGGCTTTCCTGGTGGCGCAGTGGTCGAGAGTCTGCCTGCCGATGCAGGGGACATGGGTTCGTGCCCCGGTCTGGGAAGATCCCACATGCCGCGGAGCGGCTGGGCCCGTGAGCCATGGCTGCTGAGCCTGCGCGTCTGGAGCCTGTGCTCCGCAACGGGAGAGGCCACAACAGTGAGAAGCCCGCGTACAGCAAAAAAAAAAAAAAAAAAAAAAAAAAAAAAGAAAATGTTTTAATGATACTGAGGAACATCAAAGATTTAAATAAATAGAGCAAAACATAGAACTTTGTTCTTAAATAGGAAGATACAATATTAATATGATATCAACTCTATACCAAAGTTACCCATAAAATTTAATGTATTCCTTCCCTTCCTCCCCACCCTCAAATCAGGATTTCTTGAGAATTACAGAAGCTGATTCTAAAGTTTATATTTTAGGGCTTCCCTGGTGGCGCAGTGGTTGAGAGTCCGCCTGCCGATGCAGGGGACACGGGTTCGTGCCCCTATCCCGGAAGATCCCACATGCCGTGGAGCGGCTGGGCCCGCGAGCCATGGCCGCGGAGCCTGTGTGTCCGGAGCCTGTGCTCCGCAACGGGAGAGGCCACAGCAGTGAGAGGCCCGCGTACAGAAAAAAAAAAAAAAAAAAAAAAAAAAAAAAATGTAAAAAAAAAAAAAAAAATAAAAAAAAAATAAAGTTTATATTTTAAAAAATGTAAAAATAACCAGGAAGATTCTTCAAAAGAAGAGTAATGAGATGGCACAGCACTTTCAGATATTATTAAAACATTTTGTAAAGATAAATAAATAGATAGTTAGCTGCTTCTGAAGCATAAATAGGTAGATCAATGTAATGGAATAAAGACCTAAGAAATAGTCCCAAATATACACAGATATTTAATATATGATAAAGGCTGAATTTTTAACAAGTGGGGGAAATATTATTATAGTATGAACAGTATTATTCAATAAACACTATGGGCAAAACAGGGGAGCTATCTAGAAAAACAATTAAGTAAGGATCCTACCTCATTTCTTCATCAAATAAATTCTAGGTGGATCAAAGTTTTCAATGGAAATGTGAAATGATAAGTCATAGAACGATAGAATAAAACTGGGGAGAAGTCAGTATGGGGATAGGGGTTGTTTGTAACTTTAGAACACAGAAAGCCTTCCTAAGCAAGGCATAATACCTAGAAGCCATTTAAGAAAACAGATGAATTTGGCTACCTAAATTTTAAAAACCTCTGCAGAGCAAAAACACAACATAGTCAAATGACAACAAACTAGTAGACAACAGGCTAACCTCTCAGTACAAACACAACTCTTAAAATTCATCAAGGAAAGACCAAGAACACCACATGACCCAGCAACTCCACTTCTGGGTATATATCCAAAAGGATTGAAATCAGGATCCTGGAGAGATATCTGCACTCCCATGTCCACTGCAGCACTATTCACAACAGCCAAGATATGAAACAGCCCAAGCATCCATTGACAGATGAACAGAGAAAGGAAATGTGGTATATATAAAATGTGGAATATTATTCGGCCTTAAAAAAAGAAGGAAATCCTGCTATTTTCGACAACATGGATGAACCTGGAGGACATTATGCTAAGTGAAAAAAGCCAGACTCAGAAAGACAAATACTGCATGACTCCACTTCTGTGAGGTATCTAAAGTAGTCAAACTCATTCATACAGGAGACTATAATAGTGGTTGCCAGCAACTGCAGGGAGAGCAAAATGGGGAGTTGTTATACATGGGTTTAAACTTTCAGTTATGCTAGATGAATAAGCTCTGGAGATCTGCTGTAAAACAGAGTGTCTGTAGTTAACAATATAGTATTGTGCACTTCAAAATTTGTTAAGAAGGTAAACCTCATGTTAAGAAGGTAAATCTCATGTTATGTTCTTAACACATACACACACACACACACACACACACACAAAGGGACACAAGGAAACTCTGAGATGTGCTGGATATGTCTATTATATTGATTGTGGTGATGGTATCACAGGTGTATGCACATGTACAAACTCTTTGATTGGACACATTATTAAATACATGCAATTCTTTGTGTGTCAATTATACCTCAATAAAACCTTGTTTTTTAAAAGGCCAACAACAAAATAGAAAAATAGGCAAAGAACATTAACAGTCCACAGTGGGGAAAAATATAAGGGCTTTTAAATATGTAAAAAGAATTCAAGAAATGTAAATTATGAGACTAATTTTTTGTGTTAGCAAAAACTTTGAAGACTGATAAGATCCATTGATTGAGGGTAGGCAGAAATGAGCATATTCTAACATTATTGATTGGTGTATAAATTAAAGTAGCATTTTTGGAGAACAATCTATCTAAGATTTCAATATGCAAAACCTTTGCCCCAGAAGTTCCACTTCCATGAATTTATCCTTTAGTCACTCGTATGTTCATACTGCGGAATACTGTGCAACCAAAAAGGTGATTTAGTATTATTGACATAGAACAGTCAAAATCATACAACAATATATAAAATAATTTACTTGTGAAAATTTTGTAGATTCTCAAACACATACACATTCATATGGGATATAATGCCTAGAAACAGATCTAGAAGGCTATCCAACAAACTGTCAAAATTCTGTTGAAAATGGTAGGAGATAAAAAAATATAAAAGGGGCATTTATTTTTTTCTCCCTAAATTTATTTACAGTTTTTGTGTAATGAACTATTTTTTTAATATTTGTTCATTTGAATCCAGTAAATTCCACTTGTAGAAACTTATTCTACGAAATAATCTAAAAGCTTGAAAGATTTTATGTCTGAAGATTTTATAAAAGTATGATTTTATAATAGTGAAAACTATGCCAACAAACTACATGTAACCTAAATGTAAGTCGATGACAGTAAGTCCACAGCACATAATGCTCTGCAGCTATTAAAATATTTAGAAAAAAATCACAAGGGGCTTCCCTGGTGGCACAGTGGTTGAGAGTCCGCCTGACGATGCAGAGGACATGGGTTCATGCCCCGGTCCGGGAAGATCCCACATGCCGCGGAGCAGCTAGGCCCGTAAGCCATGGCCGCTGAGCCTGCGTGTCCAGAGCCTGTGCTCCGCAACGGGAGAGGCCACAACAGTGAGAGGCCCGCATACCGAAAAAAAAAAAATCATAAAATCATGGCCAAATATTTATGTTATAAAGTTAGGTTGGAAAAAAGAGAAAAATACGCAATATGACCAATTACTTAAAAACTTCCCTTCATCGGCATAGTGCTTTATAGGTTTCATGGGGGAAGGCCATTATTTATAGCTTGCAAATGCTAGAATTCCTAATCAAACAATCCTTAATTTTACAGCTTCAAGAACATTTGAAAAAATAAAAAGTGTAACACGTATCACATGAAATCCTAGATAATCAAAGAATGTATTTAAAATAATGAGTTCAACCTTCAACTGGAATTAGATTTTTTTTTCTTTTAATCAGTAGCCAAACTAATTAAGCTGAATTTTCCTTTTCACGCCCTCTCTAGTAGATCTGTACAGAAAACAAAATTATATATCTAAAAGGTTAACTATAAGAGGAAGATAGAAGAAAACAGCCCGAATAATTCACAGACCAAATAATGAGTTCCTGATTAATGCAGCTGGCTCTAATGTCACCAACGCTTTTAAAATAAATTTCTAATTGTCCTAGATGTTTTAATGTTATATCTCAGTTTAGAAAAGTACCAAATTACTTCCACAAATTCCCAGTTCCCACAGATGTTACCTTTAACACTACAAGCAACATACATATGACAGAGAACATAGAAGTTTTCACCCATAGCTCTAGAAAAGTTTTTATTAAAAAGTTTAATTACAGAGCCCTGGAGATTTACCTTTGAAAAGTGACTCCACTTTAAATAGCCGTACTGTTTAGATAAACAACCAAACTGTTTCTTAACCACTAATAATAGACCAAAAAAAGGTGGGGGGGGAATGGATGCAAGCCTAACCAAACCTGAGAAATGAAAAATAGTGGAAGATCTTTTCAAATCAAAATAAAGCAGAAAATTGGAAGACTCACAGGATTTTGGACCTGCCTGCCTATCCACTTTTCCCACAACTAATTACCTCAAGAATGAAAGGTAAATGTGCATTTTTAAAATAAATTGCCTTTTTTTCTAATTATATTGTTTAAGGTTCTCAGACCTTAAACTAGTAGTCTGTCTAATCTCCGTGGTCTCCGTGCCTGGCATGGTGCCCAGCTCTGTGCCTGGCCTGTAGGCACTCAATAAATCATGAAGTGGAAGAGATTTGTATGTATGGTGACCACCCATTTGTTGTTTGGACGTATTCATCCTGAGCTTAGTCATCACCAGTCAGCTTGGAGACATGGGCTCCCTATCCCTTGACTAAGTTCCCTGAACTTGTGGCCTTTGATTAAGGAGCCTAAGTGAAGGCCCGGGTCACTGCTTTCAGTGGCAAGGGATGGGAGCTGTGAATTAGAGACAGTTCTCAGACGCAATGACTTGTACCAAGAGAAGAGACCACAGCTGGGCCTTCTGCTGATAAACTCTTTTTACTAATGCTGAACTCTATAAAACCCCAAGAAGAGCTTTCAAAATACTACATATATACATTAAGAAAACAAAACAAAACATAAAGTTCTCCTGAGAAAATACAATTTGAGTAAATGGAAAGAAATGCAATTCAAAACAAGTTACCATTTCACCCTATCAAATTGGCAAAGACTAAAAGGAAGAACATAAACACACTACTATATATAAAATAGATAACGAACAAGGACCTACTGTATAGCACAGGAAACTATACTCAATATTTTGTAATAACCTATAAGGGAAAAGAATCTGAAAAAAAGTATATATATATATATATGAATATATAACTGAATATATATATAACTGAATATGTATAAAACTGAATCACTTTGCTGCACACCTGAAACTAACACAACATTGTAAATCAACTATACTTCAATTTAAAAAAATAAATTAAGAAAAAAGAGGATGGGCTTCCCTGGTGGCGCAGTGGTTGAGAGTCCGCCTGCCGATGCAGGGGACACGGGTTCGTGTCCCGGTCCGGGAAGATCCCACATGCCATGGAGCGGCTAGGCCCGTGACCCATGGCCGCTGGGCCTGCGCGTCCAGAGCCTGTGCTCCGCAACGGGAGAGGCCCGTGTACCCACCCCCACAAAAAAAAAGAAAAAAAAAAAGAAAAAGGAGGATAATATGAATTTCTGGAGAAGGAAGGTGAAATCCTCCCTCAGATACATTGTTGTAACGTTACTCAGCCATAAAAAGGCACAAGATTGGGTCATTTGTAGAGACGTGGATGGACCTAGAGACTGTCATACAAAGTGAAGTAAGTCAGAAAGAGAAAAACAAACATCATATATTAACACATATATGTGGAATCTAGAAAAATGGTACAGATGAACCTGTTTGCAAGGCAAAAATAGAGACACAGAAGTAGAGAACAAATGTATGGACACCAAGGGGGGGGAGGGGGGGTGGGATGAGTTGGGAGATTGGGATTGACATATATACACTAATATGTATACAACAGATGACTAATGAGAACCTGCTGTATAGCACAGGGAATTCTACTTAGTGCTCTGTGAAGACCTAAATGGGAAGGAAATCCAAAAAGGAGGGGATATATGTATACATATGGCTGATTCACTTTGCTGTACAGTAGAAACTAACACAACATTGTAAAACAACTATACCCCAATAAAAAATTAAAATGGAATAGAATAAAATAAAATATAAATTAAAAAATAAAAATTAAATTAAAAAAAAGAGGATAATATGTATTGCTGGGGAAGGAAGGTGAAATCCTCCCCCAGATACAGTGTTGATGGGAGTGTTAATGAGGAGAGGATTTTTGGATGGCAATTTGGAAATATGAACCAAGTATCTTTAAAAACAGGATGGCTTTTGATCAAGGATGTCTATTCACTGGAATGTATATCAAGGACAGAACTAAGAAGTGTGTAAAGATTTAGCTCTAAGTCATACAAATATTGACTTTAATAGTAAAAAACATGAAAAATTTAAATGTACAACAGGGAGCTGGTTAAATTAATCTGGACATTTCCATTCAATGTAAAACTATGGGCCATTAAAAATATTTACCACCATGAAAAGCTATGATCAATATTAACTTACAAAATAAGTTACTAAACAGTATATAAATTACTATCTCATCTCTGTATACATAGTATATTTGTATGTACAGGCATAGAAAAAAGTAAAAATATAGATGTCAGAGTGTTAGCAGTGCTATTATTAATAACTTTGAGTGGTAGTTTTGAGAGTAGTTGTATTCTCTAATGTTCTTACCATTAAGTATGAATTAATCATCTTTAAAGGGCCTTTTAAATAACCTTAAAAATAAGGCTAAAATAAAGGAAAAAATTTTCATGAGTTAAAGTCCACAAAGGTTGATCTCAAATTTTCCACATTTCAAAGTAATGAAAGTACTCTCACGCATAAGAACAATATATTTGACATCAAAAAATCTAAAGCTCTGGGACTTCCCTGGTGGTGTAGTGGTTAAGAATCCACCTGCCAATCCAGGTGACACGGGTTCGAGCCCTGGTCCGGGAAAATCCCACGTGCTGCGGAGCAACTAAGCACGTGTGCCACAGCTACTGAGCCTGTACTCTAGAGCCCGCGAGCCACAACTACTGAAGCCCGCGCGCCTAGAGCCCGTGCTCCGCAACAAGAGAAGCCACCGCAATGAGAAGCCTGCGCACCGCAATGAAGAGTAGCCCCCGCTCGCCACGACTAGAGAAAGCCCATGCACAGCGACAAAACCCAGTGCAGCCAAAAATAAATTAAAAAATTTATATTTTAAAATATTTAAAAAAATATCTAAAGCTCTGAATATTTTTTAAATCATGAAACTAAATGATAACCAAGAACTTGAGGAAATTATAGCCAGAATTTTTACAAAACAGTTAATAATTTTAGGTGTGTAAAAGGCTCTCACAAATCAATAATAAAAATATCAGCATCCCAATTCAAAAAAAAAAAAGAGTGAAAATTAAGAACAGACTACTTCTAACCCATATGGTACATTTGTGCAGATGTTGTAAGGTGCCCTTTTCCCCGGGCAGAGGCCAGAGGGAAGCATAGCTCGATCTCAACCCCAAGGTCCCCTCGTCCAGGACACAACAAAATAACTATGTAGTAGCCAAGGCAAAAACAAGATCTTCGGTACAAAAGAAACTTAAATGACGAATAAACATCTGAGAAAATGTTTAACCTCATTACTTATCAGACTGCAATTTAAAACAAAAATACACTTTTTTTGCTGTTCAAATTGACCAAAAAATTATAAATCTCATAGACTGGTGACAAGATGTGAGAAAGACACTCACACACTATTGGGAGAACACATACATTTTTACAACCTATCTAGAAGTCATTTTCAAAGTATGAATCAAGAACCTAAAAATATTTATCTTTTGTTCTTATACTTCCAGAAACTTATTCTAAAGTAATAAGCAGAGATACAAAGATTTATGTATAAGCATGATTTATAATAATGAAAAAGCAAAACAACCTAAACATAAAAAATAGGGGATTGTAGATTTCATCTTTAAATGCTATGTAGAAGTATACTTAAGAGACTAGTAAAATGCCAATAATAAAGCATTAAGTAGAAAATGCAGAATTGCACGAATGATGTAAAAACGGGAGATTATCATTTGTACCGTCTTTTATAACCACATTCATAACTGTAAGAAAATATATGAAGTGTTAGGGCCCTGGAATTATGAGTGACTTCTCTTCTATATACCTTTCTTTAGTTTCCAGTTTTTTCTCATGACCCTATAGTATCTGCATAATCAGAAAAAAAGCCTCCCCAACAAATGGTGCTTAAAAAAGAAAACACACGTGCAAATGCAAAACTGCACCATAAAATAGTTGCAGCAAAAGTCAGCCTCCACCATAGCATTGAAAACAGTGAGGTAGGTCATTCAGAAATGCTTCAAAACTGTGATTTATAAAATAATACATAAAACAGTAAATACAATAAAAATCTCAGATTCATAAAAACATTTTCAATTTCTTCCATATTCCAGGAATATCTGGCACAACAACAACAAAATCTCAGAATATCATGTTCAATTTGGTTCACCTGGCCAAACCGTAGGTTATGTTGCAAGAGAAAAACTCCCAGCTTGTAATTAAATGTGCCCTGGGTATTGACCACATAGGTATTTTATTGTAAATTAGGATCAGGAATCCAGAAAAAGGATGTGGGTCTTTTAAATGAGGAAAAGAGAAGAGAAATAAGTACAACCGCCAGCCAATTCAACTTCAGGATATTAGGAGTGATAAATGAATTGTGTCCCAAGATTTGTGGGCAAATTCAAAAGGCAAATTTGTGGTTCTGCGTGGCTGAATACAAACCACACCTTTCAGGCTGTTTACTGAAATTGGATAAACACAGGATAAAAAGACAAACTGTAGCCCTTCCTAATCTCCTTCTCGCAAGCCCTACAAGGATATGCACATTTAGACTTTGAACGACCAAAAACGATAACGATTTTTGAAAATGTAAGGTACAGTATTTGAGATCTGATGAATTTCTGCACAATGAGAAGAAAAGTATGGGGGAGGGGAAGCCAGGTAGGCGTGGGAGAGAAGGGGACAACTGCAATTTTCACATTTGAATCCACAACCAAAAAGTATAATCACAAACTCTGTGTTGATCCCCACAACCTAACGTTGCTTTGGTTTTGCTCACATTAGCAAAGTTCATTTCCTTTTTGTTTAAACCTCGCCCCTCCCCCGTTTTTTCCCTGACATATTTTTGGCAACTTAAGTGATTCTGTGAGGCCACGTTCTCCCTCCAAGTTCACATCGTGTACTTTCCGTTCCCTGGTGGATGCTCCTTGGATAGGTTGATAAGTAAATAACTTCACATTTGCAACAAAGCTTCCATTAAAGACGCCTGCAGGAAATCCAGTGATGCAATCTCACACAGCTTAACTAACAGACTCCATCTCGCGTCTGGCATGATCTATGCACCAGCTTGTAGAAGCAGGTACATGACTCACACGCTTGGCCCTCCAGGGAAAAGCAAGTCTATGTTACGGAAAAAATAAATTGTTGTTAAAAAATAAAAACTCAACCGTGCCTACAACTACTTTTTGTTTTTAAAGGAAGTCATATTCCGAGTTCTCCCTATTCCTGAAAAAAGATTAAATACAACTGGACCTACCACCGAGTCGTTCCCAAGAGCACCCACTCAGGTGAGGTCTGAGATGGCATGGAAGGCAGCCCCGCCTCCAGAGAATTTTCTCCAAGGGAAACTGCGCAGGCGCATGCAGCCTACTGAGTGGATGAAAAGGTTTCCCTTCTGCTTAGTCACCACCACCGCTCCCCCCGCCCCCTCCCCCCGACGCCCCCAGCTGCAAGTTATACAAAGGCTGGAAACTCCCACACCTGGGTGTACTATTTTGAAAAATAGGTGCACTTGATAATTGGTCAAATCCAAAGAGACAGGGTTGTTGAGACACTAACCCAAAAGTGTACAGGTGAGTGAGGCATAAGGCAGAAGACACACGTGGCATACCAGCAGTGAAGAGCGGAGTGCCATGCCTCGATCAGCAGGGAGGGAACAGATGAATTCTACCAGGAGCAAGCAAGCAGGCAGGCTTTCCCATTTTATTGCAGCTATGTGTGTGTTATTTTTAAATATCTCCATGGCCAAATGACTTTTTTTTTTAAATAACCTTAAAATTTTTCTAATTACAAGAACAGTACAAGCTCACTTCCGCAAACTAGAATACAGGGAAGAACAAATAAGAGACAAAAGCATCTATAATTTCTCCATGCAGAGAGCAAACCACTGTTAACCTATTGTGGTTTTATTATCATAGTTTATTATTTATTTTCTATGCCTGTAAACCTTCTAACATAATACACCATGAACATTTTTCCTGTCATTAAATATTTTTCCATAATCTGATTTATAATGCTTGCCCCTGAACTGTGATTTACTAAACTAGTCCTCTGTATCTGGGCACTTAGAGCTTTCCTGATTTTTCACTTTAAAAAATATTCCTACAATTAATATCCTTGATTACTTCCTTAAGGTAAAGCCCTAAAACTGGAATTCAGGTGTCAGAAGGTAGGCCCGTTTCAACCAGTTTTGCTAAACTGTCTTCCAGAAAGTTTGTAAGAATGTATAATCCTCCTCAAAAAGTATTTTACCCAAACCCAGTTTTGTTAATCTTGGCCAATTTGACAGGGAAACCTTTTGCTTCCCTGTTCTGTAATCTGTATTTCTTGGATTATTAATAAACTGAATATTATTTTATATGTATATTAATCACTTGTAGCTTTTGTGAGCTGTCTACTCATGTTTCTGGACCATATTTCTATTGAGACGTTTGTCCTTTTTAAAAATGTTTTCACAACTATGTAAGATAGACATAGTTTTAAAAGTAGCCACCACGATTCCAAAGCAGCTAAAAACCGTAGTCTGCACAGGAAGCATAAATACACTTAAAGGCTCTTCTAACCTATCAAAATCCTCCACTTGCGAACCTTCCAGGGGCTTCAATCCATTTTGTCCTGGTACCAATACTGGCTTCAGAGAAAACGGACTTCAGAGACTTCTAAATCTTATAACACAATAGGATACCAGAGAAGGAGATTTCATTCCTGACCTACATGAATAGTCATTTGTGTGCCCTGGAGTGAAATCATATATTGTCTTTTTTTTAAAACTTTTTATTTTATATTGGAGTATAGCCGATTAACAGTGTTGTGATAGTTTCAGGTGCACAGCAAAGCGACTCAGCCATACATATACGTGTATCCATTCTCCCCCAAACTCCCTTCCCATCCAGGCTGCCACATAACATTGAGCAGGGTTCCCTGCGTATATTGTCTTATAATCGAAGTGAAACTGCAGGTGCTATTCTTATTCTTATATTATTTAATACCTTTTCTGAACACTTATTAAACCATTGGCTTGACAATACTGGTTGACAGTAGGTGTCCCTGAATTATGTTTTATTAAGAGGAGGAGGAATCTGGAAGTGGGGCATGGGAGGGGAAGGATGAAGGAAGGAGGAAAAGGCAGCAAGATAAAAGAGGAGAAGGCCTATTTGCTGCTGTTTTCATTTTACTAAATTTTATTCAATGTTCCATCCATTCCGATACTGCCTCTCTTTCACTCTACGAGCGGAGTAAACCACTTCCTGGGTGCTGTTCTGGAAGGGGGTTCTCAGAGTACCTGCCAGCCCTTTTTTATCTGATTTTCTTGTACCTTTATCTGCCAGCCCAGTGAGGCTGTGAGGCGGTCCACTAGGTAAACCATTGATCTTACCGCCTAGATGCCCTTCTGAATTCCGTGTGGTCCTCTGAATTCCTCCTGCCTGCCAGAAGTCTGTTTCTTTGTCATCTTAAACCACCTTTTATTTTGCTAAAATAAAATGATTTGAGGGGGGCCTGGGAGCAGAAGCAGGTCCCACTGTGCCCTGTACCCTCCTATCTTGTTAACATCATCATTCTGTGAGCCGCCCCCAGCGCAGACCCCACTGGAAGGGAGAAAATGAGACTCACAGAATGTTGGAGCAGGTGATTATCCTCAGAGATCATTTAGTTCAACTTCATTTTACAGGTGAAAAATAATGAAAGACAAACCCTCTGATCTTATGTTAATTATCTTATTGGCAATACAGGAAAGAGGCAAAAGCTACCTTTGTTCCTTGCTGCTTTGAAAAGTTAGATCCAAGAAGTACAGAAAGCAGTTATTTTCTGAGGCTCACTGAACTGAGAACTAAAACCAATGATTTGGGGTGAGTGTGGGAAGGAAAGGCCATTTTAACTCACAGTAATGCTGTCGGAATCTTAACCACGTGTTTCATATACTCACATTCACATGTTAAGAAGCAAATAGGCAATGCCTCCCCTGTTCTCAATCTCCCTACCAAAAAAACGGAGTATATTTTTTTAATGAATCAAAACCTCAGATGTTCAATTCATACAATGCCAGTATGCAACACACAAGAAAGAATGTAAGGCACTTTTTTCCTCAAATCAAACTTCTAGCTCCAAATCCTACTCTTGGTTACTCACAGACTCTGTATGATCTGTAAGCCTCGTCCTAGATCTAGGATTCAAGGCATCAAGTTAAAATCAGAATCAATCCGCCAGGAGGACAAACAGCACAGGTGATCCTCTCTTTAGAGCCCAGCTCTGCAGCCAGAGCATGGCAAATCTCATACTACTGAGAAAAGGCTGGCAACTCAAAGGTGGCTAAAGCATAGTTTCTCCCTGTTCCTTTTTTCTTCCTCTCTTTTCTCCATTCTTCTCTCCTTCACTTTAACCTTTCCCCGTTTTCTGAAACCCCGATCTAAATTCAGAAGCCTTAAAAAAGAGACTCTGGCCCTGGGGTGTTTGTTATATGCGCACATTCAGCATTTGGACGAAAGGCTGGCGCCAAAATAAAAAGAAGCAACAGGCGAATCTTGCTTCCCTTTCTGCTCTGGGGGGTGTCTGCATTCACACTTGTAAAGGAAGCATTTCCTTGGGAGTGAATGTGAAGTCAGATCACTTGAAAAATGCTCCCCACAAAGTACATTGCCCTGTTCATTACAAAGTAAAATAAGGCTTTTCATCGCCACAGGCAGCGATTGCTTTCCACTGAATGCCCATTCAAATGCTCGGTCAATCTCCATAACCCGGACAGATTCTCAAAATGTACATCGAAATCCCCTGAAATGTATCAGCTTTTTAAGTACTTTCCACAGAGCTCTAAAAATGTGTGCTTGGTGGGCATTTTATATAGCAAATCAAAATGTGCTGTTTTTAAAAACAATATTACTTTAATCCTGCTACTCACCAGAACACATCAAGCTAAAACACTTAATTCTCTTCCCAATATAAATGGGGGTGGGAGTTGGGGGTAGATCCCTAAAGAAGTACTTCCTTGCTTCTATCCCACTTACCCCATTATAGCCCAGTCCTTTCTACCACAGACCATTAAAAGACTTACAGCATAAAATGTAATTTTCTGGTGATGGAGGATGGATGGATGGATGGATGGATGGATGGATGGATAAATAAAATGGAACCACGGAGCCAGGACTTCTCTAATGGCTGGAAATACGCAGGGCAGGTGGAGGATAGAGTGAATCTGAATTTTGGAGGCTTCAGTTTGAAGACTTGTGAAGCTGTCTGAGGGACTTCCAGGTGTATGTTGTTGTTACTAAGCAACCCACTCATCCTCCTGGGCCAAAGCAGAAATTCCTATTCAGCCTGTTGCTGCTCGCTAAGGAATTTTTCCTGGACACGTTTGCCAAACCAATCACTACCCTGTTTCAGCTTAGACCTCACTTTTTATAATTGAGCAGGAATCCTTGAATACATTTTGAAAAGGAAGAGAGTGCCTGCACCCCAAAGTGAATGCGAGGGATCATGCATGAGTGAGGACTCTAATTTAGGACAAGGCTTGCCTTATACTAAGAAGAACTTAAAAGTAAATATTTTCCAAGGTTAAACTCAGTTGACTTGAATTAGATAAGGTGCCATCATTTGCTGCCATCATCTTAACTCTTGGCTCAGGTAACAAGAACGGGTTGCTGTTGCTATAAATGCTAAGAGAACACAGCAAAGTTCACTGATTAAAAGAACACCTAAAATCAGATTCATATTTATATCACTGCATGGAAGAAGTGCATGTGTCAATTCCTATCAAGTAATATGGGAGGGAAAAAAATCAGCAAAGTGGCAACAGGAGACAGACCAAGGAGGGAAAGAAGGGAGGGAGGGAGGGAGGGAAAGAAGGGAGGGAGGGAGGGAGGGAGGGAAAGAGGGGAAAAAAATGTTGTTTCAGACTAAGGACGAAATAAGAGGGAAAATACAATTTAACCAAATTGTTTATTTTTTAACCTGAAATGTATGCCTGGTTGTATCAAAGTCACAGAGAGGAACCAAAGCATTTGCTTGAGTTACCTAAGTCTTTAAAAGAAAACTAGATTTAATAACCAAACATCAAAATAATAATCTTGTTTAAATTATCTATAGATTTCAAACAAATACTTCTTGGGGTTCTTGGGTGGTGGTGTTGTATAAATGTTTCTATGTATGTTTGACTTACTTGGCTATATGTATAAATTCTCTGTTTGACTTTGCAGAGTATAGTAGAAATTGCTAGATACAGCTCTTCATCACTGCTCCAGCACTTACTTTTAATCCTCCTTAAATCAGGTGGCACTGGGTCCATTTGGGTGGCCTAGTCTCTGCGGTTGGTTTAAAACAGGACCTAATTACAGATCAACAGAAAGCCTAGTACCATCTTATTAGGGTAATACTTAAAGCTACCATTAGCCCTAGAAATGAAACTGCAACCATCATCCCATTAAATATTTCACCAAGGACCAGCATCAGATTGTACAGATCAGAACTCGTTATCTTTGACTTTGTGCTACAAAATAGAATCTAAATTCAATGAAATAACTGTGCCCAGAAAAATGGACACTAATTTTATCTTCTAATGTAAAACTATGGAAGGACAAGATTGGCCTTCTAACTCCAACCCAGCTCCCTAGTGAGTGGGATCCAGCCTAAAATCTGAGTTTGACCTTTTAACTCTGGGCCTGGCAGAAGGCCACATGGGTGACATCACTCCAAATCAGGTGTTTAGCAGCTCTGGAAACATGACTTGTCAAAAGGATCCCATTCTTCCAGAAGGGACAGTTCAGCAACACAATGAAAGTAAACAACATTGAGAGAAGGCCTAAGAACTCTTAAACCCTAGTTAAAATATCAGAAGCTGCTCATCCAGAAGTAGCATAATGAACATAAAGCCTACAGGTTTCATTTCACTTATATGCTGGATATACACCTGAGAAGGTATATATAAATTGAATTTATTATGTAAAGTACTCACTTAAAGCATTATTTTGCTAAATAACCCAATGCAGATGCCCTGGCCCCTCTCCTGAGAATCTGATTCCATAGCTCTGGGGTGGGGCACAGGGAGTGTAGGTTTACCAAGTGCCTCAGGTGATATATTTTGGTAATCAGATGAGTTTGTGTTGCAGTGATTTAAAGAATGCCTATGGACATTCCTATTACTAAGCACATACATAATTATCTTCAACCTTTTTTTTCAATCAATCCAGACTTCTATATTGTTGTCTAGCATTTTCTTATTTTTCAGGTAAGTTAATTTTGCCTGTATATTAGTTTATTTCACTGAAAATGCAAAACTAACCAAAGCACACTGTTTGCAGTGTCTCACTTCCAAACACAGTGGCCCAGTCTGTTTTCTGACGGATACAAGTTTGCAGAAATTGAATGCGGATGAGAGAAGGAAAGGGCGAACTGGAGGCTAATTTAGGGTTGAGATAGCCAGGAAGGGTGGCAGGTTAAATTAAGAGGTTTAGACAGGTATGAGTGTCAGAGCAAACACCATGTTGGTCCCTCTTCTTCAGTTCTAATTCCCAGGAGTCATCCAGTACGTGTGCATTTTTTTCATCTCTAAATTAAGAAGCATGCAAGATTTAATCCATTGTAGGGAAGAACACACTGGACTCTAGCCATTAAACTGGTGATACCTGGGGAAAGAAACAAGACTGACACTATTAGCTGATTATTTATTCCCCTCTTGACTGCCAGAACCATTTATAAGTATAATGTTGTCTGATTTTGAGTGTACAAGTGTCTGGACTATTAAGTAGAGAATTGATTATCTTAGTTTACTTAATGGGACCACTGTCTCTCTAAGTCTCTGATTCACCCACACTGGGCTCCTTTCTGATTCTAGAATATGCTAAGTACTCTCCCACCTTAGGGTCTTTGCACTTGCTCATCCATCTGCCTGTAACACTCTTATCCCAAGTATCTTCAGTGCTTGATCTCACTTCAGGTTTCTGCTCAAAGGTCATCTCATCAGAGAGGCCATCCTTGACCACCTTATATAAAATAATTCCCCGTTATTCTCAATCCCTTTAGCCTGCTTTGCTTTCCTTTGTAGCATTTATCATCATCTAACTTGTTATGTATTTCCTTCTTTATTGATTTACTGTTTCCTGGCACTACAATGGTAGCACCACAATGGCAGGCAGTTTGTTCTATTTGCTAATGAATCTCAATGCCAGGATCAATGCTCAGTATATAGTGGCACTCAAGATATATTTGTTGAATAAATGAGTGGGTATTTTTATTGCTTCGAGGAAGATATGATTAACTCAGTATTGGTGATATTAAAAGATAATATAGGGAACTCCCTGGTGGTCCAATGGTTAGGACTCCATGCTTTCACTGCCGTGGCCCGGGTTCAATCCCTGGTTGGGGAACTAAGATCCCACAAGCTGCATGGCATGGCCAAAAAAAAAAAAAAAAGAAAAGAAAAGAAAAAAAATTATATAGCTAAATGGAAACATATCCATTTATAAAACTAAAGAGTAGAAAGATTAATTAAAATATTTCATCCCATTACTTGAAATGCTACCCACATGAGGTATCTATAACTTTGGACATTTTCCTTTCTAGAATAATGGCTGGGCTCCTTAAGACATAACACACAGAATGACTAAAGGTAATTGTCCTAAGGCAAAAGCGGGGTGGGTAGGGAGAAGGGGGATTTATGTAATATCTGTTCCTGTTTCATCTTCCGCTAGAGTGTAAGTCCCTTGAGGACATGGCCCACTTTATACGTCTTTTTATTCTCCTATAATACCTATCTGAATGTGTTGCAAATGGTAGGTAATCAGAAAACACATATAGGTAATGAAAAACACCTGTGAGTTTCAACTAAATCATATATATATTCTGAATATTTGGGCCGTAAAATAAGAGTTTCTAAATCTATCATTGGGCTGCTAGAATACACATGCTTGTTGACAAAGATCATAAATCTTCATAAAATGTTAGAAAGGGGGAGTAGAAAAATTCTAAATATGTACAAAGACAAACTGTCCTAAAAATACTTTGTTTAAAATAGCGATAGCATCAACATTGCAGAACATAAAAAGCAGATCGCGTCAATCTGGAAAGTTCACAACTATAAAAAAGATGATGCTACTTCAGTCCAGACTTGCTAACTGGAATTATCTTCGTATGCTATCCAAAAGCTTACCTACACTTTGATGGGTTTATAGGAAAAAAAGTCCTTTGTCTATTCCTTTAGGTTAGTTCCAGAAAATACAGACAAGCCTCCTACAGGGATTTACCAAAAAGCTGATAAAGTTCAAGCTCCAGGACTCCCGGTTGCTCTGGCAGGAAGCTCCAGAAACAGGCTCACATGTTCCTTTTTTTTTTTTTTTTTTAAGAGCCCTCACCCCTACTCCACCTAACACAATTACATAAGCTTCAAGCTCATAAAACCTGGGCCCACCCCTGCCAGCCAGCCATTAAGAAAACTAGGCTAGAATCTGCAAAAATGATCCAAAAATCATTTATTAATTTCAAGCATTTCTCCATAGTCTAGGCAAGGAGACGTAAATGGGGTTCAACAGTCTCTTTGAGGTATTGTTAGTATTACTTTTCCCAGGAAACAAAATGAAGTCTTGGAAACCATCACTAGATAAAAGTTACCTTCATTAAATGTAAGTATACATAATCCTAGATAGTTATTACCCATAAAAATTAGGTAATGTACCGCAGTGAACTAGATTGCTAGTGTTCCGAACTTATTTTCTTTCTTTAAATTTATTTTTAATTGAAGTATAATTCACATTCAAATATTATTTTCAAGTGTACAACATAGTGATTTGATGTCTATATAGGTCACGAAACGATCCACACAGTAAATCTAGTTACAATCCGTCACCAAAGTTAACACAATATCGACTATATTAGAACTTATTTTCAATACTAAATAAATTATCTTCATTGGTGCTAAGTACAATCGGTTAAAATAAAAGGCAATCCGTTTTCATCCTAAATTCATCTGAGTCCCGTTGTATCACAAAACGAAGTGGTGCAACCGAATGTTAATCGTGATTTAATTAAGTAATTACAGTAAGACTTATCTAATATTCACTAGATTTGCAACCATTTTTGACACGAAGATCAAAACAAACCAAAAAAACCGTGCTGCCATCTCGGCTTTTGGCTACTTCAGTTTTCAAACTCGAGGAGTGAGTTCTTAAAGGTTACGGAGAGAATTGGGGGTGTGAGCGGGGGTACACTCAAACAAACCCACACTTTGCCAGTCCCACCCCTGCTCCCGACCTCGGCCTGTGTTTGTACTGTAACTAGGTCCTCCCCTCCGGTGTGTAGCTCGCACTTAATTTTTCATTAGTGGGTAAAGTGGTACTAATACCTGGTAGTTTTTCTTAAGTATGATAGCCTGTGACGTTCGCTACACCTGCCTTACCCGGGGCTTAACTTGGAGGATGGTCCCCTCCATCCCTGGACAGGTCCACAGGGCATTCCCGCTGCCCCCCTCAGGGTCCCTCGATTTGGGACGGGTCCCAGGCCACTTCTCCAGGAGAGGCGCCGGCAGCCCGCGGCCTCCGGCCCTCCCCCCGCGGAAACTCCCTGTGGAAGGTCTCCTTGGGGTGGCCGCACCGCCGGGGTAAAGCGACCAGGAAAAGCGGAAAGGCGGCCTCCACGCACTCCCGATAGGACGCGCCCGCCAGGAGGGGGAAGGCAGCGTCGCCACCGAATCCCGGGCAGGGCCGCGGGACCCACCTCCGGCTCCCGCTCGCTCCCGCCCTCCGCCCCACCTCCCCCTGGCAGCACAAAGCCGGCCGGGAGGCGGGGGCCAGGCCTGCTGGGAGGCCGCCTGGACGAGACGGGACCCGGGCCCGGCGCCCCGCCGCTCAGGCTGCCGAGCCCCCGCGCGTCTAGAGTTCCCGTCCCAGACGGGGCGGACGCGCCCCCCGGCTGGCCTTAGGAGGCGCGGGAAGCCGGGCTCCCCGCCTTTTCTGGCGAGAGTCGCCCAGGGAGGCCCCGGCGCACTCGCTCCGTCCCGCTAGCCACGCCCGAGGTGGCGGCCTCCGGAGCGGGGCGCCTGGGCCGGCCGGGCCTCGGAGGGCGGCGAGCTCGCGGGGCCGCGGAGGCTGTCCGGGCTGGGCTGACTCGATAAGTTGCAGGCGCCCCTTAGCGCCTTACCGTGGCGCAAACTCGGGCCTCAAATCAATCCCCCTCGTTCCCGAAAGACCCAGTCCTCCTGCACCTGCGTAAGGTGGCCAAGCCATTCGGGGGCGGGCGGGCGGGAGGGGGCGGGGGCACGGGGGTGGGGACGGCCCCCGCGGCCCCCGAGACCCCAGCCGCCCGGCGCCTCGCCTCCCGTCGGGGGCGCACACGCGGGCGCGCACACGCACACCCTCCGGCACAGTGCGGGAAGATGGCCGTTTCTGCTTCAGGATAAAGGCTCTTTGTTGCGCTCGCACAAAAGCCGCCAAGACCCGCTTTTCCAGCAGGCCCTTTGGGCAAATCGAAGGAACTCAGCTGAATTTCCAAATGGCCCTAGGAACCTGAAGCGGTTGGAGCAACTAAAAAAGAGGGGGAATAACAGGCCTCCCGCCCTCTTCTACCAAAACCTCTGCCAATATACAAGGATTCGTCCTGGGAGACCGGGGCTGAGATCATTCGTAAGGGAGGAAGGAAAGAGGAAAACCTACTTTTACTATCAAGGCCCAAAGGGGGTATTAAACATTCATATTCTTGCAGGGTGTCTCCCCTTAACCAGGGTAGAAACATAATCTGGAAAAGTCTGGATACACCAAAAAGAAAAAGAAAAAAGAAAGAAGAAAAAAAAAAACCAACAATAGCAACCTAAAAAAAACAAACAAACAAAAAAACATAACAAACCAGTTGCCATCAGCCCAAAGTGGTAGTAGCAGCAGCCGGCGCGTGTGATCCACTTACTTGTCCGACTCTTGTGACATGTTTGATCCAATGAACTCGCTCCCCTTTTCCTGGAGCCTCAGCCTCTGGTGAAACTGGACTTTCAAGTCTGTGCAGGTGAAGGTGTGTGAGAGCGCCCGAGATGGCAGAACAAGAGCTACAGGTAATTCTGCTTTTCCGTCCCCCCTCACCACTCTCGCTCGCTCGCCGGCTCGCGCCCTCACCTAGCCGGAAAGGTGGGATAAGGGGGGGCCCCCTCACATGGGGCCCGAGCTCGGAGGCGGCCGGGCGGCGCGGAGTCCTCCCGGATCGTGGCAGTGGGCAGCCACAGAGCACAAAGTGGCGGACTTGGGCGGCCACAGGTAACTTTCTCGCAAGGAGCTGAATTCTTTCACTAAAGGGTACAAGCCCGAGGGACGAGCTGCGCGGTGATTGGCTGCGGGGCTCCCTCAGGTGAGCTGCCATTGGCAGAGGCGCGCTCAGGTAAGGCCCTTCTCCAAGTGCAGGTAACTCACTCCGAAGTTTACCTGAGAGCAGCGGCGGCACGCTTGCAGCTCTGCGGCAGCCCGTGGGAGCTGAGGGCCAGTGCTTCGAGTGGACTTCATGCTACGTTTCCCTTCTTCCCGGAGGCCGGCCTGGGAAGGGGGGGGTGGGGGTTTGGCGGGGGGTGGGGGGGAATTGAGGGAGAGAAATTAACAGGAAAAGAAGCAACACCTGCAACCACTAGGGATTGTGGGTCAAACGGAAGGACGAAGGAGAGCTGAACTCGGGGAGCCCAAGCCAACCGGAATCAAATGCACCGCACCACCACAAGGCTTTTAATACCCACATTAAGAGGACTGTTTGACAGTGTCGGAAGAGTACGGGACTGAAGTGTACGTTGTGCTCAGAGGGGGAGAAAAACACAAAGATCGCCGAGTCTGTTACGTAATTGCATTTTTAACATACTTATCCACAACAAACACTTTTCGTGTCCCGATGTGTAACAAATACGGTAGATTACTAGATTTACAAATAGATGACCATCCTTTCGTGACCTAGACGGATAGGGAGTGGCGTGGTTTTGATGGGGTGAAGAAATTTGGTTGAACAGACGCTAATATTGGCCCAGACACACCTCTTCCATCTTAACTCTGCAGCCTGGGATTCCAGAGCTGCAAACCATTGATTGCCTCCCATAAACCTGTTGTCATTTGACGTTTCCAGGCAAGCATCAACATTTACATTGTAATTCAATAGAAGCAGCGATTACAAAGGAGATTTATCCTTCCAGCTTAATATGGTTGCTACGGAAACAATTCAGAATGTAACTGACTTATTTTGCAGTTTTGTTTCTCCTGGTTGGGAACAACGAATTTGCAAACGTGTGATTTATAACCACTACTTCCAACGAGTACCTGTGGAAGTTCCGACAGTAATCTAGCCCATGCATATGAATTGTAGAAATAAAGAGGGCATGGAAAGCTTCTCATGATTTATTTTGAATTAATACTACATTGACAGAGATGAAACAACTTCTATTTTAACCTGTATGGATCATGTATTTCCTGAAAATTACATTATGAGACAAGGTTTGGCTGTTCTGTGTTTCATTCTCGACAAATGAATTTCAAAATTTTTTCTTACTTTTTAAAGACAGTATAAGCACACACACTTACTTTTTAAAGATAATATGATACTTTAAGATAATGCAGTACCCACCTCTCGTTTGCCTTCTTAACCTCCTGTCTAGAGGCTACCAACTTCCACTTTTAGCCATCTATTCTGTCATTACCTTCCTATTTCTAAATAATTTACACAGCTATCCCTTGATTTATCAATTTAGATGGTGTGCTTTGTCCACCTGTTGCCTTAGATAAGGACTTAACTCTATCAAACCCCATCTAGTTTCATCTTCCACCATTCATCCAATATATCTCTTTCACAGTTTAGGGATAGCAAGCAGTCAGTGACTGTGCAAATACTAGTCACAATAGAGCAACTATGGTTGTTTTCTTTCTTTTAAAAACCTTTTATCTGTTTACTCAGTTTGTGATGTTTCCAACCTGATTTTTTTTCTACATGTCTGTCAAATAACTGTCACATTTATTTTCCAAATGATCAATCAATCCCGTTCCCCACTCCCCACCCCCCACCCCCCTCCAAAGTCCACTGTCCTTCTCTTCCAACGGAGATAAGTTCCTCTCTGGACCTGCTACTCCGTTGTCAGCCTGGGACATCTCCAGAGTAAGAACCACATTTCTCTGTCCTGTGCCTTTTTTCTTGGTTTGCTGCTTCATTTCCCATGGCATATGTTCCAGTAATAGCCCAAGAATGGGTACAGAAGGTAAAATTTTAAATGTCTTTATTCAACTCCTACTTTTTAAAGTTTGACCAAGTGTAGAATTCTAAGTTGAACTATTTCATTCATAAGTTCATAAAAATTGCTCTTTTGGGCTTCCCTGGTGGCAGAGTGGGACACGGGTTCGTGCCCCGGTCCGGGAAGATCCCACATGCTGCGGAGAGGCTGGGCCCGTGAGCCATGGCCGCTGAGCCTGTGCGTCCCGAGCCTGTGCTCCGCAACGGGAGAGGCCACAACAGTGAGAGGCCCGCGTACCGCAAAAAAAAAAAAAAAAAAAAAAAATTGCTCTTTTATCTTCTAGCATCCAATGTTGCCATTGAGAATTCGGATGCCATCTTGATTCCCATTCCTCTGTGATCTGGAATTTTTCTTTCTAAAAACTTATAGAATGATCTCTTTATCTCTAATATTCTGAAATTTCATGATGATGTGCCTTGGTTACCTAATATTCTGAAATTTCATCATGCTGGAGGCTTTCGTCAAATGTTTGCAAACCTTTGACTCTCCCTTGTTACTTAAGAATGAGGTCATAAAACCCCGCTGGAAACCACATATAGGGGTGGGAGGGGGTGTGCTTGCTCATTGGTGGGCTTGCTGTGTGGTGATCAGATAAAAAGTTCACCTTTCCTTAGGAAGATCCCCTAAATATCAGAAACTAGAGGTCTTTTCTTCTGGGCTCTTCAGCGTCTCAAGAGAAGTATCTGCTATCTCTTGCCTGAGGGAAAACTCACCTGGCTGCCAGTATTCTCAACTCGGTATGCAGTTTATCATTCTTTCTTTCCTGTAGGTGCCTTACTCCTGCCCTTCTTTCTGCCTGATGCACAAGCCTCTCTCCTGTTTTTCCTGCTGGAGTTGTAATCACCTGGCTCCAAGAAGTGGCACAGGGGACCTAAGCTGAGGATCTAACAACTCCAAATACCCACATTCACTCAGCTCTCAGCCTCTCACCTCTCCCTCACTTCTGGGATCCTGAGACCTCTCATCAGGATCTCTCTCTCTCTCTCATGATCTCTGGCATCTCCAAGACCCAGGCCTATCTGGTGTTTTATAGAATAATCTCTTGAGCTGTTTCTGTACTGACCTCTAGGATGACATTAGAGTAGCTTCCGATGTTCTGTTAAACCAGTTTCCAGGGCTTCCCTGGTGGCACAGTGGTTAAGAATCCACCTGCCAGTGCAGGGGACACGGGTTTGAGCCCTGGTCCGGGAAGATCCCACATGCCGCGGAGCAACTAAGCCCGGGCGCCACAACTACTGAGCCTGCACTCTAGAGCCCATGAGCCGCAACTACTGAAGCCCACGTGCCACAACTACTGAAGGCTGCGTGCCTAGAGCCTGTGCTCTGCAACAAGAGAAGCCACCACAATGAGAAGCCCGCACACCGCAACGAAGAGTAGCCCCCGCTCGCCTCAACTAGAGAAAGCCTGCGCGCAGCAACGAAGACCCAACCCAGCCAAAAATAAATAAATAAATAAATTTATAAAACAAACAACCAGTTTCCACTCTTCCATCCAGACCATCTTCCAGAATTGTGTTGAAATATATCCATTGCAGATGACCCCACCTCCATCCTCTTTGTCCCTGTGGATTTATCCTTTTATGTTCCTTTACTGTCCTTTTCAGAAGACAATGAACATAAACAAGTATGGGTCAATCTGCCATTTTTAATGGGAAGCCATTTCCAAAACTATCCAAAAGCTTTTACCAAACTGTCCCAGATTTGTTTGTGCAAACAAAACAAGAATTTGTGGGCAACCCTTTCCTTTTTTTGGTCAATGGTGGCCAAGATTCCTTTCTTCCTCTCCAATATCTAATAACTCAACTTTGATTGCATCACTTAGTATCCCCTGATTGGCTACCTACTGCTACATTGATTGGTTAGTTTATGAAGGATAAGGTCCTCCCTGGACCATTTTAAATAATCGACCATGAAATTACCTCTGTTACCCAATTGTTTTGATTCTTTTGGCAAAAGAGTTGTAAGTGACTATGAAACCCTGCCTCACCCATCAGGAGAATGTACTTCTCTCTCTCATTTTAACAGTCTTCACAGCATCTTCACCAGGAGTACATTTCATCCCAAGAAACCACTTTCTTTGGTCAACTCAGCGTTCATGAAAGATTTATCATCAGATTGCAGCAATTCAGTCACATCTTCAGGCTCTACTTCTATTTCTAGTTCTCTTGCTATTTCTACCACATCTGCAGTGACTTCCTCCAATGAAATCTTGAACCCCTCAAAGTCATTCATGGGGATTGAAAGCAACTTCTTCCCAACTCCTGATAACGTTGATATTTTGACCTCTTACCATGAGTCACCTCATCGTGAATGTTCTTAATGGCATCTAGAATGATGAATCCTTTCCAGAAGGTTTTCAGCTTACTTTGTCCAGATTCATCAGAGGAATCATTGTCTGTGGCAGCTGTAGCCTTATGAAATGTACTTCTTAAATAGTAAGACTTGAAAGTTGAAATGACACCTTGATCCATGGGCTGCAGAATGGATGTTGTGTTAGCAGGCATGAAACAACATTTATCTCATTGTACATCTCCATCAGAGCTCTTGGGTAACCAGGTGCATTTTCAGTGAGCATCAATATTTTGAAATGAATCTTTTTTTTTCTGAGCAGTAGGTCTCAACAGTAGCTTAAACATTCAATCAACCATGCTATAAACACATATGCTGTCATATAGGCTTTGTTGATCCATTTATCGAGCAGTCAGAGATTTAGCATAGGGCCCTAGGATTTTCAGAATGATAGATGAGCATTGGCTTCAACTTCAAGTCACCAGCTGCATTAGCCTCTATTAAGAGAGTCAACCTTTGAAGCCAGGCGTTTACCTCTCTCTAGCTATGAAAGTTCTGGTGACATCTTCTTCCAATACAAGGCTTTTTCATCCACATTGAAAGTTTGATGTTTAGTGTAGCTACCTTCATTAATTATCTTAGCTAGAGGGACTTCCCTGATGGCGCAGTGGTTAAGGATCCACCTGCCAATGCAGGGGACACGGGTTTGAGCCCTGGTCCGGGAAGATCTCACATGTCACAGAGCAACTAAGCCCACGTGCCACAACTACTGAGCCTGCACTCTAGAGCCTGTGAGCCACAACTACTGAGCCCACGCACCTAGAGCCTGTGCTCCACAACAAGAGAAGCCACTGCAACAAGAAGCCCACGCACCACAACGAAGAGTAGCCCCTGCCCGCAACTAGAGAAAGCCCGCACGCAACAAAGACCCAACACAGCCAAAAATAAAAATACATAAATAAATAAATTTATTAAAAAATTATTTTAGCTAGATCTTCTGTATAACGTGCTGCAGCTTCTACATCAGCACTTGCTGCTTCACCTTGCACTTTTACGTTACAGAGACGGCTTCTTTCCTTAAAGTTCATGAACCAACTCTGCTGGCTTCAGACTTTTCTTCTGCAGTGTCCACACCTCTCTCAGCCTTCATAGAATTGAAGAGAATTAGCCTTGCTCTGGATTTGGCTTTGGCTTAAGGGAATGTTGTGGCTGGTTTGATCTTCTAAGCAGACCACTAAAACTTTCTGTATATCAGCAATAATTTTGTTCCACTTTCTTACCGTAATTCATGTGTTCACTGAAGTAGCACTTTTAATTTCCTTCAAGAACTTTTTCTTTGCATTTACAACTTGGCTAACTGTTTGGCACAAGAGGGCTAGCTTTTGGCCTAGACTCTGAGCTCCAGGAGGGCAAAGATGATGCCTGTTACTGGCTCATCACTTTCTGTGCAGCACTTAACACTATTGCTGGCATTTGGTCAGCAGCTTCATAACTCTGCGCTCTGAGTCAGCGTTTTGCACTTTCCCGCCTCTCACGGTAAAAAGTTTCATCTTCTTACACAACAAAGTTCAAAGCAGGAAGAAGGTGGAGCACTCACTTTAGGGATGAAAAAAATCTTTCCCAGAAGCCCCCATCAGACCTCCCCTTCCATCTCATTGGCCAGAGCTAGGTCACATGACCAGTAGAGATCAGGAGCTGGATCCACCTTCTGTGAGATCAAGAAATCTCCACTCAATATTTGAATAGATCTGGGTTATCTTTTTTTTCTTTTTTCTTTTTCTTTTTTTGCAGTACGCGGGCCTCTGACTGTTGTGGCCTCTCCCGCCGCGGAGCACAGGCTCCGGACGCGCAGGCTCAGCGGCTATGGCTCACGGGCCCAGCCGCTCCGTGGCGTGTGGGATCTTCCCGGACCGGGGCACGAACCCGTGTCCCCTGCATCAGCAGGCGGACTCTCAACCACTGCGCCACCAGGGAAGCCCGATCTGGGTTATCTTAACAAGAAAGTAGTGGGAGAATGCCGTTGGGTTAAAAATATATATCAATTAGTGATACCACAGTGTTGATAGCTTCATAATATAGATGATAAATTTGACCTTCGTTTTGGATAATGTAAGTAGCAGATCTGGGATTCAAATCTTTACCTGACTTATTCCAAAATCTGTACCAGGCCACCTCCTAGCTTTAAATGTAAAGTTCTTCCTGTATCAAGATGTGGTAGATTTAGTCATGAATGGCTTTACAGAAGAAAAATACTTTAGGCATGGTCTTGAAGGAAATTACACAAATTGGGGTGATGGAGTGAATGAGAGGGCAGTTGTGAGGTATTATATTAAAACCACCCTCTTCATTTTCACTCTGTATTAAAATGCTTTTCATGTATCCCGTTGATCACAAGAGCATCCGTCTCTATTTTGGGGATTATTATTGCTTTGATGGTCTAAATGAACTATAAATAAACTGGGAAGAGATGACAGTTACCCAAGGGAAAATGCCAAAATGAGAACCCAGAGACCATGGCTGGACTACAACAGAACAGAATGTTCTCTCTGAGATTTTTAATGAAGCATGTTCATTTTTGATACCTCAAAATACTCTTTAAACTGTCTTGACCCGGAAAAACATATTCAAAAAACGTCATATCATGAGACTGCCCCTTCCCTGTTTGATAACCTTCAGCAATTCTTCAGTACACATAGGGCCACCTAATCTATGAATTGAGAGGTTCCCCACTCTAACTCCAATTCATCCTCACTGGTCTTCTGCAGAAAGAGACTTGAGTTGAATATGGCTGGATATGGGGTCTGTAGGGCTACAGGTTGGAGGGAACTGTCTTTGTTCAAGGCTTGGCACCCCCTCAAATCACAAGTATAAGCAGAGCCATAAAACATGAATGAAAATTGGAAGGTGGATCCAAAATGCCAGAAAGGATATTTGGAGAGAACTTAAAGCTTAAGTGGGACAAAGGAGATATTAAAACTTGTCCATGATCTAGGATATCAAGCCAAGAGATATGAGTGACTGGATGCCAGCTGGGAGCATTGAGATTCGGACAGCAAAAAATCTAGGGCAATTGTCTGTGGCATTTGCTGCTGGGGATGATTTGCTTTTATTATCCACCCTGGTCTTGGTACAGCCCCTCCCTCCCCTGCATCCTATGTTGTCAGTTCTTCCTGGGTGGTCCTGGCAGAAAGCCCTGACCTTTCCCAGGGTACTTTGGAGATAGCAGGCAGGCCTCTGTGGCACAAGCTGGTCCATGCAATTCCCAGTATACTAAGTTTTGGAGACAATCAGAGCACAGGACATTTTTCACTGTACTTTTTCCATCTCTTGTTGCAGAACTTCCGGCAGAGATGTGCATGAGGAGAGGGGAAGGAGGTGGTTAAGTCTAAGTGGTCCAGCCCAGTGGGAAGGGGCTCATCATGGGCTTGGGCACTGGATGCAGAAGCCATATGAAGGAGGCCATGATTGGTCTCTAAGCAATAGTTTTCCAGAGTGGAAGAGAGAAGATTTGCCAGAAAGACAGCCCTATAGTGTTGCCCAATTTAGATGTACACGCTCATTCTTAGGGCCAGTTTCTTAAAACTCTCTGAGTGGCCTATATGTAGCTCCTTCTGGCTGCTGTGGGATTTTAGACATTAGAGATGCACCAGGGCCTTGCTTTGTAAAGTGTAGCCACAGGTTAGTAATATTGGAATAACCTGGAAGTTGTTAGAAATACAGAATCTCAAGCCTCCTAAATTAGAGCTACACTTTAACAAGATTTAAATGCACATTAAAGGTTTAAGAAGCGTTTTCCAGGGCTTGGAAATACAGCCACAAGTGAAAGCCATGTCTCCTGGGGGTTCAGAGCAAAGAAGTACAATGGATGGCTGTGGGTAAATTGTAACCAGTGGACCAGCTGTGTTGTTTTAGCAGAAATTCCTCTTCAAAATTCACTTGGGATTAACAGTGGATGAAACTAATGTGATGAATGGTTAATGGGAAACTTTAGGATGAGCTATCAGGTGGTCACCACATAAACCCACCGATCAATCTTAGCATCATTAAAAGCAGAACAGCCAGATACTGCAGGCCTTCTGAGGTATTCCACGGCAAAGCCTGTGGCATCACCTTTGAGGTGCTATTCCCTAAAAAATGAAGCAATCTAATCAAGCCTCTGGAAACAAGGAAGAGAGGGAAACAAGTTGAAAGACAGTCCAAAGGAGCCAGACAGACACATCTAGAATATTGAGAAGCCTGAGGGAAACAGACTTAGTTACTGCAACCAGTCAATGGCATGAAAAAAAAAAAAAAATTGTGGGTTGGGGAGAAATCTACATCAAAATGAATATAAAAGACAAACAACTAAATGTAATTTGTGGACCTGGTTTGGATCTTGATTTAGAAAAGAAACATGTTTAAGAAATGTATATGGACATATGTAGATGCACAATGACATGATATCTGAAACTGGCTTTAGAAGAATTAAAAGAATTCAACAGAAGGGAGAAAAAGAGTAGATAAAGTGAATGTGGCAAAATTTTTCGTAATTATTGAATTTGCGTGAATGGGTCTATGAAGATTCATTGTATTGTTCTCTCCACTTGCTGTGTGAGTTTAATTTTTTTATAAGCAAAAAATTGCTTTTGAAAGCAACAAAATCCAGAGCTCAATGACCATATTTGTCTAGCCAAGGTGCTATAGGGAAGGGAATGGACAGATATAAGTGGGTATGGAGGGCTTCAGACAAGGCTTTCAAGAACCAGAAAGTGGAACCAGCTGGGATCTCCATCCTCCACTGGCCCCTGCCTGGGTGGGTGAGAGCTTGGGAAGTATGTGTGTTTGTGTGGTGTGTGTGTGTGTGTGTGTGTGCGTGTGTGTGTGTGTGTGTGTGCGTGCACGCAATGAGGGGGGCACTCAATTTGAAAATATGATATTTAAGCAAAATGATATGACTCTTCCCTGAGAGCCGGTGAGGACCAAGGTGAGGATGAAGTTCCCAAGGACCAAGTTTGGAGTAGGGAATTCCTTTCCCAAAATATCAGGTGATGCCCAAATCAAAAAAACAAAAGGAGCAGAAACTGTATAAGAAAAAATGTGCCCCAAAGCCAGGTAGGTCCCCAGAAACACAGGAGCCTCAGGAATTAACAGGGGCAGGTTCAGGGTCAGGCCTTGGAGTGAGAGATAGAATGAGCACGTAAGACTTGGGGATAACAGGGCCAGCCCACGGAGAATCACTTAGAACTCTGGATCTTAAACCTGGATGTCCATAGAATCTCCATAGGAGCCTGTCACAGATGTACATTTCCTGGCCCAACCTCTAACTTAGTGAATCAGAATCCCCAGGGGTGAGTCTCAGGAATATGTATTTGTAACATGCGCTTCCATATGCACAGGGATTTTTACCATACCAGGCAAGCACTGGTACCAAGACCAGCAGGCCTGAGGAACTATGAGCCCAGGTTGCCTTTAGAATCTACCACTTCATTGGGCCAGCTGGTGCATGGCTCCTGTATGGCTCATCCCAGCTCTAATGGCCAAGAGCAAAAAGACATGAATTTACCAAAAAGACATCAATTACTCAGTCTGACCTCCTAACACTTCCCTTCATTGACTCTGTGCCCCAGGCAAACTGCTCTGCACATTGTATCTTAAATGCTCATTGCGTTTTCCAGCTGGTATTTAAAGCAATTTAACTTTAATAACTTAAGACTGATGTAGGAATGAAGAGAGAGGAAGAAATGTGATTGCTCTTTATTGTAAGGATTTTAAGGAAATAGAGTTCTTAGGCTTCCACCAGAATCATAAATTGTCCAGAAGGAGGGACCTACAGAAATTATCCTGGAATCCCAGATTTAAGCTTGCATTTCTCATTCTATCTGTTGCTGCCACACATTTTCTGTATCACTGATGGCTCAAAGTCAGAACTGCCTGTAATTTTCTAACATGTAAGGCATTAATCCTTAGGCAATCCTCTGCTTTACAAGTGCCTTTGACATTTCAACGACTCATAAAAAGTAACAATTTTAGGAGGTCTGTTTGTATTTTTGAATATGTAAACATTTTAAAATGAAATAATGGTGTATTTGTTATCTATTGCTGTGTAACAATCTACCCCAAATTTAGCAGCTTAAAACAACAAACAGGGACTTCACTGGTGGCACAGTGGCTAAGACTCTGGGCTCCCAATGCAGGGGGTGTGGGTTCGATCCCTGGTCAGGAAACTAGATCCCATGTGCATGCTGCAACTAGGAGTTCCCATGCTGCAACTAAGGAGCTGGTGAGCCGCAACCAAGGAGCCCAGGAGCCACAACTAAGGAGCCTGCCTGCTACAACTAAGACCTGGTGCAACAACAACAAAAAAATCCACCACCACCAAACATTTATTATCTCACTCAGTTTCTGAGAGTCAGGAATCTAGCAGCAGCTCTGCTGGGTGCTTCTGGCTGAGGGTCCCTTATGAAGTTGTGGTCAAGCCATCAGCCAGGTCTGCAGTCACCTGAAGGCCAGAGGATCCCTTTCCAAGTTCACTCACGTTCTTGTTCCATGGGCTGCCGGACGGAGGGCTCAATTACTTGCCATGTGAATCTCTCCTCAAGGATGTATGTATATCCTCCAGAAATGACTGCTGGCTTCCCCTAGAACAAATGAGAGAGAGAGACCTTAGCATCTTTTATAACCTAATTTTGAAGGTGGCATTTCATCTTTTCTGCTGTATTCTGTTGGTCAGACAAACCAATCTTGGTGCAATGTGAGAGGGAACTATGCCAGGGTGTAAATATCAGGAGGTGAGATCTTTGGAGCTGTCTTGGAGGCTGCCTACCACATATGGGTAGTTTTCAAAGCTTAAAAAAAATTAAAAATTAGAAAAACTTGAAAAACTAATAGAATAGACTCACACATCTTCATTTATGACACAGCTATATGAAGTGTAGTGGAAACAGGACAGTCTTTTTAAGAAGTGACTCTGGGCCAGTAGGATATCCAGATGAAGGAGGAAGGAAGGAAAGAAAAAGAAGGAAAGGAAAGGAAGGACTTGACCCCTACCTCACACAAAACAAGTTAATTCCATGTGGATTATAGTTTTGAATGTTAAATGTGAAACAATAAACCTTCCAGAAGATAACAGGAAAATATCTTTATGATCTTGGAGTAGGCCAAAAAAAAAAGAGACAGAGAGAGAAGGAAGGAAGGAAAGAAAGAAAGGAAGGAAGAAAGAAAGGCTTCTACAAATCCATGAGAATAGACAATCTAATGTGAAATGAGCCAATAAACTTGATAAGCAATTCCAAAAAGTGGATATCCAAATAATCACTATACACAGAAATGTACTCAAAAACAAACAGAGGGACTTCTCTGGTGGTCCCAGTCGTAAAGAATCTGCCTTCCAATGCAGGGGACAGGGGTTCGATCTCTGGTCGGGGAACTAAGATCCCACATGCTGTGGGGCACGCCACAATTACTGAGCCTGCGCACCTCAACTAGAGAGCGTGCGCTCTGGTGCCTGTGCACCGCAACTAGAGAGAGAAAAAGCCCGCACACCACAACTAAAGAGAAGCCCGCGCGCCACAGCGAAGAGCCTGTGCGCCTCAATGAAAGATCCTGCGTGCCGCAACTAAGACCCGACGCAGCCAAAAAAATAAAAATAAATTTAAAAAATAAAAACAAACAAAAAAATATGATTGGCCTAGATTAGATCAGCTTTGACCCTATGGACCAGTCAGTTGTTGCCAGGCAGGCAGGAGAAACGGCTACACTCCCTACCTGACCCCCCACCAACCACCAGCACCAACACCTTTGGATGGACTGGGCTCATAATCCAGTAGGTTTCCACTAGACTGTGTAGTGGTGTAGTAAGTTTGTGGGATTTTTCTCCTGGCTAAACATACAGACACACGCACCACAGCTTTGAAAGGAAGTATTGAATCTTACTCCTTTTTCTATTTTCCGTACTAGCTCAGTGGCCTAGATGTTAGTGAAAGAAATATATGAGGTAAACTGAATATATGTTTGTTATATGATTGACTATGAAAATGCACAGACCCAGGTTGTGCTTCTAGGACAGAACACACACATGCATGTGCATACGTACACACACACACACACACACACACATACACACACACCTCTATGAGTTATGCCCTTCAAGATTCTTCAGTTACAATCAGAAGTATTTAGCTCTGGCTTCTTTAACAGAAACAGATTTCAGTGGAAACCTATAGATGTTGGACAGAATCAAAGAGAAATCTGTATATCCAGGCTCAGGAAGGACAGGAACTGGGGCTGCTCTCAGGTTCTCAGTCAGCAGGAATGTGTTGATGGTCTCCTTGGGATGCTGTCCCACCATTTTCTGCCCTCAACTCGAAATCCAGATCCCAGGGAGAAGGCATCTAACTGGCCTAGCTCTAGTCAAATGGCCCCATGCCTCCCACCCCAGCACCTTGACTTATTGTCCCACAAAATGGCACCCAATGGGACAAGGCCAGAGTCCCCACAGCAGTACTGTGAAGAGGGTTAGGGTCCAGATAGGCAAAGACAACAGAGCCCACTGTGAGACCCCTTTGGACTGTCACGGCAACGATGCCTATGGTGAGGTGGATGGAAAATGAGATGCCTGTTGCCTGGTCCATTCATTTTGCCAAGAAGTCTCTGGGAAGCTCCCTGCACAGGCACCCAGGAGAGATGGAGGCCTCTCCAGCCGTGGCACCTAGCTGGGACTCCATCCAGGAATGTTTCCTGCTTTCCAACATTCTTAAATAGGGTGTCTAGATGGCAATCTGAACCAGCATAGCTTTGGTTGAGTATGACTCGTCCTTAAACATCCTGGGGCACTTTCCAAACCATGAAAACTAAAAAGGAAAGGCAAGGTCCTTTCCCTGGGGCAGCAGGGGAAACCTTGAGCTGGTGCTTTGTTAAAGCGGAAAGCAATGTAACCAGCGTGTCACTCACCTGAAGGGCCTGGAGTAGATCCTCAAAAGTGTATGGAACTAACAGATGCCCTTGAGAGACTCCAGTCCTCGAGATTTGGAGATTTCCGGTCCAGTGGTCCTATCTCAAAGGGGGGAAGGTGAAGTCACACAGTGTTCATTTCCAGATCCCGATATATTGGATGGAGGTGACCAGCCAGCAGTCTGTGATGCCCCACGTGGCTGCCTCAGCCCATGTGCCCACCCTGCCCACCGTGGCCCTAGAAGGTGGAATGTAGTGCCTGGGACAGGGCCGTCTCAGTCTCAGGACGGACCCCTACAAGGCCACCTGAGTGCAGAATCCTTTTTATTTAAAAAATCTTGCCTCATGGTGTCTTTCCGAAGCATTCACTCTAGTTTGCCTAGAAACAACAGCTCCCTTGTTTTCTCACTCATATTTCCTTAATTTATGTGGTGTTGAAGTAAATCACTTCCATTACAAGGGGCATAAACAGGTCTGGTGACAAGCACAACTCGCCCCGGCCCATGCTTGCCCCTCGGCGGAGAGGGCCCAAGTCTTCTGCAGAGAAGCCCCCAGCTGTGGTGGGCCTCTTGCGTATTGCACAGAAATGTTGATAAAGGTTGATTCCAGTTGGTAGGTTTTTGGGTGATTTTTTATTTTTAGGTACTATTTTATAGTTTCTAACATTTGCATGGGCTTATATTACTTCCTCCCTCCTCCCCTCCCCCTCACCCCGACCATGCTGCACAGCTTGCAGGATCTTAGTTCCCCGACCAGGGGCTGAACCCAGGCCCAGGCAGTGAAAGCACCAAGTCCTAACCACTGGACAGCCTGGGAATTCCCTGTATTACTTTTTATAATCAAAGAAAAAAATGTATGTATATTATTCCTCCTCTATAGATTTTGGTGTTTGTTAAAAATATACTAGAGATAATTTTCAAGGATTTTGTTAATAAAAGACTTAGAAAAGGGGAAAAAGTCTATTTTTTGTTAATGGTTAATAGAAGAGAGGTTTTATACATTTTTGGAATACCTTTATGGGTCTACCCTGCACTTGCAAGCCTCTATATACAAATGGAAGTTGGGATGAGAATTAACCATTATAAAACCCCCTTTAAATAGGCCAATTAAGATAGGATTTTTTTTAAGTTACCTCATGTAGCGTCATGTATTTTTCTAATTTCCTATTCTTTTACTATAAAAGTAATGAAATTCATTTCAATAATCACTGTGGAGAGAAAGAATATAATGATCATTTGTAATCTAACCACCTAACTGTTGGCATTTTTGTTTCAAGTTATTTTCTGCCCTAGACCTCCAAACCGTTTAATAAGTCTTGCCCCAGTTTAGTCTCAAAACAGGATTCAGAACATCAGGGAGATGTTCTTGTTCCCATAAGCGAGGCATAGAGCCCACTCCTGACTGCTCGGCCAGTGGTTTCTCCAGGGAAAAGCTGGCTGTGTCGTGTGAGGGACACCTGTACACTGGCAATGATTAGCACAGTCCCCAGAGATAAGTCACCTTACTAACTAGACTCCTCTATGTGGATCACTAAGGGCCACAAAGAAAGACTAAGGTCACTTATTTAGATGATTTTTGTTTCTTTGCGTCCTTGTGTGTTTTTAAGTCCTTAACTTCTTGTATCAGAATTTGATATGAGCATGTGAAATATTTAATCTACCATTTGGGATTTTCATTTAATGACCTGGATACTCGTTTGGCTAAAATTAACATGAATTCATTAAACGTGAATTCATTTAACATGAATTTTTTAATTGTTTACCTTTTAATGGAAATACAAAGCAACTGGAAATAGACCAAACAATGTACCCTCACACGGGCTCAAGGCACGTGGGCTTCAGTAGTTGTGGCACGTAGGCTCAGTAGTTGTGGCTCACGGGCTCTAGAGTGCAGGCTCAGTAGTTGTGGTGCATGGGCATAGTTGTTCCGTGGCATGTGGGATCTTCCTGGACCAGGGATCGAACCCGTGTCCCCTGCATTGGCAGGCGGATTCTTAACCATTGCGCCACCAGGGAAGCCCCCATCTCTTTAATTGTAAAACCTCTGGATTTTTTTTCTATAATATTTTCTGAACTATTATCTTACCACAGGACAATTCTGGCACTTTTGTATGTTCTTGTCCAGAGAAACTGAAGGGTAGAATCCAAACAAAACTTTGTTTACTTTTTCCACACTTCAGGAACCAGAGTAAATTCAGTGCAAAGAACCCTATGGGGAAAGAAAGAAAAAAGGGGGAAAGAATAAAAGGCTCTTCGTTGTACACAGTTAAAATTAGCAAAGAAGATTTTATTTACACTGGACATTATCATCCTAATTAACAAAAGTAAGGCATCAGTAATAATAGGTAATTGTCCTTGAGAGCAGCTAATGATGAGGTGTGATAGGCAAATGGTTGTTCAGAGGCATTTAGATGTAAATAGAGTCGGATTCCTTGAGCTGCCCACTTCTTGCAGAGGGAGCATTACGTTGGGGCAGAGTACACTTTTCCGGGTTATCCCCCTTGACGGTAGTCCTTTGCCCAGTTTCCGACTGGGAGTATGATCTCTGGGGGTCTTGTCTCTTGGGTAGACTGGCTTCAGGGAAGGAGAGAGGCCAGCAGTGTGCCCCTGCCCGGGTGGAGCTGGTGGCTGCGGTCAGCCTGTCCGATGGGCAGCATGCCCCAGCCTTCTCTGCTGCTCCGTCTCGCCCCTGTTTCCAGCCGTTGGCTCCCCGTGAGGGACACTGCTGCTGGGCTCTGGTTTTCTACCTCGGTGAGCATTCCACGGTCTGTTTTAATGCCTTGTTTTTAGAACTGGGTTTAACAAGGTAAGGAATGGAACTGCCATCCTGGGAAGTCAAGAAAAACGAGCCCACTCGAGCTTCCACTGGGAGGTTGCTGCTACTGCTTTAACCCAGGCAGGACTTCTCCTTTCTGTGTTATTTGGGACCATATGCAACTGCCGCTTTTTAACCATTTTTTATTCTAAATATGTCAATTTTATGTGATTCAATTGAATATTTGAACCCTGTGGAGCACAGTGGGGTGAATTAGGGCAAAGGCGGAGGGAACTGGTATTTATTGAAGACACACTATGTGCTGGGCATGCTAACCCCCTCATACCTCAAATTACCACCAGAATACAAGCCCCATCAGAGAAAGTGATTGCCTTCTTCACTTATCGTATCCCTGTTCCCAGCACAGTATATGGCTTCATTGATATTTGCTAAACAGGTAGAGATGAATCAGTGGTGTAAGAGACGGGGATAGGCTTTCCTGGTGGCGCAGTGGTTACGAGTCTGCCTGTTGATGCAGGGGACAAGTGTTCGTGCCCCAGTCCGGCAAGATCCCACATGCCACGGAGCGGCTAGGCCCGTGAGCCATGGCCGCTGAGCCTGCACATCCGCAGCCTGTGCTCCACAACGGGAGAAGCCACAGCACTGAGAGGCCCGCGCAGAGCAAAAAAAAAAAAAAAAGAGAGAGACGGGGATGTTCATAACACCTTACAGAGTGCTTGTGAATGTGTAAGCCCTCTTATATAGTATATGAAATATATATATATATGATCAACAAGGTGCCTGGCATACAATAGCAGCTCAATAAACATTAGGATGGAGAGACTAAGAGTCAGAGAGGTGAAATAATGTGCCCCCAAATAAATAGCTCATAAGCAGTGGAGGCAAACTCAAGTATATTTGGTTAAATTCAAAGCCCACATTATTTCCATTGTGCTCATACCGTTGTATTTTACATAAACTCCAATCAGGTAGCCCCCTTTGCTCTGGTCTGCTCCCTCCAGCCCTCCAATCTCCATCCCCAGTTCTTACTCATGTTACCAGGGAAGCCTCTGGAGCCAGAGAAAATGGCAAAAACAAGAGGGCTTGCCTCCGCTGTCCCATGCTCAGCTTCCCTGAGAGCCTACGATGGCTGAGACTTGGCAGGCCGGACTGTGGCATCTTGGCAGGCCAGACATACAATTCTGTACCCCTCTCTGCCTCCAGTTTCCAGGGGAAATAATAACAATAATAAAGAGCAGAAGGCTGAGGAGGACACACATTATGGAGGCGCCTTCTACGTGCCAGTCACCACTCTAAGCTCTTTGCATTATCTCATGTACTGCTGACAAAAGCGGGTGATTATCCTCATTTTACAAACGGAAGTCACTTACACAAAGCCACACAGGGCATTTTAGCCTGGCCCTCTCTTACTCCAGAGCCTAAGCTTTTAACCCTTATGACCTAAGATGGAAAAGAAATGTCATCATATCATCAAGAAGAAGCATAAGAATAGCTAGAGAAAAGCAAGATTGAAATATCAGAATAAATATCATTTATTATTTCTTCTGATCATAAAATATTATCAAGAAATTGTTCAGAAATTCCCACACTCTTAGTAAGGCCCTCTGTGGGGTCAGTCAGGGGCAACTGCCCTGTCACTAGGGATAAGAAGGGTAGGGGGAAGACGTTATTGGTAAAACCACCCTTCAGGACAGGAGGCAAGAGAACTGGAGAAAGATAATGATGGGCCAAGAGAAAATGGCAGGAGGGAGGCTGCCTAGTATTGAGAACAGGAACGAGGATCCTGGAACCCAGGAAACTTAGGCTTGAAACCTGGCTCCACCGTGGGTTTACTGTGTGACCTTGGAAAAGTTACCTCCCCTCTCTGAGCCTTAGTTTCAGATAAGTATAAAAGGGAACGAATAGGACTTCCCTGGTGGCGCAGTGGTTGAGTCCTCCTGACAGTGCAGGGGACATGGGTTTGACCCCTGGTCTGGGAAGATCCCACATGCCGCGGAGCAACTAAGCCCATGTGCCACAACTACTGAGCCCACGCTCTAGAGCCCACGAGGCACAACTCCTGAGCCCGTGTGACACAACTACTGAAGCCCGCGCACCTCGAGCCCATGCTCCGCAACAAGAGAAGCCACCGCAATGAGAAGCCCGCACACTGCAACAAAGAGTAGCCCCCGCTCGCCACAACTAGAGAAAACCCATGCGCAGCAACAAAGACCCAACGCAGCCAAAAATAAATAAATGAATAAATAAATTTATCAAAAAAAGAAAGGGAAGGAATAATGCTGACCTCATTGGGTAAGTTACAGGATTTAAAATGAGGGTGTTTGTAAGGGACCTGGCACGCATTAAGAATTTAATAAATAATGAATCTCCTCCCTTCTCCTAGGGATTAGAGAAAGCAAATTCACTTTGCTTAAATGCATGTAAAAGGCTTCAGACTGCTTCTTAACAATGAGGATCTTTATTGGTGAATATGCAAACCAAAAATAAAGAGAGGTTAAGAAACCTTGGCTAGCGGCATCCCTATCTTTCCTTAAGATCAGCCTTATCTCTAGTGTCTTCCACCTTAGGAAAAAGCAGAGGCTCCTGTTTGAGACGCTCTGTCTCCAGTGGTGGTAAACCCCCTCCTTCCCTGACTCCAGCCCATGCTGGGCACGAAGGAGCTTGGTGTGGAAAGTCCTCCCTCTCGGGGCTCCCTTTGTCATTAGCACAGAAGCCAAACTTAAAAGGAAGGAAGAAGGTTGGGGGGTGGGGAATGGTGACCTTGCAGCTTGGTCTTCCTGTATGCTACGAAATGTGCAAAAATAAGAGCAATTCATCAAAATTCACACTGATTTCAGAATGCAGAGGCGCTCCATTCAAGAATCTGAGCAAAAAAAAAAAAAAGAATCTGAGCAATATCAATAACGTATTACTGTGATCATTTTATTGATACCCTCTCTCATCAATACAAGCTGATCACAGGTACAATTCACTGAAACATTTACGTTCTTAGCGTACACTGTGCTTTTCATTTACAAGTATAAGAAACAATTTTGGCTACTTTTTTCCCATTGCAATTGCTTCTTTGGACCCAGATGCTTTAGTCACTGTTCATCTCTGCTTGTCAGAGAGCTTTCATTAACTCCTGTCTTCTGGCTAATTCTGTCTTAGCAGACCAGTTGGATTCCGACATGCTTCCTTGAGTCCTTCAGGAATTGGTGTTAAACCCTGTGCCTCTCCCTACCGTACGGTGCTGCGGGAAGCTGGGAGAGCCCTGCATTGCCCAGTGGTGCATGTTCTGCTTTCCCTCTTTTCCCTCTCACATTACCCAAGGCAAACATCTCAAATGGACCATTTAACCCCCGCCCCACACTTCCCTTCACCTCTGTTTGATCTCAGCCTTTAAAAAAATGTTTTTGAGTCATTCAAATTGACTTATTCAAACTGACAAAATGCAGTTTTATACCACTCTAGCCCCCAAACACTATAGGGATGGTCTTTATCGTTGTGCAGAATAAAAAGGAGAAGTAAAGTGATTCAAATGGCTGTTTATTTAGTGCAGGAGGGCTGGGGTGGGGGGCAGGCTTGGGCCTTGGCATTCTATCTCCTCCCCACTTCATTCCTCTGCTCCTCGACCTTAGTACTTGCCCCCTGGGCAAGTGGGCTCATTATTTCTGTGGGAAGACAGCCTGCCGTTTATTTGGCCCACACTTTACTTTTTTTTTAGATAACTAAATATCTAGATTTTAGCCTGATTTTAGCTTGGGGCCAGATGGTTGGTCTGGGACCCACAGGTGTTTGCATGCCAAGGGAGGGAAAGGCCAAGGCTGGGACGTGTGTGGATATTGGACAGAAAGGCATCTGCTGATGCCTTTCGGGATTAGACAAATACACGACAATCTACCTCCAAAAGCTTCTGTTTTCTCCAGCACGCTCAACTCCTTGAACTTAACGCCAGGCTTAATGGAATACCAGGAAGCGGTTACACACTATGAAAGTGATTCTTAACTCACAGAAAGAATTCAGGACACAACAGCCACAGTGCCTTTGCTTTTTTAAGTTGCCCAGATGGTTGTGGGAAGAACTACCTATGGAATAAAAAACGATTCCACCATCATCAAGAACCCATCAAATACTGACTAAATAAATGATTTTCAGCCCTCACTATGCATGGGTTTCACCTGGGGGTGATAATAAAAGCATGCAGTTGTCCAAACTCTGCCCCAGGTGTTCTGATTCAAGGGCCCCAGGCTTAAGTATGCATAAAAAGTGTTTCGGGGGCTTCCCTGGTGGCGCAGTGGTTGAGAGTCCGCCTGCCGATGCAGGGGACGCGGGTTCGCGCCCCGGTCTGGGAAGATCCCACGTGCCGCGGAGCGGCTGGGCCCGTGAGCCATGGCCGCTGAGCCTGAGCATCCGGAGCCTGTGCTCCGCAACGGGAGAGGCCACAACAGTGCGAGGCCCGCGTACCGCAAAAAAAAAAAAGTGTTTAGGGACTTCCCTGCTGGCACAGTATTTAAGAATCTGCCTGCCAATGCAGGGGACATGGGTTCACGCTCTGGTCTGGGAAGATCCCACATGCCGCGGAGCAACTAAGCCCGTGAGCCACAACTACTGAGCCTGCGCTCTAGAGCCCGTGAGCCACAACTACTGAGCCTGCATGTCACAACTACTGAAGCCCGCATGCCTAGCTGCTCCACAACAAGAGAAGCCACCGCAGTGAGAAGCCCGCGCACCGCAACGAAGAGTAGCCACCGCTCACCACAACTAGAGAAAGCCTGCGTGCAGCAATGAAGACCCAATGCAGCCCCCAAAAAAACTCTTTAAAAAAAAGTATGAGTATTTAATGAAAAATTTCACTTTTGTTCCCTTTTTCTTTCAAAGTAGTTTAAAATATTTGAATCTATATAGGCATTTAGTCTTAGATGAACATGTATTTATCATTATACTTACTCCATATTCCCTTGATGAAGAACAGCTGTTCCAGCTGGAAAAATAGAAAGCCATATGAGTTTCAATAAGAACAGAAAAGCATAATAACTTAGTCACCTTAAAGCTTCCTTGGCTAACTTCTATCCTCCTATCAGATGACAGCTTAAACATAATTTCCTCTGGGAAGCCTACTTCGGACTCATCAGCCAAGTTTAGATCTTTCCATTATATCCTTCATTGCACTATAGTATCCTTTGTACTGTAAGGCTTGATATAATTTTTGTGTATGTCAATGTCCTTGCTAGATTGTAAATCCCATCTGGAATGTAGGCTAGAAACTATGTCTAACATTTTCTGCAGCATCCTTAGGACCTAGGACATGGCTTAAATCACAGATGATGCAATTGATAAATATTTTCTTGGTAAATGTAAATGCAATGGCTGTGTGTTGTCAGTGAATATTCTTCCCCAATCCCTATAACTATAACATGTATATCCACTGTCTTTTGTACAGAACATTGATTTCCAGAGTCAAATACTTTCCATTCCACTTAAAGGAAGAGCCTAAAATATGCATCTTCCTAAAAAGATTATAAAATAGAATTGCAATTCTATTCTTCTTTGTATTTAGCCTAAAACATGAATGTTCCTTCTTTTGCCAAAGTTGAATATAATCCACAAATTATTTTAAACTTCATTTACAAAGTGGGTATATTCTTAGCAGACATATTGAACCTTTTTAGTCCTTCTCTTTTGGTATAATCTCTTTTGAGACAAAGGCTGAGGTTTTTTGATTGTTATTTTTTGTTTTGTTTGATTGCCATTTTATAACAAGCATTCAGCAGTTGCTCAATAAAAATTAATTTCATTTTCCCTAAAAAAGAGTACAGACTTAATGGATCTCAGCCTCTTGTGACCTTGGGCAGATGACCTAACTTCTCTGCCTCAGTTTTCTTACCTGTAAAATGGAATCAATAATAGTACCAGCATCATAGAATTTTTGAGATTGAATGAGTTAATCCATGTGGAGTACTTTGAACACTAACTGGCAATATTACAAGTGCTCAATAAATATTATCTATTATTATTATGACTCTAAGACTCCTTCCTTTGACCTAAGCTCATTTAACTACAACTACCAACCCCTCCCTACCTTCAGCCTCTACTGTCTCATTAGCTGAATAAAATTTCCTATCAAGGAGAAGAGCAAGCTCAGCTGGTGTTGTGAAGGCATGAATGTTGATGGAATCCTGTTAGGAAACTTACTTAAAGGGGCAAAATCTAGATGTGTGAGTTGTCATGCTCCCACCTGGGGCTGCCGTAAACTACTTGGTCAAGAAAGAGAACCATGTAGGGTCCCCCGTTAGAACACTATTCTAAGATTTTAATTGCCTTCTTAGAAGTACTAAGCTCATCTTTCCTCAAGAGAATCAAGCATTCTCTCTAAAATCACATAGAGCAGGATCATCTCAGCTTCTGCCACCCACTCAGTGCTACTATATTACTACAAGAAACACAGGGAATGCTCTAGGGATCCTGATTCCCTAAACTAGACCATATTCTCTAATACAGTACATGCCCTGGCTCTTCCACTGCTCAGCTGTTTTCCGGTCCAGGATTATACTTCTGAAAAAGTCACCATGACTGTGAAAGAGAATTGCTGTTTATAGTAGCATGATTTCACTTCTCTGTTATTATAGCCTTGGATTGTTCTTCAGCAACCAGAGAAAACAGGTCCAATGCTTGGGGGACTAATCCCTACTTCAAATGAGTCAAAATAGGACACTTTTTGATTCCTGTGGAAGACAAAGGAAGAGGCAAGGATTGACTCGCTCAAGGATTTTTCATCTTACATCATGGTAAAATCTCTTCGTTGGCTTTCCTATTGTCTTTCAAATATGAGTTGATATACAAGCATTGATTTGGTATTTGACATTAGATGAGGCAGCAAAGTGTCAGAAGCCCCTGGCGGGGGGGTCTGCATATTTGGTTTCTAGTCTTGCCTCTGCCTTGGCCACACCGCCAGCTCTTAAAACTTCAGACTCTTTGGTCATTGTACAGTTGAATAGTGATCTGAGGGCTCTTTCCATAGTGAAGTCTGTTTAGAGATGACTTTTGGTCAATCTAGCCGAACATTTGTCTATTTTTTGGTCTTTCGGTAAATTTCCACATATTTCTGAGTTCCCCCAATTTTTTCCTGCTATTGATTGCTAATTTCATTTCATTGTAGTCAGAGACCATACTTTGTATTATTTCTCCCCTTTTAATTTTATTGAGGTTTGTTTTGTGGCTGTGTTGGTTTGTTTTGTGGCTGCCATAACAAAATATCATAGACTGGGTAGCTTAAAACAACATGAATTTATTTTCTTGGTTCTGGATGCTGGGAAATCCAAGATCAAGGTGCTGGCCTATTCAGTTCCTGATGAGAGCCTTCCTCCCGGTTTACAGATTGTCACCTTCTCCCTGTGTCCTCACATGGTAGAGAGAGAAAGCACGAGCTCTCTGGTATTTCTTCTTTTTTTTCTTCCAGTTTTATTGAGGTATAATTGACAAACAGCACTGTATAACTTTCAGGTGTATAGTATAATGATTTGATTTAGATACATCATGAAATCATGACCACAATGTTCAGTGAATATCCATTGTCTCATATAGATACAACATTAAAGAAATAGAAACAATTTTTTTCTTGTGATGAGAACTCAAGATTTACTCTTAACTATTTTTATGTATAACATACAGCAGTGTTTTTTGTTTTATTTTATTTTATTTATTTATTTATGACTGTGTTGGCTCTTCGTTTCTGTGCGAGGACTTTCTCTAGTTGCGGCAAGTGGGGGCCACTCCTCATCGTGGTGCGCGGGCCTCTCACTATCGCAGCCTCTCTTGTTGCGGAGCACAGGCTCCAGACGCACAGGCTCAGTAGTTGTGGCTCACAGGCCTAGTTGCTCCGCGGCATGTGGGATCTTCCCAGACCGGGGCTCGAACCCGTGTCCCCTGCATTGGCAGGCAGATTCTCAACCACTGTGCCACCAGGGAAGCCCCAGCAGTGTTAATTATATTTATCATGTACATTACATCCCAAGTACTTATTTATGTTATAACTGGAAGTTTCTACCTTTTGACTGCCTTCATCCAATTCCCCCTCACCCCACGCCCTGCCTCTGGAAACCACAAATCTGATCTCTTTTTCTATGAGTTTGTTTATTTGTTGTTTTTGAAGTATAACTGACCCACAACACTATGTTAGTTCCTGGCACAGGACATAGTGATTCGATACTTCTATACATTTTGAAATGATCACATGATAAGTCTAGTTACAATCTGTCATCATACAAAGGTATTACATAGTTACCAACTGTATTTCCCACACTGTACATTTCATTCCCATGACTCATTTATTTTGCAGCTGGAATTTTGTACCTCTTAATCTCACTCATCTGTTTCTTTTCTCTCTCCACCTTCCTCCCCTCTGACAACCAAACATTTGTTCTCTGTATCTATAACTCTGTTTCTGTTTTGCTATGTTTGTTCATTTGTTTTGTTTTTTTAGAGTCTAAATATAAGTGAAATCATACAGTATTTGTCTAACTTATTTCACTTAGCCTAATAGCCTCTAGGTCCATCCATGTTGTTCCAAGATTTCATTATTTTTTATGGCTGAGTAATATTCCATTTTATATAATACCACATCTTCTTTATCCATTCACCTATCAATGGGCCCTACGGTTGCTTCCATATCTTGGTTATTGTAAATAATGCTGCAGTGAACATAGGGGTGAATATATCTTTTCAAATAGTAGTTCTATTTTAATTTTTTGAGGAGTCTCCAAACTGTTTTCCATAGTGGCTGCACCAATTTACATTCCCACCAACAGTGCACAAGGGTTCCCTTTTCTCTGCATCCTCACTGACACTTGTTATTTGTTGTCTTTTTGATACTAGCCATTCTGACATGGGTGAGGTGATATCTCATTGTGGTTTTGACTTGCATTTTCCTGATGATTAGTGATGTTGAGCATCTTTTCATGTGCCTGTTGGTAAAAACTCTCAACAAAGTGGGTATAGAGGGAACGTACTACAACACAGTACAGGCCATATATGATAAGCCCACAGCTAACATCATACTTAGCAGTGAAAAGCTGAAAGCATTTCCTCTATGATCAGGAACACGACAAGGATGCCCACTTTCACCACTTTTATTCAGCATAGTATTGGAAGTCCTAACCATAGCAATCAGATGAGAAAAAGAAATAAAAAGAATCCAGATTGGAAAGGGAGAAGTGAAACTGTCACTGTTTGCAGATGACATAATACTATACATAGAAAATCCTAAAGATACCACCAAAAAAACTATTAGAATTCATCAATGAATTTGATAAAGTTGCAGAACACAAAATTAATATACAGAAACCTGTTGCATTTCTATACACTAACAATGAACTATCAGAAAGAGAAATTAAGAAAACAATCCCATTTACAATCACATCAAAAAGCATAGAAAACCTAGGAATACACCTAACTAAGCAGGTTAAAGACCTGTACACTGAAAACTATAAGACTGATGAAAGAAATTGAAGACAACACAAACAGGTGGAAAAATATACCATATTCATGGACTGGAAGAATTAACATTGTTAAAATGACCATACTACCCAAGGCAGTCTACAGAGTCAATGCAATCTCTATCAAAATACCAATGCCATTTTTCACAGAACTAGAAGAAATAATTCTAAAGTTTGTATGGAACCATGAAAGACCCCCAAATAGCCAAAGCAATCCTGAGAAAGCTCGAGGTAACATGCTCCCTGATTTCAAACTATACTACAAAGCTACAGTAATAAACAGTATGGTACTGGCACAAAAACATACACATAGATCAGTGGAACCAAATAGAGAACCCAGAAATGAACCCACACTTATATGAGCAGTCAATCTGTGACAAAGGAGGCAAGAATATACAATGAGGAAAAGACAGCCTCTTTAATAAATGGTGCTGGGAAAAGTGGACAGCTACATGCACATGAATCAAACTGAGCTATTTTCTCATACCATATACAGCAATAAATTCAAAATGGATTAAAGATTTAATGTAATACCTGAAACCATAAAACTTCTAGAAATAAACAGGCAGTATGCTCTTTGACACTGGTACTTCTTATAAAGACACTAATCCTGGAACTTTCCTGGTAGAGCAGTGCTTAAGACTCTGCTCTCCCAATGCACAGGGCCTGGGTTCGATCCCTAGTTAGGGAACTAGGTCCCACATGCATGCCGCAACCATGAGTTTGCATGCCACAACTAAGGAGCTGGTGAGCTGCAATTAAGGAGCCTGTGAGTTGCAACTAAGGAGCCCACCTGCCGCAGCTAAGGAGCCCATGTGCTGCAACTAAGACCCAGTGCAACCAAATAAATAAATAAATATTTTTAAGAAAAGGTGGGGGGTAAACTTCTTAGCCATAAATGTGGCTGTAACCACAGTTTAGAATATGTCATTAAAAAAAAAAAGACACTAATCCTATCAGATCAGGGCCCTACCTTTATGACCTTATTTAACCTTAACTACTTCCTGACTCCAAAATAGTTGTGTTGGGGGTTAGAGCTTCAACGTATGAATTTGAGGGTGGACATAATTCAGTCCATAGCAGTGGCCTAGCATATGGTTTATCCTGGAGAATGTTCTGTGTGCACTTGAGATGATGTATATTCTCTTGTTGAGTAGAGTGTTATATAGATGTCTATTATGTCTAGTTGGTTTATAGTGTTGTTCAGGTCTTCTATTTCCTTTTGATCCTCTATGGATCATTGAATCCTATAGTTGACTTTGAAGAATACTTCAGCTGTGTGAATCATACAGTAGTTCAGCTTCTAAGGATTGTTTATATCTATGAGGTTATGTAATCACAGCATCACTGTAAAGCAGATAAATAATGATATTAGTAATATGCTTTTCATACGTGGACAAGTAGAGGCCTGGAGTGATTAACTGATGGATGCAGAATCACAGTGAATGAGTGGCTGAGCGGGGACAGTGGTCAAGTGTTCTGACTGCTCCCAGTGTTACCTTTCCATCAGACTAAACTGCCTTCCTTACGAACCATTTACAAGGTAGCAGATGTGCACAGCGTGTGTGCTCACACATGCACGTGTGTGTGTATGGGTGTGAGTGCACATGCAACAGAGACAGACAGAGACAAAGTGTACTAGGCAGGTGCAATGTTAAATTTTTGTTTATCCTGGAGCCACAGTCAGGTTTAATCATTCTTGGAATTCTTGTACATGAACAGGGTGTAGTGTGGACTCATTATTTACACAACATTCTCCTCTCCCTCTAGCCCGAGGGAGAAAGGGGCTTTCTCTGGAGCCCGTGGAGACCCTCCCCCCACCCCCTTATCTTTCCTAGCTGAAAGCCCACAAGCATTCCTGCTGCCTTCTTGGACTGTTCTATGGACGTGACCTGGGTGTCAGACTGACCATTAACAAGGCAGATAAGCTGCACATAGCTTCTCTCTTCTGTGCTTCCTGCCTTCCCTCGTTCTCACCTGGCTGTCGACATAGCAGGCACTCAATCAATATTTATTGATTTGGTTTGTAATGAGGCTGGGCTAGGTTGAACCCTGGTTGTTAATGAACTAGTGATTCAGCAAGAGGAGGAGCTGACAGACTCCCAGGGAGACTCCCCGAGTATCTCTCTGAGAAGAGTGATAGACGAAGACTGAGAGGAAATAAGAAGCAGCACAGGGTCTCAGCAACGGTGGGACACCTGGACTCCAGTCCTGCCACTGAGGCTCATCACCTTCTAGGGAGCTGCAGCCTCTGTCTCCTTGACTGTTGTTATCTGTGGGTGCTCAACCGAACAGCCTCCAGGGTTTATTTCTGCCTTAATATTTTTCTCATTCTGTGAAATGCTTTATTCCTTTGTTCACATGCTTTCATACTCACGCTCTAATTCAACAGATATTTATAGAGCACCTGTTAAGTGGTAAGCACCAGTAGACCTGGGCTGAGAGATGGGGAGGGATATGCAGAAATAAATAATGAATCACTGAAGCCTTTGAACCCACCTGGCTGGGTGGAGGGAGAGAATGGGAGACATCCACTTGGAAAACAAATACTGGGCAGGATCAGGTTGATGGCTCTTGGGGTAAATCCCAAGTACATCCCTGTCCAGCCGGTGCTTGCCTCAGGAACCTGGGAAATTGAGGCACTGCCAAGGGGAAGCTGGGAGATAGGGCGTGGTTCTTGAATGGGTGGGAGGGCTCAGTGGGATTCTCTTGAGCATTTGATGACATTTGAGGAGATCATAGAGCCCTTCTCACCTGCCCACTGGAGACATGAGAAATGGATTCATCCTGTGTCTAGGTATCTTGGGTTGAGTGGAGAACCCTCATGGAAGTGTTTCTGCTATCGGCTGTGTTCATCATGTAAGCCAGCAGCGCTCTCTGAGATCGGCTGCCCCGAAGAGGCCCGTGGTCTTCCAGGGCCATGACCCTGGCATAGTCTCAATGCAGCCTGACCTGCAGCTGAGCACATGGCATCACCTCAGCTCAGTTCATCTCCACACCTGGTGATCATAGAGCCCACAAACCCAATAGCTCATGCAAATGTCCAACAGAGCTTGCAAACAAAACCAAAACTATAACAGAAAATTAAAGAAATCCCGAGACACGCAGTCTCCCCCGCAACCTGAACACTCCCGCTGCCATGCACAAGAGGAGGCCATACATGGTGCCCACTCTCGGGCTATGGATGACGGGACGTCACTGCTCTTCACATCAGGCCAAAGAAGGGAAGATCCCCCCTCGATCTGTGCATGCAACCCAAAAGAGATGCAGTGAGGGTGTGAGTGAAATCCCACAATGGCAGTGAAAATGACAACAACACAACTAAATGGATTGCTCGTTGCGTCCCAGGCACGGTGTTAAACACTTTACGTACATGATCTTACTTTGTTTTTGATCCTATGAGGTAGGTATCACCGTCGTCCCCATTTTTAGTGATGGGGAAAGTGAGGCTTGGAGAATTTAAGCAAACAGCACAATAAGTAAAATCCAGACAGGGTAACTCCTAAAGACACATTCCTAACCATTACCCGGTATTGCACTTCTCACGGCTCAGTTTTACCAGACATGAAAATTAAGTCATGGAACACACACATTGGAACAGCTTTCCCATCCTATGGCTTGAGTTTTGATCTGAGTGTTGTGTGTTTCTGAAGCATTTCTTTTGGATGTGTTTTTAATATTGTAAGCCTCCACAAATCCTTGTTGGAAGCAGGCACATCGTAAAGCACAATTAAATAAAAAAGCAACAGAACACACACAAAGATCATGGGAACTGGCTCCAATCTCTGTCTGATTAGAACTGTTTTGGGGTGAGGGCTGGGGGCATTGTCTTCGTGGCTGCCAGACAGAAGGTTGTTTGAACTTGGCTGGTTATGAGAGCCAGCAGAGTGAACTTGAAGAGAAAGATAAACATACAACAACTGTTCAAAGCTTCAGGTGTTGTGATTGCTAATTGAGAAAGGCTCTAAATGATACCGGCTGGAGTGTAGGAATTTCACTCCCGGGGATTAGTGGCTCAGGTAACTCTGGGACTGTGTTCCTTCAGATTTTCCCTTCATGAAAATTAATAACAATCGTACTGTCCTAGCCCAGCAGGAGCGGGTGTGCCTCAGAGTATAACCCAGGGCAGCTAAAGCATCTTTATCTCTGAATATCTTCAGGTGGACTCTTCAAACAAGAAATCTCTCTCCCTGTCTCTCTCTGTCTCTCTCTGTCTCTCTCTGTCTCTCTCTCTCTCTCTCACACACACACACACACACACATGTTGTCACACACACACACTCTCACACATTTCACAAACAACCCACGTTTCACATCCATACTCATGCACATGCTCCCGGACACATACACACATGAATACATGCTGGCTTATACATACTTTCTCTCCACGTGCAAAAACACACCAGCTCACATAACACTCATACATCCATGCATTCGCATGCACACATTCTCCCTCACACACACACACACTCTCTCTCTCTCTCTCTGACACACACACACACACTCTCAGTCTCTCTCGGTCTCCCTCTCTCACCTGCACTGCATACTTCTGACACAGCTGCTGCAGCTGTACTGACCTGCCCGCGTCTCCCTCCAGGCTCTGCCCCTGCTGCAGTCCCCAGGCCCACGGTCCCTTCAGCTGCTGCCCTGCCGTCTCCCCCTTTCCCTCTGAGCCTGGACACTGGTCCCTGACTCAAAGCCTGTGTGTGTGGGCCTGGGGGCTGCTGTGCGAGCAGTGGTTCGGGTGAAAGGCGGGAGCCCGGGGCTGACCCCTCCCAGGTCTCCCCCAGCATCTGGGCGCCATCCTGGCTTCTTCCTCTTGTGGAGACAGCTTGGTGTGGCGGACTGGGCTTTGGGAAACGTGCGGCCTGGGTCCAGCCACAGTCCGGGCTTTTGGGTGAGCTGGTAAGCTGCTCTGACTCTCCATGTCCTTGGCTGTGTTGCAAGTACATGTCAGGCGTCGTGGAGAGTGTCACATCCCATACTTGATGTGAACACGCTGTCCCAGCAGGGGTTGTTACCAGTCACTCCTCTGACTGACAGGTTGTAAAATGCCTTTCGTACTCACCCCCCGTGCACACTGGTAAACTTTACCTCTAAATGAATCAACTTTGTGTCAATGTTGCTCCAAAAATGTTTTTCAAACAAAAGAGGCGGCAATATGCTACACAGATTACCATCACAAGAAAGCATCTTTGTGCTGCTTCTCATAAATGAATGCCCGAGAAGAAAATGCTTTAAAAATCTTTGTTTTTATGTGTAAGAAAGTCAAGAGTGAGTTGCCATTATGAGTGACAGTGTAGACTACCAATGTTCTCTGAGATTGTTGCCCCAAAGAGCAGCTTTGGAGACCCTGAAACAATGCCCCCTCTGCCCCCATTCTGCTCACATCGTCCTGGAGGTATTTAATGCCAATTAAGTACTAATTTTGATATGGAAACCATGAAATACCACGCTTCCACAGGAGGGGAAAATAGCAGAAAGAGGGAAGCTGCAGGTACTGAATGTAAAATATCTCTTCACAATTTTGCTGAACACGGTCTCTTTAAATATCTTCCCAGTGGTGAGGAGGGTTGTAAATATCATTTCTTCAGCACCTACTATGTCCCAGACATTACATGTTTGACATCTAACATACTTAGTCTTTCTTCTCCCTTCTAACAATGGTAGGGATGTCATTAATGTTATAATCTACTTAACGTTTATCTCCAGGAGGGGAAGGGTTGTGTCTGCTCTGTTTGCTGTTGTATCACCGTGTGTTGCATTGTAGCTGGCACATGGCAATGCTGAGAAGATACTCATTGAATGAATGAATGAACGAACAAGTTATAGTCCTGGCAACAAAGTAGCAAGTGAGGCATTATTATCTCATTTTACAGATAAGGAAATGGTTGCTTAGAAAACTAAAATGGCTTTCCAAGGAGATACTCCTCTGTGGTGCTGGGAACGGAATGGAATTCTCTTGATTCCAAACTCATTTGCTCTCCTGTCTTCGAAAGCGACTATCTGACTGAGCACCTCCACTGGGTTGCCTTGTATGGGTTGTGTAAACCCGGAGGGGTTCTTGTTTAATAAACATTTTTCTGGCTTTTGCTCGTTCAGCTAGTCCCTAGTGCCCCTGGTAGGTAGTTTCCTCTCCTTTTAGCTTCTCACTCATTTACGTCATCCTATCTTACTTTGTGTTGCCTTTGTTTCATCAGTCCCTTTCTTTTTGCTCTGAACCGAGGGCCCACCCCAAGGCAACCCCATCCGGTCCTCCGGGGTGCTTCCTAGCTCTAGTTCCTTCCTCTGCTCCGGGAGCCCCAGCCGAGAAGCAGCTCAGGATAAACATCACCAGGGCTGTGCCCTGTAATTCACAGCCGCCCTGACCACACTGGCTAGAGCCAAATCGGGGGCACTGGGCGTTCTCACCCTACTTGGACTCAATCTGCGTCTGCTCGCCCTGGAAACCCCTTGTGCTCCTGACTTGTCCCCAGCCCATCTCCTTTGCAATCTGTTTTTCCCAGACGGTGGTGTGTTCCAGGGCTCTCCTTTCATCCTAAGGAGTCTCCCTGGGGTACCTCATGTACTGTGCCGTGGCTTTGATAGCATCCTTATGCAGAGACTTTTTTATATATAAATTAATTTATTTAATTAATTTATTTTTGGCTGCACTGGGTCTTGTCGCTGTGCATGGGCTTTCTCTAGCTGCTGCGAGCGGGGGCTACTCTTCATTGTGGTGCGCGGGCTTCTCATTGCGGTGGCTTGTCTTTGTTGCGGAGCACGGGCTCTAGGCACGCGGGCTTCAGTAGTTGTGGCCCGCTGGCTCTAGAGCTCAGGCTCAGTAGTTGTGGTGCACGGGCTTAGTTGCTCCGCAGCATGTGGAATCTTCCGGGACCAGGGCTCAAACCCATGTCCCCTGCATTGGCAGGCGGATTCTTAACCGCTGCACCACCAGGGAAGCCCTATGCAGAGACTTTTGATGTTAGTGGGTGTGAGGATGGCCTGAGGGAGCCTGGTGATAACCCAGACTGCAGATTCAGCTCAGGGGAAGGGGCTGCATTCAGATGACTCGGTGCTGGAGGTTTCTGGCTCTCACGCCGCAGGATGGGACACTGCATCATGGGTTAATATTGTCCAATACCATGCCTTTCCAAGCTCCAGACTGGAATAGCCAACTCTGCAGTATGGAGTCAGCTTGCTGTCTCTTTTTTGTAGCAGTCATACAATGCGCCACCCATTTCTCCCTTCAGGGAAGGACTTTCTGCTCCAGCAGCAGGGAGTGCTGTCTGCGTCCAGCCTTCAGCTGTCAGCCCCTTCCAGGATGGCCTCAGCTGGAGAGAACCTCCTTGTCCAAGATCATGTCACTTCTTCTTGGGCTTCTTGGGGCAGCCTGCGTCCAATCATTCCTCTATTCGGAGCAGGAATAGAAAGGCTCAGCCCTCTTGGCCTCATTTGGAATAGCTCTGAAGGCCATCCGAGCTCTAGAACTCCTGGAGGGGTGAACTGATGTGCCATTTACCTACTGCTGCGTAACAAACCACCCCAAAGTGTAATGGCTTAAAACAACGACATTTACTTTGCTCAGGAACCTGCAGTGTGGGCCGGGCTCTGGGTGGGGGAATGAGCAAGGAGGTTGTTCGTCTCTGCTCCACTCAGTGTCTGCTGGGGCGGCTTGAAGGTTGGACCTGGATGCATTCCAAAGCCCACTCCCTCTTGCACGTGTCTGGCATGTGGACTGGGCACACTCACAGTGCTGGGGGTCGGAACCACTGGGCTTCCTGGGCATCTCTTTCTTTATGTGGTCTCTCCATATGCTCTCTCCAGCACAAAGGCACCAGGGGAGCCAGACTTCTTACTTGTTGACTCAGGGCTCCTAAAATGCATATCCCAAGAGAAGAAGCCAGGAAGAAGCCATATTGCCGTTTATGACCTAGCTTCAGAAGTCATGAAGCATCACTCTGGTTGAACAGTTACAGAAGGCCACCCAGGTTCAAGAGTGTGGAGTGTAGACCCCACCTCTCCATGGAGGAACATCAATGTCACACTGTAATAGAATGGGACACAAGTTGGTGTGGCCATCTTTGGAGAGTATAATCTGCCACAGCCATGGCCATCATTAGGCGGGCCCTGCATCTCAGTTTTTCTCTCTGCCCATGCTTGTCTCCTACCCCTCTTCTCTGTTGGTGTAGCCCTCAGAAGCACAGCTAAAAAAATATCCTGCTCACCAAACTGTGTCTCAGAGCCTACTTCCCAGGAAGACTAGTCCCTGTAAGACTAGTCTCCCCAAACGAACATGTTCAAAGCAGAGTCATCATCTTCCCTACCACTCTTCTCTGAGCCTAACCTCAGTGAGTGGCACCTACTCTGTCTAGCACCTTCCCACCCTCAGGCACTCTCTATGTTCTGTCTTTCCCAGACTTCTTTCATACACATCCAGTTCCCTTCATCCTGAGGCCACTACTCTCAACGAACCTCCTCCATCAGTCACCCCCATTGGCACAGTAGTCCCATAACTTAACTGGTCCTTCATTCTCCCTGTAGCCTCAGCTCCACTTGTTGCCAGAATGCATATTTGATGAGCTCATTCCCCGTTGCCCATGTCATAAAGTCCAGACTTCTTAACTTGGCCCACAACACCCCTTGTAACTGGACCTTGCCTTCCTTTGAAGTTCCCATTTCTTAACCCTGCCCATCACACTCACCCCTTCTGAGTTTCTTTCAGCTCCTTTGTTATGAATCTCCGGTAGAATCTCCCTGCCCTTTCTGGGATGTTTCTTCTGGGTGAACAGCACCATCCTTCTCCCACACCCCCAGACCTCCCTATGTTCTTATCCTTAGGTTTGGGCTCAAATTCCATTTCTTCTGGCAAGCCCTCCCTGACCCCTAGACTGAGTGAGGGGCCCTGACCTGAACTCCTGAAGCGTCCCTCCAACCGTAGCTCAGCCACACTTCATGGAAACCACGTGTGTGACCGCCTTCCCTGCAGGATAGATGTTCCACAAGGGCAGTGATGACATCAGCTCGTTCACCAGTGTAGCCAAGATGCAGCCCAGCACATGGCACGCAGTGAGCACTGGAACAGGCTGCTAGTACACAGAGCAGGTTGTGCTCTGATCAGCTCCAAGGGGCTCCATTTGCATAAGCTACACCATGAACATATCCCCTAGAATTATGCAGTGCCCACCCTAAACACATAGAGGCCCAGCTGAACGTTTTAACTGTGTGATCAAACGAGTAAATGAATCATGTTATCCTTTGTGCTCTCTGTTAATTAGTGAGTTTATGTTTGGTAAGAGGAAAATAATCTGATTTCACGGTCTCTTTTCAAATGCCAAAGAATACAACGTTTGCAACTAGAAAAAAATACAAAAGCCTAAAGCAATGGTTCTCGATCCTGGATGCCCATTAAAATCACCTGGGGAGCTCTGGAAAAATGCTGATGCCTGGGCCTCACCACAGGTTGCTTAAACAGAATCTCCAGGGTGGGGCACAGCAGTGGGATTTTTTTACTCTGCCCCAGCTGTCTTTCAGGCGCAGCCAAGGTTGAGAGGCTCTGGCCTAAGGAGTATCCAAGCACATCCAAGGAGCTTAAGAAACCCACCCGGCAATCATTAACCTCACTGTTAAAACACCTGGTTCAGGAGCCACAGGGCTGAGCACCCAAGATGAAGACATTGTTGCGTTAAATGTCTTTCTTTGCTAGTTTTTGGACCTCAGATGCAGAGCTGTTTGTCATATCCATCAGTTCAAGTACATTGTCTTCATTAGTCCATGCAAGTCACTCTCGTCCAAGTGTCTTCCCCCTACCACAGACAACCATCCTAATATACTTGATGTTTACGCAATATTTACTTGTGTGTATATGAATTCTTGTAAAAATGTGTTTCACTGGTTTTTATGCCTGCACTTTTACTTTATGTAAATGTATGGTGCTCTAGACTCATCCTGGTTGGTAATTTTTCACTCCATCCCTGTTGCTTTGGGTACATCCTGCCTGTGTTCCTAACTGCTCTAGAGGCTGCCAGTCTGTGCTTCTACCATTTTCCCCATCCACACCCCCAGTGATATTCACCCATATTGCTCCCAGCTCCCCGGCACCACCGCACTACAAGAGCCATCCTTATGAATGTCTCCTTGTGCACCTGCGTGAGAATTTATCTGGGATAAGTACTCTCTCTGATCTATTAGCTATATACTTTAAATCTCATTGCTTATATGTTTTTACATGATGGATACTTTTACATCAATACATACCAAAAAGAAAAATCCAAGTGATTCGTAATACATTGACTTTAATAATGATGCTCAAACATATGTGTAAGTGGCTATAAGAAAACAATCTAATACACCCCTAATGCCACAGGAAGAGCTGGGAATCTTGGGATCTCAGTGTCATTTAATCCCTGTACTCTGTCAAGCTGGATTTTAGTAGAGGAGGTGGTCTCCAGCAAGGACTACTGGATCACCTCAAATGAAATCTCAGTGACATTTAACCATTTCTTGGCTTGTTCCAAAATGTCATTGGGTAAGACTTCCATCCTGTGGATCTTAGCTGAACCTCTTACAGGTTCAAAAGGGTCAAAGACTAAGTCTGCTTCAAGAAATCAGGTTGTATGTATTAAACCTAACCTCTGCTGACAAAACTAGGCAGAATCAGATGTTCTGGTTTGGGAAAGAATGAAATTTTGCCAAAACTCTGCAACATTATATATAATCAACATTATAAGCTGAATAGGATGTTTAGAGAAGACTTCAACACTTAATTAGCAAATATCCTGAGTGGTAGGAGTTCACTGAAAATCCTTTGTACAATAGCTATGTTGTGTGATGCACTGATATCCATGAGATTTCCAAACCAAACTTCTATGTTTTAAAGCAGTTGTTACTTTAGCAGAAGTATTAAGATTAAACCTAAAATTTGTGATAGTTTTTCTGCTTGACCAGAAGCCTCAATATTTATTAGCATTTACTGTCTAGCTAGTAGAGAGCAGTGGTTCATGTGCAGGCCACTTACTAGTTCTGTCGTTTAGGGCAAGGTGATTAGCCTCTCTGTGCCTCAGTTTCCCCATCTGAAAAACAGGGATGGTGTTAGGGCCTGCCTTTTGGTGGTGGTATGAGAATTAAGTGGGATGACACATGTAAAGTACTTTGCACGTAGTAAGCCCTACAGTGTAATAAGCCCTGGAGATACTCAGCCTGTATCCTTGTGATGATTTATTTGGTCATCCTGGTCAGAACTGGGACATGTCAAGTCCAAGTAATATCTTTAGATTCACTTACTTTATGGGACTCTCCTGGCTAGTCCCAGAGCACATGCTCTTCTGTTCTCTGACGCTCTGTGTCCCCAGGTAATCAAACCCCACAAACTTCCTTCACTTACCCAATGTTCTAGACAACTTAGACTTTAACGTGCATTTGTTTTGTCTACCCAATTAGATGAAAACTGGAGGGAAGCGATGGTCTCTTCTATTTCCTCTATCTCAGAAAGCCCTTGGCAAGTTCAAGGACACACAATAGACTGGTGGGATGTTTCTTTCTGCATGAATTTACAAAATCCCTTTGAAATTTTGCTAGCATAAGAATTGTACTTTCTTAATATATTCTATAAATGTATTAACAAAAACCCAGGGAGTGTAACGTTTCCTTTCCTCTTCCCCTAGATAAGTTAGTTTCTCTATAGCCAGCTTTAGCCAATTACTCCATGATATGGCTCCTTTGTCTCCAAAGCTCCCATCAGAGTCAGCATTAATTTGCCTTGGACACAGATGGGTCTTTGGTCCTATTACATTTTCCATGGAGGGACTTCCTGTTGAAGTAATTGAATAGCACAAACCCTTGTGTGTGTGTGTGCTTGTGAATATGTGTGCATGTATGTGTTTAAAAAAAAACACTTCCCTTTGACACTGGTTTTTCAGCCAATGTTCACATACCATCATAGGTTATTATCATTCATTATTATGAAACATTATTACCTTTACCAGGTAGGAAGTTGGATGCATTTCAATTGCTTCATTCATCCGCTAATTGATTCACATAGTTTGCTGACATTCAAGTTTAGACGTATTGCTTCCATAAACAGGAACAATACCTTCCACTTGGGGATATGGCCTGCACGTTCGTATATGGTGCTCACTCTTAAAGCACAAACTGATTTCTGCAGATCTTCATCGTTTTTTCTGTAAAGAATGTTTCCCCTTCTGACATGATTTTTTCTTTAGTTAACCCAATGGGTGCTACGGATGACTTGGTGGATTTTAGTTCTATATGCCTATACTCAAAGAATTTTTATAAACACCATCACCATCCTCTCTTTTTACTTTCAATATTAAGTTTTATTTTATTTCATCGTTTTGTACCTTACCTTGTCTCAGAAAGGACTTAGGATGGCTAGTTTAAGAAAAATGCTCTTTTCTCTCACCATTTGTTTAGCAAATCCAGCTACATTCTGTAAGTTTCTAATCTTATACAGCTCTGAGGGTCTTGAATGCTCTCCTCTCCTGAGCAGCAACGAGAGGTCCCACAGGAGGACAAAGAGGAGGTGGGGGCTCCCCTGGTGGCGCAGTGGTTGAGAGTCCGCCTACCGATGCAGGGGACGTGGGTTCGTGCCCCGGTCCGGGAAGATCCCACATGTCGTGGAGCGGCTGGGCCCGTGAGCCATGGCCGCTGAGCCTGCGCGTCCGGAGCCTGTGCTCCTCAACGGGAGAGGCCACAACAGTGAGAGGCCCGCGTACAGCAAAAAAAAAAAAAAAAAAAAAAAGAGGAGGCGGGACGGGAAGGAACCAGAGCAACTGGGTGCGGCTCCCTTCCCGCTTAGAGTCTTAAGCTGTCCGCTTCTGTTCAAACTTATTTCTAACCAAAGCCCTTGGCTAAATACTGTTGACTCTCATTCTCTTCAAGGGCGGGAAGCCAGATCAGTTGATGTCCTCCTGTCCTTCGCGGCTCTAACTCAGACATTTAGTCCTGAAGACCTCTCAGGAGTACCTGGGTGAGACCCTAGGAAGCCTTTGGTTCATACTCCTTTCCCGTGTCCTTTCCCAAACACCCCTCATCCAAGCTCCCTCTGCTATGTCTCTAACCATCACTAGTCTGGGACTGTTTTGTTTCTTTTGCACCACATTTAGTGTCTCTCCTCTGAGGTCGGGAGCTCGGGGGGGGGGGGGGGGGTTCCGGAGGGCGGGCTATTAGCATCCCTGCATCCTCCATACACTGCCCAGCGCTCTTCCACCTTCACCCTCCCTCCCTCGGCTCCGCCTCTTCCCTAAGGCCACTCCAGCCACTGTCTGCATTTTTGCATTGGGAGGAGGGCCCTTCAGACCTCATTCTTTCATAAAACTTGCTAACTGCTAGTGTCTAAACTAAAAGCAAAAGATGTGCATCTGCATTCAAACTTCTTTGTCAACCATTATAAAAAGGTTTTTCAGAATGTGGCCTTAAAAGAGTCTTTTCAATCCATATGAGAGTAAAAATGGCTCCTCTAGTGCGCCTCACACAGCAGCTGCTCCCAGGGGGGCCCACACCTTCCTCTGAGAGGTCACAGGTTTGCTTGAATTTGAATTTGAGGGGAGCCAGAACCTTTTGATTCCCTTCATGACTGACTCAGAACCTCATTAACTGTTTGCCCCCTGACTTGTTTAATTATGGAGTGAACTGAGTATTCCTGGGGCAGCTTCTGGTAGAAGTTAAAAGTGTAGGCCTGGATTAAAACATAGACTGCCTCTGTCCTAGCTGGGTGACTGTGGGCGAGTTATTTCATGTTTCAAAACCTCAGTTTCTTCATCTGTCGAGTGGACATGGTCACACACGTGCTCTAGGGCGGTCATGCAGATTAAATGAAAAAACACACATTGAACAGCATGTTGAACAGTCTGCCGTAGTGACCAGTAGGGAAGGCGTGCCCGTCATCGTGCTGCTTAGAGCCTGGGAGGGGGCTACAGACGGGTAGTGGTAGAATGTAGTTGTTGCTGTAGAAATGGCTGTTACAGCAGATACCTGAAGGCTGGGGGGTTGGGCAGGGAGGATGTTCCAGGCAGAGGGAACGTGTGCCCTGGAGTAAAGAGGAGGCAAGGCCAGGAGCAAGGCTGGAGAGAAAAATCAAAGACCATATAAACCATTCTTAGCAGGCCAGTTAGGAGGCTGCTTCATCAATTCAAATGCAAAACCTTAGTGCTCTAAATGGGACACAAAGCAAGGAGGATGTGGTCAATGGATTTGAGAGAGATTTAGGAGGTAGAACTGACAGGATTTGGTGATTCATTGGACATCCTGGGTTTAGTCAGCAAGCATTCAACAACTGTTTGTTGAGGACGCCATCTGTTCCTTGCAAGACCTTGACTGATTTACTTCCTTATCAACCCCTAGGGCGACTGTCCAGCAAACCTCTCTCAACCTGTCCATCCTCATCCATTCTCAGAGGCCAGGTTGCTTCTGCTGGGGGCAGGCCCTGTGGAGTGTACGTGGGGTAGCCCTGGGGCCATTCCTCTTTTAGAAAAGCCAGGACTTTAAAGAGAGCTGTCAACACTTGAGGATTTGGGAGTTAATTCGCTTGCTAGTGGATTCTCTCAGTCTTTAGACGCTTCTTTCTCTGAAACACTGCTTTGTAATCAGTATGGTGGCCTAAAGAAAAGGTTGGAGAGGGACAGTCACCCAACATAGCTACTGCCATGCGGTCATCTGAATGAGCTGAGTCAAGAGGAGGACCATGGTGGAAAAACCCCAAGCCATAATCCAAAAGTACCCTCTCCTTCAGAGTGCCTGTTCCAATCTTGCTTTGGATTCTTTGATGCTAAAATCTGTTTAAAACCCCTGATCCCTTACCAACACATGGCAAGTCGAGGCAGTGAGAGGTGTGAGGAGTGGCAGGGGGAGGTGCCTAGAATTTAAGGGAGTACCTCGACGGGGAACAGCTATGGTGCATGAGGAACAGAACCCCCTTCCCTGACAGTGTTGGAGAAAATGAGTAAAGAACTCTGAGCTATTCTGCAGTTACTTTTTTTTTTAAGTCGAGGTTTTTTTTTTAATTAATTTATTTTAATTTATTTATTTTTGGCTGTGTTGGGTCTTCGTTTCTGTGCGAGGGCTTTCTCTAGTTGCGGCAAGCGGGGGCCACTCTTCATCGCGGTGCGCGGGCCTCTCACTATCGCGGCCTCTCTTATTGCAGAGCACAGGCTCCAGACGCGCAGGCTCAGTAGTTGTGGCTCATGGGCTCTAGAGCTCAGGCTCAGTAGTTGTGGTGCACAGGCTTAGTTGCTCTGCGGTATGTGGGATCTTCCTGGACCAGGGCTCGAACCCGTATCCCCTGCATTGGCAGGCGGATTCTTAACCACTGAACCACCAGGGAAGCCCTGCAGTTACTTTTTGATCATCAGAATACCATTCTGAAACTGGACGATGTGGGTCACTATTTTACTAGGCTTTTTATCAACCACGGCAACAAAAGTAGCTGATGTTAAATGTATATTATGTGTGAGGCCCCACACCAGGCAAGGAACTTTATCTCATCTATTCCACACAATGGTTCTATTAGGAAAATAGGACAAGTGTTCCCATTTTGCAGATGAGGAAGCTGAGGTTCGGAAAGCCAATGTGACTTGCTCAGTGTTCCACAGCCAATACATGGTGGAGTGAACCAGGGGAAGAGCATAAAAATTAGGACCTTTGGGTTGAATAGAAGCTGATAGCTAAACAATTTATTATTTGTGAAAGATTTTGTGGTTGGTAATGAGAAAATAATTCTAGGGGCTTCCCTGGAGGCGCAGTGGTTGAGAATTTGCCAGCTAATGCAGGGGACACGGGTTCGAGCCCTGGTCTGGGAAGATCCCACATGCCGCGGAGCAACTAGGCCTGTGAGCCACAATTACTGAGCCTGCACGTCTGGAGCCTGTGCTCCGCAACAAGAGAGGCCGCGATAGTGAGAGGCCCCGTGCACCGCGATGAAGAGTGGCCCCCGCTTGCCGCAACTAGAGAGAGCCCTCACACAGAAACGAAGACCCAACACAGCAAAAATAAATAAATTAATTAATAAACAACTCCTACCCCTAACATCTTCTTTAAAAAAAAAAAAAAAGAAAAGAATTCTAATCAGGTATGTTGTGTAAATACCGTTTAATACTTATTTTACAACAACCACATTGTGATCTCCATGTTCCCGGACGGCTTCACAGCAGGAAGTGCCTGTTCATCCAGTTTGACTTCTGAAGGCCCCTTCAGGACATCCAGCTCCTTGGTGGGGGGTCATGACCCCCACAGCATAGGGCAGCCCCCATGAGTTAATGGTACCCCAGGGAACAAGCCAGGGAGTCTTCTGGTTGAATTTCCCCTCTGCAAGCCCAGGCACTGTACACTTTGCTCTCCCTAAAGCGAGCAGCTGGTGAGAAGGATGCTAAGCAGGCCTGCACACTGCCCGACTCCACTGTCCTAGAGCCTCAGGAAGTTTCTCTCCTCGGAGCCAGCCCCACCGGTTTGGCTCTGGCGGACAAGTCTGAGCTGGATGAACGAGCAGGAAGTGCCAGTTCCTGCTCTGTACACAGTGATCCCGAGCTCTTTGTGGAATAACCTGTCCAGCTCAGCAGGAGAAACCCACCAGCAAACTGGCCTGACAGCGCCGCCCATCTCAGAAACCCCGGTCCACAGCTCGGGTTTGAAATTCCTTCATTGGAGCAGTCTTGGGAGCATCTTCCGATGTCACTTCTCTGGCCACGATTTTGCCAGCCACGGTGTTCACGAACTCCCACGGTCCCTTGAGTGGGGAGCCTGACTCCTTGCACGACATACGGCAACTTACCCCCCTCCATAAGGCTCTTTATCTGTAAAATGAAGTGGTTGGATTCAGTGAGCCTGTAGTCCTGATTCTGAATTCATTATCAGTAGAATAAAAAGGGTAGTCTGTGCTACCAAAACAACAAAAATCATCACACCTCCAACAAAAATGACTGGACTCACTGGGTGGGATACAGAGGGGAAACTGAGGTGAAGATGGATATTCTGTATTCTATCCAGATGTCCTAAGAGGGGAAGCCCAGGGTTTTTCCATACTTGAGGGAAGACTCTAGACCTGGTCAGCTAATCAAAAGGGGCTGTCGGGCTTCCCTGGTGGCGCAGCGGTTGGGAGTCCGCCTGGCGATGCAGGGGACGCGGGTTCGTGCCCCGGTCCGGGAAGATCCCACATGCCGCGGAGCGGCTGGGCCCGTGAGCCATGGCCGCTGAGCCTGCGCGTCCGGAGCCTGTGCTCCGCAGCGGGAGAGGCCACAACAGGGAGAGGCCCGCGTACCGTGAAAAAAAAGAAAAAAAAGGGGCTGTCAGCTCATCCAGGGTCCCTCCAGCAGCGCTCAAGCCCCCTACCCAGCCCCAGATATCAAGGGTGAAAGGCATCAGCACTCCTGTGACATGATCCCCCTACCTTGAGTGACACCAATGAAAGGAAAGAAAATAGAAACGGTGCTGGCAGAGGCTTACAGCCTGTGCAGCCTCCCGCTTCTCTTTACTAGAGAGGGGCTGCTGAGGCCCACACAGGTCACGTGACTTGCTCAGGGTCTTGCCTGTCTTAGGTTTGGGGCTGACCCCATAGGACACAGTCTCCGCTGTCAAGCCAGAAAGGGGAGGAAGGGAATCTTCACCTGTGAGTCACCTCTGTTTTTATCCACCCAAGGGAATTCAGTCTCCATTTGGTCAGGGTGGACAGGCTGCAGTTCCTATGAGTGATTTAGGACTCGTGGATTTTATTTCAGAAGCCCTAACTACTCTGACCTATGCCTTCTGGTCATCTTGAATTACCACGGTGTTCTAGTCCAGAAATCCCAAACAGTGTGTGATCAGCTTTACCATCCATGGTGAGGGAGAAAAAAGAACCTGTGTGCCTGTTAAAAAGTCATCGTTTGGATTTAAATCAGCCCTGGTTAAAATAATCAAGGGAACTTGGGAACTATGGAAAGGTCAAAGGTTTGCAGGTTTAGGGTTTCGTGGGAACATGCGCGTGTTTGGACCAGACCCAAGTGCCTGGTTGACCTGTTTGACAGGTAACAATTAGAGAGTAGGAGCTTGCCTGGCTGGAATGTGGCTGCAGAGGCGGGTCGGAGGATCTGGTTTACCTGCTCAGCAGGTGGGGCCTGCTGAGTCCGACAGGCATGTGCACGCACAGCATTCCAGAGAATCGCTTTTCTTTTAAAGACACAGAGATGACTGCAGGGCACAAAAGGGTTGGGTTGAGCCCTGGCTGGAAGCCGTTAGCTGTTTGCAAGGTAAAGAAGCAAAATAAATAGTTCCCTCTAGACAGCTCAAGGAAGAAACTGCAAAGGCATTCAGAACTTCTGTTGTTGTTGTTAACTGCAAAGGCATTCAGAACTTCTGTTGTTGTTGTTAATGTCTAAAATGAATATATTCTTCTTGTCTCCAGACTTGAGAAACCCCAGACTGGTGCAAAATGCCAAAGATAATAGAGTTGAAAAGTCACGTCGCCCTCCCCCCAACTTTTTTCTCCCTTTTCTTTTTAAAGAACGGTAGTGTCTGGCTTAAGACAGTCTAGAAAGGTTTGCTGGTTCTCTTAATACAGCTGCAGAAGACACTCGGAAAAGCAAAGTTCCAGGGTTTTTTCCTCAATACATAATCTGTATATCTTTTGAAAGTTAAAAATACTGTTTCGATAAATGTAATTAAAGAAAGTAATTTGGTGTTTAAAATAATAGAAGGAGATTAGGATAATATCACATACATAATATACAGTATAATGGAGCATCTACCTGGACGCAGACCCACATACATAACGTGACTTCTTTCTGACTCAGAGGGATTTTGGGTAGTATCACTTCAACTTCTTGTATCATATTCATCACTGATGAGAAGGGGAAAGACCAAGCCAAGGGAGATTGGGACCTGAGAATTGCGATGTTATAGGGAATGTTGCTCAAACAAACTCAAAGCTCTGAAAATTTCCAAGTAATTAATTTTTTAAAAAAATTTACCAAGTTAGTTTTCTATTTTTTTTCCTCTTTTGACTGTGTCACGCAGCTTTCGGGATCTTAGTTCCCTGACCAGGGATAGAATCTGGGGCCCCAGCAGTGGAAGTGGACTGCCAGGGAATTCCCATGACGTTTTGTTTTGTTTTACCAAGGTAGTTTTCTAAAAAATAACCCCCGCCTTTCTTTCACATTGTCTCTCTTCAGTGCAGAAATTATTTACATCCCTTCAAATGAATGATCGGTGCTTCCCATGGCTCTGTGTGCTCTGAAGTCCCAAGGCAGAGTCCCAAGATACCATCACTGAGGCCCTGGGGAGTGTGGTGGAAGCGGTAAGCAAGCATGGGCAGCTGGTGATTACCCTGAAAGCTCCTTGCCAGTTCAAAGAGTTAATTATAGGGAAGCAGAAGATCTTAAAGTTCAATTGGCAGAAACAAACAAGCCAACAAAAACTTAGCTGTTGCATTGTTGACTATTGCTGGTGGTAAAACAGCTGCTAATGTGGCAATTTAACTCTAAGTATTTGTGTACATGTGAAGGTTATTGTGTACAGACCTTTTACTAGAATTGATCAAAAGTCAGTAATAATAATAATAATAATGAAAAGTCAGAACAGTAACAACCTATAGTTACTGAGCTCTTACTACGTGCTGGCTACATTTTCTCATTTCATCGCCACAGCAATCCTGAGACAGTTATTACCATGCTCTCCATTTTATAAACAAGGAGACGGAGACGGAGGCACAGAGAAGTTCCAGAGCTTTTGCCGAAGATCATATCGTTGTTCAGTGGCAGAGATAGGATCTGAACCCAGGCACTTCATTCATTCATTCACAGGTTTGAACTCCTGTTCTGAGACAGGCACAGTGCCAGGGATTCACAAGACCATGATGAACACTTAGAGTTGGTCCTTCACAGACAAATTGGACTCAATAGAGTCTGATGACAGACGTTCCCTGACTTACAATGGTTCAGTGTTTGATGTTTTTACTTCATGATGGTGCAAAAGCAATACTCATTCAGTAGAAACCATACTTCGAATTTTGAATTTTGATCTTTCCCTGGGCTCGCAATGTGTGGTGTGATACTCTCTGGTGATGCTGGGTAGTGGCCTTGAGCTGAGGCTCCCAGTCAACCACGCAATCAACAAAGGGTCAACAGCCGATACACTGACAACCATTCTGTACCCAGACAACCATTGTTTTTCACTTTTAGTACAATGTTCAATAAATTATATAAGACATTCAACACTTTAGTATGAAATAGACTTTTTTTTTTTTTTTTTTTTTTTGCGGTACGAGGGCGGGCCTCTCACTGTTGTGGCCTCTCCCGTTGCGGAGCACAGGCTCCGGACGCGTAGGCTCAGCAGCCATGGCTCACAGGCCCAGCCACTCCACGGCATGTGGGATCTTCCCGGACCGGGGCACAAACCCGTGTTCCCTGCATCGGCAGGTGGACTCTCAACCACTGCGCCACCAGGGAAGCCCAGCAGGCGGATTCTTAACCACTGCGCCACCAGGGAAGCCCTGAAATAGACTTTATGTTAGGTAATTTTGCCCAACTGTAGGCTCATGTAAGTGTTCTGAGCACGTTGAAGGCAGGCAAGGCTGAGCTGTGATGTTCGGTAGGTTAGTGTGTTAAATGCATTTTCGATTTGCATTATTTTCACCTTAGAGTGGGTTTACTGGGATGTAACCCATCGTAAGTGAAGGAAGATCTGTATTGTTTCTGACTCCAATACCAGTTCTCTTGACTATCTCTAGACAGCCTCTTAGTAGTACACATACTTTAAAGTCTGCCATTGTCTCTGATGCCACTGAGTGCCATACCAGAGACCATGACCTTCACCTCTGCCATGACCCAGCTATGCTGAGAAGCCCTCAGTAGCAGAGTCTTAGTGCAGCAAAGGACAATGTCTATTTTCAAGGCCATATCTACATGTATACTGCAGGCCTGCTTTGTTTTATTTGCCTAATTTGTGTGGGAGCAGTAAATTCAAGTTTGAAAGAGCTTACTGTGGGTGTGAGAAGCCACTCCGATTACTAAGTATCTTATCAATAACTAATATTTGCATATTGCTTTTTTTTTTTTTTTTTTTTTTTTGCAGTACGCGGGCCTCTCACTGTTGTGGCCTCTCCCGTTGCGGAGCACAGGCTCAGGACACGCAGGCTCGGTGGCCACGGCTCACGGGCCCAGCCGCTCCGCGGCATGTGGGATCCTCCCGGACCGGGGCACGAACCTGTGTCCCCTGCATCGTCAGGCGGACTCCCAACCACTGCGCCACCAGGGAAGCCCCTGCATATTGGTTTTTACCCCTTGATAATTGAACTTGATCATCACAGAGTCAGACCTAAGGACTGCTTCCTGCGAATCCTGAAAAAAGTAAAGCAAAGATAGCTTGCAGTTTACCTACTCAAAGGGAAGTACTTCAGCGCGGTCTCCTTACCCTGTAGCACTAAACGTTTTCCTGCGAGGTTGCTCTTATTTCCTTCTGATAGTGTGTATAAATCCTGAACTTTGTGCTCTTTGACCAAGCCGTTCCTCATGTGCCTTTGAGCAAACTCTGAAGGATAGATATGGCTTCTCTGGCAGTGACTCACTTTCAGTGACCATGGAAAGGCTGAATGGCCACTGACTTAGGGTAGAGTAATAATAATGGCAAATGGCGATAGTAATAAGTGTACTGAGGGCCTGCTATGGGCCAGGCACTGTGCCACTTATTCTACATGCATTCTCTCATTTAATAATTACAGTGGCCATAAGTATGTGTTATGATCACAGGTAAAAGTGAAGGAAGCCTGCTCGTGAAGCATAAATGCAGCTAACAAATGGCAATGCTAAGATGCAGAATAGACCCATCAGGCACTAGAGCCTGCATTAGGCAGGAGGTGGAAGCAAATTTCCATTTAGTCTTTACGATTTTGTGATTCTGAGATGCTCTACCCTGCTTTGAACAAATCATATCAGAAGTGACATTTTGGGTTCCTCTGATCACTGTGCTTTAAGTGGGAAAATAAACAGTCTGAAGCATGTTTTAAAAAGAACAACCAGGGTTGAAAGATACTCAGACAATGTCATGTGAAGAAAAGTTTAAGGAACCAGAAATATTTATAGCCAGGAGTTGAGGAAGCTAGGACTGGGGGCTTGGGGAGGGGGGGGAGTATGCTAATTGCCTTCAAAAAATTGAACAGCTCTCAGAATATGATGGTGCTGTGTAGCTCTAAATTGGAAAACCAGGACCAATAAGAGGAAGTTGGAAGAAAACAGATTTTGATCCCATATAAAGACAAATTTGTTATCCCTTCAACTGGAAAGCAGTGGAAGGACTGTTGGAATGCCAGTTCCATTGCTGCGGTAAGCATTTGTTGTTTTTGTTTTCCAGAATCCATTCCTCTTTATTCTGAAAGCAATGGCCTGATTTTCTCAGGGGAAGTAACATTTCCCCATTGCGAACAGTCTTGGTGGGACAATTCATCAAGTTGTACTATTCACCTCTCATCAAGAGTTGAACATGTGACCCAAGTTGGCCCAGTCAGATTCGTTTTTCCAGGACACTCTATCTTGAACTGAGTAACATGAGAGTAGAAAATGGCTGGAGCTGATTCTTCCCTGAGCAGTGCACTGACCAAAATACAAGATACATTCTTATATATTAAACATCTCCTTCAAGCTCAATTTCCCCACCGTTTTCCCAGCCTTTAAAGAGACTCTCCAAGGATTATATCTCCAATCTAAATTCCTTATGATGCTGTTTGCCCTTGAAGAATAGAATTATTATCATCCCTGGCCCTGTTCTTCAACATTCTCTCAATTTTGTGAGCTTCCTATGTTTTCCCAGTAAATTCTATTTTTGCTTAAGTTAATAGGAATGCTTTTCTACTGTGAGCAAAAAGTTCTGACACAACCATTAACTAGATTCATGGCTATGATTGTGGGAAACAATTTTACCTCTCTGAGCCCCAGTTCCTTCATTTGAAAATAATCCCTGGCAGTGATCTCTGGCAGTGACCCACTTTCAGTGACCATGGAAAAGCTGGATGGAGTATAACATGAGATAGAGTTATGTGATAGAGTTAGAGTATAACATGAGATAGCATCTGTGAAGAGAAAGACATATAATAGGTGCTCAATAAATGCTGGTTCCCTTATATTTCTCCTTGAAAACATAAATTTTCTGTTTTCAGAAAAATTAAGAGAGAATGTATGTGAAGTAGTTAGCATAGTGCTTAGCACATAGTAGGTATTCAATAAATGGTAGCTATGGAAATGATTTGATTATAATTTTCTGTCTGGGATTTCCCTGGAGGCACAGTGGTTAAGAATCCACCTGCCAATGCAGGGGACACAAGTTTGATCCCTGGTCTGGGAAGATCTCACATGCCGCGGAGAAACTAAACCCGTGTGCCACAACTACTGAGCCTGTGCTCTAGAGCATGCGAGCCGCAACTACTGAGCCCACGCACCACACCTACTGAAGCCTGTGTGCTCTAGGGTCCACGTGCTGCAACTACTGAGCCCGCATGATACAACTACTGAAGCCCACGTGCCTAGAGCCCGTGCTTTGCAACAAGAGAAGCCACCGCAATGAGAAGCCCATGCACCACATTGAAGAGTAGCCCCCGTTCACTGTAGCAACGAAGACCCAACACAGCCAAATGTAAATTTTAAAAATTAAAAAAAAATTTTTTTTCTGTCCCTGTAAGTACTCAAGTCTAGACTTGAAAATCACTGGCCAGGAATTTACAGGGGTGATTCAACCATAGCGAGGGTGCTTGGACATGATGGCCTCATTGCTTTCCCACGTTGAGGGTCTATGATTCTATATGAGAGAGATTTAACGATGTGCAGATCCTTTCAAGCCAAATGGCAGAGGCTAGAGTCTTGGTATGAGGGCTGAACATGGTTGGGCGCATCCCCTGGGCTGATGTCCAAGCCAACACTGAGCAGGGTCACTAACCAACCTGCCCTTGAGGGGGCTCTAATGGTCACCCAGGTTAGTGTCCATAACGACTAACTCACTCAGTGCTTCCGCCATGGTTTTGTCTGAATAAGGAACAGAGACTCATTCAAGTTGTTCCAGAAATAATGGGGTTTATTGAAAGGACATGTATACATGGGAATCCTGGAAGAGCCAAAAAACCCAGCCTCAGGAAAGGCAGGAACCAAGGCAGCTCTGTGATATGCTCTTTTCACATTTCCAACTCTCCCACTCACAGCAAAGTCTCGCTCTGTATATTACCTCCTTTATCTTCCTTGCCAGCTGGCTATTTCTGACCATTCAGTCCCCAAATATGCATGATCTTCCAGGTTCAGCAACCGTAACTAACTTCCTTCTGGGCATCTTTACCTAAATCCTGAGAGAAGAATTTGACTGGCTTAGCCATTGAGCCAGGCTATGTCATGGGCTACCAACGGACCATCCCTCAGACCTGTGCCCTCACCAGGTGCAGTCAACTGAGTGTGGAGGAACAGCCTTACCTGGTTTGTTGCCCACTCAGCAGGAGATGGGGACTGGTCAGGAAACTAGCAAAATCTGGTAGGAGACATTTTACCTGTGATGATACCAAAATACAAGATACCTCCTTATAGATTAAACATCTCCTTCAAAGTATATTTTCTCACCATTTTCTTCCAGTCCTTATGGAGAATCTCCAAGGGTTGTATCTCCAACCCAAATTCTTTAGGATGTGGTTTTCCCTTGAAGAAGATCTCCTGTGAGAACATGGAAATTTCCCCTCTGAATGTTGACTTGAAGCAACTGGGTCTTCCAGTGTGTTGTGTAAAATTCTTGAGTTAACACTAAAATGTTTCAACTGAAGGGCTCTGGTTTCCATTTGAAGGAGAGGTGAAAGGAGGACCTCAGATCATGGGAATAGGAAGAAGACAATAAGAAGAAAAAGGAGTTGTATGAAAGAGCTGGGTAGGAATGAGAGCCAAGGTGGGAGCTGTAGGTTGGAGTGGGAGGAAAGCCAACCAAGACCAGAAACCAGACAAGAACTGCTGCTTCCACTTTGGGTCTCAGGATATCTAGAGTGAAACTAGAAAATGAGTACAGACCAACATGGATGGACCTAGAGAATATTATGCTTAGTGAAATAAGTGAGACAGGGAAAGACAAATACCATATGATATCACTTATACACAGAATCTAAAACAATAATACAAATGAATCTATATACAAAACAGAAGCAGACTCACAGATATAGAAAACAAACTTATTGTTACCAAGAGGGAGGGAGAAGGAGGGACAAATTAGGAGTACGGAATTAACAGATACACACTATTATACATAAAATAGATAAGCAACAAGGATGTACTTGCACAGGGAATTATACCCAATATCTTGTAATAACCTATAGTGGAATATAATCTGCAAAAAACCAGAAAACAAAAAACAAAAAAACCTCAACCTGAATCAGTATACTGTATACCTGAAACTAACACAATATTATAAATCAACTATACTTTGATTAGAAGACCTAAATAGACATTTCTCCAAAGAGATATACAGGGACTTCCCTAGCAGTCCAGTGGTTGAGACTCCACACTTCCACTGAAGGGAGCATGGGTTCGATCCCTGGTCAGGGAACTAAGATCCCACATGCTGTGTGGCAAGGCCAAAAAAAAAAAGAAGACATACGGATGGCCAAGAGGCACATGAAAAGATGCTCAACATCACTAATTATTAGAAAAATGCAAATCAAAACTACAAGGAGGTATCACCTCACCCTGGTCAGAATGGATATCATCAAAAAATCTACAGACAGTAAATGCTGGAGAGGGTGAGGAGAAAAGAGTACCCTCCTACACTGTTGGTGGGAATGTAAATTGGTACAAACATTATGGAGAACAGTATGGAGGTTCCTTAAAAAACTAAAAATAGAGCTACCATATGATCTAGCAATCCCACTCCTGGGCATATATCCAGAGAAAACCATAATTCAAAAAAATACATGCACCCCAATGTTCATTGCAGCACTATTTACAATAGCCAGGACATGGAAGCAACCTAAATGTCCATTGACAGAGGAATGGATAAAGAAGATGTGGTGCATATATACAATGGAATATTACTCAGCCATAAAAAAGAATGAAATAATACCACTTGCAGCAACATGGATGGACCTAAAGATTGTCATACTGAGTGAAGTAAGTCAGACAGAGAAAGACAAATATCATATGGTATCACTTATAGGTGGAACCAAAAAAAAGGTACAAATGAACTTATTTACCAAACAAATAGAGTCACAGATGTAAAAAACAAACATACAGTTACCAGGGGGATAGGGGTAGGGAAGGATAAATTGGGAGATTGGGATTGACATATACGTACTATTATATATAAAATAGATAACTAATAAGGACCTACTGTATAAACAGGGAACTCTACTCAATACTATATACAGGAAAAGAATCTAAAAAAGAGTGGATATATGTATATGTATAACTGATTCACTTTGCTGAACAGCAGAAACTAACACAACATTGTAAATCAACTATACTCCAATAAAAACTAAAGAAAAAGGAAGAAAGGAAGGGAGGGAGGGTGGGAGGAAGAAAGAAAGAAGGAAAGAAAGAAAGAAAGAAAAAAAAGAAAGAAAGGAAGGAAGAAAGGAAGGAAGGAAGAAAGAAAAAAGAGAGAAAGAAAGAAAGAAAAAAGAAAGGAAGGAAGGAAGGCAGGAAGGAAGGAAGAAAGAAAAAGAGTAGAGAGAGTCAGAATCAGGTAGAATGAGAGTGCTGAGCTGGGTGAGGTCTCCACCCCAGTGATTGTGTTGAGGGCCAGCTACGTACCAGGCACGTAAGATCTCTCTCAGGCTTGGAGCTGTATTTATCTTGTGAGACTCTAATAGTCAACTTGCATTCAGTTTGAAAACTTAAAGGTTCTCAGCTACTATATTCTCATAACCTCTGACTAAAGGGAGGTTCGGCGGTAAGAAGGATGTGTTTCTTAGACCAGGAAGATGTCTTGAGCCATGTTTAACACAAGGGAGAGTGAAACATTCTAGAAATGCCTTGGAAATAACATCCCCTGGGAAGTTTTGAAGACCAACCCAGGGATTGCCCTGTGGTTTGCTATAGTCTTGCATGCCATTCACATGCCTGTGAGATCCGACCCCAGGACTGGACTTGCATCTTTCCAATTTGTTTTGGGATACTCCTTTGAGTAACATCTCCAAGAAAACATTAGTGCAAGTCTCTCTGCAGGAGGAGTAGGTTTAATAGATTACTCAAGAGCCTCTGGGGACTGTGTTAAGAAGGGGATTCTGAGCCCAGAGTTTTGGGCCCACGCACTTCAAATCTGAGGATTAATGATTGGTCCTCCTCTGAACTGGGGTTAAGGCTTTGCTGGTTGATGACAAACGCTCCAGATACAAATCTTTGAGGTGGAAACTTTGTGAACAACAAAAACGATCACAAAACAACTCTACAGAAAGCCTTCCCTTAATTCATTACTCAGTGTTGTGAATTTTGAGGATTTAATGAGGTATTTTAAATAAAGAAAGGAATTACTTAAAGGTTAAAGATACCTGGGACCAGCTTCAATTGGGCAATGAGAAACCTAAGTTGCCCTTTCAGGATATTACTCACCCTATAAAAACAAAATGCATTTGTTTGCAGTAAACATGTCAGAGCAGCAGCTAATAGAGGACAAGTGTATACTGGTTGCTGTCCGATCTGCCAATTTTCAGTTAAAAGACCGGGATCTGGTAAGTGACAGATTACCATGAGAACATGTGCATCGAGACCTTTTCTGGTTCATCATTCCATCACCAACCATATGAGCGTATCAATCAAAGTTCAAGACAACTGCTGTTCTCACAGTGTATTTATATTTATAATACTTATCTAAAGGGGGAGAAAAGCCTCTGTTTGATGGCAACCCTCATGACCTGTCAAACATAAATGAGCAGTCCTAGTTCTTGCTAGTAAGGGCAGGGCAAGGCCAGATCTCTCAACTATAAGTAAAAATATTTTTGTCCTATTCATGATCAGATCCCATCTCCTCTCCACACATCAGTTAATGCATCGATAAAAGGAGAGAATTATCTTACTTCAGTGTGTCCCACACTATAACAACTTGCACACTACCTCACAGTTTTTGCTATATTATCATGCCAGCTGTAATATTACTTACTGATTTTTTTGTCTTAAATTCAACTCCCCTTTTTATCTAAGTAGAATATTTTTTGAATTAAATTGTCAATGTCTTCAAAATCAGTTTTGCCTGTGAACTCATAACTTTATGGGCTTATTTTTTTTCTAATATCAATTGAAAAAATACATAGCTATTAAGAGAAAAAAAAGGGTTGGCCCATTAAAAAAAATAACTAAAAACATCTTGTGAAACCATCACTGACATGCAGACCACATTTTGGAAAATCCTGCTCAGTTATAAGGAGGGTGCTAAGTGTGAGTGAAACTTTATGCTCTGCCCAATTCATCCCTGGAAGAGGCCGATTTGTTCCAAAGCTCTCCTTAATTGGCTGATCTGTCCTGGGTTAGTCCCTCACCTCCTACAACTTCATTTCCTCATCTGAAGAAGTTGGACTAAATAGGCTCTGAGTTCCTCTTCTAACGATCTGTGGTTTTCCAGGATTCTGTTGCCAGGCCCAGACGCTGTCAAGAGCCGTGTGGCCTTGAGCTCCAGTCGGTTCCCTAGCACCGGTCCATACACTTGCTCAATCTTCCTGGGAACTTTGCAGGACTCTGCTTTTCCTTTCATTAGCAATGGTTAGGGAATATGCCTCCCAGCCAGTGTATGAATGCAAAAGCCCCCAGTCTTTAGTTTGGATGAATTGCGGTGGAAGGAAAGGCAAGTGGACAAAAGGAATTTGGAAGGTGGCTTTGAAAGATTGCTGATTTGACCTCTCCTATTGCCTCCTCCCAGGTCTAACCCCAACTACTCTGGAATGATCCTGGGGAAAAGGAAAATGTAATTTGATTACTCCACACCTAAGAGCCCAGTGATGATAAATAATGAGAAATATAGTGCATAATTAATAATGTGTTATCAGTCCAATAAAATAATGGCAAGTCAGCTAATCTTACTGAGCCTTTATTTCCTCATTTGGAAAAGACAGAATTTGAACTGGTATTTTGTGAAACTTCTGCCGTCTCTGAAGTTCTTTGATTGTATTACTTCAATTTTTATTTTTATAAACAAAAAAGTGCTAGATTTTAAGTTCGATAGAATCCTTTTAAAAATCTGACATTAGAAGACAAGAATAAAGTTACCTTTGGGATAATCAACTATGTGTAATTTTTGTAAGTTTCCTTGAAACTATGATATGGTCTATGGTACAACTTAATTGAAATGTCACTTGTCCATATTAATCACTTTTTCATTCATTTACCTGGTCATTTTTTTCTTCAGAAATGCACTGCACACCTATTTTGTACCAGGTAGCAGAGCATGATGATGAAGAGTGTAATACTGGAGGCAAAATAATTTGGGATTGAATCCTATTTCCACTGCACATTAGCTCTGTGACCTTGGATAATTGACTTAATCTCCATAAGACTTGGCTCCTTTATCTATAAACCAGGAATGACAACATATCATAATTATAGCATACTTATAGGGTTATTGACAATTAAAAGAGATATCAGGTAGAAAGTCAAGTACCCAGAATACAGTAAGCATTCAATAAATTGTAGCTGTTTTATCATCCTCTACATTACCATTGTTATGGACTGAATTGTGTCCCCCCCCAAATTTATATGTTGGAGTCTCAACCCTCAGTAGGTCAGAATATGACTGTAATTGGAGATAGGCCCTTTAAAGAGGTGATTAAGGTAACAATGAAGCCATATGAGTGTGTCCTGATCCAATATGACCAGTGTCCTTGTAAGAAGAGGTGATGAGTGTGTCACAACTACTGAAGCCCACACGCTCTAGGGCCCGTGCTCTGCAACAAGGGAAGCCACCGCAATGAGAAGCCCATGCACTGCAACAAAGAGTGGCCCCCGCTCGCTGCAACTAGAGAAAGACTGCACTCAGTAACAAAGACCCAATGCAGCCAAAAAAGAAAAAATTAAAATTAAAAAAGAAAAAAAAGGGGCTTCCCTGGTGGCGCAGTGGTTGAGAATCTGCCTGCTAAAGCAGGAGACATGGGTTCAAGCCCTGGTCTGGGAGGATCCCACATGCCGTGGAGCAACTAGGCCCTTGAGCCACAACTACTGAGCCTGCGCGTCTGGAGCCTGTGCTCCGCAACAAGAGAGGCCGCGATAGTGAGAGGCCCGCGCACCGCAATGAAGAGTGGCCCCCGCTTGCCACAGCTAGAGGAAGCCCTTGCACAGAAACGAAGACCCAACACAGCAAAAATAAATAAATTAATTAATAAACTTCTACCCCTAACATCTTCTTTAAAAAACAAACAAAAAACGCATACACCCTTTTCAAAAAGAAAGAAAGAAAGAAAAAAGAGGTGATGAGAACACAGACACACACAAAGGGGAGACCATGTAAAGACACAGGGAGAACACAACCATCTACAAGCCAAGGAGACAGGCCCCAGAATGAAATTAACCCTGCTGACATCTTGATCTTGGACTTCTAGCCTCTGAATTGCAGGGAAATAAATTTCTGTTGTTTAAGCCCGCCAGTCTGTGGTATTTATTATAACAGCCCTAAGTGACTAATACAATTGTCTTCAACATCACTGATATCGTCATCATCGTGATCATCATCATCACCATCATCGTGTGCTGGGCTTCAGAGATGATTATGCTATTAACTCTTTTTCAGTAAATTCACAATCTAATAGAGGGAGACAAGCACATAGACAAATATACTTTACAATACAAGCTAAGGACAAAAATAAAGGTCTGTACATCCCCATAACAGCACAAGAGAGGGAAAGCTTTACCATATGGAGGCGGGGGGTACTTAAAGAGAAGTAAAGGAGAAAAAGGGGGTTATAAAGTATACCAGTCCTGAAAAGACCAGGGAAGGTCACTTGATAAATAAGGTGGGACAGGGCATCTTCGGCAAGGGGACAGCACATACAGTGGAATTCGTGGGTGACAATCTTCAGGATTTGTTATTTAGGAGTCATTTGTTCTGTAATGTGGAACCTGACCTGTCTGTGATGGAGAGAAAGTTAAGTCCTAACCAAAACAGAGTGAGATGCCGTTAATCAGCTGGATAAGCTGGTGCCTAGACATTCATTTCTACTGTCTGGATAATGTGAGGATATAGGCACAAAAAGAGAAATTCCCATTTTCACCCACCAGAAGCATTTAGCAGGCCTAGTTTTTTTTGTTTGGAAGCTAAGGTAACGTGACACCTCAGCTTTAGCTCAGAATGGATAAGAGGACAATGAGAGTGGAGGAGAAATAACCTAGTTCCGAAGAGGTAGTTAAAGCGTAATCCATTTGTTCTGGTGTGTACATCTGTGGGGATTTGTAACATATAAAAATACGATTATCACTTGCCTCACCTAAATCCCTCATTATAAATTCAAAACAATTATACCTTTAAATGAACCAGAATAAGCAACGTGGGGGAGGTAATATTATTCCCTGCCTGCGTGGTGGATTGTTGAGGATTAATGAGCTAATGTCTGTAAATCTCTCTAGCAAAGCAGAAGAAAAGAACTGGAAAGCTAGCAGGTGTTATTACCTCCTCCCACACCCCCTGCAAAGCTAAAAGACCAAACACAGAACAGTCTGTCTCAGCTTTTTATCTTTTCTAATATAACAAAAAATGATTAAAGAACATTTTGTTAAAAGACAGAAAACAATTCCCCATTTTGCTCATATGGCACCTTCATTGCTCCAGTTTCTTCATCTTTATTCTCATCCATCCATGGTTGTAATCATTAACCTATTTTGTATTTTAACTACTTCTGTATTTTGCAGTAGCTTGTTTATGTTTCCATAAGGTATCATATGATGTGTTCATGTTGCTACACAATCTTCATAACAATTTTTAAAGTATTATGTTGATGTATAATTCATATGCCATTAAATTAACCCATTTTACTGTATGATTCGGGGACCTTTTTTTTAAGTTTAAAAAAAAATATTTATTTATTTATTTTTGACTGCGTTGGGTCTTCATTGCTGTGCGTGGGCTTTCTCTAGTTGCAGCGAGCAGGGACCACTCTTCCTGGTGGTGTGCATGCTTCTCATTGTGGTGGCTTCTCTTGTTACAGAGCACGGGCTCTAGGTGCGTAGGCTTCAGTAGTTGCAGCACACGGGCTCAGTAGTTGTGGCAGGTGGGCCCTAGAGTGCAGGCTCACTAGTTGTGGTGCATGGGATTAGCTGCTCCGCAGCATGTGGGATCTTCCCGGACCATGTCCCTTGCATTGGCAGGATGATTCTTAACCACTGCACCACCAGGGAAGTCCGATTTAGGGACTTCTAGTAAATTTATAGAGTTGCTGAAAATCCAATTTTAGAACATTTCCATCACCCCCCTCCCCACATTTTCATGTGCCCATTTGTAGTTCCTGGTTTCATCCCCTGTCCCAGGAAACCACTGATCGGCTTTCTGACATAGCTTTATATTTCAGTTTTTCACCATTGAGAATGATGTTGGCTGTGGGTTTGTCATATATGGCTTTTATTATGTTGAAGTAAGTTCCCTCTATGCCTGCTTTCTGGAGGGTTTTTATCATAAATGGGTATTGAATTTTGTTGAAAGCTTTTTCTGCATCTATTGAGATGATCATATGGTTTTTCTCCTTCAATTTGTTAGTATGGTTTATCATATTGATTGATTTGCATATATTGAAGAATCCTTGCATTCCTGGGATAAACCCCACTTGTTCATGGTGTATGATCCTTTTTTTATTTTTTAACATCTTTATTGGAGTATAATTGCTTTACAATGGTGTGTTAGTTTCTGCTTTATAACAAAGTGAATCAGCTATTCCATTGATTTTAACTTGTATTCTGCTAACAACTAGTTAATGTGGAGCATCTTTTCATGTGTAGTAGCACTTTTTTTTTTTTTTTTTTTTTTTGCGGTACGTGGGCCTCTCACTGCAGTGGCCTCTCCCATTGTGGAGCACAGGCTCCGGACGTGCAGGCTCAGCGGCCATGGCTCACGGGCCCAGTTGCTCCGCGGCATGTGAGATCCTCCCGGACCGGGGCACGAACCCGTGTTCCCTGCATCGGCAGGTGGCCTCTCAACCACTGCGACACCAGGGAAGCCCTAGCACTTTTTATATCTTTTTTGCTTCAATGACTATTCAAACCTTTTGCCCATTTAAAAATTAGGTTGTTTGTCTTCTTGGTACTGAGTTGTAATAGTTTGTTTTGTTTTGTTTTTCTTTAATTTATTTACTTTTGGCTGCGTTGGGTCTTTGTTGCTGCGCACAGGCTTTCTCTAGTTATGGTGAGTGGGGGTTACTCTTCGTTGCAGTGCGTGAGCTTCTCATTGTGGTGACTTCTCTCATTGCGGAGCACAGGCTCTAGGTGCACAGGCTTCAGTAGTTGTGGCACATGGGCTTCAGTATTTGTGGCTCATGGGCTCTAGAGCGCAGGCTCAGTAGTTGTGGTGCGTAGACTCAGTAGTTGTGGCGCACGGGATTAGTTGCTCCGCGGCATGTGGGATCTTCCCGGACCACGACTTTAACCTGTGTCCCCTGCATTGGAAGGTGGATTCTTAACCACTGCACCACCAGGGAAGCCCAAGAGTTTTTGATATATTCTGAACTTATGTTCTTTGTTAGATATGATTTGCAAGTACTTTCTCCCAATCTGTGGCTTTTCATTTTCCTAGTAGTATTTTTTTTTTGCGGTACACGGGCCTCTCACTGTTGTGGCCTCTCCCGTTGTGGAGCACAGGCTCTGGACGCACAGGCTCAGTGGCCATGGCTCACGGGCCCAGCCGCTCCGTGGCATGTGGGATCTTCCCGGACCGGGGCAGGAACCCGTGTCCCCTGCATCGGCAGGTGTACTCTCAACCACTGCGCCACCAGGGAAGCCTTCCAGTCTTTTTTTTGTATTGTTATTGTTGTTAACTTTGTAAAGAATATCTTTATGCCTATATCTCTTGTTTCCTCTTGGTTGTAGAGTTTCTTAAGGTGAATTCCTGGGAGAGGGATTACTGGATCAAAGGCTATGAGTGCATGTTCCTTCCTGTTTTGTGTAAAGGGACAGCCCTGACAGGGAGGGCAGTGATTTTCACACTGAGTGGCTAACGCTTGTTTAGCACTTACCAGATGCCAGGCATTGCATTGTTAAATGCTTCACACCCTTCATTTCACTGACTCTTCACAACTACTCTTAAAGTAGATGTGATTATCTCTACTTAACAGAAGAAGATACTGAGTTAAGTACTTGGACCTAGTTTGACCAGCAGATAGATGGCAGGGCCAAGACAGTAGCCCAGAAGTCTCCCTGATTTCCTGCTGAAATATCTTGGCTCGTCGTAAGCAGGTGTGATTTTCTCGCTGGGAGAATCATTTGGGACGGAGGAATTCACTCATCCGCTTCCTCAGTCTTCACCAGACATCCTCATCTTCCCTGAGTGTCTTTATCAACACTTTCATTAGTTGTCACAATAGCTGCATGAGGACTTGTGGACTGAGGTGACCCATTTTATAGGCAGGAAAAACTGTTAGGAGCTTAACAGAACTACCAAGAAATTAAAGATCAACCACCGGGGAGGCCAGGAAATGATTCTGACGCTTTAATTAAGGCCTCCTAGCTTTCTTCGGTCTCTTATAAGTGACTATTGAACAAAGGGACAAGTTCCTATTTTTGTTTCATGTTAAATTTTGAGAGTGAGGATTCAGTTGAAGTCCTTCCAGGCTTGGGGCTGGGCTTTTGCACCATCTATAGGTATTCTAACTCCATATCTTTTTCCACACTCTCTTCCCACCCAAGATCTCACAAGCCTGTTAAACTGAGGACACGGTATCTCTTGCTCCCTTGGCCTGGAGTGTGTACCAAGAAAAGACTGGGACGTGACGGAGTGCACACCGAACAAAGCAAGTGTCTGGGCCGGGGAGGGCATACAGCATTGCTGTCCTCGCTCAGAGGAGCAGCCGCGAGCAAAGCAGCTGGGGCCCTGCCTGCGAGCCTGCAGCTCCGAGTAATGGAGGCTCTGAGCTCAGCTGAGCAGGCCCCATGCAGGTGCCCCGGGCCAGGAGAGCCTGGGTGTCTGCTTTGTCCAGGTGGGAATCTGGGCTGCCTGGCCCAGGTCTAGGCCACGCTCAGTCAGAAGCTGGCAATGATGATGGCACTGGGTCTGGTTTCATTCCAGGGCTGTGCCCTGAAACAGCATGAGGCTGAAAGTAGCTCTCCCTTCCCTGGGGAGATGCTGAGAAAATGCAAAGCTAACGCTTCATGCTCCCCGCCCCCGCCCCTTCTAACCACCTACAGCAGAGCTAACCCCACATCCAGGCTATTTAGTTTTCAAATATTGTCCTCTGCCCAAAATGACCTTCCCATTTCCCTATCTGCATTCTTCCAAGAGCGGCTCAAATCCTACCTAAATCATTGATTCTACATGAACACCTTCTGCCTGCTAGGGGCCCATGCTGATCTGGGGGTTGTCCTGGGGTCCCTGGTACGAATCATCTCTCCTTCCCCAGTGCTCACTCAGCATTCTGTCTCTATCGCTGTTAGAGTTTTTATGCAGCTGGGCTGTCATTCTGCTCCACCATCTGAGGCCCGGCTCTGGAGCTTCTTCTCTTACTCTAGATTCTGAGCTCCTCTCTCTCAGCCTCTGGCTCAGCAAGCTGATTCTCATCTCCTGCTTCTTAATATGTAACCATGAGATTCTTTTGTCATTGTTGTTTTCCTCATCACCTCCCTGTAACAAGGGAGGTAAGTGTTTCTTGGCATGTGCTCTGGGAAACACTGTTATACTTGTAACCCCAGCTTGGAGGACTGGCTCAGATTCTGATTGCTCCCTTGACTCAGTTTGATTTTGGCCTTGTTATCCTAGGACAGACCTAAGCTATGACCATCCAGCCACACATCCTCTGCAGCAAGAACTGTCTTCCTTCCTTAAATATGTATAGATTTTAGTTGTAAATGGCTTTTGCTATAGATAAAATTACCTTATAGCAAAGGAGATAGAGTTGCGATGGTAGATGGAGCTGGGTGTGGAGAATAGATTCCTCTGAACTTCTGGAAAATGTTCTTTTTGCAGAGGGGATTGAGAGTGAGGATTGGGGTTCAGTTCAATGGGTCCCCTGTAATTATAGAGACTGGTCAAGAGGAGACCAAGCAGAGGACCCTTTTGACCTCCTTGTATCTTTTGAGGGCTGACCATGTTTTCCTTCTGAAGCTCTCTCCTGTCTCAGTTCTTGCCCTACTTTTGCACACGTTCTCAGTCTTCCTTGCTGGGTCCTCCTTTTTTACCCACTTCTTAAATGTGGGTGTTCCCTAGAGCTCCCTTGTCTTCTTTTCTCCATTGACCCACTATGTGATCTCAGTCTATCCATCCCACCAATTTAACTTCCACATATTTGCTGAGGATTCTCAAGTGTACCTCCAACTTAACCATCTTCTGGAACCGCAGACCTGTGGGTAATCAGCTGTGTCCTGCTCCGCCTCTCCCTTTCCCCTGGGGACACAAACATGCCCAAACAATCGAATCCTCATTTCTTAGAGATGGGCTATGGGAGCTGAGGAGAGAACGATGCATTGGTTCATCCATCTGCGCATCCATTCCGCAAACACCACGCTCCTGCTGCTTGCCAAGCGCCGGATCAGGCACCAGGAAACCAAAGAGGAGTAACGCACGGTGCCCATTGTCAAGAGCCCAGATCTGTCTAACATACAGAAGGATAACATATAATACAATGTGGTTAACGCAATACTTGACATACATAAACAAAGTAGAATGGGCACCAGATGTGGGAATTACTAAATCTGCCTGTAGACTACTTCAAAGGCAGGGTACCTGGAGAAATTCCTGCAGGTCTCTGGGTTTTGATGCATGTGGGCATTCAAGCCCTTACAGACAGGTGCTCAGTAAATATTTAGCACCTGTGAGCATGGGCACCAGTGCTAAGAATGGTGGAACAGGAAGAATGAAGGTTAAGGCCATTGCTGATATCGTGGCACACCCATCCTGACCCTGATCTCCAGACTTCTTTCACATGACAGAAAAGTAGACCGCTCACTCTCTTTTTAAAGCCCCTGTAAACACTTTCCTTGCCACCTAACAAAATTCTTAACTGACATGGAAAAGAATCTTAGATGTCAACTAGTCCTGTGTAGAGCAGAACTCTGAATCTTATACCTACTGTTAAACCTGAGGTTCAGGCTCCCCTGGTGGTGCAGTGGTTGAGAGTCCGCCTGCCGATGCAGGGGACATGGGTTCGTGCCCCGGTCCGGGAAGATCCCACATGCCGCGGAGTGGCTGGGCCCGTGAGCCATGGCCGCTGAGCCTGCGCGTCCGGAGCCTGTGCTCCACAATGGGAGAGGCCACGACAGTGAGAGGCCCGTGTACCGCAAAACAAACAAACAAAAAACACCTGAGGTTCTCTGCCGTTGGACATGGGGCTGGGCCCCCCATCAACCTTCCTACCCTGTGACTGCCCCTGATGAACTTCTGCAGACCCCTAAGTCTCCAGGGAAGATAGCCTGCAGACCGCCATGTCCTCTCTCTCTCTCTTTTTTTTTTTTTTTGATTGAGGAAATAAAAGCCCTGAGAAATCAAGTAATATGCCCAAGGTCACACAAATAGACTGTGCTAAAGCCAAAACTGGATTAAAATTTTAGTGTTCTGCCCACTGTTTTGCTTTAGTTTTTTTCCCTTTACAACTCTGATTTGCTGAGATTGAAAGAGATAAAGCAAAAATGCTAATGAAGAATGGACGTTTAGACTCCGAAATGTAGGAAGTAAAAAGAGGAAAAAAGAAGGAGTAAGGAAGAGACAGGAGAAAACACTGGACTGCAGCGTAGAGACTGTTCATCTATTCACTTGCTCTTTGTCCGGGGTTACTTGGGGAGGCTGAGAAATCTTGGTCCCCTAATACTGCCTTGTCACTGCTGTGGTAGATTTTCTTTCCTAGCATAAAAATATTACTGTAATCAATCAAGCAATCTGCAGCTTCCACATATCACATGTGTGTGCTCAGCACTGTATGAAATGCTGTGTAGATACAAAGGAATAACAGAGATGGCTCTGCCCAGGATATACTGCTCTGGGGATTTTTGCCCAACTTCAATGTCCACTTAACTTCCTGCTCTACACCCATTCACAGAAAGCTGGCAGCCTGCAGAAATGCATAGTCAGCATGATCTTGCACCCTGGGCCCAGTTGGTTGGACCAGAGGCGTTCATTTGACCCACAAAGAATCAATCAGTAAAGTAAAGTAAAGTAAAGTAAAGTAAAGTAAAGTAAAGTAAAGTAAAGTAAAGTAAAGTAAAGTAAAGTAGTTACTCACCCCTGGGACCACTAGTGGTGAGTAAAACAGACACAGGCTTTTGCCTTTGCAAAATTTATAGTCTGGAGGAGAGGGTCTAAATAATCAACAAATCCAAATGATAAAACTGCAAATTATAATCATCACTCTGCGGGGCAGTGGCATTGGACCTCGGGAGTCATCCATTCATATCACTATCTCTGGGAGGCCCTGAGGCGAGGGCAGGGGGGTGAGGTTCCCTGCAAGGCTGGCTTGAAAAGACCACTCCGTCAGAAACAGCTCTGCTGCCTGAGCAATAATATGTAAGTGTCAGTCTATGCTAAGTGATACTGCCCTGGAGGAAACTGAAGGTGGCCCGAGAAGACAGTGTTTGGACCCCGGCTGCGTCCTCGGGGTGTCAGGGAGTGTTCTCAAGGTCAGCTCCAGGCTGGACCTCTTCCTGGACCCTCAGGCCTATGCTGGGCTGCCTGCTGTGCCTCTCCGCTGGGATGTCCCTTAAGCCCCTAACACCCAACACCTCCAAAGCAGAAGCTGTCATCACCCTGGTCCTGTCTCTCTCTCTATTCTCCTCCATTTCAGCCTTGGGCATCACCTTCCACGCAGCCATACAAGCAGGAATCGCTAGCCTGCCCCTCTAGCCCTTACTTCCCACTTCAGTGACTCTCCCAGTTCATTCATTCATCCACAGAGGTGAACAAAATCCAGAGGTGAACAAAACAGGCCCTTCAACTTCTGGAACTTTGCCACCCACATATATGTCTTTCCTCTGCCCTGTGCATCCTGCCCTTCCGGTCGCTGCCCCGGCTTAGGCTCCTCCACACTCCAGCTGCGGCTCCAGTCCCCTCATCTCCCTGCCACTGTCCTACCCTCCTGATCTCATCCTCACACCCTGACTAGCTTTCACGCCAAAATGCATATCTGTGTCTCTCCCTTGCTAAAAATGTAAATTAAATTAAACTAAATAATATTGGAGCTGCCAACTTTTTCTTTTGCCAAATAAGTCATTCGAAATGATAACCATTTAAAGATCACTATCTTTTCATAAAAAAAGGTCATTGTAACCAAACAGTAAAAAAAAAAAGAATATAATTTTAGGGAGGAAGAAATGTCCTTTAAAGGAGACAGATGTCCATATTTTTCTCATTTCAGCAGGACATGTGAAAACTCCATCGTGGCAGACTGGGAACCTTGGGCCTGTGGATGGACAACCAACCTCCCCAAGATGCACCCAAACTCCCGGCCCTGCCCTCCTCTACCGACCCCGCCTCCCACCCAGCCCTGCCTGGAATTGGCAATGCAGAACCCCTTTGGCTTCTCCCACAGACCCTTCTGGGTTTTTTGCTTTTTTTTTTTTTGCGGTACGTGGGCCTGTCACTGTTGTGGCCTCTCCCGCTGCGGAGCACAGGCTCCAGACGCGCAAGCCCAGCAGCCATGGCTCACGGGCCCAGCCGCTTCGCGGCATGTGGGATCTTCCCGGACCGGGGCATGAACCCGTGTCCCCTGCATCGGCAGGTGGACTCTCAACCACTGCGCCACCAGGGAAGCCCGACCCTGCTGTTCTTGCCCAACGACACATTTGTTCTCTCTCTTCCATTTTGCCGGGAAGGCTCACGCCACCTTGCTCGGCTGGGCTACTCTCACTCACCTCCGAGGCCCAGCCCAAGCATGAGCTCATCCAGGAAGCCCTTGGCTGTTGAAGCCTCCCCACAGCCTCCACACACACATACACTCTGCGCTCCATAGCACGCGGCAAATCTCTTTTCAGCGCTTCCTGTATTGTGCTGACCCAAGTCCTTAATTTACAGCCCAGATTGCCTCCCCCTGTCCCCATTGTAGGGTCTGCAAGGTCACCCCAGTCATCTAGACTTTAGAAGTACTTCTGTTTCTGCAGAGATGGAAGTTACCACCCTCCCAGCTCTCCTGATTCTTGACCCTTGCCACGCCCCCTTTGTCTATTGCAGCCCACCCCAACCCCCTTAGGGTTTCTGAGCCTACCTGGGGGCTGCCGGTCCCACACTCAGTCTGCATCCTGCTTCCTTGCTGCCTCTTGAGTCCTCACAGCAGCTTTTCCGTCTCCTTCCCACAAGTAACAGCAGAATACCAGACTTACAGAAGGTTTGAGGGAGAGAAGGATTAGTCTGCAGTCAAGCATTGTACAGGCAGCAGCTGAAAAGCATGTATAAAATAGCAGTGTTCCTTAATTCTACCAACCGTTCTCTGGCTTCAGCTATGGCCCACAGAGAGCGCCCTTAGATGTCTGTCCTGGGATGAGGCTCGTCTCATCCTGAAGCCCATAAACACATGTGTATTTTCTTTTCACTCACCAGTCCCCATTCCTTTCATTTCCCTGTGTTTCAGTCTGCATTCCCTCCCCTCACTAAGATCTGGGTTTGTCTTTGGATGTCCAACACTCACGAATGAATAAAAAGAGTGTGCCCCCCATGGCAGCATACTCCAGCAGCAGGAGCTCTGAAGCCAGTTTCCTGCATCCTTGGGCAGGGGTGAGCTCCCTCTGCCACCAGGCTCTGTGAGTGGGAAGGGGGCAGTCCAGAAAGCAAGTCCCTGGGGTCGGTGGGATTTGGTTTATTTGTTAGTGATTTTTTTTTTTTTTCTTAGCGATTTGTCAGCACAACTTCTCTGCTAAGCAGGAGCTTCTGGGGACAGGGACTTACTTATCTTTCTCTCTCCAGGATGAAGCATTCAGTAAATGTTTGCTGAACGAATTAAAGAGCTCATGAGAGGAACTAACTGAGCTTAACAAATAGTGAACAAGCAAGAAATATTTGTCGAAGAATAGAACGAATCAGTGGCTTGGTGAATACATTCTAAGCTGCTGTACCCTTACTCCAATTACTTCTTAGCAGACTCATCTTTCTGTTTCTGACTCAGGCAGTTAACCTGACCCCAACTCCTCATGACATTCAGCTTGGTTTGACCTTGGGTTGCATACAGTCTATTGGCTAAGGACTCAGGCTCTGCAGTCAGATAGATGAAGGTTCAAACATCTGTTGCTTAGGAATTCTACATGACCTTGGGCAGGGCACACAGTTTAAGTCTGAGTTTCCTCCTTTTAAAATTCAGAATGATAACAGTACTGACTCAAAAGGTTTGAAGAAGGATCAATGGGGATAATCCACCTAGCGCGCTTAGCATAATGCTTTAATGCCTAGCACATAGCAAGCACTCAATAAATGTGAGTGCTGCTATTAATTATTGCCATTGTCTTCTTCTCATTATCATCCCAGGTGTCTGGGCTCAGTGAGAAGACTCTAAGCCCCTTCCCAGGACAAAGGTTTCACCTCTCTGGAGATTATAGTTACCCCTCTTTGCCAGATACAGTGGCACTAGGTAGAGATGTTCTGATAATTCTAAGTGGGTGGTCTTTAAGCCTGATTTGGAGAGTGGGTGGTTTGTTTTAACAACCTAATCTATTTTTTCTCTTTTAACAAAACTTTACAAGAAATGCCAACACACAACAGGATCAAAGAGAAGTGTTAATGAATGCAGCTTCTAAGGTCATTGGCTGGAATTCTGACTCCTTCAGTTACCAGTATGTGAGATTGCCCAAATTATCCAGCTAAGCCTCAGTTTTCGCATCTTCAAAATGGGCATAATAATGGTACACACATGACAGGACAGTTGCATGAGCTAATGAATATAACAAAGGCACCTGCTGTGCGCTCAAATGTTAGCATTTATTATATGAGCATCTGATGGTGGAAGAGAGGATAAACCAGCTCTCAACCATGGTTCAGGCGTTTCCACTGGAACCATGTTTTAAAACTCCAGATCTTACTAGTTACACTGTTCTGATTTTGTTGCAGGAAGGGAGACACCTTCCAGGGCCCAAGAGTGGGCTCTTGTCTAACACTCAGAAATGAATTGTCCGAGGAGACACACATGCTGACAAAGCAAGAGACTTTATTGGGAAAGGTTGCCCGGGCAGAGAGCAGCAGCATAAGGGAACCCAGGAGAACTGCTCTGCTATGTGGCTCGCAGTCTCGGGTTTCATGGTAATGGGGTTAGTTTCCGGGTTGTCTCTGGACAAGCATTCTGACTCAGCGTCTTTCCTGGTGGCGCACACATGGCTCAGCCAAGATGGATTCCAATGAGAAGGATTCTGGGAGGTTGGTAGGACATATAGGCTGGCGTCTTCTCTCTCCTTTTGACCTTTCCAGAATTCTTCCAGTTGGTGGTAGCTTGTTAGTTTTGCGTTCCTTACCAGGACCTCCTTTTGTTAAGATAACTCATGCAAGTGGCTAATACCTTGCCTAGCCAGGGTAGGCAGTTTTGGTCAGTGGTTCCCCTAACAATTTTACCTCTGTCTAGATTCGTGCCACGATGCCCAGGAACATTCCAGAATGCCTTTACTCTGACCAAGCTCTTAGTTTTCTCCATGAACCCTAATATGACAGAAAACTGCTTTGGAAAATCTCAGTTCTGCCCTAAGCTGAGGGTCACATCCTTTATCCTTGACTTTAAAAGCTGTATTTATAGATGGGAAGGGAATCGCATCTAAATCATGCAGGCCCTGCCCGTGTCACACTCAGTTTAATTGGACTCACTCTGAAAAGGATGTCCCTGCCTTTTATTAGTTAATCAAGAAAAATAGAAACAATTATATGGTCCAGGATGCACCCTGAACCCTTTTCAAGGGCAGTAATAACATGTCCTGCCTGAATCAATTTGAACTAAATTGGATTGCTTTGATCTAAAAAATACTGTAACTTTTACAAATGTGTCATTTTTGCAGACATATTTTTTCCAGTTATATAAAGACCACAGATGAGTCACATGTCATTTGTAAACCCAAAAGGAACTAGATTACGGAATAGATATACCTGAAATCAAAACAATATTTATAAAACCACACCAGGATTTTCTCCAGTAAAAAGAGATGATTTTCAAAATCAGGAAAAATAAATACATATTCGCACTATTTCCTAGATTTTTCAGGCTAAATAGTCAAAGTAATACGATGCAGGTTTAATTGGTTCCATGGATCCTTGATTAGCTGGAATTCTTTGGGAATAGAATGTTTTGGTTAATTGGATTTTCTCTACCTTGTAAGAAAATTTTCTAGAACATAGTTTTATCCTTCCCTTCCTCCTTTCTTCCTCTCTCCCTCCTATTTTCTCTCCTTCCTTTCTTAAAAATGAATATAAGGGATAGAATTTAATCTTTCAGATCTTCTGGACAATCATTCTGAGCACAAAAATTCACTGTTCAGTCTTGAAATAAGGAAGTTGGCTTGATTAATTCTCTGGACAATTGAATAGCAAATAAGTTTATGGTTATTTGACAAATCCCTAGTCTTTCTCTGTGACATAGTCTTCATTTATTTTCTTTATGGCATACAATACTATCTGAAAACAAACAATTCACTTTTGTGTGTGTTTCCTATCTGCCTGGCCCTCTCAAATGTAAATGCCATGGAGCAGGGAGTCTGTCTAGTTCTCACCTGAATCTTCAGCTTCTAGAGGTGACTGGCATGAGTCAGCCACTTCACAAGTATTTGTTGGATAATGAATACCTCGGTTTTTATCACCAAAAAGTCAAGTCTAAACATTTCTCCTTGGTTCTGACTCAATGACGCCTCGCCAAAATGCCATCACAAGAAGTCCTTGTTTTCACCACATGAGGCTCCAAAAACTATATTATAAAGTTGATCAATACAAAGCAAATTCTATTTTCTCAGAAGGAGGGGGAACTTCTTCTGAGGTAAAGGTATTCAATTAGAGAATATCTTAAAAGAACCCGTATGTGTACCCAAAATTATAGCTAAAGGACAAAATACCTCTCTAAACCACTCTAAACAGCTACAATATTAAAATTATCTGCTCAATCACTGGTCTTTAAATTGTGCTCCTCAGCCCTGCAGGTTCAGCCCAGGACTTCCTTGCATAGCAGAAGGAGAGTCCCACGAAGGGGCCTCCACTCCCTCAACTCTCCCCCGACACCCAACCCTTCGGTTATACTTAAAGACTTCTGTGGTTAAGGAAGGCTTGAAAACCAGAGTTCTAGATCTAGATTACCACCATCCCTCACTGTACTCCACGGCGCCCCAGTTAATTTCACTTAGCCATTCAAAAGTATTTGAATGGCTAATTCACTTAGCCATTCAAAAGTATTTCCTGAGGGCCTCCAGTGCACTGGCCTGGAAATGCATCATCAAATCAAGCAGACAAAGTCTCTGACTTCATCACGCTAGCCTTCCATTGGGTGGGACTGCCAAAACCAAACCAGTAAATATGTGTGCCAGGTAATAAGTGGAAAGGACAGCAAGAAAGCAGGGTAAGGGGTTGGGCAGGGGATGGTGAGGGAAGGCCTTACTGATAAGGTAACATTGGAGTCGAGGCATGAAGGAAGTGAGGGTCCAGCTGGTCAATTTTTTTTTTGGCCTCACCGCCCGGCTTGTGAGATCTTAGTTCCCCAAACATGGATTGAACCCAGGCCCACAGCAGTGAAAGCACCAAGTCCTAACCACTGGACTGCCAGGGAATTCCCAATTGCTGAGGCAAGAGTGTCCTACCCCGAGGGAAGAGCAAGGGCAAAGGTTTTGAGGCAAAAGTGTGCTTGATGTCTTCAAGAAATAGGAATGAGGCCCGTGAGGCCACGATGGGGAACAGCAGGGGATAAGTCGGAAGGTCGGGTCGGGCCGGGCATGACTGGCCTGAGCAACCTACCACCACCTTGGGTAACGGCAGCCCCAGACCCATCTACTCTGCCAGCCTCATGGGAACTTCTAGAGAGAAAAAGCATACAGAAAGATGATGATACAAAATCAAGCCAAGACCACAAAGATGCCAGAGCTTCTAACCTCTTCCAACCTCACCCCATAAGTTTCACTCCGATTGCTTGGGCTTAAGAAGATCATTGACTGGACCATATCAGTCCATCTAGTGCTCAGAGGCCGAACAGAGAGACCGAACAGAGGGGGAGCCGCAAAGTGCTGTGGCCAGAGGGGTGATCTGGGCAGCAGCATCCAAATCTCAGTCAGACGTGCATCCTTTACCTCCCAGACCTCTCTTCTCCACTGAGTGCTAGGCGTTTGCTAACTGCTTCAAAAATAGTCTCATACAGAATCTTCATTGCAACCTTTGCAGGATACCTATCAGTATTGTCATGTTATAGATGGAGAGACTAAGGCTCAGAAAGATGAAGGAATTTGCCCAAGGTCAGATGGTGTGAGATGTGAGCTCCAGAGCTCACGCTCATCCTCCTCCAATGAATTTCCACTCTGGGAAGAGGGTGTGCAGGCAGAGATGAGCAGGAAGTTCTAAGAAGCCTTTCCCACCTAAGCCAAAAATAACTTCAACCTCTATTTGTCATCCAAGAATATCATTATGAATGCCCTCCATTGAAATACATTATAATTCAGTCACACTCCATGACGTGCCCGGTTCAGTTTACCCCTACACGTTATCCCCAACTAGCTGCGCATTTATTGGTAGTTTTCCTTCTAGCACTACTTGCTGCAATCTGGGTTTCTCAGCAGCTTCTGGTCTTGTCAGTAGCTTCATGCACTACTGCTGTGAGAAGGCCTGAGGGGGACTCTGCCTTTCCTATGAGTTCCTGAGAGCTTTTAGCTGCTCAAAGACCTTTTCTCTGATTTCAGTGTTCAGAGCTGTACTCCGAATGGCTGGCATCACCAAACACCCAATTTCAGCAAAATAGAGATACTTCTTCTGAACAGCTTGCTAATCAAATTGAGCTGACATATTGAACTCTATATTATTTAAACTTTCTATTTTACTTTTTTAAATTTTTTATTTTTGGTCATGCCCCACAGCATGTGGGATCTTACCTCCCTGACCAGGGATCGAACCCGCAACCCCTGCAGTGGAAGCGTAGTGTCTTAACCACTGGACCGCCAGGGAAGTCCCAAACTTTTAATTTTAGATTTACAGAAAAGTTGCAAAGCCAATACAGGGAGCTCCCCTGTACTCTTCACCAAGCTTCTCTTAATGTTAACATCTTACATAACCACGGTTCAGTTGTCAAAACTAAGAGATCAACATTGGTTGTGTATGTACTTTTTTGTGTGTGTGTGTGGTACGCGGGCCCCTCACTGCCGTGGCCTCTCCCGCTGCGGAGCACAGGTTCCGGACGCGCAGGCTCAGCGGCCATGGCTCATGGACCCAGCCACGCCGTGGCATGTGGGATCCTCCCGGACTGGGGCATGAACCTGTGTCCCCTGCATCGGCAGGCAGACTCTCAACCACTGCGCCACCAGGGAAGCCCGTGTATGTACTTTTAATATGCTACAGACGTGAATGCTACATTATATATTGGATATTTTCTGGTTTTCTAGATGATCTCATTTGTACATAATAGTCTAGGAAGCCAATTTCCTCTTGATACCTCAGCTTGTGAAGCTCTTTGTGAAAAGGTGTTCAATTTCCCCCTACCCCACTGGAAAGTTTACAGCTGTTGCAAATCCAAACTTTTGGTCCTTTTCTTCTTTATTTTAGAGCTGAATTAAGAGAAATAATAAAATGTACTTTACAACAAAATAGCAGCTAAGTACATACTTTAACCTCACTAGTTTGATTTGTGTATCAAGTCCACAGGTTTGCACCTATGGGTAAATACTACTTACCTAACCAATTATGGAAGAATAGATAATGCTGCATTTATTTTATCTGACCCAGTGAATAAAATCCATCCTGCAATTTCTCTCTTCCTTAGATTTCAGAAAACTTGAATACAGTCATTGGGTGGTGTGAGTATTTCTAAGGGAAACTGTTAGAGTTGGATGACTTTCTTCGTTCTCTGAAGTGTAACAACCAGACAATACAAACAAACAAAGAAAGCTAAAGAGAGAACAGAAGGAGTGAGAGGGAGACAGAAAAAGAGGTATTTTGAAATTGTTGAGGCAGAAGAGAAATCAGGAATGAACTTGTAACAAAGCCGGGTGGCAGAAAATGGGATAAGAGGAAAACCAGGAGACTTTGTTGTCCTAGGTCAGGTCAGGAAGCCTGGACACAAATTCTGAGATCGAGATTTGGGAGGTCTCAGGCCCAGCACCTTGAAGGAAATGAGGTAAGTGGGACTGGGCAGAGGGAGACATTCGAATGTGATGCTGGTGCAGCAGAAGCCTCAGCCTGTCCAGTCCAGCTGAGAGCTCTGGAGCTGAGCTAGTCCTTTAGAGTTGTCCCAAATGGATGCTCTATACCCTCACATCAACCAGTCCTCGGATATGGGCTATCCCCGGGAAGGAGCAAAGCAGCTTGCCCTTCTGAGAGCAATTCCCAGAGATGGACTGAGCCCAGAGTTGTCAAATACCAATGTGCCTGACAGCTGGGGGAAGGAGTTCCTTGGCCCTGCCGGGAAATCTGGGTAGCACGCCAGAGCACCGATCACATATGGTATCCTCAACCAGGAGAAGAGAATGTTGCAAGAAAGGAGTGGTCAACTGTATGGACTGTATCTGAAAGGTTGACAGTTGAGGATAGAGATGCGCCCAGAGGGAGGACTTGGTGACCTGAACCAGAGAATGTTGGTGGAACTGGAAGGATGCAAATCCAGTTGAAGGGACTGAGAAGAGAATGAAGATGAGGAAATGGAGACAGAGTAGAGATCATTCTTTTGAGAATCTTACCAGTCAATAGGAACAGAGAGATTGGGTGTTACACAGAGAAACACATGGAGTCAAGGGAGGTTTGTTATTTAAGTTGAAAGATACCCAGCACATGTTTGCTGATAAACAAGAGGACACGAATGATGGGGGAAATTGAAATGCAAGAGAGGGAGGGTGTGGTTGCAGGAACCACGTTTTTGAGAAGGTGAGAAGGAGTGGGACGCAGGGCACAATTGGAGGGTGTGGCCTTGGATCAGGGAAGGATACATCACTCATGGTAGTAACAGGGTGGGCCTCCAGTGAGGACTAGGTGACTTTACCTCCCTGACTGTATTTGACAGATAGAGGAGAGCTATACCAGGCCTAAATGTAGCCATCAGATTCCCTCTGTCTGGAATTTGGAATAGGGATTAAGAGACAGAGAGCAGTTTCTTGAAAGGTGATTTGAACCCAGGAGCTCAGGAGTGGCTCTTTTTCATCTACCATGTGTTCTGGGAAGTGGAGAGAACAAGAAGCAGGTGTTCGTAGAGACAGAAATGAGACAGGTTGCAAATCCAGGATCTGGGACAGAGTCTTATCTACCATACGGAGCACTGCCTGATATTGATGTGCAGTTAGCCTCAGTCCAGATACCCCAGAAGGCATCCTTGATTTAAGTCAGCCTTCAGCAGAGAGAGGTATTTTGCCACATAACTCAGGCTCTTTCCTGGGACTGTATCATGGATCTTGTACAAAAATGGTGCTTCCAGGGTCATTCCACTAGTGGAAAAACTGGATGCAAGAAAATCTAAAGCCATAAGGAACCATTAAAATAAATATGAGCTAGTCTTTCAATAAATAGTATCTAGCCACTCCATTATTATGAAGACTGGATAGACACAAAAAGCAAAATAGGACACGATTCAACACACATTATTAGAGCATTGTAAAAAAGTGCGTTGGAAGAAGATGGACGAAAATACACACAAGTGGCAACAGTAGAAAAGTGTCAGGTTAACGAGATCATGTGTGTTTTCTCTTAATTTTCTCAATTTCATTTCTAAAATGTGGCTATATTATACAGATGATTTTAAACAATTCTTTCTCCTAACACTCAGAGCTGAGCAGTTTCTGGGAGCCCCTCAAGTCATCACAGATCACAAACCTAAAAGGAAGGAAAGGTCAACTTGAGAATTGGGAAGTCGTTGTTGACATCAATGGGACGCCCACCTGCCAACTGGGGCCATGAATGACAGTCCCTCAGTCAAGCCTAGGAGGAGGACAGGGTGACCACTTGAACACGATCAGATCTTGCAGCTTGTTCCCGCTGCAGGAATACTGCCACGGAACAGCTGTGAAACAGATAAAGAGGCTGGGCCACGTCCTCCTCCCAAGTGACTGCAAGTGGCCGGCTGCCAGCCAAGCACTGCCCTCCCTCAGCCCCTCCCTGGCCGGTCTGTGGAGCATCTCACCTCTCCTCAGCAGTTCTCCTCTTAAAAGCGCCAAGGTTTTTATTAGGAGCCCTGCTGCGCACTGACCCTGAACTTCATCTTTGCTAAGTGTCTCCAAATTGTCTTAATGAGGATCCCGCCCCCTGCCCCCCCTGCCCTGGGGGGTGAGCCCAGGGCTGGCCTGTGACTCTCTTTGTAGGCGACGTGCAAACCGTCACTGAGTGGTTGCTCAGACCCGCCCTGGGAGGAGAACCGCAATCAGAACTGTGTGTTCCTGGGGCTCGGAACGCTCCTTAGTTCACCGAGCCTGGCTGATGCTTCAGATGAGCAAGGATTGAAAAGAATAAGTAGTAAAGGGGGATGAGAGCTGGGGACCCAAGCTCTCTGCCTGAGCGAGCAGCCGCGCTTCTGTGCTTCCTACTGTTACAAATCCCTCAAGCCGTGTGTATTCCTCCAGTTTAATTTTCCAGCTCCCCAAACAGAGGTCAGGAAATATATGTGCTGCTGAAGCGAGCACAGCAGAGGCCAGGAAAGATGGACTGCTATGGGTTTCAGTTCATCAAAATAGTGAGACACCCACCCCAGAGGCTACAGTATAAATTAGCAACTGGCCTTGTGTTGGTGGACAGTACATAGCTACTGCAGATAGAAGTAAGTTAGCAACAAGTTCTCCCCAGAGGGCAAAGGAATGTGAGAATAATGTGAGAGGAGACCCCCCAACCACACAGGAGAAGAGCTAGTTATCAAAGAAATGGAAATTACTTACTTTATATTAAATACCCATATTTAGTGAGTGACTACTACGTGCAGGCCCTGTGCTAGGTGGTGAGCAAAACTGAAGCAGTCGGATGGTCCACGTGTCGGATACCCACTGTCAGGGACATTGGGGTAGTCCCAGGGGAAGGTTTGGGTGGGTCCCTGGCAACACCAGATACAGGCAAAAGGCAGGGGCATCACACCTACTCCTGGGTATATGGCGGAGAAACCAAACAAGTTAGCTGGGCTTCAGGTCTCTGCTTCAACACCATTACCTCCCAGAAGCCACTGGGAGCTGACTCCCAGGACCCTAGGTTCCCCTGCTACATCCTCAGAGTGTAACTGTAGCACTCATGAGTGTGATTGTGAGATTAATGGTCTCTTTCCAGGAAAACAGGCATGGGGATATCTCTTGATGATGAACACTGTGCCCTCGGCCGTGCACGAGTAAGTTCTCTACAAATATTTAGTGAGCAAATATCCTTCACAGCACTCACCACACAGTAAGGGTATAAATCCTTAGGTAATTATTTCTCAACTACCTCGTTCATTGCTACACCTCCAGTCCCAAGCACACAGGGACCTCCTTTATCTTGTCTCCACCAGCATTGGCCTGCACATGGTGGCACCCAATGTTGGTGGCAGAAATAAATGAATAAATTAGCAAACATGAATAGAAGGCCACAGATCTAGAGATGGGTAGGAAAAGGGGGATAACACTGAGAGCTCAGGGGGCTTCCCTGGTGGCGCAGTGGTTGAGAGTCCGCCTGCCGATGCAGGGGACACGGGTTCATGCCCCGGTCTGGGAGGATCCCACATGCCACGGAACAGCTGGGCCCGTGAGCCATGGCCGCTGAGCCTGCGCGTCCGGGGCCTGCGCTCCGCAGCGGGAGAGATCACAACAGTGAGAGGCCCGCGTACCGCAAAAAACAAACAAACAAACAAAAAACCCTGAGAGCTCAGGAGTCAAATATGCCCAAGAATGGACCGGGTGAGCAAAAAGTGAGAATGTCTAGGACTTCTGCCTGAGTGGACGTGGGATGCCCAGATCTTCCTTCCAGGTGTTGACTGGGTGGTGTGTGTGTTTAAGGGAACAGGGGAGGAGATGATAAACTAAGGCCAAGGGCCTCTTTACTCCAGAGGAAAAGCTAAACCACTCACTCCCCTCTCTGCAAAGTAAAAAGCCCAGATCCTTTTCTTTTGTGAGTTGGAGACTTGAACTCCCGAAGGTCTGGGGAGCAGGGAAAACGGCTTGGCACCTGCAAGAAAAGGTTCACATATAAGGCTGGATGCCAGCATGCTGGCTGGGAGCGTTTAGTGCATCTTGCTGACTAGTTGTGAGGTCAGCTTGGTGTCTAGTCGGTAGAGACCTGAGCTCGCGTCAGCAGGGCTGCCTCTGCTACAGGGGATGCCTCTTCTTCCCAGGTGTGGGTGCCAGCAGGCTCGGGGAAGGGTTCGGGAAGGTGGGGGAGCCAGCAATCCACAACAGGGTGACGAGGGGAAGATGTGGGCCTTCTGGAGAGCTACTCGCCGTGTCTTTGCTCTCTCTTTGCTGTAATGTCTCTCCTTGGACCACTTGCCAGAGTTGGTTGCTAAGGCAGGGACTCTCCTGGAAGTTGAGAGACTGCAGAAATAGTGTGAAGATTCAGGAAGCATAAACTGAGTTCCAGATGGGAATTGCTGAACAGTCCTCCCTTTCTGGACCGCCTCCTCCTCTCTCCACTACCATTCTAAAACTTGTTTTCGTGGACTATTTTAAATAAAATTCCTTCTTATCCCAACTTCCACTTCCTGCCTTCCTGGGCACCAAAAAAAGGAAGTGGGAGCACTGAATTTTTAAAGCAGCTGCCCAGTCCCCACCCCAATACACACACAGAGAGACACACACACACAGAGACACACACACCCCTCTAAAACACTCTATCCATTTTTAGCAGATAAACAGGGAAAGGAAAATGCAGACGTTTGCAATAACCTAGCCTATTGCCTGGTTAATCCATTCGGATGGGGACCCATAGATTTTAAAATAGGGCTTCATATTTTAAGCTGGCTGCTCTGTGATTGACTCAATCTTGCTGCAAAATCAGGCTCTTGTCAAAAATACTTTGCAGGGCTTCTTGGAGGTTAGAGGTGGCATACCCTGTACACAGCTTATCTAGGGGTAGTTTTTTACTTATCTGTGCTAATTTTACCACTCTTTGAGGGGACACACCAAAATTTTCCCTTTTGTGTGTCTGTGTATATGTCGGATTATTCTTCTATTTAGTACTTCCATCCAATTCACCCAAAAAAGTTTTCTAGATACATTGACTTTACTTATTTTTTAATTCAAGTGTCACAAATTTTGGATATCTGTAAGTTGCTCTGAGTTGATTTAAGCCATTGTCTAATTTGACCTTAATCATAACAACAACAAAAGCATATTCTATACAAACTTTTTAGCGTTTCACAGACGCAAGTAGTTTATATGTTCATTCGAATAAAGTGTTCGCAGTCACGTTTTTATTTAGATATTGAGGGGTAAAATTTCCGGGCAAGAGTAAAGAGTGCTCCCCAAACTTGTAACTCTTTAAAATGATCTCATTCTGCTAATAAATAGAAGCCAGCGTGTATGTTTACGTTCTGGGGGGCAGTGCACAGGGGTGGGATTGACCCAGACGGTGAGCCAGCAGACACGCTGTGGCCCTGAGCCGTCCCTCAGCCATCGGCTGTGTAAGTGTGGGTCAGTCACTTTGTCTTTGTGGCCACTCTTACCTTCCGTGGCACCCAGGGCAATTGGACTTGATGGCTTCTAACCGCCCCCCTACTCCCCCAGTTCTGAAATGTCATGATTCGATATTAAGGAGGAAACTTAGAATCATCTAGTCCGAGGCCAAACCTGGCCCACTGCTTGATTTTATACATCCCACAAGCTAGGAGTGGCTTTTACATTTTTACATGGTTGGTAAAATAGTATTACATGAAAAGCAAAAATTACATGCAGTTTTAATTTCAGTGGCCATAAATAGTTTTATTGGCACACAGCCATGCTCACTTATTTATGTATTGTCTGTGGCTGCTTTCCCACTACAATGGCAGAGTTGAGTAGTTGCTATAGAGACATCACGGCCCACAAGCCGAAAATACTCATTATCTGGCCCTTTGCAGAAAAAGGTTTCTGGCCCTGATCTAGTCCAACTCTTTGATAGATGAGGAAATTAAAGCTTGGCCAAGTCCTGGTCCTAAAGACAAAACATTGTTATAGAAAGAAAGCAAATGGCCATTTTGAAGCATCCAAAGGGACAAAAACAATGAACAATAAACAAAAGGTTAAGGACGTAAAAGGAATTTCGTCCTCAAATGACAAAGGATAAGGCCTTATACAAGAGGTAAGGACAAAGAAATTGTGAAACCCTTGGGGCAGGCTGCACTCATTTGTATGGAAGAACTGCTGTTTTCTTAATCTGGAATCAAATTACGAGGACTTGATGATGAGGATGTGGGAGGTGGGCAGAGAACACCAGAAAGGGCCCGAGATTGTCCATGCTGATAAGACTCCAGAAAACTTACATCCAAACACGCTGCAGGAAATGGAGGTTGACCTTAGAAATGCTTTAGGGGGCCTTTTCAAAAGTGTAGGAGGTCTAGAAGGGGTGAGGCAATGCTGCTGTGACTGGGGAAAGGAAGCCTGGGACAGACTGGAACCTTCAGTCAAATGGAGGCCTAGGGCTTCCCTGGTGGCGCAGTGGTTGAGAGTCCGCCTGCCGATGCAGGGGACACAGGTTCGTGCCCTGGTCCGGGAAGATCCCACATGCCGTGGAGCGGCTGGGCCCGTGAGCCATGGCCGCTGAGCCTGTGCGTCCGGAGCCTGTGCTCCGCAACGAGAGGCCACAACAGTGAGAGGCCTGCGTACTGCAAAAAAAAAAAAAAAAAAAAAGGAGGCCTAGTGCTGGGAAATCCCAAAGCCCTTTAGATCACAGACTCGACTTAGAACACCCAGCATAGTTCTGAGAGCTTGGCCCTTACTAGTGACAGGCTCATATCCTGCCAGGGTGGTAAATAGGGGCAAAGCATGGAGCTGGCCACATAATGATTTTAGAAGGTTTAAACAGCGTTTCATGGTAGGGGGTGGGGAGAAGGGTGTCAAGCTCATCATCCTTTGATTCACATAGGAGCATTGCTGGGGAAATTACTGCGGATGAGCAATAAATATTTCAAGCCCAAGAGAGAAGAAACTGCCCCAACATCTGTACCATTGGTGATCAACCAGGGACCAAATATTACTCCCATGGGAAAGGCCCTAAGCAGTTAAAATAGGTAATTGAACTTACCCAACAGGTAGGATTTACCCTGGAAATTCAAATTATTGGCAACACAGTGTGTGTTCCCCTGGGTCAGTGAGTTGGAAGGGCACTCTCTAATTTAACTTGGTGGTTAACGGCATGAGCTTGTGAGTCAGGCTGCCCAGGGTTGCATCCAACATCTACTGCTTGAATTCCTTGGGCAACTTACTGAACCTCTCAAGTCTCATTTTCTTCTGTAATAATAACAATAACTTTATTTTATTTTTTAAAATTTATTTATTTTATTTTTGGCTGCGTTGGGTCTTTGTTGCTGCACACAGACTTTCTGTAGTTGTGGCGAGCAGGGGCTACTCTTTGTTGCAGAGCATGGGCTCTAGGCACGCCAGTTTCAGTAGTTGTGGCACACGGGCTTAATTGCTCCATGGCATGTGGGATCTTCCCAGTCCAGAGTTCGAACCCATGTCCCCTGCATTGGCAGGTGGATTCTTAACCACTGCGCCACCAGGAAAGTCCGATAATAAAAATAATTTTAAAAAGAATGATAATAATAGTACAGCTATGGACGGCTGTGAGTATTTAAATGAGATTATCGATAGACAGTGCTTGGGAGAGCTGAGCATTCGTGAGTGTTTATTAAATGCCCCCTGCCCATCGTTGGCTGCATTGTCAAGCATATTAACTAAGAATATGGATTTGAGTGCAAATAGTTCTGGGTTGGACTTCCAGCTTCACCACTGAGTAGCCTTGAAACCATGAGCAAATTACTTCAACTCACTGAGCTTCTGTTTTCTTATTTGTAAAATAGTGATAATAATACTACTTACCTTAAGGGGCTGTCATGAGGATTTAGTGAGAAAATATATTTAAATTGCTTGGGAGAGTTTCTGGTACTTAGATATTATCATCATCTTCTTCTTCATTATTATTATCCATTGGTGCCCTAATATCCAAATATATTCTGAAGACAAGCTGAAACAGTAAGCCTGATAAGATGCATACTTGTGGCATAGACACATATAAAGAATTTTCACATAAGTAGTTTGATCAAGTGGTGGTGAAATGGGTTTGGATTGTCATGAAATTCCTCTGATGAGCTGGGGAGACCAGGTGCAGGCTCAAGGGAGGCTGTGGAGATGCTCCCCGTGGGCGACCCCCACCAGCCGGGACCTCCTCCTGCCCCAAAGCCCTCCGTGCTGAGCTCAGGGGCAGCGTGTGGTTGGCTCCTTGGATTCCCTCCTTGAATCTTTCTTCTTGTCTTCCCACCTCCTTTCTGCCAAATTCTATGATTCTTGTTTCCTGTCAGGCTTCTCAACATTTGGAGCATGTGGCTACAATACCGCCTCGTGTTCCAGGTAAAATTAAACGCCTGACTCATCCTCTTTATCAGCAAGAAGATAGAAATGATGGCCTCTGGAGAGGAAAGGGCTCTTTAATAGCTGGCCCAATCTCTCTTCTTAGTTTGCTGAGTCCAGACTTCGTTTCCTACCATTAAGAGATTGGTTTGCTTATCTGATATTCTGCAGGTTAAATTACCGGGCATCCACGGTGATGGGGCTTGACAAACCTGCTTTTCCTATTGCTTGCTACCCACACCCTTTCACTTCTGCTAACTCCTTCACAATGAACAGAAGGGAGCCTATCCGCTGAGATCAGGAATTACAAGAACATGTGTTATAGATATCAGCGGGGTACTGCTTAGCATAAAATGTGATAAGGCCGAGGTGTTGCTTCCACTCAAGTTCTTAAGAACTGAGGGTCTCTTCTCCCAGAGAAGCCAGATTGGAAGCCTTGTCTTTCCTTCCACTTTCCCATGTGCCCATATGGGGGCCGCTGGGGAGTAAGTAACACATGTGACTCAAGCTCTTGTGTTCATGCGTTCTTTCTTGTGAACCTATGGGGTCCATGGGATCACTTCATCCAGCCTTTTCCTTCTGCTGATAAGGAAGCCATGGCATATGGTGACAGCTGGATTCTAGCCGAGCTGAGACCAGAGCCCAGGTCTCCTGACTCTCAGGCCACCACCCTTTCCTCCTTACAGCTCTGGTTGCCATCCCTGCTCGTGGCTGGAGCGGATTCTCCATGGTGACTTTTCTGATTTTTCTGGGCAGCCAGGACTCATTTGGGAGGAGCCCGACCCGTCTTCTCACCCTGGTGTCCTGGCTATTGTTTGGCCTTTTCTGTGCATGCCATCCTCTGCAGACCTAAGGATTTCCCCCAGTGGCTTGTGGTCAGGACAGATGCTTATTTGGGTGAGGACTTGGGCTGCCTGAATCTGACTGGCAGAAGGCTTCATGGTGAGGAACAAGGACTCACTGCAGGTTTTCTCAGCTTGGGTAGGGCCCACAACCCAAGTCCCAGTAGGAAGGCTGACTCTGAACCTGGTCAGAAACCAAGCAAGCCACCAGGCTTGAGGCCTACCTGCCACCCTTCCTCTCCAGCAGCCAGAGTCTGGCAAGGCCAGTCTGAGGAGTGACCTGATGCCTTTGACCCATGGTTGTGGTAGGTTGAGTCAAGGGGTGATGATCAGCATTGTGTCCCAGGAAACACTGATATTGGGCCTCAATGATTTGTACAAAGTTGGTGACCAAAGACAGGATGCCTGGGGTCAACGCTGGGAATCAAAGCACAAAAGGCTGTCAGAAAACCAGACAAGAGCTCCTGGAGAACGTTTGTTTGAGCAGGACTGTCCTTTCTAGGCCAAGACAACTCGGCATCTCACTTCCTCTTCCCTCTAGTTCTTTTTTTTTTTTTTTTTTTGCAGTGTGTGGGCCTCTTACTGTGTGGCCTCTCCCGTTGCGGAGCACAGGCTCTGGACGCGCAGGCTCAGCGGCCATGGCTCACAGGCCTAGCCGTTCCGCGGCATGTGGGATCTTCCCGGACCGGGGCACGAACCCATGTCCCCTGCATCGGCAGGTGGACTCTCAACCACTGTGCCACCAGGGAAGCCCCTGTCATCACTTCTTGACCGAACAAGCTCAGTAAATCGCTCCCACCTATGCACTTCCTTCCCTGTCTTATATTTATGTCCCTCACTTTCCAGGGGTAACTCTAGGTGTTGTGAGATGGGAAACAAGCTCAACCTGATGTGCCTGAAGCACCAGTTGAACAAATAATTCTTGAACTGGCCGTTCTGACCAATGACATCATTGCAAATGCACACTGGCTCAGGTTTTCAATCCCTTAAAACCCTTCCTCTCACCACTGTTCTGAAATCTTAGGCATGCGAAGTAGTTTTTCTATTCCTTAGACAACTGAGCAGCTGGAGTATTTCTGAGCAACCGGAGTAGGGGGTGTTGACTGTTCCCCCTCTTTTATCTGGGTTCCTTCACATATTCTCACCTTTATCAGTCTAGCCAACCCCATGCACATTTAGAGAAATGCAAACAATCTGTTATCTTTCCATATTCTGAGGCCAGAAAATCTCATTTTGACCATCTCTGTACAAGCTGTTGGCAATTCCAGAGCCCCTTTTATGCCCTTTAATATCTTCTACTGTAGAGGTACCTCAGTTGACAGACATCATGAAGGGATAAGGGCAGAGTTTTGGATAAAGGAGCCCAGATAACTAAGAGTATAACTCTTTAAGCCCCAAAGAGTTTTAAAATTTGTAACCATTGCAACCCAAATTTCTCCATGTAGATAAACACAGGCCTGGGGTTAAAAATCTGGTTTCACAGACTGTAACAAATGATATTTCTCTGTGCTGGCCTCACCTGCTGGTACGGGGCTGTGGTGACCATGAAGGTGAGCTGCTTAGACTTCTTTCCATGGGAGTATGATTGTCTGAGGCTCCAACGCTGCCCCTCCATGTCTACTGTCACATATGTACCATGGCTGTCTTTCCCATGGGCTGCTCCCAGCCAATGACTGAGCATGATGGGGTTCCTGAGCATGGCACGACATGGGACTCCTCAACCAGGAGATGTTGGCTCAAGGACTCCCCATCAGCCTGGCTGAAACCGTCTGAGAACTGGCCTGAAATCTGAGACGCTTCCTACTTCACAGGGGTCAGACATGCACCGTGGTGTGAAGGCTTTCCCCACCTTCCCTGACTCCTTCTTTTTTCCCTTCACAGGCATTGCCGTCAATCAATTCCTTGCACATTTAATTTTGACAGGATGTCTGCTTCTTTGAGAACCTGAACTAACACAGGAACCACTATTCTGCTCTCCTTTAGAGTCCACTCCACCCATTCCCAGATGTTTCCAGGAGGCATCTCACATGTAGATGGCTGAGAGGTGTAGAAAGCAGTACTTTGAGAGCCTTGAGGAGATAAGGGAATAAAAATTGGAGTATAAGGATGATTGAAAAAGAGAGCCTCTAGTAAACTTCCAATGCATTGGTTTCAGATCCTGAAGGGCTACACTTGCACAGCGAATGTGGAAATAGATGAGTCTTCACATAGAACACAGCTTCCAATCACCTTCAGCCCTGAAATGGGATTAGGTTGATCCTTGATTGTTAGAACTTAAACTATCTCCCAGAAACAAATATAAATTCTCTCTGAGGAAAGATGGCATTCCTTTTTTTTTTTCCATTTATTTTATTTATTTATTTTTGGCTGCATTGGGTCTTCGTTGCTGCACGCAGGCTTTCTCTAGTTGCGGCGAGCAGGGGCTACTCTTTGTTGAGGTGCGCAGGCTTCTCATTGCGGTTTCTTCTCTTGTTGTGGAGCACGGGCTCTAGGCGCGCGGGCTTCAGTAGTTGTGGCATGAGGGCTCAGTAGTTGTGGCTCGCGGGCTCTAGAGCGCAGGCTCAGTAGTTGTGGTGCATGGACTTAGTTGCTCCGTGGCATGTGGGATCTTCCCGGTCCAGAGGCTTCCCATGTCCCCTGCATTGGCAGGCGCATTCTTAACCATTGCGCCACCAGGGAAGCCCAAGACGGCATACTTGTAGGATTTAAATTATCCTATAATTTTGCATCTACAATGTCTGAAAGTCAACAAAAAATAACCAAGCACACAATGAGACCAGATAACATTACTAAAATCCATGAAAAACATGAGACAATAGAAACAGAGCCAGAGGAGATACAGAAAATGGAGTTGCTGCAGATTTTTTTTTATTAGTTTCTGCTTTATAACAAAGTGAATCAGTTATACATATACATCTGTTCCCATATCCCTTCCCTCTTGTATCTCCCTCCCTCCCACCCTCCCTATCCCACCCCTCCAGGCGGTCACAAAGCACCGAGCTGATCTCCCTGTGCTATGCTGCAGATTTTAAGATAAGTGTTCTGACTATATTCAAAGAGATCAAATACAAGACTGAGAATTTTGTAGGGAAAAATGGGTGGCAGGCATAACATTCGCTCTGGGATAGAAGTAAACAAGGTAGACCCCCCTCCATACCTTCGAAGATTCTTCCCTGATACCCCAGGTAGTCAAGACGCTTCTTCCTCCCTCTGGCTCCTATATGGGAATGGTTTTTGTTTTGTTTTGTTAGCTGCCCTTAATCCACTTCCTATTCTTCAGTCTCCCCCAATTTCCTTTTGGATATAGTCTGGTGGGATTGTTATCAGCTGTCCTCTTCCAGCCAAGGGAACAGCATATGACCCAGGCTAGACCAAGCAGACCCTCACTCTCCCGTGTGGAAATTGACTCTTGAACTGAATGGCCAAGATAAAAAATGGTTGTTTTGTCCAGCAGCTCCTGCCTGGTGACCACCCCTCCCATCCTCCCATCCCCCCACCTCCCCACCCTCAGAGCTGATGGGTGCTACCTATTTTCACCCCTGGTCTCTATGTGGGGCTCTCCACATTCTTTCCATAAGTCCCTTTTTTTGCTTAATTGTGCCAGTGTCAGTTTCTGTTGCTTGCAAACAAAGAACCCTGATGTAGCCCCTACTTTAGTTTTAATCTCTTAAAAAGTGTTTATTGAGCACGTATTATGCATCAGGCACCCACCCCACTCCCGCCACTAGACATGGGGGATGACACAGTAAAAAAAAGAATATCTGCCTTCCTGAGGCTGTCAGTAAAATGGGAAAGAAAACATTGAATAAATAGTCCCCCAACAGGCCATAGAGTGACAAGTGTGACAAAGGTCAAATTCAGGATATTAAGCAAGTGTGTCTCTAGGATCTTAATTTAGGTTGGGCCCAAGGAGATAGCATAAAGGATGACACATGTAAGCAGAGACCTAAAGACTGAGTGAAGAACATTCCAGGCAGAAGGGACAACCTCTGTAAAGGAAGACCTGAGGCAGGAAGTAGGGTTGCCTGTCTTGACCTGACCTTGGCCTTTGCTCATTTATCTGGTGGGACTTGACCAGGCCCATTCCAGCCTCTTCCTGGTCTGTCACCACCTGGGGCAATAGTCTTGGTGCAGGAACTCAGCTATCTTTCTCCAGGAGCTCCCTGCCCTTTATACTAAGGCTCAAGGCAACAAGTCAAGTAGGTCACGTCCAGTGAATGTTAGCAATGTGAGAGGTGTGGTGAATGCTGAGCTGCACCTCTCTGACCCCTTCATGACTGAAGGACTCACTCCCCACCCCTGCTGTGAGTGCTGCAGGCAGACAACCTTCAGCTGTCAGTCTTACTTCAAAAGCAGGCAAGTCTGGGGCACCATCCCATGTTCAGAACTCTTAAGACTGCCTTTGAGACTACATTGTCTCAACTTCTCCCTCTGCCCAGTGCTGCTTCCTCCCCTCCACTTCTACAGGCTCTGGTCCCAAGAGTGTTCCCTATAAACCCTCCTGCACGCTAATCGTCATCTCAGGGTCTGCTTCCTAGGGACCCACCTTGCAACAGATGGAAGGCACCAGAATCAAGGGTGAGAAGACTGTGTTTGAGCCTGTCCCATCCTTACCGTGTTATCTTAGACCAGCCTCAGTACTTACCACTGCGGTTGGTACCAGGCACCATGCCTATCACACAGAAGGCAGGTCCACAATAAGTGTTTGTTGTTTCAGACAGTGTATGGAACTTTCTCTGTAAATGTTTTTAAAACCCACACAATTGTCAATCATTATTATTTAGAGTTGGAAAGGGAAAAAAACATAAGACAACTCTAGTGAAAAAGTGAAAGATGAACTTACATGTGGGATCCAAAAATTTTACAAATCAATCTACATACAAAACAGAAACAGACTCACAGACATAGACAGCAAACTTCTGATTACCAAAGGGGAAAGAGAGGGAGGGTTAAATTAGGAGTATGGGATTAACAGATACAAAATACAATACATAAAATTGACCAGCAACAAGGATTTACTGTATAGCACAGAGAGCTGTATTCAATATCGTGTAATAACCCATACTGGAAAAAAATCTGAAAAAATATATGTATATACAACTGAATCACTTTGCTGTGCACCTGAAACTAATACAGTATTGTAAATCAACTATACTTCAATTTAAAAAAAAGTGAAAGAGAACTAGATTAAAAGCTGGAGATCCTGGAGCAGGGAGAGTGGGGAAGAAAAAGCCACAGTTGTCCAGAGGAGACATAATGAAGACGAGAAGGAGATCCAGCACTCAGAAAAATGAAAACTGGGACAGATCAGAGGCACAGAAACCAAAGGGTGAACAAGTGCACAAAAATGTGCGCTGCTTCAGAAATGTCGAGCGGGTTAAGTGATGATATAAAGCTTCAGATTCCAGAGCAACCTTCACATTCTCTCTTCCAGAAATGATCCACTGGTCCTCAGCAGTCTATTCAGAAAACAGGGAGGGTGCAGGAACATATCTGTCTCTTTCACCACTGTGGACCCAGGGCTTAAGTAGCTCTTGGTACCCACTGGCACCTGACAACTAGCTATTGTTGAATAAGTCTTAGGGGTTTGAAAATAAAGTTGGTAATTTATTGTCACTAATGAAATAGTATGTTAGAAAAATCTGTCTGCCACACACACACCTTCCTACCCCATTCTATCCATTCGATCTAGCCGAGCTGCTGAGTATAAACAAAGCTGTTTCCTAGTATATCAGCAGTTGTTTTCCCTATGCACCAGCCCTGGGAGGGAACCCTTGAGCCCCTCCTTACACTTATTTAAGGCCTCTGTACCTCTTTTGATAATTCTTTAAAGAGTATGTAAATGAACCACTAATAAGATGGCACACTTCTCAATTTAGTCCAGAAAGGGTAAACACATGTTATAGAATATAGATGAGAGATCTGAAGACACATTTTGAAGGGTGTACTAACAGGATATTGGAGGCCGTAGGATTGTTTCAAAATAAAACAGTCCCCCTTTGAAGTGAGAATACATAAAAGCGAGTTATTACCCTTAAGGATTTGGACCTTCTATCTGAGTGGAGACTGTGAATCCACGCGCCCAGCTGGATGGGTGATCACCATATAATCTCCCCTGCCCATTTCAACCTAATTGTGGTGCTCGGTCATTTTACTAGACATGACTGTGACATCTGGTGCATCATTGCACAATGATTTGTCTTATCTCCCCACTGGAATGTGAACTTTGTGAGGGTAAAGACTTTTTCTTTAATCTCTGATTCCCTAGCATATTGCAGATTATGCGTGGGAGACATTAAAAGCATACTGAAGGAAGGGAGAAGAGGAAAGGGAAGAGGGAAGGAGAGGGGAAGGGGTCCGGTAAGACTCCAGGGACTCATTCAGAGTTGTTGAAACACTTAACTCCTGCTGACCTTCAGGTAATACAGCTTTCTGACTCCTGGAGTCCTGGGGCATAGTGAGAAATACGAACAGTTGGAAGCAGGAAACTGTTTTGTGAGGAGCTCTACCACTTAAAGCATGTATGTCAATAGAGGAGGCATTAACCTCCAAGCCTCAGTATCCCCTTCTGTAAATTGGGAATTATTATTTCTCCTTAAAGAAATCTTGAGTAAGTGAAATAATATATAAGTGACACCATTCAACAAACTATTAAGTGCCATGTAATTGTTACTTGTAAGTATTATTACTTGGGAATCAGAACCATCTTCAACTGAACCCTCTCATCTGTTTTATTTGGCAAAACATTGTACTTTGAGAGAGTATTTTGAAGGAGGGGGAAAGGTCTCATCTTTTACTCATCTTTCCTTCTTATTTTCAAGATCTTGCTAATGTATTTAATGTTTGCATTGGATGGCTGTCGTTTTAAATTTTATTTATTTATTTATTATTTATTTTTGGTTGCATTGGGTCTTTGTTGCTGTGCATGGGCCTTCTCCAGTTGTGGCGAGCGGGGGCTGCTCTTCGTTGCGGTGCATGGGCTTCTCTTTGCGGTGGCTTCTCCCGTTGCGGAGCACGGGCTCTAGGTGCGTGGGCCTCAGTAGTTGTGGCATGCGGCCTCAGTAGTTGTGGCTCGTGGGCTCTAGAGCACAGGCTCAGTAGTTGTGGAGCACGGGCTTAGCTGCTCCACGGCATGGGGGAATCCTCCCAGACCAGGGCTCAAACCCGTGTCCCCTGCACTGGCAGGTGGATCCCTAACTACTGTGCCACCAGGGAAGCCCTGGCTGTCGTTTTTAAAAAACGATCTGGGGGCAACAGTGATTCCAAAGATTGACCAGTGATCTCCAGCTGAATCAGAATCACTTAAGAAATTTATAGACACTTCCCTGGTGGCGCAGTGGTTAAGAATCTGCCTGCTAATGCAGGACACACGGGTTCAAGTCCTGGTCCGGGAGAATTCCACATGCTGTGGAACAACTAAGCCCGTGCGCCACAGTTGCTGAGCCTGCACTCTAGAGCCTGTGAGCCACAACTACTGAGCCCGTGTACCACAACTACTGAAGCTTGAGCGCCTAGAGCCTGTGCTCCGCAACAACTGAAGCCACCGCAATGAGAAGCCCATGCACCGCAACGAAGAGTAGCTCCCGTTTGCCATAACTAGAGAGAGCCCACACGCAGCAACGAAGACCCGACACAGCTGAAAATAAATAAATAAATTAATTAATTAAAAAAAAAAAAAGAACAGATTCCCAAGTCTCAAATACAGATTCCCAAGTCCCAACCCCGAGCAAGTCAATTCAATTGTTTTAGAGTGGGGATGGGAATTCTGTATTTTGAAAAGCTGCCCAGGTGAGTCTGACGAGCAGCCAGGCCAGGAATTCTGGACAGGCTTCTTTTTTCCACTTAAAACTGTCAGAAGACCTTCAAGGTCAGGCCTGAGAGCTTATGAATATGCCCCTTATTGCTGGCTGACTGCCTGGAAAATTCTATGAGGGTTCATGGAATGAGACTTTGTTATTTGAAACTAATAATGTTATAGTAGAAATGCTAGCATGAGCATGACATTTCCGTAACAAATTCACAAGTAGGCATTTGGACCTAAAATCAAAGCTCTGGGGTTAGAGTGGGAGATAGGGAGCTTAGCAGGGCTTAGGAAAAGCATTTCAGTTGCTTCTGTAGTTGATCTGAAAATTAACGTGAAAAATGAATGGTGCCTTGGACTTCTTGGAAAGACTCATGTGCATTATCATCTGTTTGTTCAGGGAAATATTTCTCTCCAGGGTTACTATCCATCACAAATCTTGTAAAAAAAAAAATGCTGTGTTCAAATTCTCATACTTGGCTGGCGGGAATGCAAACTGGTATAACCACTTTGAAAAACTATTTAGTAGTACCTAGTAAAGCTGAACATTTGCATAACCTATTTCACTCCTATACATATACCGAAGAGAAATGCAAACATGTGTTTATCAAAAGACATGTACTAGAATGGTCATAGTCTCCCTGATCATAATAGCTCGAAACTGTGAACTACCCCAGTGACCATCCACAGTAGAATGGATAAGTAAATCATCGTCTGTTCACACAACAGAGTCCAATATAGCAAGGAAAATGAATTATTTACAAGTACATGCAAAATTAGATGAATTTCAGATTCATGAGTTTAAATGAAAAAAGCTAGACTTCAATGCAAAGTTAAAATCAACCCCAAGGATGTATAGCCAAAGTACAGTTGATGATGTTCACTAAGGAAACTGACATTTATTTCCCAAAGGACCCCTTTCTTTTCAAAGATGCCCACACACTGGGAAGAGCCCACACACTGCAACCCCTGAACACGCCTTTCCCAGTTGACCTTTTTGGTTGCCTTTAAAGACGTCTGACCAATAAAGTGTTTGAAAGAAGAGAAGCCCATAAGGCATATTTTACAAAAGCTTATAAGTTGATAGTTCAGCAATGCCTTCCAAAACGAAGGAAAACGTTT